>NC_133758.1:97612935-98220748 GCF_036562045.2 Rhinolophus sinicus
AGGGAAACACGGTACCATAGAATTGAGAAATCCTAATTTTGGGTAGATATCCAAAGGAAGTGAAAACAGGATAGTAAAGAGATATCTGCACTCTCATGTTCATTACAGCATTATTCGCTATAGCCAAGATATGAAAACAACATAAGTGTCTATGAACAGAAGAATGGATAAAGAATTGTGTTGTATATACACAATTGTGTATACAAGGTCAGACAATAAAGTTTGCGAATTTTCCACCGTATGCTTACATGGTGGAAATGTGTTACGTTACATATACAGAATTCATCTATAAGAAAGAGGGAAATCCTGCCATTTGCAACAACATGGATGGCTCTTGAGGGCATTACGCTAGGAGAAATAAGCCAGACACAGAGAGACAAATGCTGCTTGGCACCGCTTATATGTAGAATTAAAACAAACGAACAAGCTCAACTTAATATAAACAGAGGAAAAAAGTGGTTGCCAAGAGCTGGAGTCTAGGGGAAACAGTAAGAGGCTGGTAAGGGTACAGGCTTTCACCAAAAAAGATAAACGAAATCTGAGGATCTGAAAAAATCCTTTTCTGTCTCCCCAACTCCACATCTTCACGTTCATCTAGCCCTGTCTACCCAGGCACACTTATTGTGTCTCAGTGAAGTACAGCTGATCATGAATATCCTGCCTTTGCATATGCTATCCTTTTTCTAGAATGCCATTCCATATTTCTGGAGGGGACTTTTCCATAAATATTTCTTTCATTGTTTTTGATAATGATCTTTAAAAGGCTAGTTTACAGGGACATTCAACATGCAACTGTGAGGTTACCCTTCAGGAAGAATTATTCAATCTCTGTCAAAATCCCCTTCTACATATGCTTATTTTTAAGATGAAAAGAAAAAACAAATACCAATTTTGTTAGGTAAACTGTGACAAGAAATTTAGCATTGAATCCAGTCAAGTTCAGGGTTCCAATTAGCATTGAATCCAAATGGACGTTAACTGTTCAAATTAAATTCAGTAAAGGAGCGATTAGTTAATGTGCAAGACTTCAAACGGACTTAAAAATAAGGCAACTAATCCGATTGGCATGTTTTTGAAAATGTAAAAAAAGTTATATTAAGGCATATACAATATAAATGACTTCTCTTGCTTTAAGCATGTTAAAATAAATAAAATTCTACATCAAAATTTTCCCAAAATGAAAAAAATGTGTAGTCTTCTTGTCTATCACCTTAAGACAAGAAGTATGAACTGAAGGTCTGACCATCATTATTACGTTTCTTAGCTTTTGAATTTTCCTTAGCCTACTACCTGTTCTAACGGACTTGATTGTATCAAAAATATCTTGACTTCTATCGCATATTATGTGTATGAAAAAGTGTTTGTTTTTCTTTCTTGAAAGTTATGTAGCAAAGCCTTTGAGTATTCCCCTTCTCTATGGTTCTTACTGCACTGTGGAAATGGGGAAATTATTAATTGAGGGTGACAGGAGGTATAGATCATTGCTCACTTGCTAAGAAATGTAGCCTTTGCTGTAATGCCATGAGGAAAAACTGGGTACCAGATTATTTATTTTGTGACTCCCAATAATTAGATTTGGCTTTTATTCCGAAGTTACATGAGTCTGACGACAAATCGTAGAATGTGTACATGAGCCAAACTGTGTTTTGGGAAAGCAAGTCAAGGAGAAAGTGGAAATTGGTGCTGACACATTACATGACCTCTACTTTGCTCTGTAATTCAAGGTTTCAGAGGCTTACGAAAATGTAGGCCTGTAGTTAATAATTGTCAGCTGGTTTCTCCCAATCCTTGATTTTCTAGGCCTCCCTCAAGAAAAGAACGGCTTGATGAAAATTTGACAGGCCTCTGAATCAATGATGCAGTCTTAAATAGGGAACAAACCTACTCACAAATCTTTTGGTTACATTTTAAAGTAAATCATTGATTCCAGTTTGGGGACATTATTGTTTACCTTTCACAAAATCCTCTTGTTATAATCATCTGATATTGTTCCAATAAACCTCTTTCTCTCAAGAGAAAAAAAATCACATAGACCTTGCTATGTCTTTCAGCAAGGGGGTGTAAAGTGAATCTTTGAGTCTGAATACATCTTTGGGGACATGTATGGATTATAAAACGTTAAGAGTACAATGCATAATGTGTACTGTCCTTTGCATACTCTTCTTTGGAACATAAAAGATTTACTTAGAAACAGCAAATAGTGTTAGGATTAGTCACACAGCAATACAACATCAGGTCTTATTCTCTCGCAAAGCCTGTCCTTTCCCAGAAGGGGACAGAAATAATGAAACATGGTTTTGAATTTTCAAATGGGATAGAACACATAAGTAGGGATTTAGTCAAAACACAGCTTTAACTGTAACACTTTATAATAAGCAGGATGCTTGAACATTTTTGGATCAGAATAGTTTCAAGGATGTCTCAATGACAACTTCACCTAGAAAGCTTTACATCCTTCCATGCCCACCCATATAGGCCATATGAGAATGGCTAAGACTTCAGAAGAGTATTTCAAAATCCCTAGATTTTGAAAGAGATAATTTAAGCCAACGACCTTTTTTTTTTTTTTTTTTTTTTTTTACTGATAAGGAAACTGGAGCTCAGTTAGAAGATGAATGGCTTTTCAAAGCAAGATACAAATCTTTAACCAAGACAAAGTCTGTTGACTTTCTGCTCTCCTTCCTTTGCTGCTGGTGATTTCTCAAACCTGGAAATCCTGAGATGTAGCAATAGGCTACTTTAATAGCCCCTCAGGAGAAAGAGGGGGTGAATGGTTTGTTTGGAATACTGACCTTTCACTTATCCCCAGTCCAAAACATACAACTGCCCTGGCAACAATGGCCTGAGCTGCTAGTTTGCCCACTTCACAAAAACATAGACTCTATTTGAGAAAAACAGTGGAAATAAAGAAAAAAACTGTAGAGGAGGAAGTCAGGGATATTCTGAGCCAGGGGCTCCTGAGAAAAGGAAGAGTCAAGTAACTGGCCACATTAGCCACGTTTGCAGAAGTCTGCATTTTCTCTTGGTCAATTTGAACAGCAGCTCATCAAATTTGCTGTTACAATAGTTCTTAATTTATCTTCTTAGTTCTTAATGTATTTTCAAGGAGCTTCATAAGTTAAGTTTTTAAAAAAATAAATGTTCACTACCTCATTGCATTCTGAAATGATTATAGGTCAGTGATGAGATTACTTAGGCTTTTATGGGATCTTCGAGATGATGACCATTTAACTAGTGGGTCAAAGCCCTTTCAACTTAAAAAAATTTGTTTTTTTTTAAATGAAATATATATTGTGAAGAATACATAAAACATGTGAAAAACTGAAATAATCCTAAGAACGTACATCTATGCATCCACCACCTGGGTGAATAAAACAGTCCTTTAAGCTGAGAAGCCCCAATGAAGGTATTCCTTCATTGAATACCTCTCCCTCTCTCCTGCCAACCAATGACCTTCCAAAAGTTTGTATTAATAATTCCCTTGCATTCAATTAATTAAAAAAATAATTATGTTTGAAAAATGCATAGTTTCACTACTAAGTATGTTTTCTTAGACAATATATTGTTTCAGCTGCTTTTCAGTTTTATATAAATGGGATCAAGTTTATTATTCCACTGATACTTAACTTCTTTGACATATCAACTTTTTGAATTTCATCCATTTTGAGGCATAAATTGAAGTTTACAGTATTTCATTGTATTAATATGCTATTATTTATCTACTCTAGTAGTGATAATTAGGGTAGTTTCATTGATTTAGACTTCTACTAACTAATCTATAGGAACTCCTATTTCTTCATACCCTAGCCCACACCCCATGTAGTCAGACTTTTAAATTTTTATCCTTATAGTGGGTGTAAAATAGTAACTCGTTGTTTAAACATGCAATCTCCTGATTATTCATGAGATTGAACATCTTTTCATATGGATATTAACCATTGGGTTTCCCTGTCCTCCTTAGATCTTTCCTCGTTTTTCTATTGAAAATTTGTGCTTTAATGATTTGTAACAATTCTTTATATATTATGGATACTTATCAACTTTGTCCATATGTGTGTAACAAATATTTGCTCTCAGTTTAGAGCTTGTTTTTATTCTCTACATGATGAATATTGAGGAAAAAAATTATTCTTTTTACAGTAGTCAAATTTATCAATCTTTTTCATTTATATTAATTTAAATCTAAATTTATATTTTTGTTTTTATGAACCACAAATTTTCATTTTTTTACGTAAAAACTGTTGAATTTCTACAATTTCATATAGTTCAACAAAATAATTTGTGTTCTACAATTTTTGCATCTAGTTTAAGATAGCCTTTACATCTGAGTTCATAGTATTATATTTCCTCTAAAAATTTTACGCTTCACGTCTTCTTTAATGTTTTCAATAAAGTTCTATACTTTTCTCCCAAAAGCTCTTGCTCACAAATTGTACTTTATATTTTGATGCTTTTTGTAAATATTATATCTTTTGAAGTATTTTATTTGATGTTTACCATGACGTATATTGTACTTTTTGAAAATCCATTTGATAAAGCTTTTTAAAGTCATGTATTGATGTTGAGTAACAGCAAATATTTTCTCAGTACTATAAAGATTATCATGAGATTTTTCTCTTTAATCTATTGTTTTTTTTAATTAATGATTTTAGTATTAAAGCAACTTTGAAATTCTGTGTTAATTCGACTTGATCTATTATTTTCTATTTTTCTTAGGTTTATATGCTATCTTTTTAACTTCTTAAGATAAATACTGAGATCATTAGACAATGTTCTTATTGAAAGCATTTACATTTATGTATTTTTGTCAAAAAATGATTCTACTTTACAACTTTTGGCACATATTGTTTTAATTATCTTTCAGTTAAGAATATTTTCAAATTTCAAATATTGTTTCATTTTTGAGCCATGGGTTACTTATAACTGTTTTTCTTAGTTTCTAACTATAAAAGTTGCCTGAACCTCTGAGATTTCCTTGCTTAGTATCATTATGGCCCAGAAAATTTTTTATGACATCGACTTTTTAAAATTATTAAGATTTGCTTTACACCCTAGTATATGTCCATTTTTTGTGTGAAAATTTTGCATGTGCTTGGAAAAGTACGTATTCTTCATTTTGTTATTGTTTATGTTGTTCTACAAGCAAATAATATAATTTATTAATCTTGTTCAAATGTTCTATAGTCTTCTGATTTTTTGTCTTTTTTATGTATTAGTTACTAAAAAGTATACATGAAAATTTTTCACTATGATGGAATATGTCTATTTGTCCTTATATTCCTGCCAATTTTTGCTTTATATATTGTAAGTTCATACTTCCAGATGCCAACAAATTTAGAATTACTGTGTCTATCTTTTGAATTAAACATTTCTTCTTCATGAAATGTCATCTCTAATAATTCTTTGTATTTTGAAGAGTGTTTTGTCTGATATTGTTATAACTATTCTAGCTTACTATATTTTCATCCTTTTGCTTTCAAACTTTCTAAAACCTCCTATTTTTATATATCTCATATAAACTATACATAGTTAACTAATTCAAGCTAGCATTGTATTATAATTATGAATACATTTGGATTTATTTCCACGGTGTTATTTTTTTAAATTTTTAAAAATCTATCTCATACTATAATACTGGTTAATTTTCTCTCCATTTATTACCTTCTTTTTAATGATTATTATACTTTTTCTCATTCTATTTTATCCGTACTAATTTGAAAGTTATATATACATATTTGAAACTACATATTCTATAACTATACTTCAATGATCAGGACAATCACTTTGAACTTCTCAAAATCTAAATTTCATTAATATCTTTATCCTCTTCTTAAATTACATGAACCTTAGAATTCTTGAGCTACATTCATCAATCTCCTATTTAGATGTTATTATAATGAATTTTAATATTTACTGTAAAATACTACAAAAGCCTGTTATATTGTTGGCAAGATATTTACTTTTACCTCTTTTACAATTTCCAACTCTTGTCTCGATTATATTCTCGAGTTTGTTTAAATTTATATCCCAATTTACGTATTTGCTTTTCAATTTTGTAAAACTATATTTAGGCTGTTCATTGAAATTTTCATTTCAATGATTATATTCTTTCTAAAAATTATATTAGGCTCTTTTTAAAAATCGACTGTCATTTTTATAGTTTCTTAGTCTCATGGAATTTATTTAGGCTTGTTTTTCATTTCTAAACATAAATATATATTATTTTAGTATTCTGTATCTGATAATTATAATGCATTTCTAATTCCTAAGTTTGGGACAGTAATATTCTCTTATTTAGAGTGCAGTTATATTTTAGTTCACACTAGCATCAAAAATGTTACTTTTGGACGTCCCAGTTGTGTCGGAGGGGTGATGTTCTATTAACTCTCTATCTTAGGTGGATCCTTGGCTTTGCTTTTCCTTCCCTACTCTTAGACATTATTAAAATTCCAATATTCACATGTTTCAGAAAACGTCTCAATAGGAAACCTGGCTTCAGCACTGTACTTTCTCATTAGGTTTCTCTCTTCACTATGTTTGGACTAAGCATACCAAAAGTTTTTATAAGCCCATTGATGCTTTTAAGAAGAATTTAAACTATTTGATTCAGTATTTCAAATCATTTTCAATGGTACTGTTACATAATTTGCCTAGATTACCAAATTGCCATCAGAGGAAGTCTAATCCTTTCGACAAAACATAGCAATCCGAATGGCCTTTTTTTTGGCCTTCTGTTTCTTTTTTGTGAGTTTTGATTCTCTCAGTCCATAATTTTTGGGGTGAACTACATATTGAATCATCAGCATTTATTGTTTGTTCGGCACCAATTTTTTTTCTTTTTCAATCTGAGTTTTATTAGTGAGACCACAGATTAAATATCTTCCAGATTTGTACATGATTAATAGGCTGTTATCTTTCTATGCAGAATCTGAGGGGTACAAGTGACACACCTTTCAATATACTCAGAACCAAGCCACTTCATGAACCAAGAGAGAAAAATAACACAGCTGAGGAGGCCTAGCAGCTAAACAGAGAAAGGACATCAACTCAGAAGAAGCCCCTGAATTTACGAGAAAAAAGACAACTTGAACTCCAACATCACCAAGAAGAAAACTTAAGGAGATCTAAGGACAGCACAGTGAAAGACTAAAACTAAAAAGCCATGATAGTGCAACAAATATTTAGGAGATGAATTGAAGGAAAGAACAAATAATGCTGATATTTGACATGGTTTTCAAGTAGGAGAAAACCATCAAATTTCAAGGTACAAGTAAGAACAGAGGTCATAAAGAAAATCATAAGACTTAGTAGATAGAGGCAGGAGTTCTGAAAACCAAGCAGAATTTGCAGTAAGATAAGAAAGAATAAAGTACAATAGAAACCCGAATTAAAGAGATAGCAGGTTAAAGGCCTAGGGAACATAAGTAACTTGCCTGGGGCTATACAGTGAAGAGCCAGGAATTGTAAAATTATACAATTTAATAGAGAACTATAAATGTGTATCAATTAATTGTTCACTTAAACTCTAAATTTCGTTAATATTTGATTGAAACAATTCAAGGAGAGAGTGAGCCAGTGAACACTGATTAACAGGTCTTGCTGGCAATACGTCCTGGTCAGATGGCATTGCCTGCAGAAGGTATTTGAGGAGACTTGTTGAGCATTGCAAACAAGTTGGTCCCTTATGAGCAATTACATGTACAAAAGGCTCCTATCACAGGGTCTGTGCTGAGATGCAAGTAACAATTTGTGGAAGCTGTTTTAGTACCTTAAATATATATATAAGAGTAATACAGACACACACACACACACACACACACACACACACACATATACACACACGGTCAGACAATTAAGTTAAAGAACTTTCCACCATGTAAGTATATATACTGGGGGTGCCAAAAAATATATATACAAGAGGACACTTTGGTCAACGTTGCTCAAGCAGTAGTTTGCTGTAATGAGAACTGTCTGGACGTTGATGGTAACCACTTTGAACACCTCTTGTAATTGCAGAAGCCAAATGTGACGTGTATTCATCTTTTTTATCAGTATATATTATTACAATTTTAATAGCTTTTTCCTTTCTTAAAGTAGGTATACATTTTTTTGGCACCCTTTGTATATACAGATACATTCTTTTAGAAATACAGATATATTCCCAACATGAGCCTGAAGGAATAAAGATAGTTCTACTGTTGTTATGTGTGTGAAGATTAGTTTTGCAATTAAAATATTTACCATTTGCAATAGCTAACATATTATTTTAAACGTTTTAAATAAATATACACACACAATCTCCTCTGGCTTTCACTAGAGGGTATCTGATTACCAATCCATAGCAGCCTCTTCTGTCACTTCCCCTCCATTCTTTTGCCCCATCTATCATTAGCACAGAAAGTCAGTAATTTCAAAAGTGAGAGTTTGTATGGGCCAAAAGCTTAAGCCTTCCAAATATTCTTACATCCTTTTGACACAACAGTTAATGTTCTTCCCAAACTGATGGTTACCAGATGAGAAGGGGGTTGGGGTGATAACGGTGAAGTGATTAAGAAGTACAAATTGTTAGTTACAAAATATTCACAGGGATGTAAAGTACAGTGAATAATATTATAATTACTATGTATAGTGCCAGGTGGGTACTAGAGTTATTGAGGTGGGGGTGATCACTTCATAAATTATATAAATGTCTAACCAATACCCTGTATACCTGAAACTAATATAAAATTATGTTGAATGTCAACTATAATTTAAACAAACAACAAAAAAACAGTTAATGTTCTTCCTCCCAGTTAAACCTCTTTTCTACGCTCCTCTAATAAGCAGAGTCTAATGCTGACATATTTAACTTAATCTGCAAAACGATTCTTTAAATGAGGTGTCATAGTTGTCATACATTTGCATGTTTGCTCTTATTCTTCATTAACTAATAATCAACTATTAGGCTTACTAAATGTGAGGTATTTTTAAAAAATTGTTGGGAGACACAAAGAAGCTCAAAAGGGTCCTGGCCCTCTTGCCTACAGACCTCACTTTACTTGAAAAAAAGAGACACATATTCCTTAGGGGAAAAAAAAGCTCATCTTTGGGTGTTCTGTACATGCTATTTCTTCTTGTGTGTGGGACACTTTCCTTATTCCTCCACCTGCCTCTTTCCTGACCCTGCACCACCTGGGAATCTCCTGATTAACTAGCCAGCAGCATTGTGCAGTTAGTTCCCTTCACCCTCATCCTTCACTGGAATGAGCTGCTTTTGGTCTGCCTTCTTCACTGGACTGTAAGCAGTGAAGGCAGGGGCCTTGTTTGTTTGATTCACCGCTATAGCTTTTGAATTTAGTAGAAACCCAATAAATATGTGCTGAATAAATGAATAAGGATGATATATCCTAAACTTTCAAAGAAGGGTAAAAAATAAATTAAAAAGTGCCCTTGGCATTTCCAGGAGGAAAGATGACTAGGTGGTCAGGAAAGAGGACTTCATGCAGTAGAGTAGGACTTGGGTTTTTATTAGTACTATTAGGTTGGCGCAAAAGTATAATAAAAACCAAAGTGCAAAGGAGATTCTATTAGTGGTAATAAAAAAAAACCAAAAAACAAACAAACAAACAAAAACTATGACTGAAAGTATGGGTTGACACTTAAGGTAAAGTAAAAATTGCCAGCCATTCATCTCTGGCCTATGGTTCATTTCTAGAATCAAACTCAGTCTGGCTGACATACTACATTCTGTGCATAGCTAGCAGCTCTAATTGCCAGGCTCTGTGTACAGGGCATCAAATGAGATGGCATTGCTGGATGAGAATAAAAAAGCTTTTTAAAAAGGTGAAGGGTTCTGGTTGAGGCAACTTTTAGTTTTAGTACTTTCAAATGGCTTGATTATGGAAACAGTGGGTGTAAAAATATCAGATAATTATGAAAAAAGCCATTCCTACAATTTTTAGATGGGTATAATGTATTTATAGAGTTCATTATGGGAACTATTTTTTATGGGAATTTCAACCAATTTTATAGAAAAATTATAGGACCAGGAAATTTTAATACCCAAATAATTAATTTTGGGTTCCTGAATCTAATACAGCTCATTATTTTTTTAGCTTCCCATTCATTAGACCATATTCATCCCAGGTGTATTCTTTCAGTGGTAATTTGTATCACTTTCACTTACCAGAGACCCATGAAAGAACTGATTGTGCTAAACAGATGGCAGTGTCCATTATAAACTAAGCTGGGACCAGAACACTGTCTTGCAATTCCATATATTTGCCGTTATATTACTAGTAATGACTAAAATGCAATTTTAGAAGTCTATTCTGTAAGATATACAAAATTTCTTACTTTTTAAAAATTTCTATTTATTTTTTGCATTTCTACTTTCTATCAGAAAGCAGAGAAAGAATGATTATGTACTAATATGATTACAGCATTGATCAGTACTTCAATCTCAAAATGACAAAATTGAGACTGTCATAAGACCAAACAAAAGCAAACCAATATAGGAGTAATTTCTCGTAAATAATGAGATTATTTTCCAGTGTTGATCTCTATTTAACAAGCATAGTTCCTCAAATTCTCGTCTGTCGTTACTCATTGTTAACATCTGATTTAAGGACTTCATAACTGTTTTGGCTAGAGTCTAAATAAAAATATTCTAGAGTCTACTAATAATTCACTTTATCATGGGATTTTTCAAAGCTATGCATTTCCTAAGCCAACAATGAGATGCAAGAAACAGCTGCAATTTTAAGTAACAGTTCTTTCATTCTGTATTTCTACTATTTTCAAAAGTTAATGAAGGCCTTTGGTTAACAAAAATTGAAATGTTGGCACTTGCAATCACATTATCTGTCAAAGTGTCTATTTGAAATCTCTCCACAGCCAGATATTTTATAAAAACAAGAGTCATTAACTTACTTCTGTCCTATTATTAATAGGTAAACATTTTAGATGAGTATACGTCATTCTTTAGTCCAGCACAACATGGCTTTTATCCCTTCCACTCTTCCAAAATAGCTTTTATTATGATCATTAATGAACAAATCCAAAGATAATTTCCCATCTTATTTTCTTTTATCATCTAGCGTCATGCAACTTTATCTCATGTACCTCTGTGACCTGAATTATCATTTATAGTCCAATAGCACCCATTCCTCTATCTCTAGAACAGGTTTCTTTTTTTTCCTGAGGTCCTAGCTCACATCCCAAATGCCTACTGACATCTCTATTTGGATGCCTTATAGAAACTTAAGCCCCACTAGTCCAAAACTAAATACGTTCTACAACTTAGTTTCTTTATCTGTAAAATTTGGATAGTAAAAGTTCCTACTTCATAGAAAATGTAGTGAGAATTGGAAAACCTAGCATAGTACCTAGCATAAAGCAGTAATACTGTTATTATTATTACTATTGTTATTAGCATATAATACTACTTGTTACTATTATACTAGTATACTAGACTGAACCGATTAGTATACTAATATACTAGTATACTGATATGCTAGTATACTAATATACTAGTATTATATACTAGTATATAATACTAATAAATTACTATTGTTATAGTATATAGTAGATATATTATGTATGTGTATATATATATATATATACTGTTATTATATTAGTATTGTTATTATTATTATTGATATGAATATTATTATTCCTGGTTGCTTATTTGATTCTAACCCATACGTCATCTTTTGGATATCCCATTTTCTCATTCAGTTCAATTCACTTTCCTTGCTCTCGAATCTCCAGCAGAAGCAGTCTCTAACCAAGTCAAATTCTTCACTATATTCTAAGCCAATATGATACAGTCAATCTTAAAACAGCATTTCTGAAAAAGCATTCCCTCCCAAACCACTAATGGGTAGTGGTTTATCCTGAGAAGAGTGCTTTTATACAATTAGTTTATGACTCAAAACTCATAAAAAGATGCAACATCTTTACAAACTTTGCAATTTCTTCCTTTGAAAAACTAGTCACATCATATTCTATTTAGTTTAGCATCCTTTAACTCTCTAGTCTGTCCCCACTTATTTCATTTTGTGTTTATTGCATGAATAAAATGTTAGCATTATTAAATACTAGAAAACTGGGTCACTATGATGGAAAAGAGGTCAAAAGTGTTTTTAGGGACTCAAGCTAGGTAAAGTTAAGCATTTATTATCAAATTGCGGAAATGAGTGAAAAAAAAAGTGGATATAACAGAAAGAAGTCGTCCATTTTCAGGATATCCTGTGGCTTAGAATTCTTGTTTTGGCCATAAAGAAGAGAATATTATATTTATATATTATCTTTGTCTCTCAAAAACATAAGTGCTATTTTTAATGAAATCTCGGGATATTTACTGTTTTCAGACAAGGAACTTCACAGACCAGAAGATGGTTTGTTTCTTTTACTTTGTTATTCCATTCCCAAATTTATAACAGTTCTCCTCAGATAATCCTCAAGTCTATATAATTTGGAGTTACTGCTTTTCAAAATCCTTTAGAAATTGTTGTGACTGGGTCATACCACCTCATTCCATGGATTCACTAATATCCAAATAACCAGGCAGTGGTATTAAGCAACCCAGGAATGGAGATGCTATGAAATGAGTTTTCAAAGGTATGTGGCTATAGTCTAATGTTATCTCCAGAGAAATAGAGAGTAAATCCAGAGGGAAAGCTCGGTAATTTAAAACAACTGACACCCCATAGCTCTCCTTAAATCAGTCATTTCCTTTTGGAGAAATGCCAGAATGTTCTCTGAAGTGCTTTCTAGAAAGCACCAAAACTCCTGGTTCCAAATAAGCTGGGTTCACTACTTATCATAGAACATTTTCACCAAACAGTGCTGTTTCCTGCAGATTACTTAAGTATATGCTGATTTGTGGCTCTGTAACAAGCAAAATAAAATCCTTTATTTCTTGAGCGGAAATATTCCAATATAAAATTATGTTTTTTGAAACAGTATGTTCACAGTATGCACTTGTCTTGTAATAAATATATAGTTACACAGTTTCCTAAGCCATTGGCAAATTTTCTGGCCCTACAGTCATAATAAATTGTAGAATATGAGAGAGGGTCAAAAAACATATGGGAACATTCTTTTGAAAGAAAAAGAGTTGAATGTTGTGCTTCAGACATTCTGTTAGGTAAATCATTATAGACTAGTTAATTTTGTCTTCCGTTTCTTAAACTCAGGCATGAAGATAACATTGAAATTCTGGCCAAATCAGCTGTTGCTGGAATTTATAGAAGAGATTTGGAGTTGCCAATTTAAACTTCATAGTTGGCTGAGGATATAGCTCTGTCTGCTCAGGCAGAGAGTGTAATGGAAGGTTAGACATGTGATATTATGTGACACCAAGCAAGAAAGGGTCTAGAGATTGGGGTCGGACTTCAGCAGAGAATTGTTCCTCTGTAGACCAGCAGAGAGCGTGTAATTTTTTTCTGTTGAAATAGACTCTTTATCAACATGAAAGGAAAACAATTTTGGCTTTAATTGTAGAAATAATTGCTTTAGTCTCCAATTTGTGGTTTGGGGGCAGCCAACAGAGTACCATAACCCTCATGTCCTAGAGGTGTGAAAGCTGTCTGCTTTACACAGAGAGCCAAATGGCCAATTAAAGTGAATGTGACAAGGCATGATGCCAAATATAAGCGCATTTTCTGCGGCAGCTATTTTTAACCATGTGTGCTATCTTTTGACCTATTTCCCCTTGGTTGGCTCTCTTCAATGTTCCCATTCTTAAGGATGACACATCTGAATACTATGCAGATATTTTCCTCATTTCCAAGTTGGGTAAAGGAAGGTGGGGTTCTGACCCTGAAATAAAGGCTAAGCCTCTTGGCAAGCTCACACATGGCTTATAGATTCACTTTTTCTGCTTTGCTCGTGGTATCAGTTCTGTCTTTTGCCTGGAGAAGCCTAGTCCTGCTTCATAAGTGCAGGGTTTCTAAGTGGTACTTCTTAAACATATTCACAGGTAAAAAGGCTCCTAGAAAGAAGCCATGTTCTCCTCTTTCATGTTTGTAAAATCACAAATGTGTTCTAGGAATGCTTGATCTTCTGGTTTCTGCATTCCCCAAATGCCAAAAGGAATTCTGATTCTGAGTGTGCACATTTATAAATACACACATGAGCACCGATACAGCACACATAGGGGCTGGTGGAGATGCTTTAAAGGTTAGGGGTGAGGATGTAGAGACACCCTCAAGAGGGAAATAGACTACGTCTGCCCCGAAAGCCACCCCAGCACCTCATGTTGGACTATGCTCCACGGTGCCTCTAGTCAGCTTTCCTCGCTTTACATACTATGACCAGGAGAGAAAAATAGTGTCCCTCCATGTTTAATGGTAGAAGGAGTTAAGAAGAGAGAAGACAGGGGTTTGCAGTGTTTAAAACACAGCACTGAGTATATAGAGCTCACACTTCTTTGGGGGAGCTATGTAGACACCCAAAATATTTTTCTCCTGAGGCAGTCCACAGACCCCACTTGATATTGGTACTTGGGTTGATAAATTGAACTTTGTTAGACCAGTTTGGTGCTGCCAAGGCAGTAAAGGAGACACCCCCAATTCCCATTCTATAAAATTCCAGTATATTGTCAAAGCACTTTAATATCGTTTATCTCATTTAAACTCTGCAAACCTTTGAAGCAATACGGCAGAAATCAGCACAGTTACCCTTGAACAATTCAGGTGTTAAGGATGTTGAACCACCCCCCTTCACCACACAATCAAAAATCCATGTATGTAACTCCCATCTCAATGAGAACAAGCTTGTGTTCACTTTAAAACGTATACTGATAGGGCAATGTGTTTGAGAGCTACCAGCCTTCACCTATTTGTAACTTGCTGTAGGTTTCCATGAAATAAGGAGCACTGCTATACTATTATACTCACTTATATATTTAGAAAACAGTTTTTATTTTTTTCAAAGCAGTTTAATACTGTTTATCTCATTTAAACTTTGCAAACCATTGAAGCAATTAGGGCAGAAATCAGCGCAGTTGACCCTTGAACAATGCAGGGGTTATGGGTATTGAACCCATCCCCACCCCCACACACACACACACAGTCAAAAATCCATGTATAACTCTTGACTCCCCCAAAGCTTAACTGTTAGGTTGATGCAAAAGTGATTGTGGTTTAAAAGGTTAAAACTAATTGCAAAAACTCCAATTAGTTTTGCACCAAGCTAATACTAATAGTCTATTATTGACTAGAACCCTCACTGATAACATAAATTTTTATGTTGATTAACACATATTTTAACACAGTTGATTAACACATATTTTTATAAGTTTTATATATGTATCCTTACAATAAAGTAAGCTAGAGAAAATAAAATGTTATTAAGAAAATTACAAAGAAGAGAAAATACGTTTACAGCACGGTACATATTTTTTGGGAAAAAAACAAAAACTGCTTTTTTTTTTAATTTATTGGGGTGACAATTGTTAGTAAAATTACATAGATTTCAGGTGTACAATTCTGCATTACATCATCTATAAATCCCATTGTGTGTTTACCAGCCAGTGTCAGTTCTCCTTCCATCATCATATATTTAATCCCCCTTACCCTCGTCTCCCACCCCCACCCCCCTTACCCTCTGGTAACCACTAAACTATTGTCTGTGTCTATGAGTTTTTTTCTCATTTCTTTGTCTTGTTCTTTGGTTGTTTTTGGTTTATATAAAAACCGCTTTTGAAAGTGGACCCATGCGATTCAAACGCATATTGTTTAAGAGTCAACTGTACTTCCATTATGAAGACAAGTAAATTGAGGCCCAAGAAATTTATTTAACTGATACAAGGTGATACAGAACAGCCAGGTAATGACCAAGCTGAAATTAGAACTCACCAGAAATTAGATCTTTTCCTCCCCAGAGGGTTGTATAATCTGCCTTTGATATCTCAGACAGATCTGGTAGAGACACGAATCAGGAAAGCCCACCCTGAGGATAGGTCTTGCAATGTAATGATTGGTTAAATGTTGAGGCAAAGGTGTTCCGTGCAGGGCAGAGATGTGAGCAGCCAAGTCCAAAATTATCTAAGAGAATGCCAAGGTCAAACATTAAAGGAAAAGATATTTCCTGATCTAGGAGAATAACATGAAGGTGAGAACAGATGAAGCTTGAAAGGTCAAGATCCAGGTAAATACAGGAAGGGAGTAGGTTGTGATACCTTAAACTGTCTTCTTCTTCATTGGTTCTCACCCTGGGGTGACTTTGACCCCTGAGAGACATTTGGCAATATCTGGAGACATTTTTAGTTATCACAACTGGGAGTGAGATGGTGGATGCTCTTGGAATTTATTAGGTAGAGGCCATGGGTACTGCTAGACATCCTACAATGCACAGGATAGCCCCCCACAACAATGAATTATCCTGCCCAAATTGTCAGCAGTGCTGAGATTGAGAAACACTGGTTTACTTAGGATAGTCATCTGGTAAATGGTAGATCAGCTTGCTTAAAGGGGGGAAAATTAGGATGTTTGACATCTTTTCCACCACTCCAGGACACCCTCTGATTTGTTTCCTCAGAAGGCAGAGCAGGATGTAGTAGGTTAGATGGAGAAGAAGATTTCAAGGGAAGCATGTGTTGTTTCCATTCTCTAGCCTGTGTTCACTCTATATGAAAATAAGTTACATAGATATTGATTTCTCCTTTCCCATTGTACATGTTAGAAAACACTGTTTTTTGATTTTTTTTTTTTTTTTTTTGCACTTAGACATTTGCTAATATTTTATTTTTTTTAATTTATTTTTTTAATTAGTTTCAGGTGCACAAGACAAAGCAAAACTTAGACGTTTATCATTTATATCCCTCACACTGTGTGATCAATTTTTTTATGAGAGGATAGAGTGGAGCTATTTGTGATCATTATTAGCTCATTTGTTTATAAGAGTTGTTTATGTTATAAGGTTGTATATTTTAAATTACATTGCATCAAATTTCAGAAACCATGTAAGGGAGATGTTAAATATTCATTTTTGTGTATCCTTTTTTTGCTTGCTCAGTAAATGCATACAGATCCAGAGATTCAAATCAGCACTGGCTGCAGAGAAAGGAAGCAATGTATAATTAAGTGGGAATGTACAAAAACCCATGGCTTTGCTGACTGGCTCTACTGAAAGCAATTGCGTCCTGTGTTTTCTTGCCTAATCCCCATTTGCAAGGGAGCTTTCTGCCAGCAGTATCTTTCCTGTGCTGGGAAATTGGCCTTCTGCTTTGAGCACATTTAAAGAGATGTTTTGTATTTTCTCCTTTTTATTGCTAGGATGAGCTAAGCACACATAAGTGTAAAAGTAGGACAATGGAACCAGGAAATGTAGGTTCATTTAATATTTGCTAGAAAAGACTCAATTCAAGATTATTGAAGGTAGGCAATCACTTGCCCCCTATGATCTAGATCTGTGCTGTCCAATTTGGTAGTCAAATGTGGCTATTTGCATTTAAATTTAAATTAACTCAAAGTTAAATTCCTCAGTTGCACTAGCCACATTTCAAGCGCTAAAATAGTGGCTAGTGGCTCCTAAAATGGGTAGTAAAGATACAGAACGCTTCCATGATCACAGGAAGTTCCACTGGACAGTGCTCCTCTAATTGGGTGGATTCAATCGTTCATAAAAATAGGAGGACACTGCTAAAGGCCAGAGAGCACTTTCCTGAGCATACAAAGTTCATCTGTGTGGTCACTCGAAGATTCGATCTAGTCGGCAATAACTGTAGAGGTCTCACTGCATTCTCATTTGATTCATCCAACAATTACTTAATCAATAGCTACCATAAGTCAGGCACAATTCTTAGCATTGGGGGTGGAAATGAATGAAACCGACAATGTCCTTGCCTTCAAGAAGGTTACATTCAGGTGTGGAAGTGCAATAATACATACATAAACAATATACCTACATATACGCATATACACATGTACATCAACTATACAGCCAGAAAATGACCACTGTTAAGAAGAAATCTAAGAGAATGTGAGGAGACAGAATGATGGGGCGGTAGGCCCTATTTCAAATAGATTTACCAAGGAAAGCACTTCTGAGGAAGTGATACTTGAGCGGAGACCTAAAGGAAGTGAGAAGTGGCCCTTGATAATACCCACGGCAATGCAGTGTAGACATAGAAAATAGAAAAAGCAAAGTCTGTCAGTTGGGAAACTTAATGACAGGTTCAAGAAAGCCCAAGGGGACTAGCCCGGCTGGAGTAGAATGAGCAAGAGGAAGCATGGCAAGAGATGAGGTTGGTTGTTGGCAACGGCTAAGTCATGTGTGTATCACAAGCCACGGCAAGGTTTTGAATTTTGTTCTAAGAGCGACTGGAAGCCTTTCTAGGGTTTGAGCAATGAAACGACATGATCCAATTTTCATTATTTAAAATTTCCTGGGGCTTCTGTATGGAGAACAAGTGTGCAAGGAGGGAAGCAATGTGACAAGTTAACAAACCACGGTTGTCAACCGGATAGGAAATGATGATGGCTTAGGGTAAGGTGTGAGCACTGAAGTAGATGAGAAGTTATTCAATTTAAAAACTATATCGAAGCCAAAGAACTGATTATTTGAATATAGGCTCTAAAATAAAAGGAAGAGTCAAGAGTAATCCCAGGATTTTGTTTCAACAAAAGTAAATAGCAGTGTGATATTTATTGAGATTAGAAAGTCTGGGAGATTCGCAGATTTGTGATGAGTGTGGTAACCAAGGGTTCACTGTGTGACATATTTAATATGAGACACTCATTGAACACCCAAGAAAAAAATTCCAGTAAGTAATGGAATATAAAAGCCTGAAGGTCAGAAAAGAGGTTTGGAGTTTATGGTAGAAATTTGTATATCATCACACATATAGTATACAAAACCGAATAGACAAGGGAGATCAGAAGGGAGTAAGTATAGATAGGAAAGAGATACCCATGGACTATATCCTGGGGCATTTCAATTTATAGAAGTTGAGAAAGGAAGGAGAAGCAAATAGAGGAAACTAAGATGTAACCTTTAATGTAGGAGAAAATCGGAATAATGGTATTCCAGCGACGAAGTAAAGAATTTGTGTTAAAAAGGAGAATGGTCAGTTGTGTCAAATAATTACAATAAGTTGATTGAGATGAGAACTGAAAAATTTCCATTTGTGAAATGAGTCCCATTTTCCTCATTAATCTTTACTTTCTGTTGGAATGAAAATTTTTTCAATATTAAATCTTATTTTTAAACACAATTTTTCAAGAAGCTATCAACGAAACTTTGTATGGAAGACCTAGCAATACTAAGGTGTATGTTTTTTGAGGATGGAGGCAGCTATTAACACGTCCTGAACTTCTCGGCATAATCCTTCTTTTCCCACTCAGCTGTTGCCCTTAGAAGACAATCTTTAAGTACACAAATTTGTTAGAACCATCCTAAAGAGACAAAATATGGACTTAACTAATTTGATATATAAACATACTCTCATTCGGGATGTATTCATGTCCTCATCATTAAAAAAAAACAAAAAACCCACAAATGTGACAACAGACCAATGTAGTAGGCCCCACACAGTCCTGATTCACTTCAAAAGTATGTATCAAAATAGCAAAGTTAAATAGAAATCTCATAGATGACTTTACTGGAGACTGATTGGATTGATAATACGCCCCCTTAGTACAGCTATAATTAAGAATGGGGGAAGAGGTGAAGGGAGTTACAATGTATTTTTTCCTTTGTTCACTAAGAATAGCAATTGTACAAACCTCTATGGTATTTAGGTGTATATTTATTACAGAAACATTCACATTGCAGCACAGCAAAACCGTCACTGCTATCTCCTCATTATGAAATTATATTGTCAGGACATGGACAAAATTACAATTCTTATCAGTGAAAGGACCTAAAGTCCACGGCACCTATTGCTCCTACACTACACTAATTTCCAATAGGAGAGAAACAATACAAAAGCCAAAGTAGAGGTAACCTTGGTGAAAACAACCAGAGTGAAATCATATTACCACAGTGTGCAAAAGTGTCAGAAGCAAAACAATTGCAAGGAAAGGAAGTCCTGAGGCTCTCCCCGTTGAAAAATTTAAATTAAAGGAGGTTTTCTTACATTTGGTTGGGATAAATAATCTGGCTGATTTAAATCAAGAACAGAACCAGGAGTTCTTGGTTTGCTCTAGTTTTGAAATTGATATCACCCACCACCTAGATTTTGGTATCCATGATTGTAAACCATATGTTTCTAAAAGCCCCAGAGCACATATAGTTAATATTCAACTGGTAAATACTGCTAAATATTTTGAGGGCTCTTCCATCCAGCTGCGATGAGAATTCACCATCTGCTTTGAAACCATATGAGCAGACAAAACTTACAAATTTCAAAAAGAAAAGAAGCTTTAGGCAGCTAAATGTCCAAACAACTTATTTCTTAGCACAGTTGAATGCAGAGTCAGCACAGTTGAATGCAGAGGAGGTTTGAAGGTGACTATCCACACAGTTCTTGCGCCAAGAGTCTACGCAGGGGACAATAATTAAAAAAAGAAAAAAGTCATACCTATCATTTGTTAAAACCAACCTCAGGAGCATAAGGGTTTCCTTCCTAAATTAACTTTGCTTACACCGACATGGTACAAAGGACGGTGACAATGAATGGATTGATGATTTTTTAAATACCACTGACATTTTTGTATGCAGAAAATGGGATGATGAAAAGGAATTAGACTACTGCCGTTCCTTCCCCCAAGTTAGATGAAGAAATCAAGTCATAACATACAATATCCAAATGTTGGGTATTTTTATGCCTCATTTGACAATTCTTCCTTTTGTTAAAAAATTAAGCCATTCACTAGAATTCTGTGATTGTGTTATAAATGGTACCTTCTTTGTTAATTGATTACTGATGTCCCTTGTAGCAGGAATATTTTTGGCTTGTTCATAGAGTCAACAAATATATATTGAGCACCTACTATTTGTCAGACACTTTACTAGCACTAAATGCATAAAGTGAATTTGTACTTAATTCTTTTTCCACCCCACATAATATCAATGCCATTATTATAAAAATGAATTAATGCTGGTACCTATGAATGTCCAAGTTGAGGGAATTTAACAACTTATTATATCTATTGAATTATCTGTTCTAAATAATGCTTTCCTTAAGATAAACTTATGAGAATTAGGGCACTTCTGCTGAGAGCAACAGACATGCTGTGGTGGAATTAAGACAAAATGGAAAGTATTAGAAGAATGTGTCCGAATGTAGGGAACATCACAGGAAAGAAGAGACTGGAGAACAAGACCTGGAGTGGGCAAAAAGCAAGCAGTTCTAAGTGATCTCTGCAGTGCTATAGTCTCATCCAGGCACCATCACTGTCCGTGTGTCAGTTTACTGAAGATTCAAGGTGTTGACAGAGTCCGATTTGTTATACAGTCATGTGCTGCTTAATGACAGGGATACCTTCTGAGAAAGGGGTCAGCAGGTGATGCTATCATTGTGCGAACGTCATAGGGTGCACTTACACAAACCTAGATGGTCTAGCCTCCTACACACCTGGGCTGTGTGGTAGAGCCTATTGCTTCTAGGCTACAAGCCTGTACATACAGCATGTTACCATACAAAATAACACAAGGTTAGCTCAAGCGCAAGAGAAGAGGATGTGATCGAAAGACCAGGTAAACTCAGGACTTATGAGAGTGCTGCTGGCATAACACGGCATGCTGTTTTACAGCAAACTATGTTTTTTATAAGTAGAAAGAGCCCACGCTAAAATAGTGACGCAAGTATAGCATAACAAATACATAAACCAGTAACACAGTCACTTATTATCAAGTATTATGTACTATACATAATTGTATGGGCTATACGTTTATACAATTGGCAGTGCAGTAGGTTTATTTACACCGGCATCGCCACACACACACGTTTGTTATTGGTCTATGACATTAGGATGTCAACGATGCATCAGGTGACAGAAAATTTTCAGTTCCGTTATAATTGTACGGGACCCTAGCTATACAAGCAGTCCATCGTTGACCCAAACATCGCTATGCAGTACATGACTGACTCAGGTTATGTATCATGGAAGGGAGAGAAACCAATAAGAAGGGTCTTCCAGGGTCCCCTCAAACAAAAAATCTGCAGCTGGGGAAGCATTTCAGTGGTTGTATGGGCCTCGAGGCTGAGTGTGTGAGTCTGCCTGCGAAGGGGCACAAAGAAACCATGGCAGTGATGGGAACCCTGTTTATCTTGATTAGCTTGAAGTTACATGGGTGTATAAATTTGTTAAAAATCAATTACATGTACACTTAAAAATATGTGTATTATACTGTATATAGATGATACGTTCAAAAAATTGATTTTAAAAGGATACCCAGAAATATTACAGTTCTTAAAGATCTTAAACTATGTTGATAAGTCGTGTGAGAATAACAATGAATGAGCTGACTGTGCCCGCCACAGCTCTAGGATGGCAAAAATCGACTTCTGGCAGGATCGTGTGAGGAGATCCAGATAAAACAAAAACCATTTAAAGCCTGGGGAAATGGTCCTAAGGGTAATGACAAATGACAAAACATCTATTCCAGAAAAATCTATGAAATCCTGTAAGAAAGCAAGAGTCTGTGGTGTTTGAACTAAGACTACTCTCTCCCTTTCCCCTGCTGGTTACTCTCCATTCCCTGTAGCCAAGAACATAGGGCTCCATCTCTCCCCCATTCACAGTTGAAGAGCTTTCTTCCTGGGAGCATCAGGATGTCAGCATTTCTTATCTTGCCCTTAGCCTCTTGTTCCTGAAGCTAAGACCTGGGTAAGTATAGTGGAGAGGCGGGATCTCCCTTCATCTGCCTAGATCCCCTTCACGGAACAGAAGTTCTACCTCAGGTGTGAGAATACTAGAACCCTGATCACCCCTGCCCTGGTTTGTGAGGCCATTGCTCAGTGCCAGGAGAGGCAAGCCAAGAGGACTTCAGACTGCTACCCCACCTTATCCCACGACTCAGCTTCTGGAGCGGGAATGCTACTCAGAGAGAAGGATTAGTGGTTTTTTGTCTGGGGTGGAGGGGGGATGGAGGGAGAAGAGTCAGGCCATAAAATAATAGCACCTAATCTCTTTCCAAAGGAACTGACTTCAATTGGAACATATTTTGGATAAATTCAAGTTTAAGGGCACTCTTAAGAACAGTGGACGTTGTTGTGAGAGACAATTGAGAGGAGATTCAAGATACAGTCTAAATTGTGGGCTGGCTAGTTTGCAGGAGAGAACACGGAATAAGGCAGTGAGAGTTCTCCCCTGGTTAAAAAAAAAAAAAGGCTGAACTCCCAAACTACTGTTTCAAAGGAGCCAAAATTTGATTGGGTTACTTTATAGAGTAATCTATGCCCAGGGCACTGTTGAAAACAGTGGAGCAATCATCTAGCAATTAGTGAATTTTAACCGCTGGGTGCAGTCAGTGAAAGAGGAAAACCGAGTCCTACTAATACAGGAAAGGGACATGAGGACTAGTTTTACAGAAGAAGGAGCTAGGAGGTTGGATTCCAAGCCTGCTGCCTGCATGCTCCAAGACACAGAACTCAGGCAGTTGTTAATCAATCACGCAAAACAGACTGTACGAAGCCTACTGAGCAAAGAGATTTCATTATGGCCATTTCCGTAATTATTCCTATTACAAACTAGCCACAGGCTGTACCCTGCAAAAGTTAAAGGTAAACCTGCCCCCTTTTTCTCATACCTTGCAGAAGTTCCCCATACCAAGAATATTTCCATGGAAACAAGAAACACATATAAACCCTAGCCCATCGGATGGAGGGGTCTCTCTTCCACTGGAGACTAGAGACCACCACTCTGTCTGTAGGGTGGCCTTTCTTTTCTTACTTACTCTCTGCTAAATAGACTTACTTTTACTTTAGACTCTATATTGGCTCCTGTTTGAGTTATTTCCTATGTGAAGCCAAGAACCCTCTTTTCCTGTAACACTAACAAAACCACTATCATCTCAGGGTAACTGTGGGCACAGCCAAAGCAGTGCCTTCCTGAGAAGGACATCAGAGGATTAACACTGAGTGAGAGGGGGTAGAGTTCATTAATATAATCCAGCCAATTGCAAAACGAGTAAAATACTCGGAGTTATTACAACATATTGTCTCAGATGTCCAGTTTCCAGCAAAAGACTATGAGGCATGCAAAGAAACAAAGTGTAATCCAAACACCAGAAAACCAAAAGCAGGCTGGCTACACAAACTGCCTGTGAGGGCAACTAGATGTTGCATTCATCAGGAAAAAAAAAAAAAACCAACTAAAAAGAACACCCTTTTGTAAGAGCATTCATTTGGTTAGTCACTCCCTTTCCCAGGCTAAGTGACTTGCAGAATGAGAAGCAGGGTTATTTGAGCTCAGTTACCTAAGGAATACTGCACCCATGCCCAGCATCTCATGAGACATGACCTTCTCTGTCCCCAGTGGAGAGGCTGCAACTTCTCAAGCACCTTGGGACCCCCAGTACTAGGGCAGTTCACCTTTCCCAGCATTCTCTTAAACATCGACTAGATCCTTAACTCAGACTGTTTTGGTGCCTGGATCAAAGGTAATAATGTCATTCTTAAGCTCAGCTTGCCCATCTAAAGAGGAATGCCATAAAGGGGTAGGGGCCTTTCCCTAAGTACAGCAACGTATGGCCACTATGCCCCAGGCCAAGTGCAACTTTGTAAGATGGGTGACCACACCTTCCTTCTTTGGCTTGTAAAGCTTCTAAAAAACCTATCTTATCCCCACATGCCCACACAAGTAATATCTTAGTCTATCACTCACCTGACACATTCCTTAAGAATAGAGACTGTGTCTTTTCCCTTTTTCTTTTGCTTTTCCCGATGTTGAACATGGCACCTGGCACACAGTAGACATTTTAATAAAAAGACTGAATGTATTAAACAAATAAGTTACCATAGAAGGACTAGAGGCTTGGAGAAGCTCGCTCAAATTATATACACTTTATACACAGACCCTTTTCTATATGGAAAGAGGAGAATTCTGAGAAGAAATGTGGTTCAGAGGGGTAGGGAGAAACTGGATGGGAAATAATAGCAGAGGAATCAGAACACATATTAACAGTGTGTTTGGGGAAGAAAAAACAGAGGCTTAATGCAGCATTTTGAGATGTGGACCAGCCAGAGAGAAATGTGGAGGTTAAAGCAAGCTTGGAGTCTCGCTGTTGTCACTCACCCTACACGGATTTACCCTGTGAGTCTGGTCAGCCAGGTTCCCCAGCGCTTCTTCCATAGGAAGCAGTGCTGATGACATACCTTAAGTAGGACACTTCATGATGAGTGCAGGTCAGACTTTCCTGTGATGACTGCAGTTCACTTTTCAATTATTTGTAATAACCATCCAAAGCAAAATTACCCAGCTGCTTCCTGGGGTGCTCTGGAGGAGATGAACGTTAATATTTATTGGCTGCATTGCCTACAACCTTGTTTTGCTCATGCAAACTCTCTCTCCTGCTTGTTCTAATTGATGGAATAAAGAGGGAGAAGACACATTAAATAAAAATAAACCAATGATTATATCATTAAACTTTCTAACAGTCTACATAGGAATAGGCAATCAGTTTTTGGAGCAACCTATTGGTGGATGCATCAATACAGATATACTGATGAATGCTAAATCTAATAAACATCGCCCACTTCGGAGCTCAATATGTCTGTTTGAGAATTGCCCCAATGGTGCATATCAACAAATAATTCCTCAGATGCTGTGAAATTAGAGCAAAAGGCTTTCTATCCATACATAGGCCCCAGTGCCACCAGTGGGTGGCACGATCAGGAAAAGGAGAATCACTGATTTATCCAGTATCAAAGGTAGTGCTGTCCCTTTGGCCTTCTTAGGCAGACAAGTCTTTTAAGCAGACATGTCAACCCATTTTTTGGTTCATCCTCATGAAGCCACCCTGTTAAGTGCTAGAACAACTTTATTATTAGGATTAATCATAATACGAATACCCTGGAAGCACTGGATGTGCGAGAAATTACTGAGAAAAAAACAACTTAAAAAAATAAAAAAAACAAAGATGGGAGATAATTAAGAGCATTTACATATATTAGAGGAAGATACGTTCAAGAGAAAGTTTGCTCTATAGTGACTTGATCAAATCAGAGCCTCTAGGAGCATTGACCATAGAAGACCACAGAAGACCCAAAGAATCTACTGGGGAAAAAAAATCACTATGCAAAACCTGTTGCAGAATTCGTTACTGTTACATTAAGTGAGCCAATTTCAGTACTGAGGATATGTTTGAAAATTAGATATTCTAATTGCACTAGAGCAATTGGAATATATAGTAGAGAAAGAGAAAAACCCCATGCAAAGAGAAATACAAGGAATGGAGGAAACGGATGGATAAACTCAAGACAAGCTGACTTCCCTGTAAAGCTCTTCACTTGACAGAATTCTTCAAACAGTGTCTTTAAAATATTAGTATTTAACAAAAAATGAACAATTCTTGTGTCATTGTTTTAAAACAAATGTGAGTTTAAACATTGTTCCCATTTGTTATCCTCACCTACCCTTTTCAACAGTCCTTATTCGTCTGCTTTTCAGGAAGAATAAGCACCCTAGAGGGAAAGCAAGGTTTCTTAGACGGGGTTCATTGGAGAATCTTCAAGAAGCCCATGGGCCACCTCATGTTGTATGCAAATTTTTATTTTATTTTACTTTATATTATATTATTTTATTTTATTATTTCAGTTTCTTTGGGGAGATAGTCAGTCACTATGCTTTAATGTTAAGAGGTTTTAAGTGAGATAAAAAAGGATTGTTACTTTTCCAATGCATGGCTTACTGCTTCTATCCACTTAGTGTTTCTGTTTGTGAAGTTTTAATGATCCAATTTCCAACCATAGGATGGAGAGCTGGGCTTCCTTGTTGAAGGAGATGTCAATAGTATGACCTGAGGTCTGAAGTCCAATGTCATTTTAAGGGTATCATTTTCCCATAAGCTCTGTATTTACAGAGAGCAGGCATTTTTCTATTCTATTTTCACCAGGCACATTATGGCTTTTTCAGGATGACTTATGCGACAAGTTATCTAAGGGAGGGTGTGTGTGTGTCTCTGTGTAGGTACAGAAGAATCCCTCTAACTCCATGGTTAACCTGGGTCTTCCTAAGGCTCCTTTCTCCCTCTTCACCTGCTGTGACACTGAGAGTTTTACTTACTTATTATATTGGACTTGGGGAATTACCAACAATTTGGTTCATATATAATCATTTCAATGCTTGGTAAGGATGAAATGGCAGAGTAGCAGATAAATCCAAATTTTGTCCAAGAATTTCTTCCAATTTCTTGATTCTGGAAGCAAGACAAGATTCCCCTGAGTTGGCCTCATTCTGTCCTGGTTTTATTTCTTCAATAGCCCCAGACAGTCAGCTTCTTGTGGTCACAAGAGTGTTTTCATGTCTCACTACTGTATCTTCAAGTCCTTCAAGAGGTGCTCAGGGTAGATGTGTGTTGGTGCTAGTGGAGTTTTTGTTGTCATTTTCAGTAACCTTCTTATCCACCTGACTTACTGCAGAAATTGTGTGGAAGTTGCACATGAGATTACTTTGGCTGGCTCCATGAGATAAACACATATTTCTGCCAGACAATTCACTCTACATTGACATAAAATAAGTGGGAAAAGAAAAACGATATGTGTCATTAAGTCATGGCAGCCTGCCCCTGTATTCATGAATATATGTTTTTCCAAAACTGTCTATTGGCCAATATGTAGAGATGGTCATAATAAATGGAAATAGCTTCTAGCAGTTTATCTTTCCCATCACAGTTGTCTCTTTGCACTCATTCCAATTTCAATCAAGATACACAGATGTGGAATTTATTGGGATGAGACAGCCTGGTGATTTATAGTCAATATACCTCCCACCAATTAAGAAGAATTACCCAAATAACTCACATTCATATTGATTGAAATGTTGGCATATTTGACCTGAAACTAAAAATGTTTATGAAATAAAAACACAACTACATTTTTTTTTTCTTTAAGATCAGTCAAATTAGCATCTTGCATTTTTATTCAGAAAGTAATGCTGGTGAACAAATTGACCAATACTGCCCTAGGAATAAGACATTTCACTTTCAATTTATTGGCAGAAGAAACCTGAAAATCACATAAGAAAAAAATGGATGTGTTTTTATAGGCTGAGTACAGCCTTAGAGCTTAACATTTAGTTATAAACAGTCGGTAGGAATATAGATGAATGCCTTTAAAAATGATTTAAACTGAGCTTAGAAAGCTCGTAAAAATACAACGAGTAAGTCTTTGAACAAGTTGAAGGAAAATAGATATGTTTAGTAGTAGTTAAACATTCTACCCTTCTTCTGGTGCCAGCACCTGGATTATTTCCTGAAATCTATTCCTCCATCTCCCCTAATTCATGTAATGCTAGTGGAGTTGCTGCTATTCACCACACCAAAGGTGAGCATGTGACTTGCCTTGGACAATCAAAGTAACACATCCCTCTGACTGGGGTGATAAATTCATGCTTGGTTATTACCCGAACTTAACTCAATAACACTCAGTTCTAGAACTCTCTTTAGACCCTTAGTCAAGGGAAGCTGAGCACAGATAATAATCTTGGAATAACTGGCAGCCCTGTTTCAGTAAAGGAAGGAGAATATGAAAATGGATTAAAAGAAAGAAGATAGAGCTAAGATTTAGAAACTAATAATTAGGATTCTTATTGAATCCCTGAAAGCAGCCCTGCTCTAAACTAATACATATTCTAAACTTTTTTTAAAAAAGTATTTTTTGTGGGGTGGCTGGGTAGCTCCGTTGGTTGGTGCACGAGCTCTGAACACCAGGGTTGCTGGTTCAATTCCCGCATGGGATTGTGGGCTGCGCCCCCTGCAACTAATATTGAAAACAGGGACTGCACTTGGAGCTGAGCTGCGCTCTCCACAACTAGATTAAAGGACAATGACCTGGAGCTGATGGGCCCTGGAAAACCACACTGTTCCCCAGTATTTCCCAATTAAAACAAACAAACAAACAAACAAACAAATAACTGGCAGTGAGCACTTATTATTAAAAAAAAGTATTTTTTTTTTAGAGTTTTAAAAAATTTTACAAAGATATATATATATATACATATAATATTTATATATATATACACATATATATATACATATATAATATATATTCCTAAAATAATCAAATAATACAGATAAATTGGAGTCCCTAGAAACAGTTCCACTTGTCCTTGTCTCCAAATTCTAGATTGCCAAATTGTCAATGAAACAGCTGAGAGTTCAAATAAATTAATGACTGACCATTTTCATCAAATTTATAAATTTAGCAAGGTCAGTGGTGACTGCAAGATAAATAGTATATTAGTAGGGGCCAAAGTTTGATTGGAATGGATTTAAATTAACAACAACTGACAAGAGAGAATTTGAGACAGAAATTGAGTAGTTTTTATTTTTATTTTTTAGAAGGTTTGCTGCAACAGAAGCAAACAGAGTGGTGGTTGGCAGAAGTGGAGCCAATAGCATTCACTCTCTAATGGATTCCTACTGCATAAGACTGAACTTTTACTACCTACTGGGCTACAGATGATTGCCCAGCTGAGGATCACAGTGCAGTTTACCTCACTAACCCCTGGTCACGCTCATTGCGACGATCTGTTTGTATATCCTTTGCCTCCACTGGACAGGGAGTTCACTGAAATTAGGGCCTTTGCTTTACTTACTATTACAGTCCTAGCACTTAACGAAGTACGGCATGTAACAGATGCTCAATAAATGGCTCATTAAATGAATACAATAATACTGGTATAAGAACAAAATAAAATATCAACTGTATAGTCAAATGCATATACAAAAGAACTACAAAAGTGTGTGGAATATACCAGGCTTATGCATCACTTCTCTTTCCCTGTTGACTTTTCCCTCCCCAATCCCAGGAAAATGATATCAGTTGTGCACATGCTCTTACACTATTGATAGACCCTATATTTTTAGAATACTTCTCTTCAAGAAAATCTATACCAACCCAATATTCCCTATTTATGCTAACATTACAGTCAAATAATGATTACAAAAAAAACCCAAAAACCTACAGTGAGAAGTTTTAGTCCAGTAGAGATGGCAAACTTACAAAAATAGGGAATGCAGAGTGATCTCTTCCCCTACAGATTACCTTTGGGAGCACTTTATTTCACAATTTGGCCATTTTTTTGTATACTCACACCTTATTGGTGCTAATAGAGAAAGAATTTCATACTTCTTTTCTCATTAAAAAACCTTTTAAAAGGTTTTCAGACTTTTTCTTTCAAAATGTATATGCTGTTGATTTCCATTGCCACAGGAAGTGTGTGTGTGTGTGTGTGTGTGTGTGAGAGAGAGAGAGAGAGAGAGAGAGATCCATCACCATATCCTCTAGACCTCATATTTACTGTGATGAAGCTTCAGTAAAATTTGAAAGGCCTGTTTTTGTTTTCATAAATGCATCTCTAAGAAAAGTAATCAGCTTAATGAAAAAAGGAAGGCTAATGAAGGAGTTTCAGAAAGATTCTAGCCCAATTTGCCAAGAAGATGGACGTACAGTCATTCTCTCGCATTCTTTAATTTTCCTTGTGACTTTTAAAAATACACCTATTTATTGATGCAGACCCTGGAGACTTGAATAAAAATATCGGTTTCAAATATGTTTGTGTGTTTGTTGTAAACATGCAGCCTCTGTTACACTTTGGGATGCTTAGGGAAAATGCCATTTAAAATTTGATGATTTCTTTCAAGAGCATATACAGCGAGCAACAGGAACAATGAGAAGTACAGCATCATTAAAGCATGGAATTATCAACATTAGTAGTCCTGAGAAATGGAACACATTGCTCTCTACTAGGCTAGGTTCAGAATGAATCAGATGAGATATTATTTAAAGAGGAATGTGACTCAGGACCATAAGATCTATGTCTATTCTTTGGCCAACCATCGAAGGCTGAGCCATTCATCATCTAAGAATTGGGTACATTATTCCCTCACCACAGTCATTCTTGACTAGGGGCCAACTCTCCCCCAACCCCCACCAAGACTGGGAGACATTTTTGATTTTCACACTGAAAAGAAGGTGCTATCATCATGTAGTGGGTAGAGACCCAAGACGCTGCTAAACATCCTGCAACATAGGAAAGCACCCTACAAGAAAAAGTGATCCACCCCAAAATGTCACTAATTCCATGGTTGAGAAACCCCTCTGTGCAGGAACTCTCAGTTAGTTCTAATCTGTGGTATTGGGCAATATTTTTGTTGCTTTGATTTTAACTGGAAAAAAAAATCACATTTTAGTTGGATTATAACCATGTCAAAATGTTAACTACTTGGTGACATCATAAAAATGACCCTATATATAATTTTTATGAATGATTAATCACTAAGAGTTTAGGAAGTTACCAAAAATCCCTACAGCTGGCGTTTGCTATTTCATGCTCATTTGCTAATGGTGCAACACAACTTTGGGCAAAACACTAATTATGAAGCAATTTTACAAGGAAACTGGATGTGAAGCATTTTACTTTCAGTATTGTCCCATGTTAACCCCTTTGTTTTTATATGAAATATTAATTGTAAATTAATTATCTGAGTTGTGATTCCTAAGCACTCCCTTTTATTGGAAGCAATTTAAGATTTATAGAGGGATTTGCATAATGGTTATTACAAAAAACCATTTGTGGTACTCACTATTTAAAATGAGCATAAATCCAAAGAGTTCCTTTCTAAGAAAACCAAAGTGCATACTTTTCCGTTTTAAGACCTCTCTTCACCTGATGCTCACCTTCCTAATTACCTTCTAAAGGGAACTGCACCACCACAGCTCTAACTTTCTGCTTATCTTAAAAAACAGTGACAGCCACGCAGTTTGCACATTATGATGGTTCCCTAGGACCGGAAAATTGGTGGGCATCAGATTATTTTTACATGTGAAACATTAATAAACCAACCATACCTGGGAGGGGCCTTACCATATTTTAGCCACCATGGTACACATAGATGACCTCATCCTGTCCATTCTACTCCTGACTTTCCCCAGGATTTTAGTGGGACACTCCAGGGTCGTGACCCTGACCTTTCTCTTCACCCTCCGCCTCCAAACTTAGAGGTGCTGTATCCCGTTCCCTAGGTCCCCTTCTCTCTGATCCTCTTGTGAAGAAGAAATTTCCTATGTTTAGGAATTACTATCTCCTGCCCTCTGGGTAACATATTCTCACTGTACATAACCTTTAGGGAGGCACAATATCCCCCCAACGTGTGACTCCCACATTTGTAATTTCAGAGCCTAGTATTAGACTAGCTTTGAGAAAGACAGAGGGAATTAAGAAATTCTTGATTTACAATGCCATCCAGGCACATGCCAATTTTCACTATAAATGTGTCTGACAAGAAATGTGTCTATGAGCCTGCTCTTTAGTAAGGACATTTTGAGACATCTCACATTCAAATAGCGTTGTTTTTATTGAACCTCTCTCAGTAAAATTGATGATCAGATTATATCATGTACTTGCAGGCTCAAAAACATAGGATCCTCTAAATCCCATGTTCCACAATAGTTTTGCTTTATAATGAGCTGTCACCTCATTGCTGTTTCTCATCATTAAACAAACAAACCAACTGCTATAGATTGAATTGTGCTCCGCTTCAAATTCATATGTTGAAACTAATCCCCAATATGATGGTATTTGAAGATGGGTTCTTTAGGAGGTAATTAGGTTCATGAGGTCATGGGAATAGGGCCCTCATGATGGGAGTAGTGTCCCTATAAAAAGAGACACTAGAGCAAATTCTCTCTCTCTCTCTCTCTCTCTCTCTCTCTCTCTCTCTCTCTCTCTCTCTCTTCTCTCTCAAGGACACAGCAATAAGGTGCTGTGCAAGTCAGGAAGGGAGCCCTCGCTTGGTAACTGAATTGGCTGTACCTTTATCTTTGACGTCCAGCTTCCAGAATTATAGGAAACAAACAAATTCTTGTTGCATAAGCCACCAAGTCTATGATATATTTCATTATGGCAACCCCAGCTGTACAATATACAAACAAATAGAAAAAGAAAGACAGAATGCATTGACCTCTTTTAGTGTCATTACAGATATTAGGAAATAATACTATTTTTTTCCTTTAAAATTTTGATTGTACAAATAACATCATAATGTTATATAAAGAGGTAAGATGACCAGCCCTACGTTGCAGCATAGAGGTTGAAGAAAACTGATGAAAACAATGAACTCCCAAGCTAAGGCAGTCTTGTGGCCTACTTTCTAGTCATTATATGGTCAGAGATCCTAAGAAATCCTGAGCTTCACACACCCAATGCCACAGTAACAATGCACGTGCAGACATAAGGAATCATTATACCCAAGAAGTGAGAATTTGTTGAGCTGAATGATAAGTCACTGAAATGTATGACCCTAGATATGGTTCATATTCCTCTGACACATTATTCTCAATTCTCCCAACAATGACAATCACCTCAGTTGACTATACAAACTCCAGGATTTGGAGATTTTTATTTCCAATTGTGTAGGAATTACTCTTGAATCCAGTAAGCCAAAGTCAGGCTGTATATGAAATAGCTACACATTAGACAACCAGAGTATTATGGTGTCACAAGGTCAAGCATTAAACCATCACATAATTGGGGGTGGAGGGGCGGCATTTGGCAGCCAATCTGACCGTTCATCAAATGAGATCATGGGCTCCTAGGAAAGCACAGCTGGCTAATCCTGGCTGATTCTCATCCACTGACTTCCTTGTGAAATTCGCAGGAAGTCACTTAAGTACTTGGGATTGAGGTCAATCTGTAGGTATTCCTGTTTCAGAGTCATGCTACTCGGCAGGATGTAGGCCGATGTTCTTTTAAAGCCATTTGGATCATTTCTCAGATGGCTTAAGTTTTTGGCACTTTGTAATTCTTCCAAATATACTTTAAATGGCTAAATATAATTTCTTTTAAATACCAACATAACCTTTAGAAATATTATTGACAAAGTGAAAATGTAAAATTAAAAGGATGTACACAAGACGAAACAAAAGAAGAGAAATACAATAATGAGAATTGGTGAAAAAGAAAATATACATGAGGGAGAAGTTATAGTCAGTCGATAAGGAAAGACTACAAACAGATTTCAATTTATTCTTGCATTTCTCATAGTGCTGTAGAAGACAGTCCCAAATGCTTAGTCAACGTAGGGCTGGAGAATCTGGGTCTCTATGGGAACAGAAGTAGCTTGCCGCCATGGCAGTATACATTATAAGCACAAGTTTCAATAGCAGCCTTCTTTTCCTGTTCAGAATATTATTTGTATTCTCAGTCTCAATAATTGCACCCCAGAGAGCTGTGAGCAACTGGCCTGCATCTGAGCTGCTGTTGCTTCCTGTTTTCTGAATTCAGACATGTATTCTTTCCAACTGTCTTTTTATCTTTCTTACCTGCAGTTACCAGGTTGTTTCCTTTCCCACATCATTCATGTAAACACTCAGTACAGTGTACATATTATGTCTAATGCGTGATGCTGCAGAAACTCAAAAGGTTTCCTTGTCATTGGGGTTGGCCAAACCATTCAACTATTGCCAGTGATGTTTATTGTCTCATCAGAAAGACATTGCCTGTATTCATCCTTTGTTCTCATCAGCCTCTGAAGGACAATAATCAAATCAACACCATCCACTAACTAAAGAAAAAGGAGACCGTTTTCGCTACAAATTATTTCTGTCATGAATGTAGACATTCTAATATATCTTGCTGTTTCATTATGAGACTATTGTTGTTAATTTTTCAGCTTTATCTGTGTAGTGAGATAGGCTTGACACATTTATTTGTGTATCAAGGTATTAAGGTTCTTAGAAACTCAGTTATCTTTTCATGCTTGGAAGGGTTTATTAACTAAGAGATAATGAGTAAGCATCTGCTCTTTACAGTAATGTTTCTCAAAATGGCATCTGTGGACCACCTGTGTCAGAATCACTTCTGCGGTTATTAAAAATAATTCTTCATCAATGGAAGAATTTTTTTAAAAATTGTAGTCCATTCATAAAGTGGAAATCTACTCAGCAATAAAAAGAAACAAACAACTGATATATTTAATAACATGGATGAATTTCACAAATGTACTGAAAGAAGTTAGATACAAAAAAAAGCATATACTATGAATTTCTAGAGTAGGCAAAACTAACCTATGGCTATAAAATCAGATCAGTAGTTGCTTCTGAAAGGGCACTACTAGCTGGGAAGAGGCATAAGAAGCTTTCTTGGGTGATAGAGATGCTCTATATCTTGATATGTATTCATAAAAACTGATTGAATGGACCAAGTAAGATCTTACTATTTCACTGTGTGTAAACTGTACCTCGATTTTTTAAAATGCTGGTTCTTCTGCCCCACTACCCAAGCATCTGCATTTATCAAAATAAACTTTTAATTCTAGAATTGTTTTAGATTTACAGAAAAGTTGCAAAGATAATACGTAGAGACCCTGTATACCCCGTACCCAGTCTCCCACATTGTCAAGGTCTGACATTACTATGGTACATTTGTCATAACTAATGAACCAGTGTGGACACATTATTAACTGAACCTCATGCTTTTTTGGATTTCATTACTAATTTTTTCTTCCTAATGTCCTTTTCTTTTGTTTCAGGATCCTATCCAGGATATCACATTGTATTTAATCATCATGTCTCCTTTGGCTTCTCTTGCCTGTGACAGTTTCGCAGACTTTTCTCATTTTTGATGACCTTGACAATTCTGAGGAGTGCTGGTCACATCATTGTTCTTGTTACGGCCTGTTTTTTCTCTTACATCATCATTTTTCTCCATACTCATTTATTTCTATTAGTATACAAATGTATACCATGTTAAAGTAACCTTCTCTTGAATCTATAGTCCTTCAAAGTTTCTGCTCCATTTCTCTACTCTCCTTTTAGTAAATGTTCTCAAGCAGAGCTTTTGAAGTCACAACTTCTCCTTCCTCTCCTCCCATGCCCTCTTGCTCCCACTCCGTTCAGAATTATATACCTGCCTCTCCACTGAAATTCTGATCATTTATCAGTTAACCAATGTGACCAATCAGAATCATTTGATACAGATCGTTACTTGAAACGAAATTCTATACTTGACCTCGGAGCACCAATATTTTTCACCAGACCTTACTAGATGCCCCTTCTCATTCTCCTTTGATAATTCCTTTACAGATCCCACATCTCTAAACATTGGAATATTGCAGGACTCATTCCTCTAACCCAGGTGATCACCTTCAGTCTTACAGAATTAAATATTATTGCTATCCAGAAAGTTTCTAAATTTATACTTCTTGCCTGAACCTCTCCTGGGAACCCCAGGCTTATACATTTTCATACCTTGATATTTTGATTTAGATATCTAATAGACAACTGTAAAAGAAAAATCACATCAGACCAGTTAAACTGGCAAGAAAGGCTTTATTTAATACTATTGCAATAGCGGGGAGAGATTGAACTCAACTCTGTTGAAACAAAAGAAAGGAGAGTTGTTAACCATGGGGGTGAGGTTCGTCCATGTAGATGAGCCATCAGTTTTGATAACTGGTGTTTATTGAAATTAGGCTCCTACCATCCCACAGAGACTAGGAGAAACAGGTGCTATCTTTCTGGATGATTACATTTCAAATAGATTTCTCCCAGGTCCTTGAGAAAGACATTTCTGGGTTGTAGAAGATTTACATCTCAAAGGGTCATGTTTCTAAAGTAAATGCTCTTTACAAAGGATGTCAAGGGTTGGATATCCAACCGTTTCTTTTCATTTTTATCATGCTCAAGCCACCCAAATTGGCCAATGGATTAGTAAATTACTTTCCTAACTGCTTTCCCTATTTTTACCCTTTTCCTTCCTACAGTCTATCAATTAGACTGCAAAATTCCCATTCCACTTACAGTAACACCTCTTATCTTGGCCTACAAAGCCCAATAAACTCTTCCTCCTGCTCTCTCCCTTATCAAACTCCATGGCTGCCTCCACCACTAAGCATTCTTTACACCAATCACATTTGCCTCTTTGTTGTTACTCATACATTCTAATCATGTTCCTGCCCCCGGGTTTTTGCACTTGCTTTCCTCTTAGGCTAAACCACCCTTCCTATAGATAGATATCAACATGGCTTTCTTCCCTCTCACCTCCAATGTAAAATGTTATCCCTTATTTGATTCCTTCCCTAAGCTTATACATCATAATATAATAAACCTCTTTCTTTTTTTCATAGCCCTTATCATTACCAGACATATTATTTTGTTTGTTCATTTGCTTATTTTCTCTCCAAGTAGAATGTCTATTCGATGACAGCAGGAACTTTGTATATTTTTGTTCACTACTGAAGTGTGCCAGACACAGGGTAGGCAATAAATATTTGTGGAAGAAATGAATGCCTTCTCAGCACTAGCCCAATGTTTAAAAATGGCTATTGACATCCATGAAAGCTCTTCACTATCTTCAGTGAATTCAGTACCAGGCATTTCATTATCCACTCAACTCTTAACCTCTGTTACCCTCAATAATTTTAACATAAACACATTTTCTTATCTTAGCCACAGAACTTCAATTATCTTCAGTGTCTCAAACTACTTAATGAAGAAAGCTATATGTACTTGAAACCCCTCTGCAATTACCTTCTCTGGATACACCCACCTGCATTCTCACTTCTCCCCATCGTTTTGAACAACTGTACCTGTCTCTACTTTGGTTGTGATTTCAGTTAATTAACCTCACCCTGTTTTCCTAGGTTGCTATTCCTTTTCTTCCTCTTCTTTTCCCATTCAACCTCTTCTCTCCCAGCATTGGTTCCAATCAGTTATTTTGATGTCTACATGACTGCCTGATTCATTCATCTTTTACCAAACCTTTAGGTTTCTAAATTTTCCAATCCCTAGAACTGGGAAAGCTCTAATATTTATTATATCTGCCCTAAGCACTGCCCCAATTCTATTGTTTTCTACTATACAGTTAAAATTCTTAAGTTGGATCCTCATTGTTGCTTAGCAATCCTTTTTTTTTCCTGCATGGCATGGATTTCGTTGTCCATGCTTCCTTGTCCATGGATTCCATTATACACTGTTTAGATTACTTTCTGTGTTTCTCTAAACATCAGTCCAATTTCCTTTTCTATTACATTTAGTAGAAAACTTCATACTTTATTGAATTAAATGGTCATTTGATGTGAGATTTTCAAAATTTCTCAACATTGAAAATACAACCCCCTTTTTAAAAAATCCCATCCTTAACTCCAATATTCAAGGGAAAAACATACTGTTGCCTTACTATCCTACATCTCTAATCTCTGCACTGATTCACATCTTATCCCACCTAACTTGGAATATTCTTACCATATACATTATATTACTTTTCCTCCAGTAGACTTAATCTCTCCACTCGTAACTGTTCACAACCCATAATTTTATTGTAGTCATTGTTTTATTTGCCTACCTTGATTAGTTGGGAATATCTAAGGCCAAAGATGAAGTCTAACTATCCCCAGTGTTTTCTACATTGTAGAGTTGTCACTCCATAAATATTGCATGAGTAAATGAATGAATGTTTATTATTCAAGGCTTTGAAAAGAGACTGTGTTAGGGGTAGGGGAGAATAGAATGTCACATACAATGTTAAATGCCTTTTTCCACTCTCCACACCTGAAATTACCATTAGAATAATGGCAAATTATTCTAAATTTGGGACGATGGTAGTGGTAGTGATATACTATTTAGTTAAAATATTGTATACTTCATGGAAATCACTTTAAAACATTCCACAACCTAAGACTGAGTGCTGATAAGTCTTAGATGTCACTTCCTTTGCCCTGAGTTCAGAGCCCAGATGAATGATTAATGGAATCCTATTCCACTTGCATTATAGTTTTGAATGCTCTATTGAATCTCCATTGAATTCAACCTCACCCATCAGTCATGTTGTCTGGAAGAGTCTCAGGAAATCACTTCTAAGAGTTCTAGATTCCTTCATTTGCCCTTGCAGAGAGGTTGATCTTCAAATTGCACTATGCAACCAAATTTTCCATTTACTATTCTTTCTCAGATGCATAAAAACAAAAGAGTCTATAAAGATTTTTAAAAGATAATATTTTTATTGATCTTCTGGGGTTACATTTTCTAATTGAAACAAAGGCCTAAATTCATAATTTATTTTAGTGTATTTCACTTTAGAGGGCTCTTTATTGTTGCCAAAACATATTATGGTCCTTTCCTAATTTTTGTACACTCATGCTGTTAAAATCTGGTAGCAAAGTTGCAAAAACATCTCATTATTTTTATTTTTAAAAACTTTTTAAAATACTTTTTGACTTAGATATTTGATAGGCTGTTTACATTATTTTCTCTGCAAGAATATGTTTAGAATGCCCTTTTGAAATATTCTTCAATATGACTAAAGGACTGTAACATTTTTACAAATAATTATCATATTCATATCTCTTATCAGAAATAGATTGTTTGGGGGTTAAAAGAGAAGTAGAATGAAGCTGAGGAACTCTGTTCAATTTCTCACTCTGTCACTAGGACTCAACAAAATTTTGAAAAACAAGATGCTTAACCCCAAAGAATTACTGAATTATAAACCTGGACCTGGTAGACCAAGTAGTGTGTAGTAGGTCAACTCATGGAATCTGTAAGTATTACCTTTTATGTAAGAAAGGTTGTCAGAGATCTGATTAAATCAAGGATCTTGAGGGGGGAGATTACCATATTTTGCCATGTATAATGCACACCCTTTTGTCAAAATTTGTGAGGGAAAAGTAGGAATGCGCAGTATGCATAGGTAGTATTAATTCTGTATCTATATAAATGTTTTTAATTCTTTTATTTATACTTATGAGTTAAAAGTGTAATAATAAATAAATAAATGCTAAAATTCCTTTATAATACAAAAAAACAAGTACCTAAATATAAACAAATATAAATTTGAATTAAAAAATTAAAATATTTTTTCCCTGAATGTTTGGGCCAAAAACATAGGTGTGCATTATATTAATACACGGGAGCATATTATACACAGCAAAATACGGTATATTGAATTATCTGGGTGGGCCTTAAATGCCATCATATATATCCTTATGAAAGGGACACAGAGTAAGATTTCACACATGCATACACACACACACACACACACACACACACTCACACGAAGTCAGTGTGAAGATGGAAGCAGAGATTTGAGAATGGAGCCACAAGTCAAGGAATGCTGGCAACCAGTAGAAGTTAAAAAACACAAGGAACAGATTCCCTCCTAGAGCTGCCAGAGAAAGTGTGGCTCTGCTAACTTAATGTTGACCCAGTTAAACTCATCTCAGCCTTGTGGCCTTCAGAACTATGAGAGATTAAATGTCTGTAATTTTAAGTCATCAAGTCTTATTTGTTACATTGGCCATAGAAAAATACATAGTGTGAAGTCATTATTTATCTAGAGACAGAAACAGGTTCATGGAGGTTATATTACTCACATAAAGTTACATAGTTCATGGGAAATACAGGGCTAGAAACCAAGCTTCCTGACTGCCAATTTAGGAATATTTCATTCGTCATATTATCACTTCCTCTTCATGTTTAATTTGGACACAAGTACAGGTAGCCATGAGCTGTTTCCATTGGAACTCCTAGAATTAATAGTCTTGTTACACCCATTCTCCTTCACTGGTCCTTTCTTTCCACTGAAATGGTTTCATGTTGACTAAGAATGCAGTATTTATCTAACTCTTACTGAAGAGCTAGAGATTTCTGATGCTAAAGATCGAATATATTTCCCATTCTTTCCTTTGAAAATCAGTTCAGGAACCAAGAAGAGAAAGCATATTCAAGCTGCTCAGGACTAGGAGATGTTGTAATTATCAACCTATGTGGCTTCTCTTTTGGGAAGAATAATTAGGGTGACTACCTTGGGAATCTTCCTTGGGTACTAACCACAGAGAACTGGAATTTACTTCTACTTTCTGAATATCATTAAAGTTAAATTTTGAAATGTCTGTCTTTAATGTTATTACAATGGACCCATGGAAATGGCCAGAAGTACAGCTGCCTTTTAAGGGGCTGCAATAGTTGAGTTATACGGGCCTCACTCTTTTCTAGGATGGTCTGGCAAACTTCTTTCCCATATTTCACAATTGGAATATCCCTCACAGGCTTTAGGCAGGGATATGTTGGTGATTTTAGTGTTGAACATCTTTACAAATTGATAGAAACCCACATCCATCTTTTCTTTTTCCCCTCCTACCAAGGTACACACATTTCTTTAAATCCAAACATATGTGCTTTAAATATGTTGAAAACAACATTGCTACATCCAGTTTGTTATACTAGATTCTCCATAAAGTATAACGGCTGGAAGAGAAGCCTCAGAATCAGTGTATGTCCTTAATATCACCCATGAATAAAATAGAACCCAAAGAAGTTAAATAATTTGCCCAAAGTCACACTCCTAAATTGTGGCAGAGGCACTACTTGGAATTATATTCCATGAAGGTCAAATTTATTACACATTTATTAAATGCTCAATCTCTGTGAAGCTTTCACATGTGCTTTTTCAGTTAATTTGCATTATAATATGAAAAGCAGAAACTGACTTGTACAATATTTCACAAATATAAATACAGAGAGGGCCAAAAACTAGTATACACATATTAAGAAAGGAAAACTGTATTAAAATTGTAATACTTAATATATACTGATAACAAAAGATGAATACAAGTCACGTTTGCCGTCTGCCATTACAAAAGGTGCTCAAAGTGGTTACTATCAATTTCCAGACACTTCTGATTACAGCGAACTACTGCTTGAGCAATGTTGACCAAAGTGTCCACTTGTATACATTTTTTTGGCACCCCTGGTAGTTGAATTGTGTCTTATTTGTGTAACTTTTATTTTCCCTGTATTATAGAAATAATGGATTGTCATTGTAGAGAAAATAGAAAATACAGATAGCTAAAAATACAGAGGGAAAAAAGAACATGGTAGTCCTATCATACTAAATCAATCACTGTTTATAATTCTGTGTGTATCATTCAAATTTTGTCTACATATTCAAATACATTTATATGTGTTAAACATGGAATTATATTTTACATATTTGGAAACATACTTTTCCACTTAATAATAGATCATGAACATTTTTCTGACAGTGACTATTTGTTTATTATTTCTAAAGGCTAATAAACATATTATTACATAGATGTATCATTATTTATTTAACTCTTCTATGGTTGAATATTTGAGTCCTTTTCTTTAAAATGAAATGTTCATTGTAATAAGCCAGACTATGGGAACATTCTCCTGTCTAGGTCTTCAGGCACTTTTCCATTTCCTTTTCTAAAAGAGAAAAATTTCTAAGTAGAAGAGAAGGCACACTAAGGTTTTCCTCTGTGTATAAGGCCCCCAGAAATTCATGAGCATCCTCACTGTGCCAACCTCTCTCAACATAAAATATTAATATTTTTAATCTTTAAAAATTGAATAGAATGAAAATGCATTTGATTTATTACTAGACCCATATCTTCTGACTCCAGAGATTCTTCCAGGACCTTGCATTTCTATAATATAATACTTTTAGTGATTTATTATGAAGTAATCTTTTAGGGTCCAAATGAATAAGAAAGTTTTTCCATGCCTTCAGTGAAACATTTTTTTTTAACCAAAGAAGACTTGCATTGTCTATTGATTAAAAAGCCACTTTAAAAATCTGTGGCCTGTAAATACCAATTCTCTGAAGCTCATATGGACCCCATTCTCTTTAAACATTCTATTTTACAAATCAGAGATTTATGTGTGATGACCTTATTATTGGCAAAGATAACATAGTTCTACATTGATAATTTAACTGAAATGGTATTCTGAGTTTCTATTGGGGTCATACTGACGGTATTAAATTCTTTCCATTTTCTATTTTTACTTTACCTTCAGTCAAGAAGAAAGAGGAAAAGCCATTAATCTCATATTAGCTTCAGGGCCACACTTCAACACTACATTGTCTAAATATAGCTGCATTCCTTTCTCTTTAAAATGTTTGTTTATAGCGGCAAAAAGTGGCTATAAAATGCTAATGGTTGAACTATAAAATACAGACACCAAGATAATTAGTTGCTTTCTACTTTGGACTTCATAATAAAGACCAAATGACATATTAAATCAATTTTAAGAAAATCAAGTATGATAAAAATACTCTCTCTTTAGACACCTGCATCTTTCATTTTTTACTTTAGCAAAACCTCATAAAAGGAAAATAAAGGTATCCTTTTTAGGCTTATGGTAATTAAATAGCCTCACTACCAAAAGAAAGAAGCCATTTCCTTCAGTCATTATACGAATAATATAGTAAACAAGTATGTAATATAAAATAAAGTTATTTAAGCTAGAAGTTTATATGCTACAGAAATTCTTATTAACAGAAAAATGCATCATTTTATTGATTTTTATGGCTCTGCAAAAAATTTTATGCCATTGTTTTTTATTAAAATTATAATGCCTATAAAAGGAAAAAGAAAGCAATACTGAGAGTAAAAATCCCACCTCCCACAACTGACTATTGGGTGAACACTATTCCAAGTCTCTTTCTGTGCATCCATATGAATACAAATTCTAAATATGCTATGAAATAGAGGTACATGGTCATGTGAGAGGGTAAACTGAGGGGATGACATACTTTGGGTTCCTCCGAAGCTGACCCTGAAATAAGAACTCAGATGTAGGAAGTTTATTTGAGGATTGATCCCAGAAGCACAAGTAAGATAGTAGAGAAAGTGATCTAGGGAAAGGAAAATTTAATAAAGAATGGTTTTGTAAGTGGGCAACTTCTGTGGACAACTGAAACTCATTCCTGTTAGAGAACTTTTAAAGGATTAAAGGACTCTGCAAAATAGAAATCAGAAGTGTCTTACTAATGTATGGGGGAGATGGGGTATTATCCACCAACTATTGTTCTTCACTGGTTGAGGTTTTCCTCAGGGGGCAAACTTCAGGGATGCAAATGGCACCCAAGCAATCCTTCAAGTAGAGACGCAAAAGATGCAGGAACTTGAGATGGGAGGAGATACTGTGCACAGAAACTGTCCAGCACAGCTGCAGTTGAACTCATAGGAATACGGGATTGTGAGTTAACAACACAGACTACAGGGAATCTGATCTAGTCAGGAATCCCAGGGAAGGATTCCCCAAGGGAGAAACATTGAGCAAAGGTAAGGACATTCATTTTTAAGCTAAAAGCAACGGAAACCGTTAAAATATTTTAAACACTGGGTTGAAATGAAGAGTTATGTATCTGAAAAACATTAATCTGGCTGTGGATTGGAAATCTAATGTGATAGGAACCAGAGCCAATGATGACACATCCCTTAAAAGATTACTACAGTTGTCTAGGCTGCAGGCAGAAAATCAGGAAGGATATAGATGATCTGAACAGCACTATCAATCGATTCTATGTGATTGATATACAAGTATAGCATTAGGGGAATGCAAATTAAAATAACAATGAAATGCAACTATGCATCTAGTAGAATCTGAAACAGTGACTACACCAAATGCTGACGAGGATGTGGAGCAACAAGAACTCTTATTTATTGCTGGTAGGAAGGCAAAATGGTACAGCTCTTTGGACGACAGTTGGCGGTTTCCTACATAAGCAAACATACTACCATATGATCTAACAATCTCACTGTTTGGTATTTACCCAAAGGAATTAAAAATTATCTCCACACAAAAACCTTCACAGAGATGCTTATAGCAGCTTTATTTATAATTGTGAAAACTTGGCAGCAACCAAGATATTCTTTAGTAGCTGAGTAGATAAATAAACCATGGTACATCCAAGCAATGGAATGTCATTCAGTGCTAAAACACACTGAGATACCAAGCCATGAAAAGATATGGAAGAAACTTAAATACATATTACTAAGGTAAAGAGGCCAATCTCCAAATTTAGACACTGTATGCGCCCAACTATATGAATGGGAAAACAATGAAGGCAGTAAAAAAATCCATGGTTGCTAGCAATTGGGAGTGGGGGTGGGATGCATTAGTGAAGCGCAGGATTTTTAGGGCAGTGAAAACACTTTGTATGATATGTAATGATGGATATATGTCATTGTACATTTGCCCAAACCCATACAATGCACAACACAAAGAGTGAACTCTGAGGTAAACTATGGACCTTGAGTGATTATGACTTGTCAATGTAGGTATTTAATATCAATGAGTGATATTGATAAGGGGGGATATGCATGTATGTGGACAGAGGTATATGAAGAATCTCTGTACCATTTTCTCCATTTTATTGTAAACCTAAAACCGCTCTTAAAAAACAATTTCTTAAAAAAAATTTTTTTTTGAGAAATCTTGTTAAATTGCTTGCTGAAGTCCATATATGTCGTGCTTAATATATTAACTGATAATCTGTTTAATGATTTCATCAAGGAAAGAAATTAACTATATCCACCATGACTTATTCTAAATGAATTCAATCTGATACTTCATACTGGTTTTCTTCTTAAGTGCTCAAATATTATCCTTTTAATAATCTACTCTAGAATCTTGCTGAGATAAATTCAAGTCATTAGCCTATAGTTTTTAGGCTATGATGTCTTTTTCCTTTTGAAAATAAGAACTGTTGCTAGCTATCAGTCATAGTCAAGGAGAAGTTGAAGCAGAAAATGAATATTTTAAGATATAATACACAGAATTATATTGAAAAGGAAAGCAGAAGTAACACGATTCTGAAGAGAGAGGGAACCTAAACTTTCATCAACAGAATAATAAATAGAGAATGATGATAGGAAAAAGAGAAAGAAAAGAATATAACAATAAGTATAAAATTGATGCCGTAGAATGAGAAGCCATATATTCTGGCGGAAAAAAAAGAAAAAAGAAACAAAAAGGCTGCTCACGATACATTGACAAGATCCAAAAGAGAGCGAGAACTTGAAGCATTTGACAGCTCTGTGAGGCCTTACATAAAAGAAGTTTAAAGTACTCTGAACAAAACCCATTATGTAGAATGAAAAAAAGATCAAAGTTAAGACATATACAAAACCATAGTCTACTACCCACTCTTGTCAATACCTGTGTATCTAATGAAAGCAGGGATGAGACATGGGGACCAAGATGGTAGAGGAAGATAAAGCAATTGTGATTCACTCCAATTCCCCCACACAGCCAACTCTACTAAAACCAATAGTGACGCCTTCCATAGCACATAAGAAGGCCATGCTCTTGAGTCTTCATAAGGATTACTTCCTTTAATACCACAATTAAAGGCAAATGTTACACCCATTTTGTTGATAAATGGAAATTACGAGAGGTTAAATAATATCCTCCAATTCACACAGCTAGTAGATAGTGGAAATGGCATATTTCTATTTCTACAGAGCCTAATTTCTGAACCAGTAAGTTTGTGACCCAGGGTTATCTCACTTGATTTTTCGTTATCGTTCCTCTTAAAAGTTAGATACCGCTAATTATAAGTTTGGGATAACTTTTTTTTCTGAATATATATAGGCCTAAATTGTTCTTAAAGGTAATTCAGTACTACACTGTTTGAAGATCAAAATGTCACACATTCTATTCAACAGGGCCACACAATGCAGTAACGGGGCTTATATGCAAAAGCCAAAAGCTAATCTCTCTACCACTGAGGAACAGCAGTATTTCACAGGCTGAAAGAGCTTTCCCTCCTGTATGTAAAATGATACAACATGGTTAGTCTAAGCCCCTGCATTTGTGCGTTCTTCTCATGCGTAAGTGTAGTAGAACATAGAATACTTTGGGAATGGAAGTATTCTTTCCATTCAATTATGTACTAGGTCAGAACAATTATTTCAAGCCTGTCATTTTTAATGTTGCTGTAGTTGTTGTATTCCAGGGGCAATGTGGGTACACTGGAAGGTTTCCAGATGGGGAGGCCAGAGCAAGAGAAAGCTGATGCTGTTTGATGCTCCCAACTGGGTCAGATGGGGTGAGAGTTGAGCCAGAGACCCAAACAGCCAGCTGACTATAGGAAGGAGATTGAAGCAGAGAAAGCTAGTTGGGAAAATCTAAGCCAGATTCCTTACAGGAGATATGAGAAGATATAGAAGCCCAAAAGAGATGCCAAAGTCAATTCCTTCATGACGTTCGTTCATAAAACTGGTTTATTGCAAAGGTATTTAGAAAAGTGACTTAACCTCATGAAAATATTCAATGTTAGCCAATTGGAATACAATTATGCATATATTTTATCAGGCAACTCTTTGCGTTTAACTGATGATGGTTAAGCCCTAGCAGATTTTCTTTCATTCTGACATATAGTCTACATGTTGGATATTAACCTGAGGCTCAGAATCTCTTTCCAGACTCTGGATCTAAAAATTTGGAGTGGATCATTTTCAACAGCCATTTGTTTTTTCTGGCTAGACTTATGGTCCAACATGTTTCCCGTTGGTCAGGAAATACCAAAAGTACAGCTTTTCCTGAAGAATTTGGCCATTTAGCAACCAATTCTTTGCCAGAATTTAAACATGTCAAATATAGGAATGAAGGGGATGCAACAAATATGAAGGAAAAAAAGCACAAAATTTTGAAACTAAGAACAGGACAGTTGAGTCCTTTTGGAATATTGAGTGAAGAATTTTAAAAGAAATGAGGAAGAAAGTAAATATTTTTTGAGCAATCTGTTTTTACAAAATTTATATGCTTTAATCCAGGTTGCCATTCTATAAGACTGGTGATTAAAATAATATTACAGCAAATGTTCCTTAAAACTGAACAGTAAAATATATCACTAGTGTTTGTTAGTCTTGTTGGATGGGTTTTCTTGGTTCCCTTTGATGAGCAAGATGGTCATCATAAGATACTTCAAAATAGAATAAATGTGACAAGTGAATAGACTGATTAAATGTGACTGCCAAATTGATGTTAGATTAGATTAGATGAAAAAAGTCAAAAGTAGAATGGAAAACATTTCCCAAGCATGTACCTTGTCTATTCCCTATCTATTCCCTTCTAGGTAATCTCTACCTGGAAGAGGTAGAGAAGTACTGTAAGTAAAATTGTTTCTAAACCAGTATAAAGAAGGCACCTTTCCAGAAAAAAAGTGAGGATGACAGACAGGTTTGGCAACACCACAGGATAAGGCACAGGGGAGTGCCTGCGTAAGGTAATGGGCTTTGGTCTAGACACTGTTCAACTCCATTTGGCAATACTGTATTTGACTTGGGACTTAGTTAAAATCCTGCAGTGGGTGGTTCTGTAAATAAAATCCAGTTAAACCATTTGGCTCTTCAGTGATGCAAAATATAAAACAATTCGCCAGGCTCCCCTCTTTCCATCATTCCTTCTCTAATTACTTTCATTGCTAGATTCTATTTTTGGCATTTTCATTATTCAGAAAAACATTTGAGCATGCCGAATTCCCCTGTACCAGTTGACACTGATAATAAAGTTTTGCAGAGCATAATGCATTGGCAGTCATAGATAAATTATCTTTCAGAAAATAAAAACATAGACATTAGACCAGATGACATTTTTCATACTTCATTGTACTATCACATTGTTTTATTTTTTGAAAAGAGGTTATATATAGATGCAATTTACTTAGTGCTCCAGTGGCTGATTTTTAAGGTTTTATAAGCTATCAAACCATTATATAACCTATTCAAATAATAAATCTTTTGAAATGGAAAATAGCCAATCATGAAGTGACAACAATACAGAGCAAGAAAATGAATTCAGATACAAATTCATATTTAATGTATATAACACTCAATGGCTGTGGATTTGAATGCTAAGTATAGTTAATCTAATTTACTAGCAATCTTCTTTAAAGCAATCCATACTTTCTCAGAAAATTCAACTATTACACACATTATTTTAGGAGTACACATTTTTACTTTGTGAAGTGTATCTAGAAAAACACACAAATAAAATTATTCAATCTAGGAAACAAAAAGAAATGTGCTGTTTATGGAATCAGCCTTTTACTTTTAGTCACATTCCTCATTTACCCTGGCAAGTTGTTGCTTGGCTGATAAACATTAAAATGTCTAATATTAGTAACATTCAAAGAATTATACATCTAAGCAACAAGAGACCACTTAAAATAATCAACTTGAAAAAAATTATGAAGAATTTAAATTACTCAATATTACTGAGGCAATGGAAAAATATGCCTATCTGTACACTGCTGGTACGAGGGTAAAAGAGTAGGAAATTTTTAGAATGTTATTTGGCAATAAATATTAAAATATTTAAAAATAGACTTACTCTTTGACCTAGAAATTCCATGTCTGTTTATCCTAAGGAAATAATTGGAACAGTGTACATTTTACATATGCATGTATTTATACACAAGCACATATGTATGTCAGCAACAAGAAGATAAATATTTTTATAGTGTGTGTGTGTGTGTGTGTGTGTGTGTGTGTGTATCAGGGCAGCATTATTTATTTTAAAAATTCAGAACAAGCTAATCATAAATAAAATAAATAATGTATGATATATGCAAAGAATGCAATGTTATAAAGTCAGAAAAAAACGATTTAAATTTATTTTTATTAACATGGCTATTAATTGATAGTTACAGTATTATGAGAAGAACATTTACAACATATCTGGATGGTATGACAGTCCTTTCTGTCTCTAAGTGTGTTTGCATATGTACACGAGTATGTGTAAAATGTGGGAGGGAATAGAAGAAACGAATGGTAAAATTTTGAAGCTAAGTGATGAGTAGATGGAAGTGCATTACACTAATCTTTCTACTTTTGCGTGTTTGAAATGTTTCATAGCATTTTTTTAAATGTACAAGATTTCACATGCCCTTTGGATAGTAATAGCTTTGTGTGGTTGAAATGTAGACATTTCTTCTTTTTTTTTTTTTTTTTTTGCTTATTAATTAACACATATTACTCAGTAAATATTTTAAAAATAAACAAAAGTCAAATCTATAGAAAAACATGTTTTGCTTGTTGTTTCTCCAACTCTATACCCCTTCCAAGTGTTGTTGACAATTCCACCTCCTCTCTCAGACCACTTGCCCTCCAAAGCCAAGTCCTACTTCAGGCTAAATGTATACAGTAGGTTGTACCTCGGAAAACCAGAGACTGTTGCTGAAGCCATAATACTTACTGCCTTTCTCCTGTTGTTCTGATTCTTGCTATTACCCAGAAGCAATAAATATGTAAATCTCAGCAACTTTCCTGAGTTGAGTTCTTCTTCCCTCTTGTTATTCTGGTTTGTATTTATGTGTACATGGATATACCTGTCTGCCTGCTCCTCCTGACGATAATCTATCCCTGTTCTCTCAAATTTATCTTCATATCTGCCTCTGGCTTTCTGCTCCGGACTTTGTCCCCTTTCTCCTTAGATTCATGGCACCATTTAGTTTTTCTCCTGTTAATTATCTTCACTCATATGGTTTGCATGGGATATTATTGGCTGCAAATTTATTCTATATCCCGTCCAAATCGACCACCTCAATGGACTGCACAGCTCTGGTCTTGCCTAAGCAGAAATGGGACAAATCTTAGCAAAGAAGATAAAATCAAGGCATGTCAGTTGAATGATCCAGTCTAGAATTTTTTTTGACATTTCTATATTCTCAGAGATGAAGCACATGATTAGAGAAGAAGTTTGATTCTGGGGTTACACCACCTGAACTCAAATCCTGAATCTGCAGCTCAGTAGCTATAGAATCTTAGAAAAATTAAGTGCCTCAGGGTTACCATCTGTAAAATGGGAGTGGTAGTGTCTGTGAAGATTTAATGAGCAAATATACATAAAGCCTTCAGAATCATGTTTGATAAAATGTTTAAATTAGTACTTGTTCTTATTACTCTACTATTTATTATTAACTCCATTGAACATAATAATTACTAAACAAATACTTGTGGAGAATTTAGAATGAATATTAAATAACAAAAGAACAACAAAAGCACAGACGTTAAGTCTTGAACGAATGTGAATACATTGACTCCTTCGGTACTGACTGAGTTTCTTAGGTAGCATTCTCTTTGCCAGATAAGTAAAGCCCTCTCCGGCTACATTCAACTATTTTAGAAATTTTATTTCTGTTCTGTATGACCTTGAAAGGTGAATCATAATGGTGTATGTATTAATCAGGTTAAAGACTACTTACTCATTTTATAAGATTAGATCCAACTGTAATTATATAAGAAGTTGAATAGAATTAAACATGGTTCACATGAACATAGCAAATAAAATAATACTAGGCCTGATAAAATATTCAGCTTTTTTTTTTTTTTTTGGTTTTCCTTCATTTTCCACACGAAAAATAGCTTTATTATTTTTATTATATGTTTTTACAATGCATGATTGTTGATGAGCTTTCAATAATACATAAAAGTATGAAGTAAAACACAAAGGAAATTAAATATCCTCAGATAACCACAATTAATATTTTGTGATATTCTTTTCATTACTCTCTTCATACATTCTTATGCATAAAATTTTATATAAATGCGATCATATTATAAAAGATGTCTCAGTCATCACTATGTTTTCTCTCTTCCTTCTATTTTTTTTTACTTCCTTCGATATTTGCCTCTATAAACACTGTTGAGATAATATTGTGTATGAACATTACATATTGCTGCTTTCTTTTCAGTAGGTTAAATTACAAAAGTAGGATTTCTAGGCCAAAATGTCCATATAGGTTTTTTTATCAATTGAGGTAAAATTGTGATATAACATTATACTAGTGTTAGGTGTAAAAACATAGTAATTCAGGATTAGTATGCACTTCAAAGTGATAACCACAATATGTCTAGTCACCATTGGGAATCATACAATTGACCCCCTTCACTCATTTTTTTTTTTTTTATTAAATTTATTGGGGTGACAATTGTTAGTAAAATTTGTGACAACATGGATGGATCTTGAGAGTGTAATGCTGAGCAAAATAAGTCAGACAGAAAAAGCAGAGAACCATGTGATTTCACTGATATGTGGTATATAAACCCCTTCACTCATTTCACTCTCCTCCCTAACCCCCTTTCCCTCTGCGGTTCTCTGCATCTATGAGTTTTATTTTGTTATGTTAATTCACTGTTTTGATTTTTAGATTCCACATATAAGTGATATCTTATGGTATTTGTCTATCTCTGTCTGATTTCCTTCTCTTACCATAATACCCTCAAAGTCCACCCACGTTGTTGCAGAAGGCAAAATTTCATTCTTTTAATGGCTGAGTAGAATTCCACTGTGTGTGTGTGTGTGTGTGTGTGTGTGTGTGTGTGTACGTGTGTGTGTGTCTTTTTTATCTACTCATCCATTGATAGACACTAGATTGGTTTCATATCGTGGCTATCATTAATAACACTGCAATGAAATAGGGGTACATATATCTTTTTGAATTAATGTTTTCATTCTCTTCAGAGAAATACCCAGAAGTAAAATACATGAATCATGTGGTAATTCTATTTTTAATTTTTGAGGAATGTCCATACTGTTTTCCTTAGTGGCTTCACCAATTTACATTCCCACCAACAGGATTTAAGGGTTCCTTTTTTTCCACATCCTCTCTAAGGTGTAAGATTTCTCTTATTCCTTTGTTTCCTCATTTTGCTTGACTCCTGTGTTTGTTTCTATGTATTAGGTAGACAAGCTACCTCTCCCAGTCTTGAAGGGAAGAAAATTTTGGAAAGTAAAATTATGACAGTAAAAAAGGAAAGCCCAATAAAAGGGTTAAAGGCAAAGTTGTAAAAGCCTCTCAGAAAGAAGGAACAAAGGAAGATAAAAGACTAGAATATTATTCCAGAACTTACAACACTGAACATTCAGAATTCCAGAAAAAATATGAGAAGATGGAGAAAATTATCAGAAAATGTTCAAGCTGAAGCATATGAATTTCCACATTGAGAGTGATCATCAAGTGCTCAGTACCACAGTTACATAAAAACTTCACAAAAACACATCATTGTGAAATTTCAGAACACATGGGGACAAAAAGAAAATTCTAGAAGTCTCCCAAGAGAAGTAACAAGAATGACAGGAAACAGAATGACATCAGATTTCTCAATAGAAATGCTGGAAAGTAGAACACAGTGGAGCAATGCCTTTAAAATACTCAGGGAAACTGATTCCCAAGTAAGAATTGTATACCCAGCCGAGCTATTAAATGAAGTAGAAGAGCCCATGTTAAGACCTGCACATTCTCAGTAATTTTACTACCATGCATTCTATCTCAGGAAGCTACAGGAAGATGTAATCAACTAAGATGAAGAGGTTTACCAAGAGAGGAGAAAACAAAGGACCCAAGCCAAAAACGATCCACAAAAGAGATTCATAATAAGAACACCCAAAAACAGGGTGATGAGAAATCTAGGATAGTTTTTCTCAAATGAGGGTGATTTTGTCTCCCAAGGGACATTTGACAATGTCTAGAGACCATTTATTATCACAAGTGGGGCAGTGGGGAGGGAGCGTGCTACTGTCATCTAGCGGAAAGAGGCCAGACATGCTGCTAAACATCCTACAATGAACAGGACCAGCCCCTACAACAAAAAATTATCCAGCCCAAAAGGTCAATAGTGCTGAGGAAATTGAGAAACCCAGTTCCAGGCTAATAGCTGTACATCAGGGAGAAATGAGAACCAGTGCAACTTAAATGAAGATTTTGAATTCATTCTGTGGTCAATTCAGAACCACTGACATATTAGAGCTAAGCCTCAGAAAGAATCTTCTAACAGACACATAAAATTATAATACAATGTGAGCAATGTGGTTACAGAGGCAGACAGAAAGTACTTGGTGACACAACTGAGCTGTTTTCCTGGACTCTGATTGCTACATTACTTTTTTTTTTTGCCTAATATAAAAGATTCTTATGATCTTACCACAAACTAACATTGACACTTTATCTCCTTTCAGTTTCCTCCACTATACAATTTGTGATTCTTTAAACACACATCAGTTCAATTCTCCATGAGTTGTACAGACACTTTTTACCTCTGGAATTTCTGTATCTGTCTTGTCTTTCCAAGGAATTCACTGCCAATATCCAAAACTAAGCTCCAAAAGTCAATAAAGCAGGAATCAATTAAACATGAATAAAATGTCCCCTAAACATCAGTCTGTTCTTACTTAATTTTGAATACTACATATTCATCATGTAAACAAATAATATATGTATTACTTAAGGTGTTGCCAGCTGCCGTAATAAACAACCTCAAAAATGTACAACAGCTCAAGCATAATAGAAATTTATGCTCACTCACATAAAATCCAAATCCCTTATTAGTATGTACCTCTCCTCCCAGTAGTGATTCAGAGTTCCGGGCACCTTCTGTTTTATAGTTCCACCTTCTTGACTTCTCATTTTAATTCATTTATCATAATGAAATAAGTGGCTGGGTAAAAGCATGCAGTATAATATATAGGAGGTTTTTAAGTCCCAGGCTTGTATATAGCATACATCACTTCCACTCACTTTGCAGTGGCTAAAATTCAGCCACATGGCCACACGTAATTGTAAGGGAGTCTGGGAAATATCGTCTACCTGAGTACCCAAGAAGAAAAGTAAATGGCTCATGAATGAATGGCTCCTCTCTGCCATTGCGTGGTTTTGAAAACTTTCCTCATAATGTTCAGAAACAAACAAAAACAAAATCCAAGGAGATTTGGTTATTTGTAAAGCAAATACTTGTATAATAACATATAGCTATTGAAATCATAGAGCACAATGACAGTGAATGGAAACATTAAGATAGAAACATTGAAGGATATAAGAAAGGCCCCTGAATTTCAAAGTACAAAATAAAGGAAAAGCATCAGATGAGCAAATAGTGTCAATTTCATACAAGGGGATGTTAAAGCATAGTGGAGAGCAAGGCGCTAAACATTGCCCTATGAGCAGAGAGGATGTTGCCCTTTCCCCTGTGACTCAGAATTAGAAGTGACCGCTCTTGTTGGTTATTTGGGAACAAACAAACAAACAAAAAACTGAAAGCCAATTTTGTCAAGGAGGTTAAAAAGATGCAAAGATGGCCTTAAAAATTTTTGAAATATGCTGAAGGGAAATTTTCTTAACACCTGAGGGATTTCTTCACGTGGTGCTGAGGGACTAAATTGAACTGTACAAAAAAAAAAAAACACAAAGATTGCAGAGTAGGGTAGGAGAGGATCCAGGTGAGGCTCTTATTAAGGTGACCATCTGCTTCACAAGGTTGGAGGCAATAACAAAAGGGAGAGGCAGAGTCATTCAAATTTATTTTAATGGTTTCATTGTGTGACCTTTTATTGTGACCTTGGCGCTAGGCATTTTGCTATTTATCAAATCCTTACAGCAACACATTAACATGGATGCTACTATCTCATCTTTTGCATGAACTAAATCAGTTTCCACATAGCGCATACGTAGATAAGAGGTTGAGCTAAAATCAGAATCTTGGTGAGGTAACTTCCAGCATCCCTTAAACACATACACAAACTATTATTTTTATTGTTAATTATCTGTTGGTCTCTTTGTGTTTCTTTAAGCAAGTCCACAGACTAAGTTATAACAGCTGCTTGCAATGTTTAATTGAAATAATACTGTAAAATATATACACTATGAAATTGTTTTCCAGTGCTCATTAAAATAGTGAATAGCAATCCAATGGCTGAAAACAAATTCAGGTCTTTCATAGTAATTTTGAAGAAGAAAACAGAAAGGATTACATACAAAATAAATTAAGTGGTTTCTTGAAGTTCTTTTCAGTTCTAGCATCCTAACTCTAAATTTAATATTTTTAAGTGAAAATATGTCTCTAAAACTTCTCTCAGCTAATTTCATTTAGGGTACAACAGTGGTCACATACTGTATAATTTGTAAATTTTAAAAACTTCACTGGATATAGAAACTATTATCAACTTCAATTGTGTAAAGGATTCTGAGAATTGTCATTAGTTCACCTATTTCCTAAAATAAAATTTATGAAGCAATTAATTTGGGAAAGTGTCATGACTAACATTTAATTGTTACTATGTTACTACATATTTAGGAATTTTAGCTCTTTCCTTCCTGTAACATACAAATCATGTTAGCAAAATGTCAGTAGAGAAAGACATTTTAAGAAACTACACTCCAATTAAGGGAAACTGAAATTTAAATAGTGTGTCTCCCAAGCCTCTTGTATTTAGAATATTCTTTCGCCTTGAGAACTACAAAAATAAGGGTAGAGTTATTAATATTTGAAATGCCTGGACCATACCCCTGCCACTTCCACTTCTCTGTTGACAAACTTCCTTTAAATTGAAACTTAAATCTCATTTCAGTGAAACCTTACCTGAGCCCCCAGATGATATCAGGTCAACACTGCCAGGACTTTGAGAAAAATTCAGATAAAAGAATATCAGATTGATTACTTGTGTTTTTCATGAACATGGCTAAAAGAACTCTGTTTATAGTATAACTAACAGAGATTGTTGGGAGGGAAAAGGTAGATATTCCTAATATACCTATAATAGCAATGCTTTTCAGTCAATGCCAGGATTTACTTATTAGTTTTTGCTCAGATAATAATTTATTTGGGGAGGGCATATATAGTCTTTGAATATACACCTTCTTATTCCATATTCACCGAGTTTTTTCTCCTTCAAAATCCAAACTATTCTACAAATTCTAGAGATTTCAGAATATCATCCTGATTTAAGCATACAAACAGAAGTCAACCCAATCTAGCCTGGCAAGCTATTCAGGTGGGACCCTTTCCTGGCTTTCGTCTCCAATTGAAATTTCCAACTCAATTTGTCCTATCATTTGACATTTCTTACATATTTCTGCTAAAATTTTCCTATATGATTATGCATTGATTGCTTTTGCTTCATCATAGCTTAGATGGGGCCATTTGCCGTGAGATCACCAAAAAGTCCTCTCAATGTGTGTGCACATGATTTTATCGGGTATATGTGATTATTTAAGTATAGATTTTGATTGTGGTGAAGGAGCAATGTCTGTGATGCTATTGTGTTCTTCCAGTTCTCAGGGTAAACATCCTTAAATTACAAATTCCTTAATAACAGAAAGGGCTTTTGTGCTTGCCTAGAGCCTAGCACAGAGTCTGGCACATAGTAGACAGTCAGAAAGTATTTGTTGCACAAATAGATCAATATGTAAATTGCTTAAGTCCTAAGGCATAGCATTCTTTTCCTTGCTGTTGTTATTATGATGCTTTTATTTAATAAACCACAACATACTTTCAAATGAGATTTTCCATTTTGTCTATCTATTTTGTGCAACATTGTAAATACTCACTTTCCAGTCCAAAAGTCAGTGTTTTAGTAGAAAAGAAGCTAAACATTTCAAAAGGTTGGAGAAGGGTCTACTTTTGTTTGAATTAATGCAAAGGCCATGAGAATCTGACATCTTGATTCATCTGGTCAGACATAAATGTCCTTATAATGATACTTTGGAAAGTTACTTTTGAAATCCCATTTGGTTAGACTATGTAATGACAATGGCACCAAGGGTTGCATGGGTTGTATCACATCCCCATTCCCCAGAGATGGATCATCTTTTGAAGCATTTGAAAACTTAAAAATAGACTCTTGTAGAGAAGTCCCATTGCCCTATCTCATGTCGTTTACCAAAGACTGGAAGTTGCTGAGGTTGGACATTTAGGTTGGACATTTTGTGGAAGTCTTTTAATCTGATTTGTGTGTAATAAATTGAGCCAGGAAGTGTCCTTTGCAGATGTTAGAGAAAAATACTACCCATCAATGGGTAGAACTCAAACCAAGTCTCCCTTCTACTGGACAGATATTTACTTCCTTGAAAGCCAGCATGATTCATTGCTATTTTCAGCTATGAAACACCAGTGAGGTAACTGAGTATGAAACATTAATATGTTTTGCTATTTCTAATCAGCACTTGAGCCCAAGGAGAAGGCACAAAAGGGAGGGAGGGACAGAAACTGCTCCTCTTACCACCCTCTAGAGCTGTGCTGTCTCTACAGTTAAAGACTTCAGTTTATTTCCTCTGCAAGTCAATCTGACACTGCTGAAGTCTGATGCATTCACTTGCCTATTCAATTATTTCTTGAGAACCCAAACTCAAAGATAAGCAGTTTTGGAGAAAACAGCGAAACAAATCCATTGTCCGCATTATATCAAAATCTTTTAGACAGAAAATGCAGTCAACAGAGATCATCCCACTGAGTTGCAGATGTTGAAAATGTCACTTCTACTGGATATTCCCCTCCAGGAGAGATTTTGTTTTTCCAGAGAGGAAAGTGCATTTCCAAATACCTTCCTAGGCCTGAGCAGTGCATAGGCATTTTAAATCAAAGGCAGTGTCTGTGCTGAAGGGGACAATGGTGGCACCCTCTTGTTAAGGGAACCTGGTGATCTGTAAGCAGCTCTAACAAATGAATAACTTCTACTCTCTCTGCTGTGTCAGCCAAAGGCTGTGTTGCTTCAGGGAGCTCTATTTTTGGAATCATAGAGGCATGCTACAAAATTATCATGGGGTTATCTTACCAACTATACTAAGATATCCACTCCTTATATCACTCAGGAGTTGGTTGCTCTTAAAATGTAGCAAGGATATTTATTTGGCAAAAGCCAACATAACTATGGTGAATAACAATGAAACTATTTGCAAACAAAGGAATATATTGAATAATAGCAGGGAACCTATTAAAAAAAAGGTTTTTTTTAGTTATGATTAGAACACAAACCAGAGTTTAAATCCTGGCTGTCTGATATGTATGTAATCTAAGGAGTCCTCTGTTTAACATCTTTGGGCTTCAATGTCTTTATGATAAAATGGGAATAACGTATCACTTCAAGAGATTACTGCACAAACGAAATGAGTCAATGCATACAACGTATTTGCAGGCTATCTGACATATATAAAACACTAAAAATCACTAGGTATAATTTCTTCCTCCTTTGCAGAGAACTTATAGCTCATATTCAAAACAGCTCCTTATTGTACAGGAGATTTCTGAAGTCATGGATCATTTCTAATGGTGCTGCTTAGTTTCTTTAGTGTTTTCTCCTTGGTTTTCCTATTGTGCAGTTCTGGTAAATCGAAGTCACACAATGCTTACACTATTTTCTTATTTTGACATTTTGATAAAGTTTTGACCAAATATTTGAAGTAATGGGAAAATCATGAGAAGTGATTCGTGAGTTTATTGATTTCAAAAAACTTGAATTTCTAAATTAACCATTAAAACACACTAGACTGAAAATTGGGCAGCCAGTCTAGTTCACTTTGTGCAGTATTTTCGAATTGGAAGTCATTTCACTGAAAGTTGTTTTCCCATTTGATTCTCATAACAAACCATGAGGTTATGCAGGGATTTTTTTCTCTCTAAAATAGGTAAACTAAGGATCAAAATGATCCTTACAGTCACTTGTTTAAGAACAAACACTAAATTATAAAGCTGAACTAGAGACTCAAGTCTCCTAAATTGAAAAAAAAATTATGTTTTTAGTGTTCTCTCATAGCACATAATCTGTCTTTCTACCTACCTGGGTCACCTTGAGCAGGTCACATAATCTGTAGCTCAAGGGGAATAGTTATACCTGAGTATTTCACCAGAGTATTAGGAGTTCAAATTAAAATAGTGTATATGAGAGATTTGAAAGCATAAAATTACTATCATTATTATTCTGGAGGGAAATGTCAACATATCTCCCTATGACTTCTTTTCAATACTCTGGAAGATGATATATATTTGATATATTTATCATATAAAAGACAAAGAAGAATAGATCAGCTATTTTCTGAAGCAAAAGTGTAAATGGTAGAAGAGTATACAGCTATACACTCTCCCTATGGATTACCCTTGTGATAAGGAAGGAAATAATAGAGATCCTAGAGAAACACTTATATTTCATATCCCTAGACTGTGAACCTATATCAGACATCAGTTGCTGCGTAAGAATTGTGTAACTCAACGTTTTCCAGAGAAACAGAGCCAAGAGGAGATCTATAGAAAGATTTATATAAGGAGAGAATATACCAGTGGCCATGATTTATCCAAAATCTGTAAAACATCTATTTTCCTTTCTCGCTCTCTTTTCTATCCATTCCTATGAATTGTGCATTTACTGTATTTCTCATACTATCACATTTTACTTCCAGTTATTTCCAAGTGGTATAAATTAAGACAGGTTCTTAACATTTTCCATTGACTTAAAAAGTAGAGATATATACATGTTTAAAGGCATTTAAAATCATGGCATTTTTTTCTCAATTTTTGAGATTGATGAGGGGGAGTGAGGGTTAGCAGCGTAAAGAATGCCTGCAAACATCCTCCAACAGCACTTGCCTCAGATCGGTGTTAAACTTATGCTCCATATTTTATAAGGAGGTCTACACTGGAACTTTTACTTAATGTTTCTTAATTATGGTTTTCTTACATAGGCAATACTAAGGTTGTTAATTAGTCATGTTTTATAAACTGAACATTTATATAGAGTTATAATATTGATTAACATACATGTACATATATTTATGTATTAAATTATGTATGTGTATTAAAATATAATATACATACATAAAAACTTATGTTACACCTATATTATTTAAACACAATAGTTTTTAGAATACAGTATGTCAGGCACTTTTGAAATGCCTTATAATATCTCATTGAATATGAATTAATTTTTTTCCAAATAGAAAAGTCGCTGAAAAATGTAAGTGAATAACTGAAAAGTTCCCAAAATTTAAAATTGCAAGGGAGTGTCTTGAATATTATGTTGAGTGTTGGTGAAAAAGGAAGCAATGGTAACAGTATATGACATCTTTCATGTAGTTTCCTCACATAGCCTTATTTTATTCCCCCCTGAGGTAAGCTAAGAGCTTGTGATCAAACATATTATTCTAAATCTAATTATTTTTAAAAGTAGTCAACAACTTTTAACTTAGATTTGCCTTAACCATGCTTCTCTTATGAGCATTAGGCGCATGCCAAGTTTAAAGTGTTTTTACACCTTTTTAAAAACGTACTTCCTATAGCTCAGAAAGTGAGAAAGTTTAGGAAAGTGTGATTTATTTTACTCATTATAAATATATATATATACATGGTTACATATCCATTTGTCTAAAATTGAAAAAAAAAAAAACTCTTAACCTCAAACTAAACTTAGGCAGTTTGACTCCTAAATAAATTTGGGTAGGGGACATAATCACAAAAGAGATCATTACAGTTGGGCAGAAAATGAGAACGAATGTCTCAACACATTCTTTTTGTAGCCCCAAATTTCAAAAGGCTAATATCACTCTGAATTGTTGAATTTACATTAATTATGAGAATAAGTTTTAAAAAATTATTAGTCACAGAGAACATCCTGGGTAGCTTAAGCTTCCATGGGAGTTGGAGGAGACAGAGCTGGTAAGAGGTTCCAGTTATTCCCAAGGGTGGAGTCTCTGACAAGGAAACCCCAGCCCTGGGTGCATCACTCCAGGGTGTCCTGAGAAACAAATAAAATACAGGAGCACTGAATGCAGCAGTTCAAGAGGAGGCAATTTGGCAATTCTATGTGAAAGAAAGGAACATTGCAAACAAGCAGAATAAGGAAGGCATTAAGAAGATTTTTTAAGTACTTAGGAAAACTTACTGAAACCAGAGGGTATGGAGCTGCTATAAGGCATCTTACAAGCAGAGGATAGTAAGGCTGATAACACGCCCCCAAGTGGAGGAAGTCTCAATGAAGGAAGAATTACTTAGGGCCCTCTTGTCAAGTTCTGCACCAACAACTAGTCCCACACGATCAAGTTATTTAGGGCAATCAAGTTAGCATCATCATTCTTGATATGGGAAAATGTTGCCTTTGTATTTTGAATGGGAGCTTTTTGTTTGTTTGCATGTTTCACCCTTCAGCAAGCATTCAGGTAAAGGAGAAAGGATCTGGGTTGTACAGGATATTCAGAGTATTTTTAATAATTTATTGTTTTCAGTACCTTAGTGAAATATGAGGGTAAATGTTCAAGGAACTTGATGGAAAATGGGCTTTTCGGGATATTTTATTAAAAACTTCAGAAAATAGAAAAGTGAGACTTGAAAAGTGATCTAGCGGCCCTGTTACAGAAATTACTGCCCGAAGGATGTCCAAAATGAGGCACCTAAACAAGATGAATGCTGGGCTGAATTAATGTGAATCGAATGGTAAAAAGTAGACAACAATAAAAAGGAAAGCTGAATAAGTATAGAGATTAATATGCAGAAGGCAGATCAATTTCCTGAAACTGTAAGATAAAAGAAAAGGAAATAACATTTATGGAGCTTATTTTTGTGTGCCAGACACTCTGTTATGTATTTTTATATGTGATAATTTAATCGTACTTTGGCAAATTTTTCTTTTGAATGCCATATATGTGCTTAAAAACAACAACACTATTTTTAGAACAGTTTCAAATTTTTCAGAAAAATTGAGAAAGTAGTACAGACAGCTTCCATATACCCCATACCCAGTTTCCCTTACTAACATCTACATTAGCATGATACACACTTGTTACAGATATATGTGCTTTTTAAAACCCTCAAAATGCCTTAAATCATCTATCGTTACTTGTACAGATGAGAAAGTGAGGCTTAGAGAAATTAGGTTCCCCCAAAATTGTCTAAGTGTTTTATCCACAATTCCACACAACAGATCTTTTAATGCTCCAAGAAAGTCTAAAGTGCACATCTAGTCAAAGACCTAACAAAATATCTGTCAGGTCTACACTTACTGTAATATTTAGTACACATAATGCCCTGTATTATCCCTCAAGAATTTTCACATATGATCTCATTTCATTTTTCAGCAGAGTTTACGGATAAGTATAAAGAGAATATACAGCAGATCCAAAAGTTTGGTCAGTTGTGACTCTGCCATAATTTATGTCTAGTGGAGTGTTGATGTGACGAAGCTTGGTTTTATTTTGACATTTTTGTCTGCATATTGAATCATGGGTAGCATCGATGCCAAAAGCCTGGAATAGAGAAACTGGTTTTTGCTTTCCTCATCCACAGGACCTACTTCTTCATCACATCTGGCAGTTACATGACAAAAGTTTAGCTTCTTGAGTGCCCATTATCCATTCATTACTACTTTTTCTTATGAGATCTAAACCAACTTCTTTCATCCATTAGAGAAGTTCCTAATAAGGATAACACAGTCCCATAAGGATAGTGCTTTATCCTTACATCTACTCATTTTCCATCCTTTTGTTCATTCATAAACAAAAGTGTTCTTTGCCTCAAATTAGTCACTTGCATGATGTCCCCAGTTTAGTGGCACATCCTCAAACAGTGACAGCACACTTTATCACGTTTACTATTGTCAGCCCCGTCTATAGGCACATGTAATAATTTCCCATTAAAATGTGTACTGGGAATAAGACCTTACTTTCTAAAATGCTTGTTATTAGAATCCCTGAATCCATACTTGTATAGCTCCCTTTTCTGATGACACAACCTCATTTTCACTCTGGTAGCTCTTGTCATACTCTACATCTGCTCAATCTACCTTCTATCGGAAGTTCTATACCCTACCCAAAAATGAGCCTTCAGAAGAGAACTTACCTTTGACTTTTTAATTTTATTTTTATTAAATAGCACATGAATATAATTCAAAATTTCAAACAGTCCTATGGATTTATATAGCAGTTTCCCCTCCCAACTTCTACCCAAATCCCTCTCTGCAGAGACAACAGTATTCAAATGCCTTGGCTGTTTTTTCTAATACCTTAGGACTTTCAAATCTATGGCCAAATACAGTGTTTTAATTTTCCAGTTTTAAGTATGATTATTTATTGACTGTCTAGAATGGAATATAAGGATTTGGTTATGCTATTATCCTTCCTTATACTACAGAAAATACATATTTAACCCAATATACTTCCCCTGGCAGCATTCACCAAATAAATACACAAATTCCAAAAAACTCGATATTCAGTTTAAATATTATTGTAATTCTATAGATAATGTTCACAGGTGAGCCACACACTAGAAATAACTCTATTAAATTCTTCACACTTTTTGAAGTTCATAAGTGATTTACTACTTTTGTTTCACATTCCAGGGGGGAAAAAGGAAATTTCAGACTAACGAAAAGCTAGAGAATTTTGTCGGCACATATGTACTGTGAGAAACACTAAAATAAAGTGTTTTTTAACTGAAGAAAAGTAATCCCACACAGCAGTAGAGAACTGTAGGAAAGAATGGAGAGTGCCAGAAAGGGTAACATATAGGTGAATATTGATACCACCTGTTGAAAACACCAATAATAATAATAGTAATAAACAGTGACTTGTGGTGTTTATAAGACACGTAGAAAGAAAATACATGGGTGAAATTTGCACAAGAGGTGAAGTGGGCGTCCATGGAGTTAAACTGCTTAGGGTCCTTGAGTGTGTAAGTGGTAAAAGCACTTGTTTGAGGTTCAGAGTAGTAAAGTGTAGGTGCCTATCATAACATCTAGGATAACCACTAAAAGAATCATACAGTGTATATGACTAAAAAGCTAATAGAAGAAATAAAAAAATAAATCATGCCTGATTAATTAAAAGAAGGCAAGCACAGAGAAACAGGGGATAAAGAATAGATTATTAGATCACACATAGCAAAGTGATTTGTTGAAATCCAACTAAATCAATAATATATATTAAATATAAATTGACTAAGTCCAATTAAAAGACAAAAATTATTAGACTGGATTAAGCACAAAGGATAACAAAATCCTATTCTATTTACTAGAGATACACTTTAATAGTGTGTCAATGCACTGATACTTTATTCATTTCCTATTGTTGTTATAACAAATTTTGTGGCATAAAATAATACACATTTATTATTATGCAATTTTCAAGCTCAGAAGTCTGAAATGATTTCCCAGGCTAAAATCAAGGTGTCAGCAGGGCTTTATTCCTTCTGGAGGCTCTAGGGGACAATTCATTTGTTTGCCTTTTTCTGCTTCTAGAGGCTACATGGATTCTTTGGCTAATGACCCATAGTGATTATACATTTATATACATGAGGTATATATACCTCACCCCAATAGGTCTAGTACCCATCTGGCCCTACAAATAGTTATTACAATATTGTCGACTATGTTTACTGTAGCATTATTTACAATAACCAAGATATGGAAACAACCTAAGTGCCCATCGATAGACGAATGGATAAAGAAGATGTGGTACATATATGCAATGGAATATTACTCAGCCATAAAAAGAAACGAAATCTTACCATTTGCAATAACATGGATGGATCTAGAGGGTATCATGCTAAGTGAAATAAGTCAGACAGAGAAGCACAAATACCTCGTGACTTCACTTACATGTGGAATCTAAAAAGCAAAATCCAGTCTCTTTCTGGCTCTGACTCTTCTGCCTCCCTCTTTGACTTATAAGAAACTGGTGAGATTATATTGGGTACAAGCAAACAATACAGAATAATCTTCCCATACCAAAATCCTTAACTAATCCTCTGAAAAGTCCCTTTGGCCATATAAAGTAATAGTCATAGTTTCCCAGATTTGCAGGAAGATAGCTGCTCAGGAAATTCATTTAAATCAACAGAAGACTTCATTAATGAGAAATACACTTTGTTGTGTTAACTGACTGAGGTTTCAAGGATGTTTACCAGAATATAGTCCAGTTCTCCTAATTCACCTACATAAGGAGAACACTGGTATAACCCAAGGCCCCATAATTCCATTACTTGTTAATATACCATAGATTTCTTATACATAAGTGCCAGCAAAAAAAAATAGAAAGCAAAAATCAGATCCATGTGATGTCATTTATTGGAATTATAAGTATATGTTTAAAAACTACATTCGTCACATCTAATGATATAAATGACAGCATTTATATCATTAAATGTGGTGAACATAGTTGACTTGAAAATATCCGCAGAGAACAAACCATTATAAAAAGTGATACTGCAGATTTAAAGAACTATCAAGCAGATGTTCTAGAAATAAATATGCAATAACTAAAATAAAGACAGAGGGATACTTAGCAGCAGTTTGGACACAAAAGAAAGGTTAGTGAACTGGCAGATACAAAAGTAGAATGATACATGATGAACAAATGAATGGGAGGATGGGAAGAGGAGTGGGTAAAAGACATAGAGGATATAAACTCAGATAGACACATTATAATGACACTTCAGAATGCCAAGATAAAGAGAACATATTAAATAACTAGCAAGTGACACATTGCCTTCAAAATAACGCTTTATACCATCTCTTATAAGCACAATGGAAAGCAGAAGTCAAACAAATTATATCTTCCACAGGCTGAAAGAAAATAACACTCAACCTAAAATTCCACACCAAACTAAAGTATCTTTGAAGAATATTGCAAAATTAAGACACTGTGAGATGGAAAACATCAGAGTGCTCACCAGCAGTTTTTACTAGTGAAAATTCTGAGGCTATGCTATAGGTAAAAAGGAAGTAATTCCAAATACAAGTTCTCAACTGCAAGAAGCAAGAGTAGGAAAAGTGGTTTAAAATGTGGGCAAAAGTAAGCAAATATTAATTATACTAAACAAAAATAATAATGTAGAGTCTCAAAATATTTATAAGTATTTAAGTAATACAGAACACATTTTCTTGCCTCAATGGGATTCGATGTTGAAACATTGAAGGCTTTAAGATAGCGATCAAGGCAAGAACGCCCACTATCTCCTGTGCAAATTTGTGCTGGTGGTACTAGGCAGAGGAAGCAGTAAATGAAATACGTAATGAAAAACATAAGAATTGGAAATGAAAGAAAATTGTCATTATTTGTACATAGCAATATTAGAATCAAAAATTAAAAACAAAAAATCAATTAATATACAAATATTTAGCAGTAGCAAAAAATTAAAAAGTGAATTTTGGAAATATAACATTTGCAGGGGTATCAAAAAATATCCTAAGAAAACAGGTAAGACATCTATGGAGAAAAATTATAAAATCTTATTTCAGACAAATTAAAGAAAAGCTACATAAATGGAAAATCCATAAACTGATAGATTGGAAAACTCATTATTATAAAAATGATGGTTCTTCTTAGGTTCATTTATAGAATCAGTTCTATCGAAATTATAGTAGGTATTTTTGTGGAACTTTACAAACTAATTATAAAGCAGTATTCTGAAATGCAAAGGGGCAATTGTATCCATGACCCTCTTGAAGAAGAACCAGGTGAGAAGACATGCTTTAGTAGATGATTCTTTGAAGCTATTAAAAAATGAGTTTACCATGTTATTGTTGCATGTAGACAGAAAGACTGAGGAAAAAGTAAAATTAATTAAAATAAACTTTAAGTAAAAAATGCTAGAAATAAAGCCACTGCTTATATATGGGATTGACTAATGAGAATAATATGGAAAACACAAGTTTTTCAAGAAAAATATATGGAGATATATATATATATATATATATATATATATATATATATATATATATATATATATCTACACACATACATATATGTCTCTGTCTCACACTTTGCACAAATTAATTCCAAGTGAATTAAAGACTTAAATGTGAAAGTTAAGCTTTATAGTTTTAGAAAAGAATATAAGCACATATTTTCATGATCTTATTAAGAAGAAGATTTCTTAAAGAAGGCACAAAAAGTGTTAATATGAAAGGGGAAAATGGACACATTTGACAATATTGAAATTAAGAATGTCCATTCCTTAAAAAACACCCTGAGAATTAGAAGACATTTCATAGAATAGAAGATATACAACACATAAGATATACAACACATATCAGACAGGGTTAGTATCAAAAACACTATACGTAAAAACACAAATCAACTTGAAAAGGAGTACAATTCAATTTTAAAAATGACAACAAGATGTAAACAGGTACTTCAGCATAGAATTAGTGTGTTGTTTCCCAAGAATGTCCTAATGTATGTTACTTATCATGGTTTAATAGTTACTAATGTACCCCTTTACTCTTAAGAGCATCCTAATATGTTCAACAAAATATATGTCCATCATATTTTTTAATCTTTCTATTCTCAAACCTATTTTTTGCCCCTAACTTCTAAGGTATCTGAAGATTTAATTCGAGAGCCTCATTGCAGTTGGCAGAATGAATCTTCTTGCTTCTACTGGGTTTCTCCGTCTGTGAGTTTCAGCTATCTGCATTTGAGTTTTCCTTTTCACAAAATGTTATCATCCATCTCTTTTCCTTTTTGTCCTTGTGAGTTTACAATACTTTATTTATGGTCATCTCAAGAAGAATGGAGAAGAATCCAAAATAAGTAATTATACCAAAGTGCCATACTTTACCCAAAGTACTCCTTTACAGATACCTGTTCATCATTTAAATTCCTGGTTGAAATCAGATCCACTATAGGAATCTCCCACAATGAAACAGAAAATGGTGGTATATCTCGAAAAACAAGTCTTTGTTCTTCATCTTGATAAATATACTTTCTTTTTTGCATATTTGATCTCAGATAACTGTTGACCTTACTACTAGTTGTTTTAGAAGCAACTTTTTGAGAATTATATTAATCCATTGTGTCTATATGTGACATTTATAAATTAAATGGGAATTAATGCCCATAAAACAGGAGCCTATATTGCATTAACAAAATGGTTTGAGTTCTGTTTATGAGCCTGGTCTATCAGCTGAGGTCTCCTTAGTTTGTTGTCGTCTCTACGGAGAGACATGTTTGAGATTCACAAAAATGTGCTATTTCCAGTGTTTCTTTTGTCCTCCTGATTTTTATTCCCAATTGCATTAAACACAGGAATCTAATTAATTTCTTAAATGCTACTTCTTTTTTAAGGACATTGGTCCAGATGCCAGGGACACAAAATAGTAATTAACTGAAATTATTATCAGTGTAAATTGACAGGACAGGAGTCATGTCTTAATATTTTTAGATCTCTGGCACCAAAGGAGGGCTCCATAAATGTTTGTATTTGAACAGATATTTAAAGTGACTATTTTTAGTTTACTCATTGCATAGAAATACATTTGTCATTTTAACTGAGGGTGATGTAATAATGCTGTCCTATTTCCTCCCTCTAAGATTTGATCACCTCAGTAATAAAGGCAAACACATGAGATGACTTGCCAGAAGAGAAATGTAGTTGTATCAGCATTTCACTTAGGTTTGAGCAGGGTACTTCTGTCCTAAGAAAAAGTTTTTGTGAACTGATGAGCTTCTTTAGAAGATGAGACTTTCAAAATAGATTCTTTTGTTTGAAGGGGGAAAAAAAAAGAAAAGGTCAGAAAATAAAACACTTGCAATTTCTGGATACTTCATTTCTATTTTCACTAGCCCAATAAAAGGATCACAGGAAAGTGTCAATGTGAGGAGAACAGATAACTGCTTTCTATATACAAACATTATGTCCTGAGGTTCAAACAGTCCTGAGCCTTAAACAACGGTACCCGAGCTCCCAAGATGAAATTACATCTGTCAAAATTTCACAGTAGTCTGTGTCCATCAGAAAATGTTCTCACACAGTCTCTGTCAAGCAGACCAAGACGAGCATATCTTTACTTGAAATGTGCTGAAACTGAGAACCAGAAAATTTACATAATGTGACTAAAATTGCTTTGCCCATGGTGAGTCTGAAATTAGAATGTAGATCTCCCGGATTCAAGCTTGAACTATCCCCCACTGGGCCTGGGAGGAATCCAAGTGCAGTTACAGAAAATAGCTCTTGTCAACTTCACAGTAGTGCTCTGACTGCCAGGTGTGCAAAGAACCCACCCCTTCATTGTATTTCCCTGAGAAAGAGCAGGACATGGAGAGTATAGTCTCCACTTTCCTTGGATAATTTCTGTTCTTACAGAGTGAACGAATGACAGTGACTTACAAGGACCTTAGTGGTGTGGGGCTAGGGGCAGAAGAGAAGAACACTGGGTTAGTTTGTGTCTGAATGGAAGTGATGAAAGATGTAAGGAAGGGTAGTCTAGCCAAAAAGTCCGAGTCTTATACTAACTGCATAAGTTGAAAAAATAGTGGTGAATTTTTACTATGCTTGAAAGTTTACAAATTTGTTTTTATATATATAAAATGTATTTGATGTAATCTTCAAAACATTCTTATGAGGCAAGTATTGCCATTTCTAATTCTATAAATGAATAAATGGACTCAGAGAAGGCAGTAACTTTTCATGAGCATCCAGTCATTGAGTGGTTAAGAAAGTAAGAGTAATAGTCTTAATAAAGATCTTAAATTTGCACCTTTTCCTCTTCTTTTGCAAACAGGAGAGTACTAGCAGTAATTGTGGTTGGTTTAATGCAATGCAGGTAACTTCAAGCAAAACTTGATAGCCACAGTACATTTTCAATGCTGAAAATAAATCATGCTTAGTTAGATAAGTTGGGTGTAAAATTTTTAAAAAATCTAATAAAAATATATTTCCTTTGGATCATTTATGGTCAAATGAAAGAGTATAAAAAACTTAATGTCCTGTAAACCACCCCAGACAGACATTAGATTATCCCAGTATGTATATGCAGTTGACCCTTAAACAACATGAGTTAGAACTGTGTGGGTTCATCTATACATGGATTTTTTTCAATAAATATACAGTCAGCTCTCTATTTCCCAGGGTTTCACATATGCAGACTCAACCAATTGTGGATCAAAAACAGTATTTTTGATTCATGGTTGAGAATCTGCGATTCAGAGTGCTGATTTTATGCGTTGTTCTATGACATTTTATGTAGCAGACTTGACTATTTGTATTCCCCCCCACCCCGAGATACCGAGGGAGTACTGTATTTGGAAACATTTTCATTACTAATTCCTCCCATGGTTTCCAAGTGTAGAAGCTTTATCTAAAACTTTCTTAGTAATTACTTCATCTTTGAGACTTGGCACTCACTCCTTCATTGTGTGATGTGCATTTTAAATGATAAAATAAAGACTTCAAAGAAGAGAAAACTTGTGAGAGCATGTGAGAGAAAAGGGTTGTTGTGGATGCATGACAGCCATGTAGGTAAATACTGGAGGCTCCTACACAGGCACAGAAAGGCACACCAGGATGCAGGAGACCATCCAAACTGCCAATGAAGCAACTGAAATAAACTATGTAGGTGGCTCTTCAATGAACACTTACTCCCAAATAAATAAATATTTACATCACAGAGACATCATATTCGTGAACTAAACTTTGAGGATTAAATACTGAATTAATATCTACCATATATTCTGTTGAATGTATCTGGGCCATATAGACCTTTAAGTAGTGAAGGATTTTTGCAGTTTCTAAATCCTGTTCTCAAACTTTGTAAATGTCTGCTCTTCCTGACCCTTGCTATACATTACATTTTTTCTAGTGTTTGTTGTGTCCAAATAATGATAATAATATCTACTGTATTTCAAGCTCTAGGAATTTTGCTAGATAGTTTTGAGATAGTCTTTCATCATCCCACTAATCCAGAAAGTTATTATTCTCATTTCACAGACAATATACTTCGAATCTCTGAAAAAGGTTAGGCAACATGGTAGTAAAAAGCAGATCTAGGATTTCAAATCAGAATTAAAATCCTTGAAAGTGAGACAGTATCTTTTGTATTATCTTTCACACTCACAGTTCCATAAGTCTACTAAAATCACCTGAAAAACTTAAAAACACAGTGTCTCGCTTCATACCCTCCGGAGATTCTGATTCTGGAGTCTAGGATGGAGCATTCGTCTACATTTCTAACAAATCCCTTGACATGATTCTTACACAGCCAGTTGAAAGATGCATTACTTAGGGTCACCATATTAACACCTTCCGTATACAATAGAAGGGAATAAGTAGATACTTTTAAATTTTTGAAGCAAATTTTAGATATCAAGCTGATGCCTTTTTTGTGTTTTATGAAATTTAAAGATTCTTTTGATGGTGGCATACAACGCACTGATGCATGGATAGATGAAAGGCAGAACTCTTCATTACAAACAGCTCCAGAAAAGAAAGAAGGCCACACCGGGTTGTACAGGAAAGGAAAACAGCAACAGGGGCAGCTTATGTATGACAAATGGGGTGGACTTAGGTTTCCAGGGCTCCCAGTGGATTGGCCAGTTTGAATGATTTGACAGGCCCTGGGGCATAGGGGCTCTTCCCAGTTATGTGGTATCTGGCCATGGGGTGTATAGTATATCTGGAGTGTGAGAGCCAGATAAGGAAAGTGGTTGAAAAATGGTTGGGAGTGTGTAATTAATTGGCTGCTCAAAAAGGGGAACTGACTTGTCTCTAGACAGGGACTCAAAACTGGGTCAAGACAGGACAATTATACAATAAACACACAGGATGGCTGGTTGGCTCAGTGGTTGGAGCGCAGGGCTCATAACACCAAGGTCGCCGGTTTGAATCCCACATGGGCCAGTGAGGTACACCCTCTACAACTAGATTGAAAACAACGACTTGACCTGGAGCTGAGCTGAGCCCCCGACAACTAGACTTAAAGAAAAAACAACAACGACTTGACATGAAGCTGATGGGTCCTGAAAAAACACTGTTCCCCAATATTCCCAAATAAAAAAATAAAATAAAATAAACACACACAACAACAACAACAATTAGTACATACTTTGTTCTTAAGAGTTATTCAAGATGAGTTCAAACTTCCAAGTCACATTTATAACTTGTTAAACCCTCACCAGTATGAGTGCCTCTTGTTTCCATATTCAAGATGGTGAAGGGCTCCCAGTCCTAACTCCATTGAATACCCTCCATGCTAAGTGTTGAATTTATTATGGTCTGTCCTGGAGTTAACCTTAGCACTTTGCCTTGCTTTGCACATTAAAAAAAAAATAAATAAATAAACACATACAAACACAACATACAAATGCACTTAAAGATGGCATTGTGTGTGTAGCACACTTTCATGAAACCTTGGAGTTTTAATTAGTGCAGTAATAACAATTTAATAATAATCACTGCTTCCAAACTTCTTGGGCAATTTTATACTGTTACCAAGGCTATGGCTCTTTTCCCCTTAACTTTCTGCTCTCTGTGTTTGTGCATTTTTAATTATCTCTTTTGTTTCCTGGGTTTTCTCCTAACCTTCTTCTCATGTTCTCATATTCCACTCCATGTAAATTATCTGGGTATTTTCCCAAAGAGAGAATGTTTCCACTGGTGCCAGCTATTAATATTAATATTTATTTTTCACTCTGCTACTGAAGACATTTGCCTTCTCATGGGAAATCTTCATTTCACTGAAAAATGTCATGTAAGGTCCTTTCCTTAAATTATCCCCTAAGTAGGTTTTGATTATATTGTTTTCCACAATTGCAACATAATTACCTTGATATCTACTCAATAGCCCCTGGGACTAAAATAAGCTGGCCAGAGTAGGACTATTATCCACTTTCACCACTATACTTTTTATCCACTTTCTCCTGTACCCTGGAGAACATAATAGCTTAAAATAGATTTCACTGAATCCTATTTCACAATTACAGAGCCAGAAGTAAATAATAACTCAACAAAATCAAAGTACGTAACTATAAATTCTGATTAGTATGAAACACCTGGTAAAGTGGGGGTGAAGGGCAAAAAAAATTAAGCAACACACAATGTTGTTTCATTTTGCTAGAGTGTAAAATAAAATAAAATAAAATAAAATAAAATAAAATAAAATAAAATAAAATAAAAAGGCCAGAATCCTTTCCTTAAGCTTCTCCTCCTCTGAACTTCACATTATTGAGATGTGTCAGAGTCCCATAGTCTCAGCCTTACTCTATTCTCTCTATACACACTCTATAGGTGATCTCATCTGTTCTAAACAAACATTGAAGCTTCCCAGTAAAATCTCAGCATTTTTTCCCTGAACTCTGCCCATCCCATGTTTCCCCTTGGGTGCCTAACAAGCATTTCAAGTAAACCTGGCCAAGGCAGAACTCGTGATTTTTCCCTTCTAGCTCCCCAATCTTCCCCAAATTAGTGTCACTACCACTCACAGGATGATTCCAATTCCTTGCTTTCACTTGTGGTCTTCCACCCCATCAGCAAATCATTTTGGCTTCAAATATTTGCCTAGGACTAAACCCAATGGTCTTGATGAGGTCCACTCAGTCATTTATTTAGAACACTTAGTACCTGTCAGGCAAATGTGAATAGGACCATAATTCCAGTTTTCAAGAAGTTCATGTTCTAAAAGAAGTTCCCGAATGAGTAAACAAGGCAACTGCTTCTCTAATTGTGGGCAACACAGTCCTGTTAATTCAGCCTGGGCTTTGCAGATGAGGAAATGGGTCTTCAGAGGCTTATGATTTAACTCTCCTGGTGTTAATGTTAAAAAAAAAAAAAAAAAGTCATATTAAGACATTTTCTTTTTCAAAACCTACTAAATACCTTCCTTTTCACATTCTGAAAAATGTCGAAATGTTTTGTCATGAACTGTAGCTCTACATAATCTAGCCCTTGATTCCCTCTTTGACTTCACCTTTGACCTTTCATCCCATCTTCCTTAGCTCCAGCCTCATTAAACTTCTTTTAATTTCTTAAGTATTCTAACTTTTTCCTACTTGAGACTTTATGATTCTTAAACCCTTGATCTACCATAAATTTCCCAAATCATTTATTTTCATCAAAACCAGCATCACTACTTGAACCCATCCTCTTTCCCTCCCTCCCTCCATGCAATTTATGATACATCTTCTGCTAACAACTGCACTCGGCATGATGGCATGGACTTTGTGTATCTTCTTACATTATAAATGCAGTGTCTAGAAAAATGCTTAGCACATATTAAATGTTGAATAAAGAATTGTTAAATGAATACATGGACGAGTAAATGTATTTCCCGTATCTGAAATAGTAGAAAAATGAATAAGGAATAAGTGTATAGGTCATTCTTAAAACAACAATTCTATGTTGAAAGTTTCTATAATCTAACCATACCCAGCAATATTTATTATTTGATCTTTTCCCCGGCATTGAGCTAAGAACTCCGTGGACATCATCTCATGTATTTCTCACAGCAACACTCTAAAGAAGTGCCCTTAGGTTTCCTATATTACAAATGAGCGGCCTGAGGTTCATAGAGGTTAAGTGACTCATTTTCCCATGGTGACACAATTTTTAAATGATGGAATTGGGTCTTGAATTGATTTATACTCCAAAGCCCATGCTTGCAATAACTATATTATACAAAAAAATAACATGGCAATTGTTGTAAGCTAGACAATCTGAAATCATATCTATGTTACTTGGAAAATACTGATAACCTATCATTAAAGAATATAAAGAGTCTGCTGAAGAATGCATGAATGTACTGCACACAGCATAAAGAAATGTAGTGAGGATAGAGAGATTACTGGTTTAGGGGTCAGAATAACTAGGTTCTAGTTTCACGTAGGCTGCTCTATAGTAAACTGGACCTCAGTCTCCTTTTCCATAAAGGAGGTGAATTAGGTTAAAATTAAAAGGTAAAAAAAAATGAATAATTCTTGAACAAAATTCAGTTCCCAAAAACGTTTTCTTAGGTTCTCACTATCTTTTTTTTTTCTTAATCTTTTTTGGTAGGGAATTTAGTTTACTCCCAGAGTGTCTCAAAGAGTTATTTTGGTCTTTTGTTCAGCCCACTTAACTTATTAATATTTTTTACCCTGATCCTTGAAGGCATTTGATTTTGTGAACTCTGAGCTAGAATTCATGGTGCTGCATCACTTCCCATGACAAAGCATACTGTCTGAAGAGCGGAATGAGTACTTAAAAAAAAAAAAAAAAAAAAAAAACTAACAGTTGATTCATGATTTTCAGTTGTCAATCCAAACATAAACTACTGTTCATATCTTGCATAGCTGTAAAAGGACAAAAGTACCCCAGGTATACATTTACAATAAATCTCTTTAATATTTATTTTTGAACATCATTTTAATGTGGCTTGACTAATACTTGGAAGATACATAATTTGTTTCATTGTTGTCATTTTAAAATCAACTCTAGTCTAAGGAATCATGACAAGAAATGAATGTTTCATATAAACAGCCGAGAGAAAATGTCTGTAGTAGTGAAACATCCAGGTGTCAAGTGGAAAATTCAGTCATGTGACAGTTTCTTTACAGGATGCCAAACATCTGGAAGTTTGGGGAGAACTTCACAATTACCTAAACATTTTGTTTCTTATCTGGATGTTTATTTTTCCTGTAGATTCAATAAAATCTGGCACATTTTCAGTAAGTAAGAAATGGCGGAGAGTGTTGGAGTCTAAGGAAAAACCTGTATTTTCCCCAAAACTATTTAAGATACTATTTTTATTTCTTTAAAAGAGTTTTGATCTTTATCCAATCATCTATGAAAGGACACTTCAGTTGTTTCCATGTTTTGGTCACTGTGAATAATGCTGCAATAGACATAGGGGTGCATATATCTTTATGGATAAATGTTTTCAGACTTTGGGGGTAGATACTCAAAAAAGATGTGGGACATATATACAGTGGAATATTATTCAGCCATAAGAAATGATGAAATACTGCTATTTGTGACAACGTGGATGGATCTTGAAATTATTATGCTAAGTGAAATAAATGAGACAGAAACTGTCTAGAACCATATGACTTCACTCATGTTGGATATAGAACTAAAGGCAACAAACGAACAAGACAAACAAGCAAAAACTCATAGACACAGACAACATTTAGTGGTTACCAGAGGGTAAGGGGGGAGGGAAGGTGGTAGAAGAAGATAAAGAGAGTCAAATATATGGTGATGGAAGAACTGACTCTGGGTGGTGAACACATAATGAAATATATAAATGATGTATTATAGAATTGTACACTAGAAACCTATATAATTTTACTAACCAATGTCACCCAATAAATTTAATAAAAATTTAAATAAGTAAATAAAAAAGTTTTGATCTGATCAAAGGCATTTCTTAAGTTTGTCTGTATTGCACAGGGTACAATCCTAAATAATGAACCTTTAGGTTTAATATACATATATTATACAGTATATATGCACACATAGATACACTGTATAATATATTGAGAAACATAGTACAAAGAGAACTGAATACCGATAATTGCATAATAAATCTTTTCTCCTTATTAAACTTACATGAATCCATCGTTAATCCAGTTACAATAGTCTATACAGAATATGTGTATTAAAAATACCATCAGGATATAAACTAAATGTAATGTCATTAACATAGTTAGGATTTGGGAGGGCTTTCTTTTTGTTTTCTCAATTTTCTGTAAGAGATTTTTCTAAAACGCTAATCATGTCTGTCAGCTGAATGCAAACATTTACAAATTTATTTTTCAGAAAAAAAGTTCTCATCTTTTCAAAATCCCATTCCAGCTTGGATATCTTTTCAACATGGCTCCTATGAAGAGTATCCATACTCCTGGGAATCTGAGCAAGGGAGAGCCTGCTAATATTTAGAGTGCAGTGGCTGATATTTTACCAAGTAAACAGTGCACTGCAGTTATTTCTCACTAAGGAATGGAGGCAAGCATCTCAGGAGCATCAGACTCTCAAAATATTACATGGACAAATAACCTAGGAATTTTATGTTAGAAGACATTCTCATGGAAACTAAAGAATTGCCATGAATAGCTCCAGTGGTACAATCAGCACGTGGTACTTAAAATAATTTCCATGAGATGTGTCTTGATTGTTTATCAATCTTATAAAAATGAATAAAGTTTCTAAATGTATTGGGAAACAAAGACACAAAGAAAAATATCAGAAACACCTGAAGAAGGCCTACCAGAAATTCAGATACCAAAATACTCAGTCAAATAAAATTAACAAACGTTATTGACATAATTTTCTTCTTTTATCTTGTTCTTCTTAAGCCAAAAGCTATTAGCCATTCACAATACTAAATAATTTCATAGCAAAATAATGCCTAATATTAAGAGGGGTTTCATTTTTCATATTTTGGGAAGAGACGTCATTTAATAAACTGCTAATGAGTTGCAGTTTGATTTCCTGTGGTAGTAATAATAATACACGCAGCAGTAGATCAATGAGAAAACACCAGGATCACCAGAGAAGGCTACCTATGAATGAATCCTAAATCTGCTAGAGTAATCAGGAAATTCACTGCAGTAAATTAAGCAACTGTATAACAAAGAATGCTATAGGCCATGTGATTATACTCCTCTGAGAAGAGTCTCCTCAGGCTCCCATAACAGAATACCATAGACTGGGTGGCTGAAGGAACAGAAATCTATCTTCTCACAGTTCTGGAGACCGGAAGTCTAACTTCATGGTGCCAACATGGTCGGGTTCTGGTGAGAGCTTTCTTTTTGGCTTGCAGATGGCTGCCTTCTAGCTGTGTGCTCACATGGTCTTCGCTCAGTTTATGCACTTGAAGGAGAGAGAGAGAGAGAGGGAGATCTCTCCCTCCTCCTTTTCCCATAAGGTCATCAGTCCTATTGGATTAGGGCTCACCCTTAGGACCTCATTTCACCATAATTACCTCCAAAAGACCCTTCCTCCAAATACAGTCCACTGTGGCTTAAGGCTTCACTGTATGAATTATGGGGTGTGTCACAACTTAGTCTATGGAAGCTTGTATGGGGTGTGTGTGTGTGTGTGTGTGTGTGTTTATTAGGGAAGGAGATTTGGGAAAGTATTTAAAGACCTAATACTGCTAAAGCATTTGTAGTAGGACTCTCTCAAATAGGCAAAAATGTTAGATTGTACTAAGGTATTTCTAATGCCAGTTGGTAAGATTTTCCATCAATTAGTGGACTATGTAACTTAATAACTCATGGTTTTAATAGTGTGTTTTGAGCCATCTGTGTATGGTCAATACCAAACTTAGTTCCAAAGTCAAAGCATGGGTCTTTTTCCTGAAGTTTTTTGTTCTTTTTATAGAAATTCTCTTTACCCCTGAGCTTATGTTTTGTAAAGAACATTTGAGAATATTTAAAACTTTTCCTTCACCATAAATTTCAGTGGGTTGAAATATGAATGAGTGAATCCAACAGTGAGTCACAGATTGTCTCAGAGAGTGGATTCTTGTATTTTTCCTTTGCAACATATATTTTTTAAATATTATAACATTACAATTGACAGCCAGATGCTAGTTACAAGTTCTCTAAGTTTCAGAAAAGAATATGCTGCGTCAAGCAGGCAAAACTAACTTCCGTTATACTAGCAATGAATAATAAACTTAAAAATTTTAAATATCATTCACAATAGCATCAAAAATATAAAACACTTAGGAATGCTCTAATAAAAGATGCATGAAACCTAAATACTGCAAACTACAAAATATACTGCAATAAAAGGAAACCATCAACAAAACAAAAAGGCATCCTACTGAATGGGAGAACATATTTGCCAATGATACATCTGATAAGGGGTTAATATTAAAAATTTATTTTAAAAAACTCATATGACTTAACACCAAAAAAACAAACAACCCAATTAAAAAAAATGGCAGAGGGCCTGAATAGGCATTTCTTCAAAGAGGATATACAGATGGCAAATAGACATATGAAAAGATGTTCAACATAACTAATCATCAAGGAAATGCAAATAAAAACCACAATGAGATACCACCTCACTCCTGTCAGAATGGCTATCATCAATAAATCAACAAACAGCAAACAAGTGTTGGCAAGAATGTGGAGAAAAGGGAACACTTGTGTATTATTGGGAGGATTGCAAATTGGTGCAGCCACTATGGAAAACAGTATGGAGGTTCCTCAAAAAATTAAAAAGAGAACTACCTTATGACTCAACAGTTCCACTCCTGGGTATTTATGCAAAGAAATCCAAAATACTGATTCAAAAAAATGTATGCACCCTTATGTTTATTTCAGCACTATTCACAATAACCAAGATATGGAAACAACCAAAATGCCCATTAATAGACAATCAGATGAAGAAATGGTAGTACATTTATACAATGGAGTATTATTCTGCAATTAAAAAAAAGAATGAAATCTTACCATTTGCAACAACATGGATGGACCTAGAGAACATTATGCTAAGTGAAATAAGTCAGACTGAGAAAGATAAATGCCATATGATCTCACTTATATGTGGAATCTAAAGAATAGAATTAATGAGCAAACAAAACAAATAAACCCAGAGATACAGAGAAAAAATGATGGTTGTTAGATAGGAGGGGGGTTGGGGAAGAGGGAGAAGATGAAGGGATTGGAAAGTACAAATTGGTAGTCACAAAATAGTCAGAGGGATGTGAAATACAGTATGGAGAATATAATCAATAATGTTGTACAGATTCTGTAGGGTGCCAGATGGGCACTGGACTTATCAGGGGGATCACTTCATACATTGTGTGTAGATGCCTGACCACTGTGCTGTACATGTAAAGCTAATTTAGAATAATATTGAATGTTGAATATATATATACAATTCCCCCCCCCCACAGGATGTAAAGTACAGCATAGGGAAGATAGTCGATGGTACTGTAATAGCTATGTACAATGTCAGAGGGGTACTAGACTGGGAGAGGTTATGACTTCTTTGTGAAAGGTGTAGATATCTAACCATTGTGGTGTTTTGTACACCTGAAACTAATATAAAAAATACTGCAATAAAGATTTAAATAAATAGAGAAACATACTAACTATATGGACCCGAAGACTAAATATATTTAAGATGTGCTTTGTCCCCCAAATTGATCTATACATTCAATGCAAACCAAACCAAAATCCCAAGAGGCATTTTTTTTTTTTAGAAATTGATAAGCTGATCCTAAAACTTATATGTAAATGCAAAAGGACCTCAGTCAAAACAACTTTGTTAAAGAATAAAGTTGAGGGAAGTACACTACCTGATTTCAAGAATTCTTGTAAAGCTATAGTATTAAGACAATGTGTATTAGTGTAAAGATAGACCAATAGATCAATGGAATGGAATATAAAGTCCAGAAATAGACACACATGAATATATGGTCATTTGCTTTTTGACAAAGAAGACATTTCAATGGGAGAAAGAAGTCTTTCCAATAAATAGTGGTAGTACATACAAGTGGATAGCTTCATACAAAAAACAAACAAAACCAAAAACTTGACCTTATCTCACGAATAACAAAAATTAATCAAAATTTTATCATGCACCCTAAGTGATACTACATCAAAATTAAAACCATTTGCTCTTCAAAAGACACTGTTACAGAAATGAAATTTCATGTAGATTGGGAGAAAATATTTGCAAAACTGATTTCGAACTAAGAGTTTATATCCAAAATAGAGAAATAACTTTCAAGTTTCAATAATAAGATAATGAACAATCCAATTAAAAAGGGCAAAATATTTGACCACACATTTTACTATAGATGTAGAATAGCGAATAAGCATATAAAAAATATACTGTTAACAAAATGAAATTAAAAACCTCAATACAATGTCACTACACACTCTCCAGAATGGCTAAAGTGAAAAACTGACCATATCAAGTGTTGGTGAAGCGATGGAACAACTGGAAGCCTATACACTACTGGTAGAAATATAAACGGATACATTCACTTTAGAAAACAGTTTGGCAGTTAAACATACACTGACTATATGACCCAGCCATATCACTTCTAAGTGTTCACGAGAGAGAGATGAAAATATATTAGTACAAAAACTTGTGTATAAGTGTTCATAGAAGCTCTGCTCTATTTGTAATACCTCTAAACTAAAAATTAAATCTAAATGTCCATCAATAGGTGAATAGATAAAGAAATCGTAATATATCCATATAACGGAATACTACTCAGCAAAGGAACAAAATACTAGAATCAAATGAAAGAATGTACAAAATGAAAGAATCTTAAAATAGTTACAGTGAGTGAAATAAGCCAGACCCCCCCCTCAAAAAGAAAAGATGAATATGTATGATTCCATTTGTATAAAATTCTAGAAGATACAGACTAATCTATGCATATAGAGACAGAAAGCAGACCAGTGCTGGCTTGGAGATAGAGAATTATAAAGCTCAGAAGGAAAATTTGGGGGATGGTGGATATGATCATTATTTTGATTGTGATACATATGTCAAAACTCATCAAAAATACACTTTAAATATGTGCAGTTTAATAAATGTCAATTATATCTCAATGAAGCTGTAAACAAACAACTACTGAAGAAAAACAAACTTATGGAGATAGAAGTCAGGGTCATGGTTACCCTTGCTTAGTGAGTGTGGGTCGTCACTGGAAGAGGGAGAGTCTTCTGGGTCTTATGCTCTATGTTCTGATCTGGATGCTAAGGGCACAAACGTGTCCACTTTCTGAAATTAATTTGGCTGATACATATGATATGTATATTTTCCTAATGTATGTTTTTATTCTTTAAACATTTTACATTTAAGTAAATATATAAAGTTTCGCCTTCTCAGTGTAGACAGGCCAAGACGTACAAGTAAACTCTTAAAAAGACAAGATGAATTACAGATGGAAGCAGAAGTAGAGAGAAATAAAAAGCAAGTCAGCTAATATTGAAATCATGCTTTACTAAAACATAACACAGAAACTTCTCTCAAAGTCCTGACTTTATAGGAACCTTTATCTCACTTTATCACTAAGAGTCTTTTCCAGAAACATCATTTTTTCCCTTATATTCCTTCCTCTTAAGACATTATTTCTCAAAGTGGATTTTTCAGCAGCATGTAAAGGAACTCGGCAGTGAAAAGCATTCCACAGGCAAAAATATTTGGGAAAATTGTGTTATAAAAACTTAAACTGTTTTCCTCCCTAGAGTTGGATATACAGAGGGTGTCAAAAAAATGTATACACATTTAAAGAAAGGAAAAAACAGTATTAAAATTACACTGATGGTAACCACTTTGAGCACCTCTTGTGATTGCAGAAGTAAAATGTGACTTGTATTCATCTATTGTTATCGATATATATTGAGCATCACAATTTTAATACAGTTTTTTCCTTTCTTAAAATGTGTATATATTTTGTTGACATCCTCTGTATAAGCTTTGAACATGTTAAAATGTACCATGAATCTCATACAAGGCATATGCAATGTTTCTCAAACTTATTTATTCACAGTACTTCCTTTTTCAAACATTCTAAAGGACTAATATTTCAATAAATATACATTTCAGTTCTAGAAATGCAATACCAACTTTGGTTGTTTACTCCCAGAGTTACAATAGTTAAAATAGGACCATCTGTGTTTAAATCCTGCCTCTCCTACTTTTTTTCCTGTGTGACCTTGAATTTTGAATTTGTCTCTCAAAAAGGAGATGATAAGAAAATGGGTGTTGTGGGGATATAATGACTAAACACAGGTAAAGCTTTTAGAAACGTGCCTGCTACGTATTGTGTTCAAAAGAGTTAGCCATTAATATCAAGAAAAGTTGCCTAACCAAGAACCACAAGGTAGAGATCATGTTCCGTTATTGGTCTTGATTGGAACTTAGGATCCATCCTACTGCTCATCAATCCACCAAAACACTGGCAATAGAATTATATGAAATATACATGTGCTCACCACCACAACAAAACGGACAATATGTGACGTGAAGAATGTGTTAACTCACCTTATTGTGGCAATCATTTGTCAATGTATGTATCAAATCATCACATTGTACACCTTAAACTTACACAATGTTATGTGTCAATTATGTCTCAATAAAGCTGGGGGAAAAACAGTTATTATACACTCAACACGGACACTGAATGACTTAATATAAAGTATCTAGTGTTAAACCTCTAAAAAACAAAAGAACATGAGATGCTATACTTATAACTAGAGCCAATATGCAAGGTTAGATTATAAATTCCTTCACAGCACAGACCACATCTATCCATCATCCTCTTTTCTGATGGTTAGAGTTGAACTTAATTTGTCTTAGCATTTTAGGAACTCTGGGACAGGCAGAGGTCCTCAATAGCATGAGGGAATCCAGGTACTTTGGAATAAGTATGTAGGGGATTTTGAGCCAAGATGGTCAGCTCCCTGGGTCCACAAGACAAAGATGTGTGTGCAAAAGATGGCAGAAGACTGTTTTCAACAGAATTTGACTTGGATGATATAGATGGAGTCCTTAAATCAGGATTCCATTCACTAGCCCTTCATACTAGAAGACAGTTAAAACCAGACAAGGTGAGGAGAACAAGGATATTAAAATCATGTTAGTATTATAAAACTGAGGCGTGGAGTCAAATATGTCTCTGGTTGTTATTTTAATGCTTGATTTTCCTGAGGCTGGTGTGATAAGAGAATAAGGGTTATATGTTTATCTTTCATCATGCCTAGCATATGTTATATTTGTGTTAGTGAATATGTTGCTTTAAGCATGTGATGTGATAAGAAAGTGTAGTGACCGTTGTCAAACTGACACTCTCACTCTCCCACTCCAGCGGTGAAGAAAGGAGAAACCAAACAAGTAAACAAGAAAGTTTATAAATGAATAAAAACAGAGAGAATGAAATAGTTTTCAATTACGCAAAGCAGAGCTCATTCGCAAGGAACATACTTTATATTTCAAAGGACTGAGGCACAGCAGAGCATAAGATAGTATTCAGCTCCTGGGACTTCAGGGTTAATTTTTGTGGGGTGGGGGGGGAAGTGCTCTGAAACCAAGGATATGAAAACCACGTAAATGCAAAGTCTCACCATGGCCGCTTGCTGCATGTGTAGCTGCTATTTTGAGCCCACATTTGTGCTGCCTGGGTCAGAGTGGGGGACAACTGAGGAGAGAGGAATGAATTCCCTGCAGCAAGACAAGTTTGGATGAATAATTACTTGTGTTATAATGCAGAGTCAGGGCCAGCTTCGTTACACAGACTGAAGACTCAGACTTCCAGGAAGTAGCATGGGCAGGTCCTGGGTGGCTGCCTATGGCTTCCAGCACTAATGATACCTGGCATTTAACACATTGATTGATTGTAAACCCTACTAAAGGTTAGCACCAAGGCTGACGTTATACAGTGCAGTTCTATTTTCAAAGCACTTTGTAACCATTAATTACGTTTTGTCCCAAGGGTCCAGGGAAATAAGTGAAAAACACTTTTCCTTCTAATGCATTATCTTTTTGACTTTTTATCTCTATCCCCTAGACTTTCTACTAAGTACAATGGCTCTTTCACACATTTCGTGTTTCAAGAGTAGAGTAAGTAAAAATTTTCCTGCTTTTATTTACATATAACTATTTTCTAAAGCAGGTACCAGGTTTCTTTCTGTTTTTACTTTCCTATAACCCAATGGTGCCAGCACCAAATGTGGCCTATGACCTTTTTCAACCTGACATTTCAGGCAGTTTTATGCCTGCCAAACTGAGCTGTCACACAGAATGACATTTATTTACCATCATTTTGCTATGATGTGTGTGTTCTCTGATCTCTGTGATTTACAGAAGAGGATGAGCTATGGATACACTCTGAAACCTCCCCTCCACTATTGAGAGAGACAACCAAGCATAGTTTTTGAGATCCTACTGGTTGAGTTTCTATCGTGATTCTGCCCCGTTAAAAGCTGTGTGACGTTGGGCAATTACTTAGCCCCTTTGTACTTCAGATTCTCATCTATACAATAGGAATATTAACATTATCTACCTCAGAGATTAATTATAATCATCACTTGAGAAAAAATATGATGAAAACTAACAAAATACATGTGAAGTACTTAAAATGATGGCTGGTACCAAGTCATGCACAAAGATGTTAGTTATTAGTATGCTATTATTATTTTTATTATTGTTATCACTATTACTCCGAGCTCTGTAAGTGTGGCAAATTTCACAACCTTATTCTATGTTTGTGGTTAGAAGATATTTGTCTAGCATACATGTCAATATTTGACTAATTACGCATGTGCAATTTAGCACTTAACATGTTAGAGTTTTAAAACAATTTTTATTTTTATAGACTGTTTAGGAAAATCTATAGTATGCTATGTATTTCCCTATCTTGTGAACAGTGTATGCCAAACATTATTTTAACTTTTCTTTCAATGTCAAGGTCATCTATTATGCGTTATAATCGTAAAATATTTTAGGGACTATTCACTTGCGTTTTCACTAAATGACCCACAGGCCCAACATAGCAGCATTTCATTTTCTCTGTGCTTTCGGTGACTCAGGGCTTCTCCCAAGCGCTGGCAAGGTGTGTGGAACTACTGATGCAGTTCTACACAGCCCAATGCTATGTTCTTCTTATCTCCTTCTTCTAACCAGCTTTCCTTCTTGCTACCACTACTTCTCTAACTGTTTTTAATCTCCCCTGATTCCAATTTTCTTTTTCTCTAACTTTTTGGAATACTCGTTAACACTCGCTCTACCCTCTGATGTTTGTTGCCGTTCACTAGAACACAGCTCAGCATCACTGCTTCCCTTCAGGCTGGACCTGTACCTCAGATAATGGGTGTTAGTATGGTTTGCCTATTTTCCATTTTCCTCACAGACTGACGAAACTTCAGTTGTTGTGCACCTCTTGTTTCATTCCAAATTGTTCATTTTGCCAAAAATTTCATCTCCCAACAAGTTAGCCATGTGATTTACAATATGTAACATATGTTACAACTAAAGAATAAACTTATGTCAAGATTTTTAAAAATGCAATGCTATTCACTACAAAAAGAAACACAAGGCATTTCCACTTTGGATTCTATTCAAAGTGGATTCTATTTAAAAAATTCTATTTATTATGGAGATGACACAATAAGTCCCTCTTTCAGTAGCAGAATGAGTACTGTTAGGGAAAGACCATACTAATATCACACTGTTCTAATGCAGTAGTTCGCAAAGTGTGGTTCCAGGATCCCATTAGAAATGTAAATTCTCAGGCCCCACCCCAAACTTCTGAAGTTCTGGGGGTTAGGCCACAGCAATATCTGTTTTAATAAGCTCTTCACATGAACTGATCCACACTTAAATTTAAGTATTATTTTGATGCATGAGCAAATTTAGTAATCAGGGTCTTATTTGCATCTTGTTATCAGTTCATTTATTTTCTTATCTGAACTATGATTTATTTCAGGTTATAATACTTGTCATTTCTAAGAATGCAAGTGTTGTGAGTTTTTTTCAGCCTTATTCACATTTCAAAGATCCAGATTCTCCTGATAATGAAACATAATAGCTACTGTAATCAATACATAGGGTCTTATACTAATTAATTTTTCTGGTTCTTAATAGAATAAGAGCAAACAGTTGAGAACTACCAATAAAAGAAGTAACAATAGAATTCTGAATAATGTACTGATTATTCTTCCATTTGCATTCACTTTTTCTCATATATGGTTTGGACATGTGCTACTTGGGGGTGATATGATTAACTTAGTATCTGGTGCTTGCAGAATTGGAGAGATGAAGTAGAGATGTCATTTGCAGCAGGAGGCTTGTTACATACACAGCCTGTGTTACATTGGTGCAGTAACCAATTTTTAATTCCAGCTTTACATTATAAGAAATTGGAAATTGTCTGTATACCTTGAGTTTATCAGTCTCTTGGAGATTGTTTCACTCTAGTTAGACTCACAAGAGAACTTATACTAAATGAATGGCAAATTATTAATTGATAGTAGGAGGGATTTCTATTTTCGATCATTACAATATTCAAGTCTGCTTTTCAAAGCATATTTTCTCTGGCAGCAGTTCTCTCAGAAACTAGAGGCCAAAAAGCCCCACTGTCTTCCTCCTTAGGTGCACTGATTCTTTTTTCTTTTCCTTTAATTTTTTTACTTTGAGATAATTTCAGATTTACAGAAAAGTTGCAATAATAGTACAATAATTCCTATATACCCTTCAACCAGATTCCCCAAATGTTAAAAATTTACCTCATTTATCATTCTCTCTGCCTTCCTTCCCTTCCCTCTATATATACTCAACTATTTCAGAGTCAATTGCTGGCAATATGCCTGTGTATTCCTAAATATTTCAGAGTGTTTCCTAAAAATACAAGAAAATTCTCAAACATAATCATAGTACAATTATGAAAGTCAGGATGCTATAATATAATCTACATACCTTATTTGAGTTTTTTTTTTTCAACTGTCCTACGAAGGTTCTAATAATGTCATTTCTTAAGATGGAGTAATTCTTAAATGACTTCTGTTTATTGCTAACTATCAGGTATGTGTTGATTTTACTAATTTGACCCTTGAAAAGGAGTCTTTATTCAAAATTCTTAGAATATCTTACTTCAAAATAATAACAATGGGCAATGGCCTGCTATCTTGTAAAAATCTCAGTGACCCTATTAACAATGACAGTGTGGGATCAAAATGCCTCATTTCTTACTCTTTTATCTTACTTAGGAATAGTCCTGAATGCAATGAATTGTCAAATGAACATAGTTTATATTTTTAAATAAACAAATCTAAGAACTAACAATGTATAAAATGTTACAGCAGAGGTTAATAAATACAGTTTATTACGTATTATTTTATACAAATTAGATAATAAGTAACAACATAAAGGAACCCTATTTGTCTTGTGCTTTATAAGTAATATAAAGAAGCTTTTTTTTTTTTTTGGTATTAAAAGAGATATATTCTTGCATTCTTTCTCTCCTATGGAAAATAAGTCAGTTATATAAGTGTTTAAATTTTAACACATGTAATTTTTTGCTGAAGAGACAGATTCTATTGATAGTTTCACACAGCAATTTAAATCAAGACATATGGTTTCACTTTCCTCAAAAACAAGAGAAGTATTTCTGAGACTTTTCAGTTACTAAGTTGAACTTTTATTCGGTACTTACTGTCTACAGAATACGATAAAATATTTTTTCAATAAAACAGTTTTCAATAAAAGCTGTTCAAAGTCATAAAGACCTGTGACCAAGAAGATATAAAAAAAGCACATGAGTTCCTCTGACACCTTACTATTTTTCAACTAGCTTTTTTCAAAGAGGCCAATAATATTTAAATATCTAGAGTTTGTGAGTTATTGCAGGGAGCCCACCTAGAACCTCTTGCATATACCTACGGACTTAGAATGCCAACAAAGTCCAAAAAAATCATGAGCAAAAGAGTAAGATTAAAAAGAAGTGTCAGGTAGGATGTGTAGAAGATTAGAGGTAGCAAGCAGTAAAAGGAAGAAAAATAATGTACCATCGAAGAGGAAAATCTCCATAGTCCTGGAGAGGAGAGAAACACATGGTGTTTTTAAGTTTTATTTTAATGTCACACATAGATAAAAATAAACTGTCTCCCTTTTATTGGCTTAATTAGTCATTATGTTACTTGAAACTATAGAAAAACAAGTATCTCTATCTTCTTTTAAATAAAATAATACATTTGTTAGGCATTCAAATATGTGATTTCCATTAGAGTTAGAAAAACACCAAAACAAAACAAAACACTAAGTCCAACTTTGATTATACCCCTAAATAAAAGTCCTAGTAGTAGATAAGGAAAAAAATAATTTACAGTGATCAAAGTGTTATAAAGAAACAAAACTATAAGGCATATATTGTCTTTGGACACCAAAATAAATATAGAATTAGACATGCATAGGAACTTCTGATCCAATTAGTTTAATACCTTTACAATGGTGAAAGGAAAGGTACAAAACAAAATATAAGAACAGGGCAAGTTGGAATCATTCAAAAACACTCTGTGTTTTATCAAACTTGCTTGAATGTACACCTTTCAAAGTCTCATTGTTTGTAAATATGAAATGTTGGGTGGCAAATATGAACTCAGTGAAACCAAGGCATAATCAAAGTGTGTAACACTCAATAAGCATTGTCATGTATTAAATGTTGCCCCTTAAAAGAATGACTTTACTATTTTAAACAGTACAGCATGTCATCTCCAGTAAATGGCTTCCCGTACCAGAGGAATTCCTCCTCCACAAACGCAGCACAACATAAAGGTGAAGTAGAATTGAATTACACTGGCAACACACAGATATAAGGCAGCAACCACCTACTCTTTTCCCTGTGCATTTATATTAAATATTAATTGAGATTGCATCTACTGTATTTTACTCAGGTTCACAAAACCTATAGGAGTAGAATAACCATTTTGAGTTCAGAAACTGAACCATATTAAAATAGAAGTGTTCTCACCAAGAGTCTTTCATGAGATGCTCTATAGTAGCAAGAACTTAGGCTTTGGAATCCAATAGATCAGATTGTTGCAGTCCCACTGACCAGCTAGGTGACTTTGGAAAATTATCTAACTTCAGATATTTGGCTGAAAAGTGGGGATTGTTCAGTCTATCACTCATGTGCTGAGATAATCTGTGTACAGTGCCTAATAAAATGTGCATAATATTGCAAAGTAAATGATAGTTATGATATCGACAATTATTTTCTTACCATTGTATCTCAGGATATTGAGGCAAATATTAAACCAATTAAAATATTTGCATAGCTAAAATACTCACCAATGTTTAGCTCTATAAAACCCTTGCTTTGAAATGTGGACAAAAGAAAGAACATGCACAAGAAAAAATGACTATTTCTCTATTTGGGTTTTAGGATTAGGCTATATAAGAAAAAGATTTTATAGATTTGATCTTTCAGAAGCAGTCCATGAAAAGGATTTTATGTGAAATTACATGAAAAGGATTTTCAAAAGACACTACCACTTATTAGAAGTCAAAAGTTAAGGGATGGGAAGCATGATGTAGTTAAGATGCTTCAAATCTGGCTCTAGGTCCATCCATCTGTGTCCAGCAATGGCCTGGAATCACTAGTAAGAGCTCAGGAATGAGCTTTGGATTTCTCTTATTTTTAGATAGTTCATGAAGCCAAGGCATTAGTAATGGGGCTTAAGTCTTAACTCTGCTCACCTGCTAAATAATTCTTAGACATTAGTAAGGGTATTAATCTCTGTGAGTTTCATTTCCTCACTTCTGCCAAAAATGAGTAATGGTGACTACGTGCTTTAATGGCTGTGAGGATTAAGTGAAATAATGTTTGCAAAGTGCCCAACTCATAGTGGAAGCTGAGAAATATGACTGTCCTTCCCTTCTACTCAATCAAGGGAAGTAGAATATTCATGAACTCAAGAAACCAGGAAAGCCTGACTTACGAATTCTGAGTAACAATGAGTATCTTATTTTTACTAAAATGGTCCCATATCATTGTATAAGATGGATAGTAGAGAAAGTATTCCTTTTAACCATCTAAATACTATTTCTTGAGTAGGATTTTGGGTGGGAATGGGAATAGGACCTCAAACTAATATATCCAACTTTGAAAAGTTTCTTACTGTCTAATATTCACACAAAACTAAGGAAAAACAACTTGTTTCCTTTTTAAATTTTCAGAAATCTTATGAAGGACATACAAGTGAAGGTTACAAACAACTGACACTTTCTTGAATTATAAATAATCAATTCTGTGTTTCAGAATCACCCTGGGCTTTAGGAAAATCCTTTGTTTCTGATGCTATGTTGGATGAAGCTATTAACAGCAAGATGTGGCAGATCTCTTCCCTTGCTTTCACTTCTACAACAGACTTGACTCCAAGAAATGTTAATTTTGGTTTTCTCCCCATCCTCAAGGGTACATTACTATACCTAGGCCTAGACCCAACAAAGACAATCTGATATTGGCCTAAGGGCCTCATAATTAACTTGTTTTCCAATGTTTCAGTGTGTGGAAAAGAAGAATCCTGAATACTCTATGTGATATGTAGTCATAACAAAGCTGTTTCTGATTTTTGGCAACATAGTGATCTAAATTGGCAGGAAATGAACTCATCTTGCTAAAAATACTAGAAATGCTGGACAACATACATCAACAATACAATTAAATGACTATCTGAACTGGAAAAAAGAGAGAAAGATATATCTGTGTGCCCGGAGTATGCTGGGAACTCAAGTGAGAAAGGTGGGTAGAATTTGGCATTGCAATGTTCCTTCAATGTATTCAATTGAATGGGCACATGTTGCAGAGCCTGGCACCAGGATTGTAATTCCACTGAAGGTGAAATGAGACCCATGTGACACTGGGTGCTAGAGACCTTACCACCTCTTCCATGAAAAAGTCTACCCACTGGACCAAACAAAGCAATGAAAGTTTTCTTTTGACTCAAGGCCATAATTGAAGGGATAAAGTCATCCATGATAAATCCAGACCCCAAACTCAAATCATACGCATGAGTAGAATGGCTCATACAGATGGTGCATAAAACCCAAGTTGAGAAATTCGCATAAAAACCTGTCCTGGTGCAGTCAGCACCCATGACCCTTTTGTCATGGCAAAAATGCTGGATGGACACAGTTCTATGGCCAATGGAACATGGAGCAAAGACAGAAAAAAAGGTCCCTACTGAGGTGGAGTTCAGAAATGGAGAAAAAGAAGGAGGAGGTCACAATAAGGGTGAGATGGAAGTGTGGGGGAACTGAAAGAACTGGAGATCATAGAAGAATCTGAGAGAAAACTATAAATTAGTATTTTGCATGAATGGCAGAGTCAAAGAGAAAACACAACCATAATGAATAAAAGGATACAAAAAGGGGAAAAGGAATAAGCAGAATTATAAAAACAAAATTGAACTTCTAAAAGGTAACTGATTACAGCCAGCTTAAGAAAAAATTATAAGTTGAAAGATAACATGGTTGAAATCACAGGAAGCTGGTCAAAGATTCAAGATGTTTAAGAGTCATGGAGAATAGAATGAAGGTCCAATATATTCAGCAGGAATTTTAGGAAGAGAAAATAGCAAGAATGTCTCTCTTCAAAAGCAATATTTAAAGATATAATGACAAAGAACTTTCCACAATTTAAAAAATATGAAAGTTTTCATGTAGAATAGACAGGATAATCTGAGAAGGATAAATAAATTCAGATCTACATCTATGTCCAGAGTTGTTAAACTTAGTATATCAAAGACAAAACAAAAATATATTAAAAGGCAGTCAATATGAAAAAAAAGATTCGACAGCAGATTTCTCATAAGCAACTGGCTCTTTCCCCAGTTTTCTCTGGGGAATGGTAGCACCATTTCTCAAGTTTTTCAGGCTGCAAATCTGAGTCGTGCCACAGTCCTCTCATTCTTCTTATCCATATTGAATCATCAGAGTCTGCTTATCTATAATTTCTACATGTCTCCTGAGTCTGAACACTTCTGATCCCCTTCAATGCCTTCTCCATAATCCAAGACCTCATCCTATCTCATGTAGAGAACCGAAATCGCCTTCTGAAATCAGCTGATGTAGGCCTCGTCCCCACAATTATATCACACCACATCTCTGCTCAGAGCATCCAATGGATTCTATCTCATTCAAAGGCAAATCCAAGTTCTTTGCCACAGACTACAAGGTGTTACATGATCTTAGGCCTTTATCTCTGACTCCTTCCACTTTCCCTCTTGATTAATCACCTCCAGCCATAGAGTCCAAGCTCATTTTCCCTTCAGGGTCATTGTTGGGGTTGTTCTCTCTAGAATGATACTGACCCACATCATCACACAGTTTGCCCTCTCATTGTATTTAGATTTACTCTCTTCAAGAAAGACTTAACTGACCCTTTGCCATAACACTTCTTTTTAACTGTTTTCAGCATTTGACATGATGTGACATGTATAATCTTTTTACTCGCTTTTTGGATTGCCTAGCCCTGAACTAGAAGGAAGATGCCATGAATACTTACATGACACTATACTTCCCAGTGCCCAGAACGGTGCCTGGCATGTAGTAGCTTTTCAATAAAACATTTTTTGAATAAACTCTCGTTTTCAGCAAATAGAAGGATTACACATTGTTACGCATACTTGGAATATTTATAAAAAATTGCCTGCTACTGGCTTACCGCAAAGGAAATCCAACCAATTGACAACAATATATCGCATACTCATCATGAAGAGGCAATGTAGATGCCCACTTAAGCCTTTAAATTATAAAAACAACAAAATTTCCATTGTAAAACAAATGTCTTCTCTCTGTCCAAAGTGAAGCTATTATAAATCTAACTGCCAAAAATACTTGAAAGACTCAGAATGTCACTCATTCAGGAAAGAATTATTCAGTATCTATTATTTGCCAGGCTCCTGGCTCAAAGGTGGAATTTATTTATTTGTTTGTTTATTTATTTATTTTAAAGGGGGGATTTGTCTAAAGTGACTGAAATTGAGTAAGGGAAACTATATAAATTTATATCACATACAATCAAATTTAATGTTGTAAAGTTTGCAAAGTCAAAGGACAAACTTGAGTGAAGAAGTCATCCTTGAGCTGGGATTTAATCAATGAATAAAATTTAAGAGATACTGATGGGGAAGAAGAAAGAATAATTTCCAGATGGAGAGACAAATCTACGGACTCAGGAAACTGACCAACATTTTTGGAGAAACAGCAAGCCATCTACTTGGTGGAAATACAGACCTAAGTGATAGAGGTCTACCGAAGGCAAATTCTGAGAGCTTTAGAAGCCAGCCCAATGAGTAAAGACCTTAATGGACAAGGGATAGGAACTGCATATGGCTTTAAAGAGAAACGATACAAATATAAATTGTGCTTTAGAAAATGTTATTTGACTGGAGGTGTTTCTGTGCTCAGAACAGGGCCCATAGAATTCATGGAACACAAATGGAAAAGTTTCTCTTGAGAATAGTGAGTACTGTGATGTACAATGGGCAACCATAGCAAGATGTCAGCTTTATACAGTTTGTGGGTGGGAGCTGCCACTGTAGAGATGGGCACAGGTAATGTCACTTATTGGTTGTGGGGGGAAAAAAAGGAATTTTACCATATATAGGTCTAATGTCTAAAATACATTCTTAGATTCTGATACAGATAGTCCATGGTATGCATTCTTGACCACTTCTCTGTGACCAAGAGAGAGAATGCAGAGCCCCTTGTGATTTTACTAATTTCCGACCCATTAGAAATGCAAAAGAGTGTGAGAACTCTTAGCTTAAGAGTACTAAAGAGCCCCTGGCTTTCATCACTGAGAATAAAGAAATCTCTGTTTTCACCCCTGAACGGGAGGTCACTAAGTGAGATGAATCACGCTCTGCAATTATTGAGCCATGAAGAATATGCTGAGTAATATATTTATGTGCAATTTGCACAACTTCTTAATTAGTTTCAAATATCAACCTTATCGCAGCCGACATCAAAGCTTTAATATTGTCTGATTCAAGCCAAATAGGTGGCTTTGAGTTTGCCTTGCAAATAGTATGTTCCTCAGAGTTGCTTATGCAGCAATATTCTCATCTCAGTTGTCACATAATCTGTCTTAAGAATTTTAACCAGGTAATTCTGTTGAACCACGGAGGTTGAATACAAATCTCTGAATAGAACTGGTGAGATAGTGATTCCAGAATATTACATTTATCTGACTTAAAAATTACTAAATATCATTTCTGGATGATATTTAGTGGGGAAAAAAAAAAAAAAAAATATATATATATATATATATATATATATATATATATATATATATATATAATTTAGGTGCCGCTAGGAAAAAGAAAAACACACAGTTAAGCTTTTGCCAAAAGAATTTTTCAAAAACTTAAAACTCACAAGACTGAGGTAAACTGCAGATGGGCCTGTGGTGACCATGACAGCCATGTATGACAGAGGCTGGGATGAGGGCCAGGGGGATATAAAATCCAGCTCTTCACCCTGCCCTCACCAGTGAGACTGGTGTCCTCTGGAGGGAACCCTTTCCTAATTCACAAGAACAACTGGTTTAGCACACCCAAAAGGCCAAAATTAAAGTTAGAAGTAGGGAAAACAAAGAACCAACACAGTTTGTACTGCAGGAAGCACAGGGACAGCAGCTCTAAGTCGGAACGTGGGCACAACTCGAGGGACTAGAGTGAACTCTATTGGAGACGTTGGCTCCCTTTCCCACAGCTTGTCTCAGGGAATTGAGCCCCACCCCAGCAGATATCTGGAGGTTTAGTCTTTGGCCAGGTGAAAAAAAGGGTCTCTATTTGGGGGACCTCAAGAGGATTTCAGATGAACATTTCTAAAACGAGGATTAAGTGACCATTCTCATCCCCAACTCAGAAGGCAGAACACGCCCAACCCTCCTGTGCCACTCGGCCACCATTATTCTGGAACTCAGAACCTTGAACAATCTCACTGTTCCAAGATGTTGACCCTAGAGTTTCCTCAGAAACAATCCACTCAGATAAACCTCACAGTCAACTTAAACCATACAGGCATTGCACTCAGCTTTTTGTCTTCCACTTTTATCCATGAGTACAATGCCAAGTCTTAACTGACCTTTGAGAGAAGAGATGTCTCTAATGTGGAATATACAGTCATGCGCCACACGAAGACATTTCAGTCAACAAGGGACCGTGTATACAATGGTGGTTCCACACGATTATAGAACTGAAAAATTCCTATCACCTAGTGATGACCAAAGCTGACATAAAGTTGTAACACTTGGCAGGACTCACAATGTGGCTGCCAAGAATCTGGAGACTCTTACCTGACTTCCAAGTAAGACTCATCCCTTTCTCCTTCCTTCTCTCCTTCCTGCTCCGCCTCCTCAATCTTGGCCCAGGGGCCCAAGGGCTGGAAAGCACACTCCTCCCTCTGGGGCACTGGATATCTTTTTGGGGAACCTAGTCTTGGTAGTGCAACCCATTATTCACGTGTTTGAGGTGATGTCAGTGTAAAAAACTGCATGACCAGTCGTATAAAAGTGCTGGACTTACAGTTGTGTGGTAGTTGCCTACAGTACACAGTATAGTCCTATGCTGTGCAGGCTTGGAGCCTAGGAGTTATACCTCATAGCCTAGGCGATTAGCAGGCTAAACCATCTAGTTTTATGCAGGGTAACTCGACGGTGTTCCCACAATGACAAAATTGCCTAATGCATTTCTCACAACATATTCTCTCATTCATCCACATGTGATGGCAGTGATATAAACAATCAAAAAGAAGACAAAAACAAATTGAAAGAAACAGAGATTATGAAGGGGCAAGAAAACATTGATATCATTAATATATAAAGAGATATGAGAAGGTAATGCTTAAATTGGTACAGGTTGCTTAAATAAAATAGACAAATATGAATTCCTAAAAATTAAGTAGAACTGAAAAATTCAAAAGAAGGTGGATAGTTGGGAGATACAATTGAGGAAATCTTCCCAAAAGGTACAGACAAAAGACAAAGAAATAATAAATAAGAAAATTTGACCACACCAGGTAGTCCAACATCCAATGGCCTTTTTATATTCTTTTTTATTTCTGACCTCTTTAGCTACTAAGATGGAATGACATGTATTCTCTATTGAAGAATCTTTGAAAGACATACCCAGTCTGACAATTAAGTTTGCGAACTCATCCTAGAAAAAGCACTACATACTTCATTGCTGAATATCACTATGGTCAACTTTGAAGTACTCCCCTTGGGAAGCTATTCACCAATGCCAGTGCCTAGTCTACCCTTCAAAGCAATTTTGGAACTCTTTTCCGGAATGGCCATCAGAGTTGTCATCATATTAACCTTGACGTCCTGAATGTGACCAAAATGTCTTCCTTTCAATATTTCCTTTATCTTCAGGTAAAGAAAGAAGTCATTGGGGGCCAGATCAGGTGAGAAGGGAGGGTGTTCCAATACAGTTATTTGTTTACTGGCTAAAAATGCCCTCACAGGCAGTACAGTGTGAGCTGGTGCATTGTCGTGATGCAAGAGCCATGGATTGTTGGTAAAAAGTTCAGGTCGTCTAACTTTTTCATGCAGCCTTTTCAGCACTTCCAAATAGTAAACTTGGTTAACTGTTTTTCCAGTTGGTACAAATTCATAATGAATAATTCCTCTGATATCAAAAAAGGTTAGCAACATCAGTGCAACAAGTTCACGAACTTAATTGTGATACCTCATAGATTGTTTTGGGTAGTACTAATCAAAGTTTGGGAGACCATCAGCCTAATGAGTTACTCATTGTGCGCAATTGCTATTCTTCTATAGATACCCTAAATTATTACACACACCACATTCACTTACAGGAGCAAAACCCTTCATATTGCACCATCACTTCATCACATACGTGAGGCTCCTTCCTTCAGAACTGGCTAATCTGCTTCCAGAGAGCAGGGGCCTGTGTCTAACATTCTCTGTTGTATCCCCACACATAAGCATGCATCCATTAGCATCTAGTGAACACCTGCTAATTTTTTTTGAATAAATGTTGAGTGAATTTTCATAGATTTGTATCTAATAAAGGGGTATGTTTTTCTCTGATACTAGTATATATAGAAATTGCAGGTGACTCAACTTCAGCAGCTGCAGTTAATTACATAATTATTGTTTCCTTCCCTTAATGTCTCTGGTGAGATCATGGAAATGTAGTCACAAAAATAAACAAATAAACACCAACCAGCTTTGCAGAATTTCATTCTACTAGATCTGCAGCTGCCGAGTTCCTCTACGATTAATGCATTCAGCATTGAAGAACATGGAAATGCCACACTGGCTTGAGACTGGCCATGGCCCTATGAGTCCTGGAGGTTCTTCTGATTACTTAGTTACTACGTATCAAAACAATCAAGGGAATCCTGAGGTTTGCCACAAGTTCTTATGTTGACGCTAGGAATAAAGTATTATTGAAATACGGCAGCCCCAGAAGGAGCAGTAATTCATCCTTAATGCAGTTGACATCTGTTCTGGAGATAGCTTTCCCTTCCCCGCTTCTATGTAGTTGCCAGCATCGGTTTGAGATGCTTACAGAATGCTTGATTCATGAGTACGGGTCCCCATATAACATTGCCTCAGACCAATGGACTTATGTGATAGTAGAGAAGTTGCAAAACTGGACACATGACCAAAGATTCTACCAGCGTTTTACCCCAGCACTTTCTAAATGATCAACAGCAAGGCAAGTGTAACTTGATGGCATCTTAAGCTCAGCTGCACCACAAGCTGCTCACTTTCTGTCCCCGTGCTTCTCTGCCACACCCACGTAGGATGCGTGTAAGAACTTGCTCGTTCTGACACATACACAGATCAGAAAAGGCAAGGAAGTTTATACCCTGTGAGGTGACACTTGACTGATAGTGGGTGAGAACTAGTGGATAAACAGTGCTTAATCCCTGAAGCAGACTATTTGGAGGTGCAGTATACACAGGTCCTTAAAAAATTCTCAGTGTGATGGATTTTCAGTTGACTATAGTTGTCATCAGCTCAATAACATGCTCTTGGAACGGCTTTGCTGCCTTCCGTTTCACTCTTTCCACTCATCCCCTCCAGTTCCTTGAAATCTTTTCACAAAACAAACTGTTTAGGCAAGCCTTTTTCTCCTGCTATGCTAATCTCAGGGAAATAAATTAAGACATAGGACTCCCTGACATATATAACAATTGACCACAAACTTAAGTCTCTTCAGATAATTACAATACTTTAAAAAGGAAAAAAAAATTATCTTTAAAAATAATAAATCCAAAATAAAGGGAGTCTATTACCTGATTTTTTCCTCTATTAATTGTACTTCAGATGATTTTTTAGAAGAAAAATAAATTGTTATATTTTGCAGATAAATTATTAACAGAGGATAGGTTACAGAGTATTTCTTGGAATTGTTTGACATATGAATAGCACACATTTTAAACCTATTTTAAACCTAATTTGTTATCTCAATACTAATTCTAACCATTTCTTCTAATAGCATAAGTGTTAAATTCCAGAGAAACAATATTGTTGAAAGAAATACCTAAAATTTAACAAGTAATCTAAACTAAACAGAAATAATAAAAATGCTGCTATGATCAAGAATATTAAAAATATTTTTACATATGCCCTATTCATCTAATGGGATAGTGTCTCTGTTTTTCTAGGAGTCTAGATATAAAATTTTAACCTTTTAGTTTATATCATACAGAGTCCCTTTTTATAACTGAAATATAAAAGGCAACAATTTTGCTGCTTTTAAATATCTACAATGAAATAAGAGAACAATCATCATAAGTAATAAGCTCCCAGAGGATACTTTCTCCATCTATGTTGTACAGGGACTAAACGTTAAAAACACTGTTTCTTTACACATGGGATAAGGAAAGGAAAAATGTGTTTCAATTGTGAATGATTAAAATGATAAAAGGTGAAACGAGTACAATATAATCCCCTCACATATTTTCAATTTGATTTTTCAACAATACCATTATCACTTGCTACAAAAAACAATAGGAATATGACATAATCTGAATCTGATTGTGGTCAGCAGAGTTCGGAGATGGCACATCCTGCTGTACATTCCCTGTATAACCTCCCCTTCCCTCGATTGGGGGGTTGAGAGGGGTACTGTGAACATGATGGAATTCACTTCCATTATTGTAAAGTTGTATAACAAATGGCTTATGCTATATGATAAAAGTGAAGGGATTTTTTTCAGATCAAGTAAGGTCCCCAATTAGTTACCTTGAGGTAATCAAAAGGAAGGCTATCCTGAATAAGCCTTACCTAATAGGGAAGCTTTGAAAAGAGACCTGAAGAAAAAAATTCAAAGGGGGAAAAAGAGTTGCATGCTGGCCTTGAAGAAGGAAACTTCACGTTGAGGGAGGATGGGACCATATGGCGAGAACCTGAGGGCAGTCTCTAGTTGCTGAGAGCAGGTCCCTGGCCATAGCTAACAAGGAAGAGAGGAGTTCAACTTATGCCTGCAAGGAAATGAAATCTGCCAAAAATATGAATGAGCTTGAAAGAGGACTCCACGCTCCAGATGAGAAGGCAGCCTGACTGATATCATGACTGCAATTTTCTGAGAGGAACAGAGAACTCAGCTCCTGTGTCCAGACCTCTGACGTTCAAAAATTGTGAGATAATAAATGGATGTTGTATTAAGCTACTAAATTTCTAGTAACTTGTTACACTGCAATAGAAAACTAATACACAGATAAACTACAATGGAACATGTCCTTTTATTGCCAGTTACATTTCAGCAATGTTGGCTCTAAGGGTAATAAACAAACAAATAAACACTATTATCTTCATCTGGAAAAACATGAAAAATATTTTCATTGTCTTGGTATTCTCTTAAAGTTAAACAATCTAAAACAAATCTATATGAATTATTGTGATGCCAGTAGGAGGCATGATTGAAAATGCTGCAATGTAAGTTTGAAAATTTGCTTAACATGAACTGTATGCTATGGAATGATGTGGAATGATGAGTTTATTTTCCCTATTTCAAGAATAACTTTTCTTGTGCATGGTTTTGATTTTTGAAAATGCTACAGTGCTGTTAGCCTTGGGTGTTAGTCAATGCCCATTATTGCTAAGGGAAAAAATGAGGATGCTGTGTAAATGAATGTAATTGGTTAAAGAATAAACAACAGAACAAATAGAAACAAACCAAAGCGATGGTGACCAGATGGGAGGGGGTGGCGGAGATAGGTGAAAGAGGGCAGAGGAATATAGTCAGTGATATAGTGATAAGTTGGCATGGTGACAGATGATTACCAGAATTAGAATTAGTGGGGTGATCACCTTGTAAGGTCTACAAATGTCAAATCGCTGTATTGTACACCTAAGACTAATATAACCAATACAAAATTGTATACCAACTGTATTTATATCCTTAAATCAAAAAAAGAATAGTAATTCTAAATACAACCAAGTAGAAATAAGAAACTAACATTTCTGAGCACTTGACATATGCTTGCCACTGTGCTACTTGCTTTACGTATGTTATATACTCTTGCTTACAAAAATTATGAAAAATAGATATCCTATTTTACATATTCAAGATCTCGAACATCAATGATCATGTCTGAAATTTTGGAATTTTACCTTGCTCAGGTGTGAGTTTTTTTCTTGTAAAAAAACTGACTAGAACTTGGAAAGTCCTTTTAACTGGACTTTCTTCATCTCAGAGAATGTTTTTCTCTATTATTTAATTACTTAATATCTTAACATAATCTACCCTTTTTACTTCTTCAGGAATTCCTGTTTCCTGACTGTCTCCTTAATGTCACTTAACTCTTCCTTTATGTTTTCTATCCCTGTGTATTTTACTCTGTGGTATTTCCTTCACTTTTTCTTCTATGCTACAAATTCAGTAATCAACAGTAAACATCTCTTTTTATTGATATGCTGAACTTCTAAACTTGAAGATGGTGTTAAGTTCCATAAGTTGCTTTGAATTGTCCTTAAATGTTATTACACATTTTCAATCATTTATATATTCAAATGTCTAGCAGATGTCTTGTTTGAGCACCTATCACTTCTTTCTCTCTCTTTTTAGTGGACCCCTGTAGATGAGTTGTAGTTTTCGGGGTTCTGTTCATTGCAGCCAAAACCTACTGCTGGGGAACACTAAACAGCAGCCATCCCACAGGAAGGGCCTCTGTCCATGTGGGCTGGCAGTGTTCGAGCCACCAGATTGGCCATCTCTCTGGCAGGAAGTCTTTCTGTCCCCTGGTGTCTACAGGCCTCCAATCTTCAGGGATAGAAAATTCAGCTTACCTTGCCAACTATTCCTCCACCCATGAAAAGCCAAAGAAACCAAGTATACTTAGGTGGGCTTATCTTGGCCTCTTTATCCTCATTCTCACGCAAGCCCCTCAGCAAAACAAGATCACTGTAAGCTAAGCAGAGGAATCACAGACTTCAGATACTAATCATGGATTCTCTAACTCTGATTTCTGCCTGTTCTCCCAAACTGACGTTCCATCTTTCAGGGCTCTGAGAGCCTGAGGCAAACACTCTTCAGTCCCCACATGCCTGCTCATTGCAGCAACAGCTTAGCCTGGGTTGGAGTTAGAAGCAGAGGAACCAAGATCCATGAAGTCAGTATCTTACCAAGAAGCTCTGCTCTCCATGTTCGAAAGTTTTAAGAAAATGGTACTTATTTGGTCTCATCCCAGGAAACTGCACCATTGTTCTCAGTTAAGGGGCTATTGCCTGCCATAGGACCTGTTTACCAATTGCCTGTAATGGCCACAGTAAGTCAGAGACCTTCTAAGCAATACTTTTCCATAGCTTGTAAAATATAAATTCATTTACATTCATCTCCTTCCAGATAATCAGATGCAATTGTTCTGCGGTATGGCCTTTATATTGATATTGTTTTAAAAGCTCTCCACGCAGTTCTGATATATAGCCAGGGTTGAGAACCACTGATACAAAAGGGACAACATTATAGATCTTTCACAACTACGGTATATAGCAGTGTTTACAAAGTGTAGTTTCAGAACCATGGAACTGAGAATACCGGGGGTGCTATTTAAAATGCAAGTCCCTCGGCCTCTCATAAACCTAATGAATTTTTGGATAGAGACCTTAAAATTCTTATTTTTACCAAACTATGGAGATGAATCTTATGCATACCAAAGTTTTTAAGAACCACACAAAAAGATACGGTTGAATTCCCAGTAAAGAATCAAGGGAGGGGAGGAAAAGCCAGGTGTACTCCAGACTGTTTTATATATAATCTTGCCTGCCTACTGCTCATTCAGGAATCAGACAGCATAAGCTGCTACACACAAAATCTCAGAAGCTTCACAAAATCAGTTGTCATTTCTAGCTCATGTAATATATCCAAAATAGGTAGGAGGATGGTTGTCATCTATATATTAGTCAGGAACACAGAAATGACAGGAGCTCTACCATCTTTCCATACAGCCATCCCAACACAGGTTTCAGCATTTGCTAGAGAAAGGAAAAACAGTGTGGGCAGTTCACATCTGATCTTACCTACATCTACTCTGACTCTATGTATGATGCCAGATCAAACAATACAGTGAATGTAAAAGACACACTACCATTAATCCCCCTCAAAATACTCCCCCTTGCTTTGAACACACTTATCCCATCATTCTTGCCACTTTCTGAAGCAGTTCTGGAAGTCCTCTTTCATGAGGGTCTTTAGTTGCGCTGTCGTGGCTGCCTCAATGTCCTGAATCATTTTGACTTTGGGGAAGAGCCAGAAGTCGCACGGTGCCAGATCCGGTGAATAAGGTGGATGAGGACAAACCGTAATGTTTTTATTTGACAGAAATTGCCGTGTACCAGAAGTAATGTGTGACATGGAGTGTTGTCATAATGGAGGATGATTGATGGCATGCTTTAAAGCACACCTTTTCTTAACTATGGCTCACACCCGACTGACTGCATCAAACAGGTTGGAACTTGTCACACACTGTTACTAAGATTCAACGTGCTGCTTCCTACATTGAAGATCCCTGCCTTTCTGTTGGATGGCACTCAGCAGCGGCATTCACCATATTCTTTGATCACACTGGAAAGGCTCCATGTCACACATCGCTTCTGGTACAGCAATTTCATCAAATAAAAACATTAAGGTGTGTCTTCATCCACCTTATCATAGGATTTGGCACCATTTGACTTCTGGCTCTTCCCCAAAGTCAAATGACCATGAAAGGTAAACATTTTGAATCGATTTAGGACATCGAGGCAGCCACAATGGCACAACTAAAGACATTCATGAAAGAGGACTTCCAGAACTGCTTCAGAAAGTGACAAGAATGATGGGATAAATGTGTTTGAAGTGAGGGGAAGCATTCTGAGGGGGGTTAATGGCAATGTGTCTTTTACTGTAATAATTTTTTTTATTTTTATTTAAACATTCACCATCTCTTTTGATCACCCCTCCTATGTACTTCCGCCCAAAGTCCACTGGCCAAAATTAACTATGTGCCCTCAACCTAATTGCCTAGGAAGCTGGATATTTTCCCCACGTGTGCAGAAAGGAAAGAAAAATTGGATATGATGAGCTCTAGTGATCTCTGCCACACAAATATTTATTATGCATCCATGCGTGCTAAATATTGGGTCAGATAATAGGAATATAACTGTCAGATAAAACAATTATCTTTCTGCTTTCATGGAGCTCACGAGACAATGAGGAGGAAATATAGATATTCCACCTATATAATAACCAGAGCCAAAGTTATCAGTAAGACTCACATGAAATACACATCTTACCCAGCATCAATCTCTACTAATGATTAGCAAAGATTATAGGAAAAGAATATCAATAAAAGATGCCACAATGATATTAAGCAGACCTAATCTCATCAGATGCAGCCTCCTACTTTCTGTACTATGATGTGTGTTTGTTCTGGAGTGAATGGTGCTCACTCTGCATCACTTGAATTAGCAAACCAAAGCCTTTTACTGTTGTGGTCTCACAATCTATACATCTCATCTCGCAGTCCAGGTCTAGCCATGGAATTAACTTGCAGTTATCAGCACAGCTGCAGTTCATAAATCTATAAATTAAATATATTTACAAGAGACAGGCCAGAGAGGTCAGGCACGTTTGTTAAAAGCATTCCCAGCTCGGTAGTCAGGTGCTAGTAAATATCATCAGTCAATATTTGCAAGAAGGTGTGGTTGGACTTACAAGAAAAACTGCCGCATGCATTTCTCGGTTCACCTTTTCCTTTGCAGCACCTGATCAAACAATTAGCCAAACAAAAGTAAACCTACCACGGTGGTGAGTGCCCCAAAGGAAAAGTGCACACTCCTGTGAAGGGGAGAATTGGCACGTCAAGGAAGTCAGAGAAAATTTGAATGAAACAGGCATTTGAACTGAGGATTGAAAATATCAGAGGGAAAGAGAGAATTCTCCAAGCAGAGAAAATAGTAGGTATGTGGAAGAAGCAGGCCTGTTTAAATAACTGAAAGAAGTCAGTGAGACTGCATTACAAGGAGCAAGATAAAAGATGGGAAAACATGATTTCAGAGAGATCTGAAAGTGACAATCCATGGGCAGCGCAAGATAGATCTTTATCTCAAAAGCAAAGAGAAACATTGCAATCATTTTAATGGCGGTACACAGAGAATGACATGAGCATTACAGGTGAGGAGAGAGAGGAAATAAATAAGGAGATGGTTAGATAACTACTGCAGACGTCTTAGCAGGCAGGTGATGGCATGAATTAGGATTGTGTCATGTAGAGAAAAGTGATTTGATTCAAGAGCTGATTAGGAGGAAAAAGTGCCTGAGTTGGTGATGGATTGGATATGAGGAGTGAAGAATAGAAAGGGATCAATGACATCTCCGTGCACAGCTCCATGACTTACATAACTAGATGATATCATTCCCCACAAAGGAAAATTGGAAGCAGAACAGGTCTGGGCCACTGTGGGAGAGAATTCAAAATCAAAGGAGCAGATTCTTGGTCTCAGCACTCAAGCATGGTCTTGTTGTCCAGAAGGTTCCAATGGGAAGCAAAACATGACTGCATTTTAAACAAGGAGTATGTGAAAAAGAATCAAAGGGCAATTTTGAGACTAGCATCCAACTGTCCAAATGTGAGAGAAATGAAACAGAAGGGTTATTGAAGCATCACTGTTGTATCTTTCATATCATATCTCTTCAAACAGTTGCGAGCTACTGGAAAGAAAGAAATGGGACTGGGATAATAGGAACAGAGACAGAGAGAAAGGGAGAGGGAGAGGTCAAGAATAGAATTTTTTGCTAAAATTTATGATATGTTGTAAGATATTAAACATTGAAGGAGGCAGTCAGATGCACTTGTTTTATGCAATTAGATGGTTCCTTCAATAATCAATCCACAAAGAAACAAAGAGCTACGAGCATAAGTATAGAAGGGTTTTCCTAAGCACTCATCAAAGGGCTGCCCTACCTCAGTTCTGGATCCTTAGCTGGCATTTAATAGCTCTGTGACCATGGACAAATTGCTTAGTCAGTGTGTGTTGCTATTTGTTCTTCTTTAAAATAGAATTAATAATAGCTGACTTATCTACATTAAATAAAAACATATGAAGGTACTTTGAAAATTGCAAAGCAGTTTTATATTTATATATGGTAATTATATGTCAATGATTATGTAATATTATATTATTACTATTAAATATAATGATTACATATCAGAACAAACAGCCAAGCCAAGGCACTGAAGAAGTTGTGGGAATGAGTAGCAGATGAGCCTCCTGTATAAATAGAAAAGGGTAAATTCACAGTAGGAGCTCCACAGAAGGACAAGTAAGGTGAAGTCGAGATTGTTTATGTTTTGGGAGGTTTTACTGGAAGCACATGTGCAGGAAAACTCAACTTTCAAGCAAACAACAGAAATCATGGACTTATCTTGCCAAGAATAAAATCTTAGAGGAGGGGACTTCCAAGTTTTTCTTTCTTTCCCAATTGTAGTTTTCTTGTTGTTTTTTTTTTTTTTTTTAAAGGTGTAAGGTCTGGGACAGCATCAATTTCCTGTAAATTGTGCAGAGCAAGTATGTGGCCACACTTTTTTTTCCCCTCTGATTTTAATCTACTGGATATTCCCACAGAGTCTGTATCAGTTATACAGCTGATCCTGGGAGCCACTGAAGATGAGACGGCAAGAAAGGTGGGCGTGCCATGAAAATGCAATGGGAGTCCTCAAGAAAGGGTGGGGGAAGGAGACTTATGCATGTTTATTCTTTCATTTCTTTTCTTTTTATAATTAAAATTTATTGGGATGACAATGGTCAACAAAACTAGAGAGGTTTCAAGCGTACAATTCTATAATACATCATGTATATATTGCATTGTATGTTCACCACCCAGAGTCAGTTCTCCTTCCATCACCATATATTTGACCCCCTTTTACCTTCTTTGACCATCCCACCTCCCTCATTTCTAAAATGCCATAGTTTTCAATTTTTAATATTTCTGAAATCAGGATGCAGTGCATGGCTCTGTGTTTATTTAATGTAGTATTTCTCACACAAATATAAAATAAATAAATAAACAAGTAAATAAATAAATAAAACCTCCAATTGTCAAACTGTCTTCATCTGGCATTGGAGACATATTTCAGCAAGGAAATGCAATATTTAATATATTAACTTAGATTTAGAGTGATCACAATTTTTCAGTTATCTTGCCAATAAAAAAAACCAAAACAACAAAAAATTATTTTGCAAAAATTGTATTGTTTTGGAGGGCATTATCCAACTTTCATTCATTCAAAAAACTTTATTAAATGCCTACTATGTGCTGGCCCCATTCCAGTAAAACAATTCCATAGGCTCTTAGAGGAGAAGGTGAGGAAGGCATCGTATGCGGAAAGGCCATTATCCCACGTAGCCCTGGACTGCCTTTGCCATGTACCAAGGAACTCGCCCAGAAGACACCTCTCTCATTTTTTCTCTCATTTTCTCCTCCAGGCCTTTAATTCTCCAGGCACAGTTTACTTTAAAACCAGCTACAAAAGATCATAGAATCTCTTGGAGGATATTCTTGATCCACTCTTGCCTAGGGTGTGGTGGAGGTTAGTGATTCTGACCCTCCAATCAGGAATCATGACTTATTAGAGGGTGCCCTTCCATTATGGATAACAATATGCTTTCCAGACGATCACCAACCATCAGTTCACCCCAATGAGGTTCAAGATTAAGTGTTCAAGAATGGAATCCTCTAAAGATATAAGGAATAAAGTCTGATTTCCTCATCATGGCATTTAGGACTCAAAGAACTTATAGCATGAAACAATATTCGCTAATCTTCCTTCCTTACCTATTATATACATCCATTTGTTAGAGTGAAACTTATTTAATAGCTGGTTATTTGCTTATTACTGCCTAAGGCTTTTAATCATATTATCCTTCTATTTTTTTTTTATACTGGAATAAAGTAAATACAGTTAAGTGCACCAACTACTAAACTTTTACTTAATATATGTAAACTCATGTATTCACCACTCACACCAAAGTACAGGGAATTTTCCACTCCCCATAAAACTACCTCATCTGCCTTTCCAGTTACACCATCTACAGAAATAATTACTGTGTGATGTGTATTACCATAGACGAGTTTTCCATAATATAGTTTGACTTAATTATCTAACAAGAATGAGACAATGAAAGGGGAAGGGTCCCATGGAAAGGAAAACATATATTAATTCTTCCTGATGAGTTCTATCTTTCACTAACCATTCCACTACATACCAAGAACTATGAGTTGAACCTGAGCTGCTATTTAGCTACAGCGATGTCCCAAATTAATAAATACTGAATCCATAGTTTTACTGTTATTGTTATTTGTTCAGTTATTTTCCCATTAATGTCTGTGAAAAAGGCTGAACAACATGTGACCCAGGAGAGAGAAAAAATTCCACACTGACTTAAAGAAAAAGTTTCTTGGGTGGACGGGTGGCTCAGTTGGTTAGAGCACGAGATCTGGGCAATGGGGCTGTGGGTTTGATTCCCACATGGGCCTGCGAGAGCTCCCTCCACAACTAGAATGAAGTCAATGAGCTGCCACTCAGCTCCCGTGTGACCAGATGGCTCAGTTGGTTGGAGCGCATCCTCTCAATCACAAGGTTGCCGGTTTGACTCCTGTAAGGGATGGTGGGCTGTGCCCCCTGCAACTAGCAACGGCAACTGGACCTGGAGCTGAGCTGCACCCTCCACAACTAAGATTGGAAGGACAACAACTTGACTTGGAAAAGTCCTGGAAGTGCACACTGTTCCCAATAAAAGTCCTGTTCCCCTTCCTGTTCCCCCCAAAGTCTCTTATAAAATGATTTCTTTTATTTCACTTGAAGATATAAAAGTGTATTTGAACAGATCATTTGGATTTTCTATTTTAATAGCATATTACTGAGTGCTTTTAAATGATACAAATAAGCCTTTAGAATGCTATTCTGATTTGTGTAATCCCAACAGAGAAGTTCCACAATGTCATTCTAGCACGCTCCCCTACAAAATAGCCATCCACTGAGCCATTAATCAAGAAGTCGAGTCTAATTGCTCAACAAGCTATAAATCTACCTAACCATACTATCACTGAGCTTGTGTTTCTTTGATTTTTATTTAAAGATATCATATGACAACTCATTACAACCAGATGTATTATGTCAATAGCATCCTCTGACTGACCTGTACAGTTATCCATGAAAAGAGAAGAAATAAAAAGGAAAAGAAGGTCAGTTTGAAAAAACCATATTCTTAACAAATTGCTACCAAACTTACCTCACATCTCTTGACAATCACATATTCATTAGGTGATAGTTATATTTAAGGAACCACACCAAACAGGAAATAGAAAACAACTCCATTCTAAAGTCAATTATAACCCTCGGTAGGGAAGATAAAAAATATGAAAATGACAACTGCCTGGAATCATGTCAAGATGAAGATACATTTCTCTATCAAGAAAGTCTGTAAGTGGATAGAGTGGAAGTTTAGGGCAACTGTGCTGCCTGTCCTCAACAAATAAAATAGAAAATCCAAATGATATGAGATCACAAGCTGGGAATGTGACAGGGAGAAGAGAGTCATTTTAGCACAGGTATCAGGGACCTATAGGTATCCCTCAAAGCCAAATATCCAGAACTTAAACTCATAAAGCCCCTTCTACTTCTACCACCAACTCTATTATTGCTGAAGCTTAGAAAACACAAAAAGGACATCATAGCCAAACAAATGCTGTCAGAGCCTGTGTGGAAATATAAGGAGTCTGATCCTGAGGGTCAGCAGACATAGCAGGAAATAATATTCCAAATGTTACAAGTACTCTTTTCCTTTTGACCAGGAAATAATGGTAGGCATGATAGAAATCCTCTCTTCTCTTTGGTTGATAGGAAGAAATTTAGGAGTCATCTGATCTCAGTTAACATCACATCAATGGCTATTAACAGAAAAATCCAGCTCAGCATTACATTTTCATTGACCTGAAAAATGATGCTTAGAGCAATCTGGCTGGCATTAGAGTTTAGCTGCTTTGCTTGTCTCTAAATTGAGCAACTGCTAGTTTTGTGATATGAAGCAAAATTACAATTAAAGCACTGAAGAGGCTAACTCACACCTACTCCTGATATTTTAAATGCACATTCTAAATGTATTTTATAAGTATTTGTCAAAGAAATCTGTACATACATCTAGCTCCTTATACATCTCATTTCATCTATTGCATGATAGAACATTGTTCTGTACAGATGGTTCTTAATTCATAATGGAAAGGGGAAAAAAAAGATTTGCCAGTTTTCTTTTCAGCCCATCTTTTTATATATCTTGTGCATATGTAACGTTCCCAAATGGTTCAAAAACAGAAATGGTATTCTTTGCTCTTTTTTTTTTTTCTCAGCTGCTCATTTTATTTTTCATGTTTGAGCCGGTCATCTCAATCTTACTCAATGAAGTGGAAATTGCTAGCATTGACTATTTGAGTCAATCCAAAGCTGTTTCTTGAGGGAATGTTACGCTTTGCCCATAACCCCTGAACCTGACTTTATTTGGAAGGGGGGTGATCATCCTTCCATATGAAAACTGATAGCTCATTATTTCCCAAGGCTCTCTGAATTTTGCACCCTTTTTATTGTTATAAGGTTGGCTTTATGAATCTCAAACCCAGGAAACAAATCATAGGTTCCAGTCTGACATCTGCAGCTCAGAGCAGAATCAGTCTAATGCCCCTTCCTTATACAGACATATAATCCTTTAAGAAATTGAAGTGAGATGCTTACTCTGTTTGTTTGTTGTTGGTTTTGTTTTTCTAATAAAAATGTTTCATCTTTGTAGAGACAGAAGTGCTAATTCTCTTCCGGTTTTCCATTGAATTATCTTTTTGACTCAATTTTCCCATTTGAGAAACAAGAATAGCTATTTCCTCCCAACTTCACTCTTCACAAATAAATACTAAATTATATGTTAAAAAGTCAATTTAGTCCATCAATTCTCTAGCAATAATAGTTCACATACTAGGATGCTGGGTGCATCTGTTTAGTCAAGAAGAAAGAATATATGATTCTACAGGATTCTTGAGCACTTTGTAAGGAAGGAAAAAGGCACCCTTTCTTAAATATCTAACTTAAATATCTAACTTGAATTTCACCTCCTCTGTGAAGCTTTTCCCTTCAGCCCTGTCCATCATCTATTTCCCTTCAATACTTTGCATGTGTCATGGTCATAGACAAAATTTGTATTTTAGTCCAGTGTGTACTAATCTGTTTCCTAGCTCGCTGGTGGGGTATCAGGAAAGAGAAAGTTAACCATTTATTGTATCCCTAGACTCAGGAACATTGTGAAGGATTCATAGATATTAATGGGCTTGAATTAGACATTGATTTAACTCCATTTCCCAAAGACAAGCTGAACAAATTCTATTGATTTGTACCAAGGTCACCGATGTTGATGGTTTAAAATAAAGCTGATACAACTTTCTTAGTCTCATCTAGACAGGCTGATTTGATACACGTCTTCCATGTATTTCATGAAACTATGTTCCTAAGAAAATTGATTAAGCTTTAATACTTACAATAAGCATATTTGTATTTTACAATGTACAATATAAAGCACATTATGTCTTGGATATGGAACATTTTCTATCAAAATTGCCCTCAGATGCATGCCATGAATAGGCACACATTTTTTCCACAAATCGTTTTCAGCAGAATCCTAGAAATACTTAACCATTCATACAAAGTTTAGATCATGTCATACTTTTAAATCATATTTTCTTAGAATTTTTCCCAGTTAAGCAGAGACCACTATAAGCTTATTGAAATAAATCAAGCTGATGCTATGGTACTAGAATAGTATAAATAGGTCAAAATGAAAGCTCTCATTCTGGATTGAAAATGAGCAGACTAATAAACAATACAGCCAAAAGGCAAAAATAGATATTCCAGTGTCAGATTACTGACACCAATCTCACAAAATCTAAGCCTAGGACATTGCCCCAAAACCCTTGTAGCACTGGGTGATCAAACTTATGGCATTTGACTATATTTAATGATACCCAGTAGAATTTTGAAGTCACCTAAAGAAACACATAAGCAAGAAGAGACAAGGCACGGACCTACAGGCCCTGGGTGTTTTAGCTATGCCTTTTCACCCCTCTGGGCATTGATTAGCATAACTTTACATTCCCTGCCCTTCTGAAGAGAAGTGATGTATGGTTAACTCAGGATATCCACATAGCTGCCAAGTAGGGCCAACCTAGGAATGGATTTCGGTAGTGTTAAATCACTGCTGTATTATTCAATATCGCTAATGATTTAGGAAGTGAGCCCCAAAGGGCCAGTTATTTAAAGGGACATTCAGCATATGAGAAACACATACTAAATTCTGAAATCTATGAAGCAAGACACTTTGAAACAGTCCACCTAAATGGCCTTTTGAGGTTCGGTTTCCTAATTAGTAAAATTAAAGGATGGAATTTAATGATTTCATCTAGCTCCTTAAATAAGCAGATTAGAATCAACTTTATATATTTAGCTCCTCCTATCCTTTATTTTTTAGGATTTTCCCATCCCTGAAATCAAAGGGACAGAATTACCAGTCAGGAAAAGTAAGTAATCATCATCCTTATCACCACCACCACCACCACGGCCACCATTGTCATCGTCATCATCATCATCATCATCATCTTGTTACTGTTATTGTTACCATGTTCATGACAACATAGCAACATATTTCTCGGAGTTCCATTCTCAGTTTCTTAGAGCAGCAATCTGTATACCTGGGACTTATGGTTTTTGAGCCGTACAGAAGAAAAAACTCACCTCTTATGACCAAATTCTGACATAACTTTAAGTGAAGACTATTTGTATATTTATCTTTGCTGTATATTTCTTAAGCAAGCCACCGACCTTCTTGGCATCTCTTTTATCACTTGAAACTTAAGATAATGGTCACTGCATCAGTATAGTGATAATGATCAGAATGATGAAGTTTTTAATAATTGGTAATTGGCATTTCATGACATTTTAACTCATCTTTCTACATATATCCCTTTTGCATTCTTTCTCAAATGCTTTGCATAAAGGAGGGCACTCTAGACCTGTCTCCAGTCTTCACTGTTATATGCCAAATGCCAACAACACATATATCAGAGCACTCTGGATCTCTCTGAAGAGGCCATCCAGAATATTAGTGATTCTGCTCTCTGTGTTCCTGTGGGAGATAGTCTATCTATTATTGTCACATTTGAATTGCAGCTCAAGTTTGTATAGTGTTTTTTTTTTGTTCTAGATATGAAGATAAAAAGTCACGTTATAATGAAGGATTAAACATAATCCCCTTCCACTATTCCAGCTATTGAATCAAATTCTGCCAGTTCATGTAATACATAATATGTGATTGCCTTCATTACTTATAGCAACATTGTCATAGCGACACCAACGTCATCATTCAAACATGCAAATCTAACCTTGATGCTCTCTTCTTTAAAACACTTCAGGGCATCTCACACCTCACTGTTGAAGTTAAAACTCCTTAGCATGAAATATAAGAGCCTTTGTTGTTTTGCCTCTGCATATTGTTCCATTTCTTGTTGCCACAACCCACATACCTTCTCTTTGTCTTAAAAGAGTTGAGGCAGCAGCCTTCCTAAACTATTTGCAATTTTTAAAACACACTGTACTCTCAACACCCACGCTTGCCTCTATTCGTGTTGCTGGAGCTGCCTGGGGACAGATCCACCTCTTTACTTCCCTGAGGTCACTTATCTGAAAATGTCAGTCATCCAATCTGGTGGTTACCAGTTTATGCTTTCTAATCCCCTCACCTTCTCCTTCATCCCCACACCCCTCCCATCTAACAAGCCTCAGTTTTTTTCTCTATATCTCTGAGACTATTTCTGATTAGTTTGCTCATTTAGTCTATTCTTCAGATTCCACCATAAGTGAGATCATATGGTACTCGTCTTTCTTCGTCTGACACATTTCACTTAGCATAATGTTCTCTAGTAATGCTGTAAAGATTTTGTGGGGTGTCCGATGGACACTTGTCTTATTAGGGAGACCACTTCATGGATGGTGTATGTGCCTGACCACTGCAGTGTACACCTGAAGCTGAATAATATTGTATGTCAACTATAATTTAATATATATATGTATATATATATAGATAGATATATAGATACAGATATAGTCACAGGATATGGAGTACAGCATAGGGAATAGGGTCAATGGAATTTTAACAGCTTTATACGATGTCAGAGGGATAGTAGACTGAGAAAAGGGGGTTATCACTTTGTGAGGGGTGTAAATGTTTATTACATTGTTTTGTACACCTGAAACTAATAAAAAATATCAATCATCCAGAATAAAGACTAATCTGGATGAAATTTAAATAGGTCCCCAAATAAACTAAAATCACTATTACAAAAACCAAAGAGAGACCTAATTTAGAGCCTGTTAACTCTAACTTTAGACAAGAACTATGATCTGGTTTCTGTCTTTATAAAAGATTAGAAATAGCTAGTTTGAGAAAAGAAATAGCTAGTTTGAGAAAAGAGAAGGCCTGGTTAGCAGCAAGTGTTAAAATAGGAAAAGCTGAACAATGGCCAAAAAAAAGACAAGAAAAATTTAAAAACTTTTTAATATCATGAAGGTGGAGGTAATAAAGAATAGGACTTTATTATCTAAACAGATTATACTTATGTAGAATAATTGCATAATTATTGAATAATTGCTTGATTAGTATAGTATTTTATTTGGAAGTCTGGACACATAAGAATGAAGTTGTTCGATTTTAGGAAAGATTCTAAATAAACAATGACCATATATTTCTTTCTTAATTTTATTGAATTTTTACAATACCTTTCAAAGTAAAAAATGTTTATGTGTCATTCATAGGTTTTTATCTTCATCTATACCAATTCATGATATTTGTATTTCAATAGTCTAAGCACAGGTCTCCATATAGGATACCAATTTCAGTTTGTTTCAAGTATAATTCTAAAGTCTTAGCATAGATATTTTATAATGTAAATACCTATGAGGTTATTAAGACAAGAAAATCAGGAAATAGGGACTTTCCAGGTGCTCTGGTAGATATTAGAGTTCATAAAGGAGTAAAGATAAATGATAATTAACTTGATTGAAGGAAATGGTAGCCAAAAAGAACATTCCATGACTTGGTATAGTTCCCAGGCAAAATTTGGGGAAAGGGGCATCTTTTTTTTTTATTAATGTACATTTCTGTAAAAATAAAAATTCACAGGGTGCTTTGTATTGTCACAAGAAACGGAGAAAATATTTTCACTGCTGAAGGGTCACTTTCTCTCTTAGCAGTAACTAGATATTTCCTTAAAGGATGAATAATATCACTATTCATTTCCTTCTGAGCTAAAAACCTAGCAAAAACCTTTCATTTCACTGCTTATTACCAAGTAGGGGTGAAAAGTGAGTTTCCTCTAAAAATTTCTGATTCACACTGTCCTTTTTCATTCCTCCAGTGTGTCTGCTTACACATGACACATTTCTGTGAGTTAAGGTCCTTCATGTAGCCCTTTTCTTAGCATCACCCACCCCAAAAATACCATTTTGTCTATCGTTTTATATATATATCAGAAATACACATTGAATGTGAAAATACATATTCTCTGTAGCATCTTGCAATTTCTCTTCCAAAAAGAATAAATCTTTTCAAAAATTAATTGAACATTAAAATAACAAAGATACCTAGTACATGCCTGGGAAATATATAATAAACTCATAAAATAATGTTTTATAATAAATCCTCAGCCAATACTAGACTAATACCTTTTCTAATAATCCCTGCAGCCATCTGATCTTGAAAAGAGAGTTGGGAGCCCCATTGCAAAGAAGAAACACTGAAGTAACTGTAACTGAAACAAGGCTACTCCAAATGGACTCTGAATCTGGGAGGGGAGCCTACTTTTCAAAACTGTCATGTTCACACAATCCACATGGCATCTAGGAGTAACAGCATCCTTGGATAAATTGAAACCAATTGTGAGAACACTCTCCAAATGTGGTTCTCTGGAGTTAGAGTCCAAAGACTCAAGTTTGAGTCCAGTGCCTGCCCCTTAACCTTACAAACTGTGTAACCATGAGCTATTTACTTCACTTTTCTGTATTTCAATGTCCTCATTGGTAAAGCACATACGACAATAGTACCTACAACCAATAAGGTATGCACATTATGGCACTTAGTAGAAATGCCTGGCATAGAGTTAATGTTTGATAAACTTTAGTTATTTCTATCATGAAGATAAGTAGTTATATAGAAAAGAAGGCATTGGTAAAGTTAAAAATCTCTTGTGGAATCCATTTTCGATACCTTTAGCTGATAACATTAGAGAGCACACAATTATATCCTTAGTCTCTTTAGCCATCAGGCTCATTTCAGGAAGTGGCCTGGAAATGTCATGTTGTTTTAAGCCAAGTAAGGATAGCAGAAGAAAATACTTTAGTTCTAGTAATGCTGTCACTGAGGAAAGGCTATCAGATGCTTGGGGCCACCCTCTGAAGAGCTGCTTTCTAGCCACTGCTCTTCTGAGACCAACGCCACACTAACAATACAGAAAGAACCAGGATGGAAAAACAGAAGTCAGTTATCAGTTCTGTGTAGCTTCCTTTCAGGCAAATATAGTGTACTCTTTGTTTGTTCTTCCTTATCAAAAGCAGCACAAAAGAGGGGATAAAATTTGATTAGTTTCATGGACTAAAGAGCCAGCTGGAGTGATAAACAATGATTAGTGTGGGACAAAAAAATGATTACTGACTCAGGTTGGATTCTAAATCAGCTTTCTGCGATTACCTGACTCAGTTCAGTAAAAATCCTTTTCATTCAAAAACCTTTATCTCAAACAACTTGAGAAATTCAAATAACTATAAAACAAAGCAAAACAAAACAGATGTTGGGAGGACATGTTCGAGGTTATCAGCAAAGGAAAGCTATGATCCTCATAGAAACAAAATGTTAATGAGCGTGCAAAAGAGAGGGAGAGGGAGAGGGAAAAGGGGAGGGAGGGAGGAGGGAGGGAGGGAGGGAGGGAAGGAGGGAGGGAGGGAGGCAGGCAGAGAGGGAAAGCGAGAGAGAGCTGGGGGAACAACACCACACTTCTTTAATTGGCTGAGGTGGTATACAAGAACACTGTGTGTCTCTTCTGCTCGTATCCATCGTCTCTCTATTGACCAACTAACGCCTTCAGTTTTTATTTCAATTATCTGAGTTTTGAAATTCCTCTACATTTTCTAGAGAATAAAAATAAAACATTAAATATCACTATCTTGAAATGATGTATATTTTATTGAAAGAGAGGAAGGGGTAAGGCAATGGGAACTATTATGGATATTTTTAATTCTATGTACCACACAAATAAATAACTCTTTTTAATTACTTTTCTAAGTACTTAACATGAATTATCGTGTTAATTCTGACAATGATCCAATAAGGTATATTTTTGTTTTTCTATTTTACAAGTAAGGAAAATGTCTCAGAGAAGCTAAGTCATGTGCCAAAATAAACTCAGTGGTTGTAGGAGGCAGAGGCCAACCCACGTCCATCTGCCTGTGAACCTTTGCTTACGGCAGTTCACCACATTGCATAGTCAGCCAGAGAGACTGGATAAAATCTTCCAGAGTCTGATTCCTACAAAGAACTAAGGGCTGGCTCTCTAAGGGAGGCTGCCTTCTTTCTAGTGGGGGAAGGCATTAACCATTCTAGATATCGATGGTGACCAGGCTTACCTCGTTCTTTTGTGAGAGCCAAATTATCCTCCTGGTTCAACCTAAGAAGCCTAAAACGAAATGCATTGCCTCATTGAGCAGGATATCAGTAATGAGCATGCAGAAGGATTCCTGGCAGCAAGGATTAAAAAGGAAATAGCTTGCTTGGAAAGAGTATTTGAACTTGAGAATAGAATTGAATTAATACTTTTAAGTGGAAGAATGTAAATTTTGGCACACAACTTCTTGCTTAAGAAAGAAGATATCAATCCATGCCCCAAATTGTAAATAATTAATCCAGATTCTTCCCAGAACCCAGAGGCTTCCTTGTTAGTGATGAAAGCACTCCGGACTTTATGTTCTTCTGTTTTGTTAAAGTAGCAGTGATGACAATGGCTGACAAGAGACTAAGATAACAATGGATCCTGAAACTTAAGAAATTCCCATGTTACTCAAGGCATATTTTTTTGTTCCAGTTCAAACTCCAACACCCATGTGTCTTGTTCTGGTCTCCTTCTCTAGATTGGGTGTGAGCCTCACCAGCCAGCTCTCGGCTGCATAGAGCCTTGTATAGATTAGTAATTAACGCACGTATTTACTTTTTATATCTCAACTACTTTGTTAACTCGAGGCCCAGGGCCAGAGCATATACGTCATTTCAATCCTGGGATGCAAGAAAGAGTGTGAAAATGCATGCAGTGAACCAAAATAAAGCATTGGGTATCCTCTGTGTCCATAAGCCTAGCACGGTTCTGGGCACACAGAATCACGGCGATCCAAAGAGCTGAGCCCTTTTATAGTCACTGGGCACTGCAGTCATAAAAGAGCTACGCAAAACAGCAAATGCAATGTGGTTCTAACGGCTATGCTTGTATTGTTTTATTCAGTCCTCACATGCACCCTGTAAGGAAGGGATCACAGTCCTTCCCATCTCACCTCAGAACCAACCCTTCACACTCTGCTATTTTGCCACCTACTGAGAGGACCATGTTGCCTTACAGCTGCCAAGCCGTTTATTCCCCCAGCGTTCTTCCCAGGATTTCACAAGGGAGTGCCTCAGCAAACTGAGACCGGATGGAATTATATCAGTCCCTCCCCTTCAATGGATTCCTTGGACATGTGCATGTGTGTGAAGGCAAAGTTCAGGCTGGAACACAATGGGAACTTTCGGAGAGACAGCAAGCAGGCTACGTAACACACAGATCTTGAGATTAACAATCATTACCTCTTTAGAAGTTTACCAATAAAAACTACACGTTGGCTCGATTTGGGGTTCAGTCCATTGAGACTGTTCCCTTTGGCCCGTGCTTATACTCTATTTGTGGCTACTGTCTTTTCTTAACCCTGCGCCGCCCTTCTCCTTCCCCATAACCCACATCATGATGGATGCAACAGACCCACAGCTGGAAAGAATTTCAAAGCTTCAATTTCCCGATAAAGAGGTGAAAACCCAGAGAGGGAAACGGTCTTGTCCATGCTAAAACTACTATGAAATGGCAGAACTGAGCTAGAATCCAGTTTTCTGGCCCTGAACTCAGAATTCTTTAGCTACAGCATACCTCCCTGTATGGGAGGCAATCTGTACATTTAATTTGTGTGCAGTATTAATGTTTGAGAGGAAAACCATAGTGATTATAAAGGTTCTCAGCGCCTTGAATACTCAGTTCCTGGCATATGAGTTCTCCTTTCTAAAACAGGAATACATAATAACTAACGGTTTTAAATATAGCATCCTTACCACTTAATGTTGGATGAAAGCCTGTTTCTTAATTACTAAGTGGAGAGGTTAGCCAAGAGGTGATCTGAGATTCTACTTGATGACAAATTTCAAGCAATATTCTGCTTGATGAGAAATTCTGCTAGGATTTTTTCTACTGGATAAATGGAGGTTTAGGCAATTTTTTGTTTGTTTAAGTTTTTAACTTATTTTTAGTTACCAAGTATTTCAAATATAAAAGTAAAAAATATATTGTTCGTACAAGCATCCATATGTAAAACTACCTAGATGAAATACATGCTAATATTTTGTTGCCTAAGGTTCAAAGCTGCATTTAGAAAACATAAAAATGTAATGAAGAGCCAATGCCCCACTCCGCATGTTTCTTCTTTTCTCTAAATATGATCACTCTTCTGAAATTGCCATGCATTTCCCCTATACATGTCTTTTATACTTTTACCACATACTTGTATATATGCATGCAATCATAGATTATATATAATTTATACACTTAAAATGTATATTAAGTGTTACATATTGTATGAAAGGTTTTTCAACTATTTTCTGCATTCAACTTTGTTTCTGCTTTAGCTTTTAGTTAAAATGTGTTGTCTGTAGTTCTGTGAATTATTCCCTTTAGGTGTTAAGGCATTAAAATGAATGAGAAGTACATACATAAGATGTGACTATGAAAGAATAACACATATTTAAATAGCAGATCTCTATAAGGCAAAGAATACTGTGTATTTTAAATTATGCATCTTGTAATCTTTAATGTAGGTGGTATACTTCTTGAAGGTGAGAAATTGATATAATAAAATTGGAGTGGAAATGTAACAATGCCAAATAGTACATGCAGAGAACCAAGCTGTAAAGCACCCTAAGAGAATCTAGGGTAAGAAAGCCCCATCAGTGAAGGCTAGAGCATTCCCTATGTGCCCCGATTCCAGTCCTGCTCAGCCTGTAGGCTTACTGCCCACTCACTGCCTCTCCAGTACTCCTGTCCCCTCCTGCCATCATCCCCTGTACTGGCGAAGGCTCTATCCTCTCTCCACCCAGTTCTGAGTTTGAGACCTGGCAGGAAATGCCAGTAGAACCTCATCGGTTTCCTTTCCCTTGAAACTTTGTCACCCTAGAAAATCTCCTAGCAAGGCCCCCACCAGCCCCAGGAGCTCTCTTGCAAATGTCCTCCCTTTGACAAATTATTTTGCACTTCTTACTTGTTGCATGATTCTTCCTTTTAGCCTGAGAAACCTCCTCAAGGCATTTTATTCCTTTTGACACAAATTTCTCATTTCCCATATCTGTTCTTGTATGGCTAACGCATAAACAATTATAAGAAATTTTAATATCTTGGTGGCTTCTTGAGTGGTATTTCTCCAGGACCTCTATTGTCATACCATGTAAAATGTATGGTGTTGACTTTATAAATAGGTAAAAAGACTAATAAGAAAATCTGAAAAAGACACCAATCAGAGTGCTGGTCTCTAACTCACCAAAAAACTAGATAAATGCCAGAAAACACCACCACAGGGGCCAATCTATCCAAAGTAATGATTTGCTTGTGTAGAAATCACTTAATAGTTTTACAGATCACTCGTTTGCATTACCTTATTTGATGTTCACAACAGGGAAATGGTTTTTTTTAAAAAAAGTGATATTTAAAGCTGTAGACGACTCTTCTTTCTAATTTGCCTCTATCTTCACATTTATTGTCCATTATAGAGTGTTGAGACAAAAAAAGCTGGCTATAGGCTTGCCTTTGGACTCCAAATCAAAAAGGTAAATATATACCGTATTTCCCCGAAAATAAAACTGGGTCTTATATTAAGTTTTGCTCCAAAAGATGCATATGTTCAGGGGATGTCATTCCTGAAAAATCATGCTATGGCTTACTTTCCAGTTAGGTCTTATTTTCAGGAAAACATGGTAGCACTCTGAAAAAAATACGCATTTTGAAGACAGTGTTCTCAAGAGGGGCCTGCTTACCCTCTGACAAGGACCCCTTGGCTGCTGACATTTTGATGAGATATTGAAATTAGGCCTAATTAACCTAGATATCTGTAATAATATCTGCAAAGTTTAATACTTCTGAACTGCATTAAGATAAGATCAGGTGAGAATGTCAGAATCTACACTTGGAAGAGGCGATTCTTCTGTGTTCCTATAACCTCAGCCACAGGTGCCTGATAAGAGTGAGGTTTGCTGTGACCCATGATAAATGTTCTGTCTCTTAGCCACATATACACACTGGCACCTGGGGAATGTCTCTTATTCCACACAAAGGTCTGGATCATGCCTGGGGTTTGGACATGTCTTCTCTACTCTATTTCACTTGTCTCTTGAAGCCGCACATTGCAATGTTATGGGCTGACTTGTGTCCTCCCAAATTTTATAGGTTGAAGTCACAAACCCCCACACCTCAGAATGTAACTGTATCTGGAGATAAGTTCTTTAAACAGGCAAGTAAGTTAAAATGAGGCCTTTAGGGTGGGTCCCAAATCCAGTATGACTAACGTCCTTGTAAGAAGGGGAAGAGGCACAAGGGGTATCAGCGGGATGACCATGTAAAGAGGCAGCAAGAGGGTCGCCATCTATCTACAAGCCAATGAGAGAGATTCAGGAGAAACCAACCATGCTGGCACCTTCATCTTAGATTTCCACCAACCAGAACTATGAGAAAATACATTTCTGTTGTTTAAGTCTGTGGTATTTTGTTACAGCAGTCCCAGCTAACTAATACAATGGCAAAACAACAAAAGTTCTGGATAATTCAAGTGTACAAAATGGACTACTCTGCAATGAAAAAAAAAAGCATCACTTGGGGTCTTGAGCTCTCACACATCTTCATCTCAGCCTTTGTGCTTCATCCTCTACCATGACCTTCCCTCTTCTTTGGCCTGGCTTTGCAGACGGCTTGTTCATCATCCTGTATACACCAGGTACTTGTGACTGATACAGGCCCAGCAGCTTTAGAACCTGAGCACTGAGAAGAAATGGTCTGCCTGGTCTGGTCTCAGGGCACACTACCTACGAGGTAATCAAACCTCTTCCATGTAAAGTAACCCCTGTCATCAGATCTTCTATGTGTCACTCTACAGAATATGTCCACCAACTTCTTCCCTGTGATTTCCACTGAGGAAACCATCCTCTTTTGTAATTTAAACTTTCATAAAGAACATGCTCCAAGAAGTTCCTTGAATTGGTTTTGAGAAGGTTTAGACAATTTATTCTACCACTCAGTACTACACAGTTAAATTTGGCATAAAAAATATCTCTTTACAACTCCTTAGATCTGGTTTCTAAAATTACTTTGCAGTTTCCGGTTTCTTTTTCTTAAGCTACTAGTGATAATCAGTAACCAAGGTAAGTTTTTATTTTATCCTGCCTGAATTCCTCTTCATTGAGTTTTTGTTTTCCATGCTGTTCTTTTCTCTTTGGGGTATGTCACTTCTCTGTGTTTGGATCCTTACTTTGCAATCTTTGCTTATCTAGTTCCTTTAAATGTACACAAGAACAACATTGAGCCATAGGTATCTATAAGAATTTTCATCATGGAAAACCTTGGCTGCTTGTGTATTTATTGCCCTGGAAATGACACCGGCCTGTTTTCTCAACTCAGCAACACAGCTCAGGGACCTGAACACCTGCATCTTTTTCTACTGTCATGTTGGGAGGACAGGAGGGTCATTGTAAACCTCTCGTGGGAAGAGCCATTTCCAAATGGTGTCTGAGCTGAATGGTAACCTCACGGTGGCAGGGGTGATAGTTAAAATATTTAATAACAAGTAAGGCATAGGCACAGACCATCAATACTGAAACCTAATGTTATGTAGCAATTAATGAATCATCCTCAAAATGATCGTAAGAAAGGCCCAAAGGAACATTTAAGTTCATCAAGTGTCTTCCTACAGGGCCTGGCTTTGTTAGAGGCATAACACTGGGACACTTGCTAGTCACTTGAGAATCACAGAATCATGTCAAAACTATAGCCACCCTATCTGTGATGGGACTGCTGTTCTGTGTGACATCCCGACACTGTTGGTATCATTGCTCCATCACAGACTTATCGCTTCCGGAGGCTGCAACAAACCCTGGTCTTGTTCCTGCCTATGAAGCAGATGAATCTTAATCTACTGAGACGAGGGGTTGGTCGGCTATGTCCTCACCCATTCATTCATTCATTCCACTAAAGGTAATTGAGTTCCAAACATGAGCCAGTCACTAAATTTATTTTGAAAATGTAATGAACAACTTGAGTAGGAATATGAGTAAATGAATGAATGAAGCCACTTGGCTCACCAATTGTCTTTGTAGCACAAGTATGAACTATACTCAAAATGAAAAGCCTTCACACAGAACACAGAGTGGGCAGGAAACCTCCTCCTATTTAGAGAAGCTAAGAGAACAGAGAAGGGTCATTCATATCCAAGATATCACTGACAGGACCATGTTACAGACTCAGAAGCTGTCAATCCTTGGGAGGGAGAGCAGGAAACAAAAATATTATTAATTCATAATGGTGGCAACATGTAAGGCTACTTGGTTTTATAATATTTGTACAAACTCTTCTATTTTCAAATTAATGCTGATTAGAAATCTATGAGTTTGTTACAACTTATCACAACCCTAAAATGGTTTATGTCACAATTGTTCCATTTTGCATATAAAGATAACTTTGTAATTTATGTCATTTTCAGCTCTTCAGTTGCAGATTATTGGCTTAGCTCAGTGAATTTTGCTGTATTTAAGGGTAGGCCTGGGGACAAAACTCTTTAATTGAACACCAGAGGAGTTAAATCATAAGCCTATGAAGACCCATTTCCTCATCTGCAAAGCCCAGGCTGAATTAACAGGACTGTGTTGCCCAGAGTTAGAGAAGCTGTTGCCTTGTTTACTCATTCGGGAACTTCCTTTAGAACATGGGCTTTTTGAGAACTGGAATATGGTCATACTCCCATGTGCCTGACAGGTGCTAAATAAGTGTTCTAAATAAATGACTGAATAGACCTCACTAAGACAACCATGCTTAGTACTAGGCAAATATTTGAATAGGAGCATGGGAAAACCACAGTGAAAGTGACAAATACAGGGAAGAATCTGGAAATCCTTTATTTGAAATGAAGGAACTAGGGTGTGTAGACTAACAAGGAAATGCATTCCAGTTGGAGAAATGATAGTGGTCTCACACGTCTGAAGGAAGCAAATGTCGAATGGTATTGGTGGGATAGGCTCCTCCCACTGGCTGCAAAATCAGGGAATAGGTCTTACTTATCATTTTGTCCCCAACACATATGCCACAAGTTAGGCGCTCAATCAGTATTATTCAGAGATGAAGGAATGAAGGAATAAATTAATGAATGAGGTTCAAAAGGTAGATTTGGGTTTGAGTCTAGGCAGACCTTCATAAGAGGAGAAATGATCAAAACTGAAATGACCTGCCTATCTGAGTGGTGAGTTTTTCAGCCTGTAGGCTGTTGAAATACAATTTGTATGATCATATAGTGGGTTTCTTTCAATCGTGAGATTTTCTGTCCTATGCACTAGACTTCCAATCAGTTACTCTTTACTTTCTGGGTGAAGTGGTTCTTATATCTGTACTCAATATGAATGTGACATATTCACCCAAATTGCTTTACCAGTGAGTTTATCTCCCCATTTGGAAATCATGGTGTTTATCCAGGGAACACCAGAAAAAAAGCACAGACAGGAATTCAACCCATCATTACTGCCAGAGGAAGAAACAATGAAATAAGAAGACTTCAAAGTAGGTATTCTATTAGACTCTTTTTTTTATTTTTCATAAAGCTCTTCAAACAAAGTATGTTTTTGTATGGAAAACCAACATTGTTTATACAAATAGATAAATAACATCAAAAATCTAATGCATTACATTATTTCTGTTCAAAAATTGCTATAGCATGTGAACTGATGGGAATGGGCCATGCTGTATAATCCTGTATAATTTTAGATAATCCTTTCACAGATGGCTTTGATAGTCTACAATTTTAGTTCTTGGAGTGTTTTAGGGGGATCTATCAATCCCCTTGCTCCAAGGATTCTGTCCAACTACCTTATCCAATATGCAGAAATTATTTATTTTTTATATCCCAACCATTAAAATATTTACCTTTGCTTTTCTAAAGAAAGGATCAACTGTCAAAGTCACATCTTCACAGTTAATATAACTGGGCCTCTCTCAAGGTCTTTTCCTGTACTAAGTACTTAGTCACACAGAATTGTTTCTACTTGAGCACTGTTTAGTTGGGGTTGTAGTTTTTCTAAGACTTTTTTAAACACTGGAATGTTTTGGAAATAATAATCCTTTATTAATGTAAGAGCATTGCCCGTAAACTGGAGTTAATTCTGTTGAGTCAGGACTTACTGATAGATTCCTGAATTTGCCCAGAGCTTTAAATATTGCGTTCCAAGTGCCCTTTGCCTCCAAGGAATCGAGGAGTGCATTAATGTAGTTGTCACTGTAATATTTAATAAGAAACCTTGTGTAAGATTTTAGAAACTTTCCATTTGAAGGTGTTTTTTTTGCTCCTAAATAATACAGAAGCTATCAATATACAAATAGGGCTGAGAAGGAAGGAAAGCTGGTCGATTATGCTAACTCTGCATTCCCAGTCCATAGAAAAATGGAATTTAAAAAGTAGGTAGTCCAGAGAGAAGAAAAGTCTTCAAGTCCACTTTTTTTCACTACGTACACAGTTAAAATTAACTGTCAAATGAGCTTTGAATCTAGATAAGTGTAAATAGAAAAATAAAATTATGGTTGACATGAGCCATGTCTGTTGTTATATCACAAAAACGCAGAAGCAACAGGCATGAATTGTAATGATGATGACTTTTCATGTTCAGTATGTTTCATGAATCCTTTAACAAAGTGAGCATTCATTCAAGGCCTTTCTACACATAAATTCAACTGTGTGAACAATTTATTTTCTGCCATCTCTGTAATTTCTTGTTTACATGCCAGCTCCTCCACGAGGTAGAAAATGAAGAATGGATTTTCTTTGTTTATGACTCATGCTGTGCGTAATGCTTTAGACATGACAGACAATGGACATTGTTTCCTTGCAAGTAGTTACTTCATATTGTTCTAAGAATACTAGGTCTACTTCTATCGCTTTTGCCAATGAGAAAAAAAAGGAAGAGGAGGAAGGTGAGAAAGAGAAAAAGGGAAAACAAGGAGGAAACTAACATTGACCGGGTTGTTATCATTAAAGTAATTGTTTCCCATTTAAATGTACTTGGATTATTGCTCACACATCTGGTGCCCGACTTGGCACAATTTAGTGTACCTTAAATGCTAATGGATAAGTTGGTTGATCACTGTATCCATACTAAGTCACCGCCATGTTCTCAGTAATCCTTAGGATTTCCAAACACCCTTCGCAAAGATTGCGAAGTAAAAGTTTTCACACCATCTCCAGGTTTTAAATTTCATATGCCTAACAACTGGTCTTTGTAAACCAAACAACAGTTTGACAAATACTTTTTCCAGAAACTGGCCAGTAACGCTGCAAATTGATTTGACAACTGTATTTTTGTGACTAATTCAGTGTTTTATAATCAGAGAAACTGGTGATGGAGTAACAAATTTACGGCTTTCCTTGCAAAGATTATCTACCAGTGATGTGAGCTTTGTCAGATCTGGTCCTCAGCCAAAATTTTAATTAGCAAGGTTTGTTCTTGGTATCTCTCCCTATCAACGTTTGCACCTTGTATTTACTTTAAGTTTTGCCCTTTTCTCAAAACAGCCTGACTCCAAGTCAGTGACACATTCTTGGTACTTGTCGTGACTCCCTCCACCTATAAAAATATCCCATGTCCCTTCTATTAGCACAGGTTTAACTGCTGTGATTATGTGAGCTACGGTGCAAAAATCCTGATAACGATCTGAAGTCTTACCCTTCCAGTTGACACTTTTATTTTTAACAGCGGGTTTTAGTGTTTTGTACCTGGGGTGACCAACTGTCTCCATTTGCCTGGGACTTTCCTGGTTTCAGCAATGAAATTCCCAAGTCTCAGGAAACCCCTCAGTCCAGGCAAACTGGGAAAGGTTGTTTATCCAAATTGCACTGAAAGGACTATAAAAAATGACAACTGGGGAAGACTTCATGGCAGTTCCCAGTTGGACATTTTTCTGCCTCTTCTCTGACATCCCTGTTCTGTAGAATCTACTCGGCCCCCACAGAGTTCACCCAGTATATCCGCACCCACCACACTCTTTCTTCCCCACCCACCACACTCTTCAAAACAAATTTCCCAGATTTGCTCAGTGTGCCTTCTGGGTTATCTAAGCCTTCAATTATTTTCGCTTGCTCAATAACAGATGATGACCCCAGGCATGGCACTGTTCACCCAAAATTAAACAAATAGAGAGACCGAGATTCATGTCGTAGTTCCCACCCAGGACATCCAGTCTATTCTTAGACCATCTCCATCATTTCCCACCTGTCCAAAGAGCATTCTTTATCTGCAGCACTGAGATCCTACAGTGACAACAGAGAAAACCCAAGGGACCGTTATCTACAAATACGTGTTATCTACACTGATATTTTTTATTAGTTTGGATAAGAAGTGTTTGATGATATAACTGGCCTGAAGGAAAATGACAATGTCTTATAATAGTTCCAGCTGCCTAGATATGCCACCTCCCGACCATTCTGCTCATTCTGTGGCTTTGAAGTGCCCAGTACTTCTCGGGCATCTGTGATTTGCCTGTGATAGAAAAATAGGACATAAACCTTAAAAAGGTTCACTGCATGATTGCTTAAAAGACAATTGAACAAAGTAGCTGATTTCAGGAAATAAAAGAAAAACAAGCTGACCAAATCACTTTTATGGGCTGACTTGCGTCTCCCTTCAAAATTCATGTTGAAGTCCTAACCCCCAGTAGCCAGGGATGTGACTGTATTTGGAGAGAGCATCTTTCAATAGGTAGTTAACATGAGGTCACGTGGGGTGGGCCTTAACACAATGACTGGTGTCCTTTAAATAAGGAGAGGTGGGGCTCAGACACATGTCCAAGGTTAAGCCTTGGAGAGAAGAACCTACAAGGGAGAAGAACCTACAAGTCAGGAGAGGCCTGGAATAGATCCTTCCCTCACAGCCCTCCGAAGAAACCAACTCCGACAAAACTTTGATCCTGGATTTGTAAGAAAATATATTTCTGTCATTCAAGCCACCTAGTCTGTGGTACTGACAGTACTAGCAAATTCATAGAATTTTCTAGTAACTAAACACAGAATATACTAACTAGTCAGTACAGAGCTCTCATTAGGATCAATTTAGAATCTCGCTCGAGGCAGGAACCCAGGGCAGGTGGATTAATTACTTGCAGCTCTCATATCAGAACCTTGACTCGTATCCCTAAGCACACAGCAATCTCAGCAATCAAAGTGGGAAAAAATACAAAGTTTCTCTAAGAGTGAAAGGCGGACTGTAGATTTTTTTCCCCTTAAACTGTCAGTGAAACCTCTTGAAAATAGCTTTAGGAATGTAACATCAAGTGCTCTCTACTCGTTTTCTCTTGAATAACGTTGATTACTAATCTTTTATTTCACCACAACCCACAGCATTCCACTCAACCTTGAAAAATGTAACAGTATGACATTCCATCCTGGAAAGCATTTCTCCACACAGAGTAAATTGTGAACAAAATTGAACATATATTAAACAGGAACTGTGTTTTAAGAAGGAAAATGTTTATGGGTTCTTATAAATGGACAGGGTGAAATGTCTGATATGTGAGTTATATCTTATGAGAGCTGTTATGCATATAAAACAACCACATACACCGCCTTTGTCAGTAAATCCCTTTCATTTTGCCCATTTTTTTCTGTCTTAGAACCATCTAATTCACCTTGCTCACATGGGTGTTCCACTTTCCCTTGGGTAGTATTTAGAGGTTATTACTGATTCAAAAGAGGAGCTAAAGGTCTTCAATGAAAAGTCAGATGGCTGAGAAAGACAGAATACCACTGACCTTGGACTTGCTTTCGTAACTGCATTCAGACACTGTTCAAAGGATTTCGCCATTCTGTTTTTCACTGGCAGGTCATGCCATACGATCCTAACTTCAATTTTCTCAACCAGTCATTCTGGAAGCATCTCCTCTACACCTCTCTCCCAGTTTCCTTCTGGCAGCAGGTGAGATGTATCAACTAGGTTATGGGTCCTGCTTGTGAGTGAGCAATTAAGGAGATCGCCCCTGGGCCTTCTGGGCCAAGTGAACCCATAGTCTTGTTGGGGTTTTAAGTGGCTCTGTGAGATCACCAGCAACTTATTAATGGTATATAGAGGATAGATATTGCTGGTGAGGTTCCATTTACTTAGCATTTGATTTAGTGCAGACGTTTATAGAAGCAGGCCTGTTGCCCAGTCTCATAAGAAGGACTCATATGACTAGCTTCTTGTATTACACTTGATAGATAAATGTTTCCTGGTACAGAAAATAGTGCTGCGGTTAATTTTACTCACATTTTTAGTGGAAAATTGCTGTTGGCCTCTCCAACATCTATCTGTTTCCATTTACAGGAACAGATCTCCATTTCACCAGGTGATCAATGACTCTCAAAACTGATGGTCGATGGGATGTCAAGGAAGGAGCATGTGACCCAGGCCTGGCCAATCAAAGACCACTCGTTACAGCCCTTAATGACTGGCTGAGGGATGAGCATAAAACTTAAATTGGTCCAATCAGAGGAACTCATTTTGTGGCGTTACCAAGAAATACTTTCTTGCCCTCCCTACCAATCAAGGTTCACTGAGAAAAGATGAACTAGCAGCCATGATGTACAATAAGGTTTTATTACAGCAATTTGACCAGACCCATTTGTGAGAGCTGGTCGGTCTTGCCTGGCTCTTTCTTCTGTCTGTGGTGCTGAACCTTAAGTCATACATAGGTCAGGCTCAATGAAAAAAAAAGATAGAAGTGGACTGGAGAAGAGCAGAGATAGCTAGAATCTACATTTATCAGTCTCTGGTACCCATATTGGTTTCTAGAGCCCTGACTTCAAGCCTGCAGCCTTGCTGCTGTGGATAGCGCACAGGAGAAGTGGTACTCTTGCTGCAGATTTACATTCCATCTGGCTGTAATTTGGAGAAGAGAAAGGAGAACCCAGGGAAACTGGAGTTGCAGGCCAGGCAGCTGCTTGCCCCTACCCCTAACAAGCTGAGTTGGGGGCGGCAATAGTGTCTGACCTCCAAGAGTCCCAATGTCTACTTCTCCACTGGGATCTCCCAAATTTTCCACAGATTTCTCTTGTGGTCAACCCTAACCAGAAATATTCAGTGAAGAGAACTCTGGGAAACATAGTTTAATTTAGCTAAGTTGACACATTATAAAGCCATGCCAGCCAGAAACTGGAACATGGAAAATGGGTGGCTGGAGCTGCGGCAGCCATCTTGCCCCATAACGGGAGAGCCCAGAGCTGTGGGGCTGCTTTGTAGAGCCCAAGGATGAAACTAATATAATCAAAGGCAGAGAAGGGGGAATAACAAACAAGCAATTTGTTCATACCCTTCAAGCCCTGAATCCTGAGATGCCTGAAACTACCCTTGAGTTTTCAGCTGCGAGAGAATAAATTCTTTGTGCTTAAGCCAGTGTGAAATAGGTTTTCTGACACCAGCTCCTGAAAGGCTGCTAAATGACAATCTCAACATAGGGTTGCGGTGTTTTCTTTAGCTGAACTTCCCTAGTAGTTTTAAAGAGTAGTTTTAAATCTCATTAAATCAATCCTGGAGAAAACCAAGGGACAGTTAATTTGTATCTTATTATTGATTAGATAATGGGAAAGAATAGGAGATATTTTCCAGTTTTAAAAAGACCAGCACAAAGAGAGGAAAACAAAGTTTCCATTGTCCCTAATAGTCTTCTTTCATTAAAACATAATCAAACTCTTTCCTATGTCCCCCTCACACTTTCCTGATGGAAGGGGATTGGGTGAGTACACATAATATTTCTTAGGGGTAAAAGAGTGTATTTCCTCCCACAGAATGGACTTTTCTACTATTCCAAGGAGTGTCGTAGCTAATTGCATTATGCCATTTAACCTAACCTGTGTAAGGTCAACATTACATTGAACTTGCCAATCCCAAATCCAGTAATTTCATCATGACTAAGTTGGTTTTCAACTACTGATCATATTATATAAATATATTAAACATCTTGATACATTCCAAAGCTATAAATGTGGGCTTAAATATTGGGAACATTTAAAATCTGCTTCCAGGCACAAAAGGACAGTCTCAAATACCTCTAAGAACAGAACAAAGGAAGTCATAGGTCCTCCTAGGCACCCCCAGAAGAATGATTAAAAGGAGAATTACAGCAGAGGACGAGATATGATGCATGACTGTCAGAGCAAGGTTGTTCAGCTCATCACCATTCCTCGTATGCAGAACTATTCATTGAGGAAGAGAACATCTGGCTACCTTATTAACAAGTGCCTGTAATCACTTTGTAATTCTACAATGGAAGTGAGGCATACAGATAGTTCTAATGACCACAGTAGTCAAAAACATTTTTTTCAATGGGGAAAAGTTCAACAAGAAGTTTAACAAGTGATGGATCAGTAAAAACAAGACTTTCTCCAGACATATTTTACAGGAAAAAAGTACATCATTACATACATTTGCAAAATCATCTTAACACACTGAATAAATGTCTCCAATTATTAATCTACTTTTATTCAAATATGTTTACATTTCAGATGAGACACAGATCTTAATCATTTTAATTAGTTTTATAATCAAAATTAGTTTTCAGGCTCTTATTAATGCATGTTTGAAAGAAGTTCACGTTATATAAATAAATGCAGCTATTTTATAAAGTGATTTCTGGGTTTTTCACAATTTAAAAACAATTTCTCTGATGGAATGACATAAAAATCTGTTCATATAAAAGTGAGTTTTTCTGGTTTAACAAAGATTCTCTTATTTCTCTAGAAATGAAGGAAACTAATGCATTGGTTCTCAAAATGGAGTGCCTGGACCAGCAGCCTCAGCATCACCTGGGAATTTATCAGAAATGCAAGTTCTTAGGCACCACTCCACACCTGCTGAGTCAGAAATTCTGGAGTGGGACCCAGCAGTCTGTGTTCCAATAAACCCTCCAGGTGGTTATTTTATTCTGAAGAAAATCTTTGGGTTTACCCACCTAGCATAGCGGCAACCTCTGACCTTTGTGGGACTTCACTCAGTAAGCTCTACTGCGGCATGAGGGAGGAAACTTCACATAGAAGAGTGGGGAAAAATCTAAGTGTATGCGAAGAAAAGAGACCCATTTTAATTAGAAAAGCCTCCAGAGACACAAGGTTGCATTATTCTCCTTTTCCTTTGTATTGCCTCGAATATTCTGCATTAAAAAAAAAATTACAGAGAATATCATTTACAGTAGCACAGTAAGAAAATTCAAGTTTTGAAATTTCCAATTACAGCACCATGCAATTTCAAGTGTCGTTTCTCTATTGTGTTTTCATATCACATATTCAAAGCTGTTTACTAGTAGTGACATGTGTTGGACCAACACCATCCATTAATGTAGTGCATTCTACTCCTTCCAGAGATTTAGTTATCCCCAAGTTTCAAACTTCATATGGTATTTCCTACATGACAGGAGATAAAAGTGTGCTGTATCTATTACTGATATGAACAGTTAATGACCCACTGTTGCATGCACCTCCTTAATTGGCCTTCATATTCAGGCTTTAGCAGGAGGAATTGGAGAATTGTGGCTTGCATAGAAAAAATTATGTTGCAAGCTGAGCACTGAACTAATGCGTCATTAGAGGCAAAGCCTGAGGAACTCAAAGAACTGTCTACACTTTTTTACTTCCAAAATGCTTAAAGAAGTTTTAGATTAATGGTTTTTGATGCTTTCAATGATGTCAGAGATGGAATTTAAGTGCCTTATTAATTCCCTTGATTTGCTGCCAAATATTAAAGGCAATTCATGATTACTGAGTTAATCTTTTCTGATTATGAAAACCCATTATGGAAAGAAAAATATAAAATTCAGAAAAGTAGAAATGATTTATAAAATATAAGAATGCATTTATAAGAACAGACTGTTTGGACATGGGTTTAAAATTCCTCTGAAAGGATTTATTATGATTATAAAATATCTGTGTGTGTATTAATATTTAAACTGTTGCTTCATTCTTAAATTACAGAGATGTTTTTCATTTTTTTAAACTCTTCTTAAAGTTCCCAGCCACAATCGCGACACATGATGCAATGTAAACTTGAAGTGATTTATTTAATCTTACTACCCTAATCAGCTAACATGATCCCTGTCTTCTCAGATCTTGGAACCTAGAGAAACCCAGTTATTAATTCCTTACTATCTCTTCCCGAAATTCTGTTTTGTGGACAAGTTAATAAGATTCCAAGAATGTTCTAAAGAAAGCAAAATTACCACTAAAATGATTGTGTCCGGAACTTACAAATTGTTTTTGTTTCCTCTCCCTGAATTTACTTTCAACTATAATAAATTCCATCCTCAGTGTGTATATAACTCCTTGGGCAGGCTGTATTCTCTTCTCCTCAAATATAAATATTGAAAGCCGTAAAGATTGTTCTTAAACCCTAATTCAAGTCACCTTTGCCAGCATACCACATACCCCAGGGTGGGCGTATTAAAAGCTCTGAAGAGATTCTGCTTTTACTTTTTCACCAAATGGACATGTTTTATTCAGGATCCCTAAACAAAATCCTTCTTCAGCTTGTCCACATTACCTTTGAGGGTGTGTCTGTTCTTCTTTCATTCCTTCACCTTTTGGGGCCCTTCACCCCGTTCCCTGAGACACCTTCGCTCCCCTCCTGCCTGAGAGCTTCAGTAGGTTGAGGAATCATGTCTTCACCTTCCCCAAAATGGAAGTAGTGCCTAATCTTCCTTTAGACTCATCATCTCTTTCCCAGGGAAAACGTACTTGATCCCCGATTCTGATCATGGCCCCCATATCTGTATCTCTTGGCATCCCAGCCTCTCCACTGCAGCTGTTATTACAGATGCCATTTTACATTTACCTGTTTAATTTTTTAACATTGTCTCTATCACTTAGTAATACGAAGTCAGGGATCATGCTGTTTTTTTGTGTGTGTGTTTTTTTTTCCATTATTAACCTCAAGCATCTATGTGCCTTCCACAGAGCAGGAACATGCACTCCATCTATTGACTGAATGACAATAAATGAATGACTGTCCAAAAGACATAAACACTGGCAGGCGGCCAGAGGACTGAACACACGAGTAAGCGCGGACCATCTCTTTGTGAACTCTGCCAGCCGTTATCCTTTATATTGGCCCAAATCCGCATATAGTCTTTGTCTTCCAAAAGCTTTATAAAACACTCTGGTAAACACACACACACACATACACACACACACTCAAACACACACACACACACACACACACAGAGTGTTTGCATGAGCATGCATACATGCAGACATCACTGTTTTGTGGTTAAGATTACTTCATTCAACAGTGATAAATCAAACTTAAAAAAAAAAAAAAAAAAAAACAAGCCTTCTTATTCAAAATCCCTGAGAATTAAAGAACTACTCTGCACTATGATTGTGAAGAACAGTCCAGGATCAGCTAGGTCGCGAGATGCTGGAGGGAGGTGGTGAAAACTCCAGGCCATGTTTTCAGGCAACAGATTTCTGATGATACATCATGTTTTCCTTTTGACAGTCTTTCAAAAGATGGTGGAAAAGAGCAATGAGCTTCAATTACAATGAAATAGCTACTATTTCCCCACAAGTTTAAATATGTAATTTTATTTTTTTACTATTTTGCTATGTATTCTGGTTGTTTTAAAAAAAATAGAACCAGGTTTTGCAGAAAGGAAAACCTACTTCCCATTAGCTATATAGCCCTGAGTAGCTTCTCCAGTTCTTAGTTTCTTCACATGAAACATGGGAATAATGCTAGCAAACTCCACTGAGAAATAAGAGAGCAGGTATCAGAAGTCTATAGCCCTTTGCTGATCCATAAAATATGTGTTTGCTTCTCCTCTCTCCCTACCTGTCTCCTGGTCAAACTCCAGTGTTCACATTGAGAACCAGATGAACTGAGAGTCAGATAACAGATAAAAAATAGTTTATCTGGTATCTGGTAAACGATAGTTTATCTGGTATCTGAGTGCTATAATTATGTTAGTAGTCATTTGTTTTAACTTAAATAAGTTAAAAGTAACTACTATGTAAGGGAGAGAGGGTTTTCCTTTCCTTTCTCAACAACAAAGCAGCCTAATGTTTGCATTTAAAACATATACAAAAATACATGTTTGATTATAAAATCTATCCGTGGATTTTGTGTTCTGCTGTGCTTTCACATGGAAAATACTTTTCCAAACGTGAAAAAAATAAGCAATACTTTCTGAGCTTTTTCTCTTTGACATACACACACCATTTCCCCCCTATCATTCTTGCTCCCCCCAAACATACCCTTCATTTCTATACTTCCTCAGAAGTGGAAAAGGCCGTTGCTCGCAAAACATCTAAAGAATTTACTAGTATTAAAGCACCCGTTAACTCTCGCCATTGTTTGGTCACAGGGTTTTTCATTTTATCCAAAGCTGATTGAAGATCTTGTAGCACATCTCTGTAACTGTTTCCATAGTGAGCACCCCAAGTATAGAGAAAATCATAGGCAGGTTTCCACATCATCTATAAAGAAGAAAAAAATAGACTATAACATGGAAGTAAAACAGAGAGTAAGACAGATGCTTTAAAAAAGTTTTAAAATCTCTTAAGACTTAAGAGAAAATGGAATATCAATTATACATGGACTCATTTAATGTCACAGAAAACATGTTTTAATAACGATCAGTTCCCTGTTATAGCCCTGTGTTTCTAAACCAACAGATTTTAAAAATAAGGACTACAAGTAGGGCCTTTTTCTCTCTTGATCTACCACCTGTACATTGCTCCTTGCCTTAATGTGAGTACAAAATTCCTTGCACAATTTCTGATGATAAAAAATGTTATTGAGATAAACTTGTAACACTCTGAAAGACTTTTAAGGTTAAAGTAGTAACTCTTCTATTGTTACATCTATTTGTGGTGAGCTTTATGACACCACATGTCATAAGGAGCTATACAGTATGTTTAACACTTTAAGTCATTTTATTTGAGCAAGTCTGTACACAAGGAAAAACGTGGCTTTATGATCGAGTCAAAAGGAAAGCAAAAATATAGTTCTCTAATTAAAAAAGTGATTTAATGATACATTTTTTACCACAAGAAAGATCAATATTCAACACTTTATTATTCTTTCTCTAAGCACCTACCCATACCAAAGACGTCATTGTTTCCATAGAAATAAATGTACGTCAAAGAGGATCTTCATGTACAAGCGTGTATGTGGTGGTAACCAAGGCAACCAGGCAACCAGAGAATAGAGACAAAGGCCGACCATAAGACAAATTGTAACACACACACACACACCTTAAAATGAATTTTCTCTAGGGAAACAACTACTAAATGAACTATGCAGTTATAATTGGAATATTTGGAATATAAACTTTATTACTTGCTACTTATTTGGGCTCACTAAACTAATTCATTTGTAATGTTATCCCTTGCAAAATGCAGGAACACAGGCTGAGCTAAACATTATGCAGAACTGTCTTCTTAAAATAGGGCCTCCATTAACAGTAATATCACATGAAGTAGGGCCTTGGGATATAAATTTTTACACTCCTCTTATATCCTCATATACTCTACAACTTAAAAGAACGAAAGTAAGGAATTTCATTATGCTTCAATTCAGTCTACATAAAAGGTTAGGCATCAGGCTGAAAAGATAATTTGACGTTATTTGTCCAAACTGGCATTCCTTGGGTGCCATGAACACCAACATCTTCGCCTCTCTTGACAAAGCTGGATTCTGCAAGGTAGAGAAGGGGAGACAATTGCAAAACGATAGCATATCAAGGTGGTCATGATGCGGCGACAGAAACCATCCCAGATTTTTGTATGTAAGCTTGACCCTCACCAATCTGATTCATAAAGAATTATGTCTTCTACCACTGACAGAATGTGAATGAGGAGTTCTCTCATCTACCTTTCTCTTTTTCTGAATACTCACATTGAAACCAAGCTTCCTAAAAGAGCAGGTCGCCACTAATAGCTCAGCAATGGAAGATGAGGTGAGGCATATTAATAGCGCTTTTTTTTTTTTTTTTTTTGCCAGACTCAATATTGCCTGTTACTGCTCAGGTGCAAAGAAGCACTAAACAAGTAAATTATTCTGTAGTGGGTGAAGCTCTGCAAAAGCTTTGAGACCTGCATGCTCTATTGCACTCAATTCTCCTGATGCTGAACTAACGGGTACACACATTATTTCAATTTGTCATGTATTATTTAAAATAATGGTGTTTCCAGCTAAAGGCATCTAAGGCCTTGAGTGACCGAGTCTGATAAAAGATGTATTTAAGGCTATTTTATGATATACAGCAACCGAGAATGTTTCAATTCTGAGGTGATAGCACAGTTATCACAGAAAACAGGTGTCTCGCAGGAATCACAAACAGGTAATTTTGGGGTCATTCACTATTCTACAGACTCAGAGTACCTTCATAGTCAGAGGCAGCCAAAATGGTGCCACCGACTTTCCTGGGTGGGTAAGTCCTGCGTCACATAGCTTGCTGCAGCGCGCATTGCTATGTATGAAGCCCGCGGTGCACTCAGTCGGGAGTAGCCCTCAGTGCTGTACGGAGCAGGAAATACACCATAGTGATGTGGGAGTTGAAAACTTTGGATTCCGAAGTCCAATGACATGACTCACCTGTGCAGAGGGAAAGATGACCCCCTCACAGTTGGCGATTTGTACTTACAGCAGAACAGTGTGGCCAGCTCTTGCAATTCAGAGAAATTTGGATAGATTGCTGTGTCCTGGGGCCTAATTAAGATCTGAAAATGTAAAAAGACTTCTGAGGAGTCCCCTAAATTACTCCGAAATGCAAGGAGGGATTTTGCCCTGAATTCATTAGAGATTCCCTGAAGTCTAAACTATAAGCTGCCTAGAAACAGATACAGTAGCAATGGGCTGAAAACATTAGGGTAACGGTAGACTTCATGATTTGTACTAAAATATGAGTATATTTTGCATCCTATTTTTTCCCTCTTTGCAACAAACTAAACCGGAATATTTTTTCAGTGCAAAATTTGATTTGCTGAATATAATATCACTGGTTGCTCTTAACACAGGTGACAGAAAAGAACTACTGTAGCACAAATACAATAGAAATATCTGAAATACATTGTTGTTCATTAAGTAATCATTTCACTTATTAAACCAAGAAATATTGAGTACCTACCAGTACAAGGAATTTTGTTACATAAAATTATTAATATAGTATGACTCTTGCTTTTAGAAGTTTACAGCATAGTAGGGAGATAGAGACTTACACAAACAATGACCCAATGTATAAACAGACAGGACTTGGTAATTATTCACAGGTAAGAAAAAAGCAAAAATGCATATTTTAATTCAGTGTGAGATTAAAAACAAAGATAGTGTTCATAGTTTTCATTAGCTGACAAGCATTACAGTGTAATACAAAGCAAGGTGGGTTTTGGTGTGTCACAGTACAAAACCTGGCTTCACATCTGAGTTCCATTTCCCATTAAATGAGTCAAGTTGAGTAAATTAATCAAATTATCTGAACTTTGAATTTTTTCATCTATATAATATGGGTACTCACCTCCAAGTCTTGCATCCAAGGCACCTCGTGTAGGACCTGGCATGTAGGAAAGTAAGTACTTTGGGGGGTGAAGGCAAGATAAGAAGTCTAGTTTTAGCCCCACTGAGTATGAGGTAAAGGAGGGGCTGTATGATAAGAAATTGGAATGGGGAGATGATCTCCAGGGAGCAGTCAGGATAAAGTAATGGTGACAAGCATGAGAGCAGAGGAAAACGCCAAGGACGAGAATAAAGGGAAGACACAGTTAACCCTCAGTTAAGTCTACCGTGAAGGGCCACAAGTAAGAAATAGAAGCAATAAAAGAATGGAGAGCAGCTAGAGTCAGAGTGATAGAAAATGAAAACAGGGTGCTTCATGTTGCAAAAGCCAAGGTCTAATAGCATCCCAAAACAGATATGCAGGGGAGCCAGCTCTCCAGAGCCGACTGTTCGCCTGGACTTGTTCAGTGACCTCACAATGGGAGGCTAACATCCTTCTTGCTTGCAGTACTGATACCACAGAAACTGCCAAAAGCTACAACTGCAGAGCTGGTTGTTAAACATCTACCAACATGCCACTCACTGAGGACATCGCTCTTCTGGTACCTCCTCTGCTACCTCTGACATCATGCAATGTAGAAACAAGGGAAAACTGGAAAAAGACAGGATTTTGGCAATTAGTAGGTCTTTGGAAACCTTGGAGGAAGAAGTTTAAAGAAAGTGGTGGAAGGCAAACTGCAGGTATGAGCAGGTGCCAAGGAACTGGATGCCACAGAACAAATGGGTCACATGTGAAATTTGAAAAATAAAGGAAGAGAGAAAACGCTAGAAGGAGAAGCCATGGACAATAAAAGTGTTTTTAAAAGGAAAAATATGTAAAAAGTAATATTCTACAATGGAAAGGAGAGTTTGTTTGAGATTCTAACTTTGCTAGATGGACAATTTAGAGTTGTTGAGAATTAAAGAGACAGCATACAGAAAACACTCAAGACAAGTTAAATTCCTTTAGGCAGCAAACATAAATGCAGGCGAATATTAAAAGCATTATGGAATTGTGGAATGTAACTAAGGGAGCAAGTATCAAGAAAAATTGAAAAGGAATGGAATCAAAAGCATATGTTATAGTTATGCACTTGATACACTGATTTAAAAAAACATTAAATTTGGGTACTATGTTTTCCTTTAATAAACAAAACTCTGCCAGGTACAATAAATATAATTTTTTCTATATTGAAATTTGCCTTAACAATGCCTAATAAAAGTTCATCTTTTATCAATGCAATAAATAGTCTCATCAGTTGTTTTCTTTTGTGGTATAGATATGTGACATTTGAACTCAAGTCCTTAAATACTTACACTTTTATTTCTTTGGCATTTATTACCTTATGTCATTCTAGATTTCCTACTCAGCAAGTGAACATACATTATCAAAAACAAAGACATAAGAGGTAATTTACATACATTAATTAACTATAAACTTTATAAAGTTATGTCCAAAAATATATCCACATTAAGGCCACAAAGGATTCTAAACTGTGGGTGGTAAATTAAAGCGAAAAATGAAGTCATTTTCTCTGGAAATGATCGAATGAATAAAATGAGTAGAATAAACAATTTTCTTTCCAGGATGACCCAAGTTAAATCCTCCAAAAGCTGGAAATGAGTTGTGGACTGCCAAAATGTCTCCCAGGTTTATGTTATATCTATATTCAGTGGTATTAAAATAGTTCTCCCACTCTTGCTCAATGTTATGATTTAAGGCAAGATATGTAGAAACTCTGCACTAATGCCTTGACGAATCACAAGAAAAGCATGTTGCTGAGGGTTTGTTTCTGTGGAATTATTCTTAACCACAAAATAAATTATCCCAGCCTTCTCATCTTTATCACAAATATTGAATACACAGGCATTGTTCTTACCCTGTTACTCTTGGATTTTTTTTTTTTAATGTTAACTTTATGGTGTGACAGGTTCATCTTTGAAGAGGAAGCATGAGGCTGATAAAAACACAAAGTCGTTAATTTCTCATCTATGTGTTTTGGTCTCTATAGAAAGGGCAGCAGGATCAGTAAGCATTTAATCTACTAAAGTTCAGCTATTTTCCAAAGTCCCAGCACTTGTGTGGAAAGAACATGTCTTGCTTTGGTCTATCTTCTAGATATTATTGTACAAAAACAAAGGTAAAAGAGCAATGAAAAAGTAATAAGTAGAACGACAAAAGAAATGAAACAGGAATAGAGATTAAAAAATTAAAGTTTTCCAAATTTAGAGTACTTATTCCCAGAAGCCAATAAGACTTTAGATAACGTCCTAGATAGTGAAATGCAACATGAATAAAGGCAATTTAGATTTGAGCATAATATCTATGTCTTTTTTTAGCCTGCAAAACATGAATAGCATAACGAATGCAATTGGTTTTAATTACCTTTGGGTAATTACATTTTGCCACATTAAAGGATTAATAATCCACCTACTTTCCTCATAAAACTATAGAAGCGATGTTTCATTTTAAGTGCAATTAGCTGTAGATGTATTAAGGCAAATTTGCCTTATTAATGACTATTACATGTATTCTATCTTCAGTACATCTTTACAATATCCAGGTGGAACGTCCATCACCTGCAATTGGAACATAGTAGGGATTCTTATTTCCTCAGAAGGGAGATGGTACTTGCTTAAAACTTGACATAAGATTCTCTTGGAAAACACTCTTTAGAGACAGCCAGCTCTGGTTGTTCTAGGCATAACCAACCACTTGGAACATCATCGGTTAAGCATGAACCAGAGGAAAACGGAGGATCCATTCCTAGCTAGTATATCTGCTCAAAACAATCTGACGTCCTAGGAAAACCTGCTGGTCAAACCATCCTCATCAATTCCTGGTTAGTTGGATTCCGTACTGCCTCCTTGTCACGCAACCCTCACCCCCCACTACAACCATTTATTAGTAGACATCTGAACATTGACGTTTTAAAAAACTGGGCTTCTCCAATCTAATCTTTCAATGTAAATGTGGAAGTAAATGAGGGAAAACATAGTGGTGAGAGCTCTGGATTTAGAAAACCATATTGTGGGTTTGAATCTAGACTCTTGACTTACTAACTCCAGAATCTTGGGTAAGTTAAAAAACTTCTCTGCCCCCTTATTTTCTCCTTCTGTAAAGCAGGGGTTGGAAGGGAAGTGTACCCAGTGCCATAAAAGCATGGCTAAGTACACAAAGTAAACAGGTATGAAGGGTCTTGGCACACACTAGGTGCCTAATTAATGTTAGTTGGATATTAACATTAACATTAACATATCAAATCAAACCATGGTCAAACATCTAGAAAAAAGAATCCAGGTCACCCACTAGCTACAAACCTAGGGCCATTTCACTAAGGTATTGCCATGAATCTATTGTAATATTAAGTCATTTCAATAAATGCTGATTTAGGTATACTTAGCTGGACTTTGGTTTTCTGAAATTCCTTGTTGTTTGTGATCCCTAATAATAAACCTTGATAAAGATAATCTAAGTCAAATATTAATGTCTCTACATTCATTTTAAAATATCTTTATAATATTTACTCTAATGTGATTATTGTTTCTGTTAATATTTGATTTTCAGAGTGGTAATGAGACATGTAATATAGAAGAAAATCAAAGATCGCAGGAATACAATGTGTTACACCATTAATTTTACTATGATTTTTTTTTTATTCCATTATTTCAAAAAATGGAGTATTTTTCGGGAATTAAAAACTGTAGCAACAAGCCTTAAAGTATTGCAAAAGCTACTCAATGATAATCTAAATATTATGTCACTGTGCAAAATCTCTAGTACAAACAACAAAGATTTGAAAAATTATTCTATACATTTTCACATCGATAAATTCTGATATAATACTTTTTCCTTTTTAAAGAAATTGCAAATATATTTCTTACTGCAAAAGAACAGCAAACTAAAGATTTAAGTACCAAGGCTAGAATTGAACTAGGTCCAGATACTAAATCAGACAATGCCCACATCCCTGTAAGCAGAATCCAGGAGTTGCCACGAGAGCCAGAAAACTATAAAAGTCCAAGAACATTCCTTTTATATTTTGCAAGAGATATTTCCAAAGGAAAATGATATGTTGTTAGCCAATAAGAAAAAGCTTATCAGCCAAGACTTTGTCCCATTTTTGTCCATACTTTACAATTCTGCCAGTTTCTCAGAACAAAAGCCCTGAAATCAATGCCGATTTTTCCCTTATCGATATTCTTTCTATTATTACTTTCAGCCGTTTTACTAAAAATTAGTAGTATAGTACCTTATTCTCTTTTCTAAAATCACTCAATGGCACACAGTTGCCAAATTCACCTCTTCCTCTTAGTCCAAAGTAGATTACACATATTTCACCTATTACCGTGTGCAAAGCATTGTCCCAAATATTTTACATATATGATCTCATTTAATCTTCCAAATATTTGATGAATAAGAGTATTATTTGCCACATTTAAAAAGAACTGATTCCTAGAAAAATCAAGTAACTTGCCCGAGGTCCTGGAACTAATAGATGGTAGAGCTGGAACAGGAATCCAGGCCAGGAATCTTAACTTCTGTGCTCTGGCAACCACTTGAGACTCCTCCATCCTTATCAAATAATATACATCCGACCACATACCCCAATGATTATTAGGATTAACTCTACCCTCCAGCCCACATGTTCTCCAAAAGCACTGAAATCCCCTCCGGGTCCTCTCCAGTTATTCAAGTGCTGCCCATCCTTCAGGACCACGATGTATGTATTTGCTGATGGCTTCTTCCCACTTTGACTTTTTTATTTAGTTGATCCTGAAAGGACGTATCACCAGTGGATAGGACTGTATATAAAGTACCTGAATGTGGATGCTAATTCTGTCACTTAATAATCATGTGAGTCTGGATAACTTACACAAATTCATTCACTCTTGGTTTACACTCCTGTAAAAAACAGATGGTACAATTTCTTCCTTACAAAGTTGGTTGAAATAAATGAGATATTGGGAAGCAAACATTCATAATGATTACCTGCCACTCAGAAAACACATAATGCACAACTATCATCATTCGCATTATTAGTTATTTTCACTTTTTTAGCATCTGTTAATATACTTCTTTAAAACATAGTAATTCAAATATTAACAGTTTATCCCAATTCCCAGGCCAAATAAGATTTGGCTTTAGAGAGAAAAAAAAAAAAATCATTGTGGTTTTTTGTAGCTCCCAATGCTCCAAAGCCAAGAGCTGACAGTCCCAGAAAATGTGTTAAGTATACGGATGAATTAAACACTGAGAACAAGAATTTAGAGGAAAAAAAAAAAAAAACTAAACAAGTAGGAAGAATTTCTTATAAAATTTTCATTGACTGATAAAAAATTAATAAAATTAGCTGTTTGAGGATCATGTACTCTCATTTTTTACCTAGGCTTAGAATAAAGTGCTTTGAACACCAGAGTTGCCAGTCAAAAATGAGGAAGGATAGACTCTGGCTAGAAGGTGAAACAGAGAATTAGATCCTCACTGATTAAGTGTTAATGATAAAGGCTTATAAACACACCTTGCCAGTTATAATTCTCTATAGGTGAGAGGTTTCTAAGAGAAAAATAAATATTACAATTACAGATGTTGACTTTGTTGGGCTTCCATGGGCAGGGGGGTGGGGGGTGGCCCATTGTAGCAGGTCAGGTAAGAAATCAGTCTCAACAGGCCTATCTATCGATAGGTGCCTGTGGTTGAGGTAAAGGCCCGTGAGCACTGATTGGTAAAAGGTAACTTAAAGGGCAAAGTGAACCTTTAGTGTCCTCGGTGAATAAGTGTCCACACTGAATAAGATGGAAAGATCGTAATCTTTATTGTTATGTAGGGGGCCAGCGGGAGAGAGTTGCTAGGTAAATCATTGTCATATACGGTCATGATCCCCAGAGGCCTAAGAGAAGAATACCTAATTTAGGCCTGTGAATACCTTCTCCCTGAAATCCCCAGCATCACCCCTTGTAAAATCCAACTGTTGTTAACAATGGGCTATTTTTCTAATATTTTATTGATTTCTTTTTTTTTTTAATTAAAGCTCTAAATATCTTCAGAAAAATACCAATTAATTTTTACTAACTTTCACAAGAAAACCTTGGCAACGACCATCTTTGTACAGGATACGAGTATTTTTTCAAAAGAAATACTCTGAGAAACATGTGTCAAGTTTTATAGTTTTGTTTTTATGTAGGAATTGCAATGTCGTTAGAAAAGTTGAGTAACAGTTCTTGAAATTTAACTTCAGAAGATGGGTAATTTAAAAAGTGACGTTCTCAGAAGTCTCTAGAGAGGCTTTTTTTTCATCTTATAAAAGAGTAAGAAATGACTAAAGTACTTAAGAGAAAGCTGACATACTATTAGCAATCTCCATGCTTTAATTGGCTCGAGGCTTGATGAAGATGTTGAAACAAATTTTGGTAATATCATAACTTGAAAAATAGGAGGAAAAAGTGAAATGAGATGCTTAAATCCCCGTGTCCTGATCACAGCTACTGGCTTTGCCACTCAGCCACGATATTGGATCTGGAGTGGGTGGACAGAGCGTAAAGGACGAGCGTAAAGTACAAGGACCCGAAAGTCAAAGGCATGTGCCCCAAACCTGGTTCCATGGCTTTCCAGCCATGCACGTTTAAGCAAGTAACATAGTCTCCTTACATTTTAGAAAATGTTAGTGCCTGCTCTATATGTTTCTGTTGAAAGAATTAAATAAGTTGAAACATTACTGAAATAGTGCCTGGCACAGAATAAGTGCCAGATAACTGTTAAATACGATAAAAACAAAACAAAGGGAAAAGAGAGAAATTGAAAAGAAAGGAAAGTGAAAGAAAGAGCTGCATTGTGGGCATTGGCACTCACAGAGGGAAATTTTCCAAACTGTGCCCTCTGAGGTAGTGAGATAAAGGAAATAAGGCAGCATGGGAACCATGAGACCTTGTTATCTCCCTGCCCCAATTCCAGTTCCCTCCCTCTGCATCCCCCACCTGGAATTAATATCAGCATGTTTTGAAATCAACCATTTGATTTGTAAATTAATTATACTTAAGAACCATCTCCTTCCTGAAAGAAAAAAAATTGTACAGTTTTGTTTTTCCCCCAGGGAGATGGAAATTAGCATACATTTATCTTTAGTTTAAGTGGCCTAACAGGTAAAGATTCCCATAGATTATTTGGGATGGCTTTTGGTCAAATACACCACAGATTAGTTTTAAGCATTTAACAACATGGATCAGAATGACGACTGCTAGTATTAATAACAACAAATTAAGTAATAGCCCCAAGAAAGCCACCTAGGGGCTTTCCTTTCTGCTTCTGAGTATGAATAGTCTCTGGAATAGACTTAGTCACGGTGACCTGGGCTATGCAAAAGTAAACAATGGAAGAGTGGCCTAATTGTTTGGCCTCCATCAAGATTTGCAGGAAGATAAACTAGAAACAACCATAATTACAGAGAAGTCAGATGCTTAACAAAGCTGAGAGAATAAATAACTCTTTGATAAACAACTCAATAAAACCTTTCTAAAACCAGAGACATTAAGAAAAAAAAGTCCTACTTTCAATTAGACCATTTTTTAAAAGATTTTTTTGGAGCCATTTTAGGTTCACAGCAAAATTGAGGGAGAGATATAGAGATATACCATACCGGTCCCCACAAATGCACAGCCTCCCCCATTACCCACGTCCTTCACCACAGTGGGACATTTGTTACAACGGAGGAATCTACATTGGTACATCGTAATCACCCCAAATCCATAAGTTTATATTAGGGTTTTCTCTTTGTGTTGCACATACTGCGAGTTTGGACAAATGTATAAAGACATATAGCTATTGTTATAGTATCATACCAAGTATTTTCACTGCCTGAAAAGTCCTCTGGACTCCACCTATTCACCCCTCCCTCCCAATCACTGATGGCCACTAATCTTTTTACTGTGTTCATAGTTTTGCCTTTTCTAGAATGCTGTGTGTAGCCTTTTCAGATTGGCTTCTTTAGCTTAGTAAGATGTATTTAAGTTTCCTCCATGTCTTTTCATGGATTGATAGTTCATTTCTTTTCAGTGCTGAATAATATTCCATTGTCTGGAATTGTCAGTTTAATTATCAGTTCACCTACTGAAGGACATCTGGTTGCTTCCAAGTTTTGGCAATTATGAATAAAGTTGTCATAAAGAGTCACATGCAGGTTTTTGTGTGGAAGTAAGTTTTCAGTTCCTCTGGGTAAATACCAAGCAGCATGACTGATGGATTGCAAGCTAAGAGTATGTTTCATCTGTACAAAACAGCCAAAGTCCCTTCCAAAGGGAATGATTGTACCATTTTGCATCCCACCTGCAGTGAATGAGGGTTCCTGCTGTTCCATATCCTCACCTGTATTGGGTGTCATCAGTGTTCTGGATTCGCACATTCTAATAGGTGCGAAGTGGTATCTTAGTCAGACATTTTTTTAATCAGTTAACTGAAATATTACAGCAACACATCCCTCATACTATTGTTCCTTTTTTCTTCTTAAAAAACATCTCATCTTTTAGTTCATTCAGTAAAAACTGATTTGTGGGTTATAATGCCTTCTTGGGGCAGTCTAAGAGGGGGAATTATGTCCTCAGCCTCTGGCTACGTCTCCTGGCTGAATTGTCTTGTTTAGAAGAGTCCTGCTGGAGAGCCAGGCTCCAGGGGCCCAGAAGCTGGCTGCTGAGACCTCCCCTGGGATTCAACAGACTTCATTTGACTCCTGCCTTGCCCTGCACAGCCAACTAGCACAGTGGCTTCAAAGTCAGAAAATTTCTCAAGAAATTAATTCCCAGCTCTGTGCCCAAAAAGGAAGTGGAGAACATAGCTTCTGCCTCCTACAAAGTCATCATCTAAGAGAGATAATCTTTCCTTAACTGAAATACCTTGAAAATGCTTAAATTCTTGTGAAAGAAAGATATAGAACATTTTTTAGGTGCTTGTCATTGAAATATTTAATTCAATAATAATTGATTCACATTTATTTATGGTAAGTGGAGAACATATTTACCTAACATAACATTTGCTTTAATATTAAGAACAACAATATTTGCAAGGTAAATACTTACTTTGTTCTACATGCTATCATTCTGTAGTTGATGTCTATAGTTCTTATTATATGCAAAATTATGAAGGCGATAAAGAAGCTCTTATATACCTCTAGCTCTCGTTACCAGTCATCCCACACAATCCACCCTCTTAATGCTTGTCACCCAACTTTGTCACAAACGACTAAGTCTATACTTGAGGGTGATAAATACTTATTACTATAATATCTTTTTCCATTGCCTTGATGGGGTCCCATCTCCTCCCTTCAAAGTTTATCTGTTCTCTGTCTCAAGTTATTATTGCTCTGCCTACCAACTGGCTAGCTAGCCAACGGATCACTTCTTCTGATCAAAGGCCATGCTAATATGCAATCCAATAGGAGAAACATCAATATATTTTAAAAGCTCTCGATGCTTTTAAACAGTGATGTGTGTATATGTCAGATAATATCAATGATTGTAAGGGCGGTGACTTCAGTTAGTGGATCCTCTAGACCACTACCCAATTAATTTATGCAAGTGGTTCAGGATTGATTACATTTGATTTACTTGCTCTGCAATTTTTCACTACTGAATCAGACAAACAGAAACATTACCTCAACAGCAAGATCTCCAGCTTTTCCTCGGTGAGGAATTTCATATGCCTCCATTTGTTGCTTTGTGAGTCGTACTAACTTTTCAGCCAGTTCCCTCCAGCCTTTACCAAGCTTGACAGCTGAAGTCAGAATCGCAGCCTCTTGGATGATATGTGCTACTAACCCTTGGCAATCCATCTTTAGCAGAGCCTGAAGCAATAATTACATGTCATAATTAAAAGCAACTAACTTGGGCTTTTTCCAAGAAATTAAATTTTTCATTACATATTCTAGAAACTGACATGCTTTTTCTCACCACACATATATTTGAGTTTCCTAAAATTTAAAAAAGTTGATTTAATTTTAAGAAAATCCAACCAGCAAAGGACAACAGACACAACTTGACCAAAATTAGGGGAGATTTAGGACCAATTCAGTGGCTAACTATAGGGCCTTAGGTAAACCACTTACCTAATATTTTTTAATATCTTTAATTGCAAAAGAAGGATGTTGAACTAGATACTTCTAAAGAGGTTGTAGCAGTCTACGACTTATCCACCCAGGGATGATTATTCACTCTACCAGAGAACTGGCTACAGGACTTCTCTAAGGAGTGAATACACTGGTGCTGGTAAACATTATTCTATTTTTTATCAAAATGTGATTTTAAATTTCCCAGAATCAGGCCTATTGCCTGAAAGTGAGACATTCCTACAACTTTGAACAAAGCTATTGATAATTATGAGTTTTATAAAAACTAACTCTGTCCCTTCACCACCAGTGTAATTGCGCTGAATATAAACCACAAATTATTAAAGATAAAAAACTTAAGTCTTCTACAATGCAAAATGGGACATCACCAGACTCTTTCTTTCTTCCTCAATTAGACTGAGCTTTGTCAATCACCCTACGTGTTTCAAACAAGTCTATGACTTTCTCTTTTTGCCTTGAGTATGTTTTAAAAATGTGGGATTAGGTCTCTCTATATCTCTCTTCTGTTCAAATAAGCAAATAAACATGTTTGGTAGTCCCTCAATTAATGGCACTTAAAAAGTTTTATCTATCATTATGAAACAGTAAGTAAAAATGAATGAGCAAGTAAGACAACTATTAAAGTCCATAGAGTGTTCACTCCTATGGAACCATTAGCAGGACTGCCCATGGTCTTTGTACATACAGTATATATTGATCCATAACTTTATAGTGAGGAGTTATGATCTTAGGGAGAAATAGTACTGACCCAGCAGGCCCCTGAAGATTCTTTTAATAAGAGAACCTTAAGTGGAGTGGGTTTAGCAATTCTGATTCCAGTTCCTTGTTGTAAGGAAAAACAATATGCATTTAGAATTACAAACCTGAGTTTAAAGTCCAGCTCCACAAAGTAGAGGACTTTAGGAAAAGCACAAAATATCTCTATTTACTAACTTTTGAAATGAATACAGTGTTAATAACACCTCATCTAGCTCCCTATAATCATTATGAAAGTTGAATCAGATGCTGAGGTACTTAGTGTCAAGTTTCAAGTATATAAGGATAGCAGGTCTCAATGTCTAGAGATGACTAAGGGGTTTAGAACCCACAATCTTTACTTGCTGCATTCCAGCTATCTCAAAGTAGTATACAGTCCAAGAAAAACTGTATACTTACTATGCAAATTAAGTTGCAAGAGGGAGACTCTATACCATGTGCTCCACCATCTTCTGGTCAGACCTAAGCCCCTTCCTTTCAGAAGTCCTGAAGCCTCTATTGAGGCACAGTATGAGTTTTTTAGGAACCACTTATTTATTCCCTTGAATGAGCTCTCCACCAGCACCACCTTGATTAGTCACAAAAGCTATTCAATTAATTATCATACATCAATACAACGTAGGTATGATCAGGCTTAACTTTCAGGCCATTTGGCCAACATTACCTTTTTTTGCCACTAAGAAAGCAACTTTCAATTTAAACCTCCATGGGTCCATGCTGAACATGAGCTACCGGAGGTAATCAGCTGCTGCAAAATGCATGTGCAGCTTTGACCAGGTGGATCAGCCAATGATTGTAAATGGCCCAGGTTAAGTGATAAAGCTGCATGCCACCAGAGAGCTATCCACTTAACAACTGGATATTGGGGCTTTGAAAATTTAACCCCTCTCAGTATCACTGTAGAATCATAAAAATAATTGAAGGAGAGGAAATGTTTTATATATACTTATTTCTTTATCATATAAATTATTGTTAATATCACTGGATAAATTCCTCTCCAGAAATTTCTCTCCTTCTCCACTTTGATTAAAACTCAGTTCCTCTACATGAACCTGCCCCATCTGGATGAACCACTCATCTCCTACAGAGCACCAGCCCTGCACAATTATAATGGTATTTACTACACACACTAACACACGTACTGAAACATTTTTACACACCCACACACAACTTGTTTCAGAAGGCATAGTGGTTTTAAACATGGTTGTGGAACCAAAAAGTTTTCAAATTCCATCTCTGCTACTAACCAACTGTGGAGCCCAAACTCCCAAGACTCAGTTTCCCCTATTTGTAAGATGAAGACTAGCTAGAGTTACCCCCTAGAGTTGTTATCATGACTGAATGAGAGAGTGTGTATGGAGTGCTCGGCACAGGGCCAAACAGAGAATCCTAGAGGAGTGATAGTTATCGTTCTTATTACTTATACATTCACATTTTAGCCATTTTTAGGAATATGCTCTTGATTTTTTTTTTTCTTTTATAAAATACTGAATTTCCATTTTAAAGGGAAAACAGTTCTTCATCTTTCGTATAACTCTCCACTGAGCCTTACACTGGGGTGAATGTTGTCTTGAAAAAAAAAAAAAAGATCCTGTAAGTACTAATAAAGCATGACGATTATGAAGAGAATAAGCAATATTATTTTGGGATTATGATGAATTGCATACAGAAGAAGAATATTAAATTGCTTAAGTAAAGGACACAGATTATATGTTTTAAAAAACACTAAAAGTGGACCTATAGCGAAGGCCAAGTTAATTAGTTTTGTTTCAGTTTGCTCTTATTCATGTTATTGGAGTTTCTATGATATTTTAAGAGCCATCCAAATATTTGAGAGAGGAAAAGAATCTCTTAACTGTTACGCTCTAGCACAAACAAACTTTAATCTTCCTTTAAAAGAAGATCCTTGTGGGCCTAGTTTCTGCGAAAATCACTACTGAATCTAAGAAACTAAATATATGCTCTTGTAGGAAAAGCTATATATTTCCAGTAAAGTGACTTCAATTTATTTGAGACTGCTGAGAATTTTTCAGCTTCTCCTCTCATATGTTTGGTTATAAATATTACCGAGTTAATCAAGCTTTCTATGGTAAATACATTACTGTGATCAAGAAATACTCACCACAATAAGTTCATAAAGAAAGTTTCTGGTATTCCTGTTTGCATGACAATCTTCCTTTAACTTCTTTAAAACATAAGAAACTTTTTCTGATTCTTTGTCTGCTTGTATTTGATCAAAATCTTCCAGTGCCAGGTGTGAGTAACCCAGGGTATCAGCTAAAACTTTCCAATCATAAACCTTTTCTGACACCAAGGTCAATACAACTGAATAGATATAAGTCAGTTTTTTAAAGGGCAGAGCAATTTGTTCAAGAAGGTTCCTGGTTGTAAAGACGCTATCTGACATAGGCATTACGCGTTCCTTTGCAATCACCTTGATATTTTTGCAATGCACAAGTCCAATTTTACCTCTCAGGACTCCCACATACCAGTCTTTCACTTTGGACTGACCAATGGCTCTTACCTTACCTTCTCCAAGAAGAGCTATTGTGTCCCCCTTGAAATATTCAAGTAAGTAGTCAGTCTTGCTTTGTCTTAGCACTGTCTTCAGGGTTACCCCATAGTTGGTCAAGTTCAATCTTCTGTCTTGAAATGTGGGATATTTAACATGCACTGTCAGTAATGAAGGAGCAGAATTGATTTCCTTCTTCTGCAAATTTTCTGGTGGATTTGAGAGTCTTTTTAAGTTCGGGGCTGGATCAGGTGTAGTGACAAAGAACTGTGCAACTGGTCTACCATTGGGAGGCTCCAACTGAACACAGAAAACAAATAAGTGCATCTCTCTGGAGTCAACTAAAGAAAATAAAAACTGTTGATGAACTATTTGATTTGCTTGCAACTGCTTTTGTTTAATTTCTTTTCTTCCTCCTTCTGCCTTTACTTCAAAATCAGGATCACAGGAAAAAACAGAAATGCTTAAATCTTGTGGCTTATCAAGTAAGAACGAATGCTTCCCCCAGAGCTGAAACACAACTGGAGACGTGTTCCTCCCCTTCTTCATATCAGAGATTGTAAGCTTTCCTGGCATATAACTGTGTCCACAAACTGTGAAAACAGTAGTGAAACTGGGATGGATATATTTTGGCCCATAAATTCCAATCGAGGTGGTTTTGTGGATGTAATCCCAAACGGTGGCAGCTGGTGACTGAGTCGCTTTAGCTTGTGCAGCAACCACTAGATACATCACCTGATTCAAGTCTATTAGCTTGACTTGGATGGTGTCTTTATAAATGTAGCAATTGTTTAACACTTTGAAAGGGCCTTCTTTACTCAGGCTGTGTAAACACACCACTTCTGTCATGACTTGGCTGAAAGGATCCTTTTTCACTTCAGCCCCGATTTTCATCTCCAGCAAAATGGCTTCCATTGTGTTAAGGTTGCCTAACGTGATTTCCAACAGGGGGCTTACAGTGCATGAAAGACCATGGTTAAGCATTTGTGGAGGATCGAGGAAAACCCTGAGGGATACCTCTTGGAATTCTCCCACAGCTACATGACCTTGGGGCACGTGAACAGTAATATCTGATTCAGGTAATTGTATTGACCCTCCTTCATGGTTTAATTTACAAACTATCGTGGTCTCTGCAACTTGCGTTTGGGCCCATCCAGGACTCTGATTAATTGTATTCAAATCCAGACAGGAACGAGCCAGCTGGCGCTGACTTAGCCAAGCCATCTTATAAGCCTCTCGATCATTCTGAAGCCATTCTAGGTCTTGTTCTAGGACCTGGTCAGAGTTATCTATATCCTGAGGGGCACGTGCTGTATCATCTAAAATGTCCAAAAGTTCTGAAACACTTTTAGATCTCCCTGACTTCCTGGAGGAAGACTGCCTAAGCAATTGTTGTACATCGAGCTCATCACCAGAGGAATCAAAAGAATTTCCAGTTTCTATTTCTCTAAGAAAAAGAAAAGGATCTTCCTTCAAGATGGAAATATTATCTCTCTTCCGGTTATTTCTTAGCTGAGTTATGTCATCCAAAAATGGGTTAGAAGCAGACAGCTCATTCCAGAATGGATTTGTAGCTTTGGAGGCATTATTGCCATGACTTGTGAAAGCATCTGGCCAGTTGAGAAGCAAACCTGGGTCTGGACATTCTTGTTATTTAAATGAAAGCAAAGCAAAACAGAGATGAGTGTCATTCTGAGATACAACCAAGATTAATTTTTATTACACTTAAAAATTCAAGACTTTTTATTTTGCTTTTTGATGTCTAGTCTAATAGGTGCTGCTGCAAAATTAATCTTAAATTTGGTCAAATTTGTATGTTGTGAGGAAAGGGAAATTGTTCTACCAGTTTATTTTGACCATATGTAATCTTACATTATTGTTTATAAATATAATTTATAAATAAATAAATGTTTAACAATTTAGATAATAATCAATTTAACACATTTCCTGAAAATGACCCAGACTACATATACCTATGCCTTATAGTTTTATGTCTCATTTTCACAAAAGAAAACCTCTGAACAAACAGAATAATTCAGTCAATTCCCTAGATTTTTCTAAACATTGAATAGTTGTTTTCAATATTCGCTTGTTTTTCTTTTCTGATAATATTCAACATGTGAAAAATATCAAATACATCTGTTAACAGCTAAAATAACTTTTAAAAAACACAATATGCCATATTAGACAATTATGCATCTCTTAATTATTTTCTAATAACTTGGTATTGATAAATTTTAATAACATTAATTTTTTTCACTTAAAGTAAACATTAGATTTACTATTTGAAGGAATTCATTGAGCTTTTTCAGGTTTAAATGACAAAAAAAAAGGTTTATCACTATGAAATGAAAACATGCTATTACTTTGGAGAGTATTTTAAGAATCAGCAACACATTAAAATATTCACATATCACCTATAAGGAATTTCTACATATGTCACAAATATTGAAGTCTGTTTTGATATTTAGAGCTACCCGTACTTGGTCATTTCCCAATAATTATTGGTAATGATTCTGTGCACTTTGTGAAGCTAGTGCTGCTTTAGAGAAAGTGTAAGTCAAAAGGCCAGCCAAAAGAAAAACAAATTCAGGTAAACTGCCAGACTTCTTTTGCTTAATATATAGAGAACTATTATCTTGATTGAAATAAGTTTTAAGTGGCATATATTAAAAATTAGGAGATGCATTTTGAAAAGGCTGCTTTTCTCCTATTTCCATATTTTCTTCAATACAGTCCCATCTAACTCTCTTAAAACTATTGTTCCTCTGAGGATCAATTCAATTGTGTTACGCTCCGTAAAGATCTTGTAGCCCACTCCAACCTCCAGAGATGTCTTTAAGCCCCAAATTCATTATATATTTATTGCATATAAAACACTCATTTAATGATGAGTTTTTGCCTCCTCATAATATTTATTATGATCTGTTGGCTACACTATTTTGCTCATCTTTTAATGTAAGTATTTCTATGATAATTTTGGGATTTTATCCTTCTTCTAATTTTATGTAGCACTTTTCGGAGTTAGACCTGCAATAGATGAAAAGATAACAACAGTTATAAATTCCCATACCTATGATATTACAAATATTTGAGTTTTTTCGAGCTTCCATGTCAATCAGATTTCCTTCAGACCTGCTTTGTGAAATTCTTCCTGACCAAAAATGGGTTCTTTCGCTGGTTAACATTTTCCACCTACAAAGTGAAAAATAGAGCAACAAGTATGTAAGTAAATACGTGTTGGCAGAGAAACCAAACTCAAGGTAGTCACACATATTTAAATAGAAAACTACACATAAAAATACTGTCCATAGGTCATCTATTTCTAGTAGGATGCTTTACTAGATGTGTAAAAACACTCCACTGGCAAATGCTCAGGTCCTGGATTAATGCCAACAAGCAAATCTAGAAATACATTAGTGATCCTATAAAAAAGTAATAATGAAAATCACAAGGATAATAAAAAGGAATAGTAAGTTGAAATTTCAATTAATAGGCATTTCCTATTTAGAGATTGGAAGACTAAAAAAATCACAAAACTTGAAATTTGTCCCCAAATCCTTCTATACATTCAATTCAGTTCCAAGAAAAATCACGTTATATATATATAACATATAACATATACGTATATGTGTGTGTTTGTAAGTTCTGAAGCTACTTTAAAATGGATATGGAAAAGCAAAAGGCTAATATTCAAGACAATCAAGAGGAAGAACATCATAAAACTAATAACATGCACCACCAGGTATCAGCATTTATTTTACGTGCTAAGTAAGACAACGTGGAATTGGGACAGAAATAGACTAAGGACACAGAATACCACCAGAAGTAGACACACCCTCAAATGAAAATTGGATATATGACAGAAGTGGGCATGCAGGGTAATATGGGAAAGATAGATAATTCAATAAACAGTGATAAAACAATTGGCTGTCCAAGAAGAACAAAAATGACATTGAGCATACACAAAATCAATTCTAACAGATTTAACGGCTGTAAAGCAAAACTTTAAAACTGGAAACAGAGTCTAAGAAATTATCTTTATGATTTCTGGAAAACAGAGAATTTCTTAAATAAGCACAAACACAAAAAAGTGCAAAACAAACAAACAAAAAGAATGAGACTGAGGAATCCTATATATCAAAGGACATCATTTACAAAAAGTGAAACTACAAAGCAAAAACTGGGAGAAGATATATCCATTACGTATGGGTAAAAAATAAAAAAAAGACTGAATTCCAAAACATATTAAAGATTTCTACAAATCATTAAGCAAAATAAAAACATTAGAGAAAATTTTGGGAAAAATATTTGAACAAGCATTTCTCAAAAAATAAACACAAATGACCCTTAAATATATTAAAATATGCTGTATTTATTGGTAATCAAGAAAATGCTCAATGAAACCACACAAGATACAATTACCACCCATCAAATTGCAAAAATTTTAAAATCTGGCAGCACCAATTACTGGTGGACACCTGAAGAAAAGGGAAATCCTATACACTCCTAGTGGAAGTGTCAATATATACAACTACTTAGAAATCAATCTGGCATTGTCTAGGAAAGATGCTGACAGCCTAGTACCCAGCAATTCCAATCCCAGTTATTAGTTCTAGTAAAACCTGGCATGTGTATTAGAAGAGATATACATGAATGTTCACTCTATTATTTAACAAAAAAGTAAAATCAACCAAAATATCATTTGTCATATGAATGGATAAATAAATCAGGGTGTTTTAATAAAATGGAGTACCATGAAACTATGAACACAGATGAATTACAACTGTAAGTATCAATATGTATTCATTGTAGGTATCCCATTGTTGAGACTCAGCCTTCTTTACATATATGTTTTCTCTTAGTCCCACAACAACACTGAAAAGCAGGCATTTTTTTTCCCAACAAATAATTAAGCTTTATTGCTCACACATCTGGGATCAGCTGAGAGTTGACTGATCTTGGTCGGGCTCAACTGCACCTATCTCTCATCCTTCTTGAACCAACAACCAACCTAAGCATGTACAACCTGAAACACAGATTAAGAACAAGTACATTGTTGTTTCTGCCTCATTCTGTTGTTACAGTGAGTCACATGGCCAGGCCCAGAGTCAGAGTAGAAGAGCACTGTAAAATTAGGTGGATGAGGGAGTGGTACCTTGGGACTTAACGTGAAGGAAATATATTGGTATCTCCACTGGAATTTCCACTGGAAACATATTGGCATACCACACTAGCTGGCCAGAATGTTTAGCTTCCTTGCAGAGAGTTTGGCAAAGGACTCCAGTAGCAGTGCACGGTTGTCCTTGGTTTAGTTCTTCTCCTTTCTCTCAGTCAACACACCTCTTCGTTCAACATTTACAGCTATTCCTTTATTTTTTATTTATTTTTTTAAATTTAAGTAGAGTTGGTATACAATGTTATACCAGTTATACTAGTTTCAGGTGCACAATTTTGTGATTCAACATTTTTATACCTTACAATGTGATCACCCTACTAATTCTAGTAATCATCCATCACTACAAACTTATTACAATATTATTGACTATATCAGCCTTTACCTTTTTCATCCATCCTCCATCTTCTTCCCCTACAGTAACCATCCCTTTGATCTCTGTTTCTATGAGTCTGTTTTTGTTTTGTATTGTTTTTTAGATTTCACATATAAGCAAACCTATATGGTTTTTGTTTTTCTTTGTCTGACTTATTTCACTCACTTTTTTATTGCTGCATAATAGTCCATTTTGAATGGGAAAAAATAACCATATATATATATATATATATACATCTCACATCTTCTTCTGTATCCATTCATCTATTAATGGACACCTAGGTTACTTCCATATCTTGGCCATTGTAACTAATGGTGCAATGAACATAGGGGTGCACATGTCTTTTCAAATTAGCATTTTTGTTTTCTTCAGATAAATAACCAGAAGTTGAAATGCTGGGTTGTATGGTAGATCTACTTTTAGTTTTTTGAGGAATCTTCCTACTGTTTTCCATAGTGGCTGCACCAATCTGCAATCTCACCAACAGAGCACGAGGTTTCCCTTTTCTCCACGTCCTCATCACCACATGTTATTTGTTGACTTTTCGATGATAGCCATTCTAACTGGTGTGAAGTAGTATCTCATTGTGGTTGTGATTTGCATTTCCCTGATGATTAGTGATGTTGAGCACTTTTTCATATCTGTTGCCCATCTGTATGTCTTCTTTGGAAAATGTCTTTTCATGTCCTCTGCCCATTTTTTGATCAGATTGTTTATTTTTTGTTATTGAGTTGTATGAGTTCTTTATACATTTAAGATATCAACTCTTTATTGGATATATCATTTGTGAATATATTCTCTCATTTAATTATGTTACCTTTTTGTTTGGTTGATGGTTTCCTTTGCTGTGCAGAAGCTTTTTAGTTTTATAAAGTTCAATTTGTTTATTTTTGCTTTACTTCCCCTTGCTCAAAGGAACATATCCAAGAAGATATTACTCAGGTTGATATCAAATAACTTTACTATGTTTTCTTCTAGGAGTTTTATGGTTTTAGGTATTACATTTAAGTCTTTAATCCATTTTGAGTTTATTTTTGTATTCAGTGAATGAGAGTGCTCCAGTTTCAATTTTCTTTTTTTTTTTTTTTTTTTTTTTTTTGCATGTATCTATCCAGTTTTCCCAACACCACTTGTTGAAGAGACTGTCATTTCTTCATTGTATATTCTTGCCTCCTTTGTCATGGATTAGCAGACCATATAAGAAAGAATTTATTTCTGGACTTTCTACTCTGTTCCATTGATTTACCTGTCTATTTTTTTGTGGTACCACTATACTGTTTTGATTATTATAGCTTTGTGATAGAGTTTGAAATCTGCTATATTTTGTGGTTCCATATAAATTTTAGGATTATTTGTTCTAGTTCTAGAAGAATGTCATAGGTATTTTGATAAGGATTGCAGTAAATTTTTAGTAGATTTAAATATTTAATTTTTTAAAATTTTTGGATGGTACAGTCATTTTAACAGTATTAATCCTTCCAGTCCATATACACAGTATATCCTTCCATTTATTTGTGTCCTCTTCAATTTCTTTCTTCAGTGTCTTATAGTTTTTAGAGTAAGGTATTTCACTTAATTGGTCAAATTTATTCTTAGGTATTTTATTCTTTTTGATATAATTGTAAATGGGATTGTTTACTTAATTTCTCCTTCTCATTGTTCATTACTAGTATACAGGAACACAATGTATTTCTGCATATTAATTTTGTATCCTGCTAAAAAGGTATTTCAAATCAGAGTTTACAGAGCACAAAAATTAATTGCAATAATGGGACATAACTAACCTACAAAGTAAAATAGCTGGTGAGTGATAGACTCAGAAATAATTACTAATATATATTACAGCTACCCCACAGAGCCAAAACTCTGCGCTGTAAACCCCTTCTCAGACGCAAGGTTCCCAATCCTAAGACTATCTCACCTTCTAGTTGAAATTTACAGTCATTCTGTCCTGCAAACTGTTATTTCCTATTCTCCTTCATGTGTTAACCACACCTCTTTCACCTTTGACTTTTATATTTTGTCATATTCTTCTTTCAAGTTTTTGACAGTTTGTTTCAAAGTTTATTTTATTTTTAAAAGAAATCAAAAACCTTTATTGGTATAAAAAAAGAAAGAAAGAAAGAACAATTAAATGAGGAGAAGAGGGGAAAGAAAGGAAAAGGAAAGAAAGGAAAGGAGAGGGAAAGCATGTTTTCCAAACATGATAAACAAACAAACGCTTATCTCATAAGGTACCATGCTTAAAAAAAAATCAAATGGTGCAATAGCAAGTTTTTTCTTCTGATAAATGAAATGACATGGCAAGATTGGGTGAAAAGCTGAATTATGCAAAATGTAATTTGCATCAAAATCTCAAGTTTCCTGGAAGATCTTCAAAATTCTTTGGTTGCTTTTACCAAATACAAGGTCCGAAACTAACTAAGCATACCATAGGTGGCCAAAACTTTGAGATAGGAAAACTAAGTTCACATCCTTCCTCAAAATTAAGTAAATCAAAATGAAATAAGAAAAAAGGATGTTTAGATGAAAAAGTGTTTAACAAAAAGTTGAAGTAAATTTTAAGTGGAAAACCAATTTAGAGCTACCTAAATTCTTTAGTTTCTTATGGAGAAAAGAGTAGAAAGGTATAATTTGTACCCAGCATTCCTTTGAAGCAAACAACCTTTGATGCAAAAAAATAGTTATAATTCAGTGAAATACAGTTAGAAGTCCTTACCCACCTAAGAACCAGGAATGGTACCTCATGCAACTATGATCATGGAGAATCATAATATCTCAGAAACAAAGGCACAAGTTGTGATTAGCTGAAACTTCGTGGAGTAACCCTCTTCCCCAGTCACCCAAGAAGATTTTCACTGTCCTTCAAGCCTTGCAAACTTCAGCCTTACCAGGGTCATCTGGAGGGTTTGATCAAACACTGTTTGCTAGCCTCACCCCAGTATTTCTGATCCAGAAGTTCTAGGGTTGCACGTGGGAATGCACATTTCTAACAAAGTGGCCAAGTGAGGTGATGCTCTGGTTCTGGAGGGGGGGTACACGTTTTGGGACCCACACTCTGAAAACCACTGTGCTAATTTCTTTTCCTGACCAAATGGATTTCTGCCTATTCTCTGACTATCCCCCAACAAATCCTCCTTCTCCCAATCTTTTTATGCACACACACACCCCTCACAGGACTTCACCCTAAATCTGGATTTTTTTTTTTTGTTTCCCCCTACGGATACAGGAAGAGGCAGTATAAGAGAAAAGCCCTTGTCTGGAAGGACCGTGATTCTGACCTATGGAGGGCAGTGCTTGTTTACACAGGTGCAAATAGCTAACCACATTTGTCATTTCCCTGTTTTCTTCTAATTCAACTTCAGACTCAGTGACACGTGCTGTCCTAATCTAGAATTTTTAAAACTTTGTCCAAAGAAGCATGAGTCAGTATTTGTGGGAATAAGTAAATGGGAAAAGAGTGGTGTACTACCCACTTAATTGGGGACACATTTTTTTTGGTCAATATGCCTTTTACAACCTACTTATAATGATTCTACATGATTCATTATTTTTTTTCTTAAGAAAATGATGAATAAAGTTTTGCTCTTCACTTATTTTACTGTTTAAACTAGGCCTTAAGTAATTGTAACATTTACCAACTGTACAATTTATCAAAAGATCACAGATTTTTAACAGGGCAGGGTGTGTTTACAAAAGAGTAACCAGGGAAGCAATACTATTTAAACGAATTATTCCTTTAAAATGTGTCCCTTTGAAATCATTATATTTATGGTAGGCATTATATAGTGAAAATTGTTATTTTTAGCCACCCAGCAGGTTCCAAGTATTTTCCAATTAGTCCTGGAATACCTCAGATCTCCTTTATGTTTCCATGATCTGTACTATTTTTTAACTCTTGACCTACATTATGTTAAAAATACTTCCATGCAGGCTGTCACTCATATAGGTGAAAGCATATGATAAATTGTCAGAAGAATAATTATCGGACAGTAGACTTCTTGAGCCCCCAAAGGCTAAATCCACTCAAATAACTTTGCATTCCCTTGTAAATGCAACTGGTATAAAATGCCTGAGTGGATCACAAAGAAACTATAATCAGCCAATGATGCTCACCACATGTGATTTTACTGGACGTGATCATGGTGTGTGTGACCTTTGGGTATCACCCCAGGGCATCCTGTGATGGGCTAGTGGCAATCTCTGACTGGTACTATGTATACCCTCCCACCAATTATGAAATAGTTTGAGTGTTATCTCTGGCCATTATGATTAAAGATTTAAAAGATCTGACAAGGAAAATGTGAGCAGTCACTTTTTCTCAGGAAAAAGGCTTTATAAGATTCTCCAGGGACCCTGATGCATTAAGCAGTAGTAGTAATGCACATTAATTTCAATGATCCCTCAAATCTTAGTAACTCAAAACATTCCATCAATACATCATCTTAATATCATGATGTCAAGCCATCTATCACTTCATTTATACCTTATGATGCTTCCATCCCTGGCAGAACTGAAGTTTGAGAAAATTGTGATAACTGTACTGGATAGCATCTTATTAGTGAGCACAAGTCAGGAACAGAGAAACAGTAGACCGGAAATTGTTTTACATTCGGCTTAAAGATGTAACCAGATAACCTTCCCAGAAACTTCAGTCTGTAAGGGAAAGTGTAAAGGACTCTAAATAGATACACGAAAGGAATATTTCAGGGCTATAAAATAAAACACATTCATCATAAGAGTTACTATTTATTGAACACTTGCTACATTCTTAATACCATGCATGAATTTTCCTATTTATAACTAGTAACAATTCTGGAAAGTCGGTTCTATCGTTATTCCCAATTTAAAGGGAAGGAAATGAGGTTTAAGGAATTACTTTGCCCGAGATCATACAGGTGCTAAGCAGCAGAGCCACTGTTTCAGTTCAGGGATCTCAGACTCTAGAGAACAAGCTTTGGAACCGTACACCATGCTTCCTAGCCATGGTTCAGACCTTCCCTTCAAAGGAAGTAGATTTGGGACTGTGCCTTGGGCCTATTGCCGGAGAGTATCAGGCCTCATTCTTGATCCCAGGAGATCTTCACCAAGTTCACAGCAGGGCCCAATGCATGAGCATGTGACCTGTGCAGCCACAGGGCCCGATTCTTAGAAAGGCCTTGTGCTTGGTGTAAGGCTCTGCTGTTGCCATCTTGAAATACTAATATGTTTTGAAAAGAAATCCCATTCTTTCATTTTTTTACTGAGCATTGCAAATTATGTAGCTAGTCCTGGTTCATGGAGTTGGCAACACGGAGCCTTCAGACCCAAGGAGAATGCCTGCAATTATAAGGGATCATGAAGAAAAAAGAAAAGCATATTATACAGATGAAGGACACTCATTTTACAGATGATGAACGTGAGCTGCAGAGAGTCAAATGAATTGCCTAAGGTAGCAAGTTCAACACTGGGAGGTTCAGAAATCAAACTGTGATCTCTAGATGTGAACTCCATAAGAAGAGGAGTGTAATAATAACAAGTTCTACCCATTCTATGAATTCTAAAGAGTAAAATAATGAGATCCTTTGAAATTCTCATGCTATATAATGTCAAAAGTTATAATAGCTTAGATTTTAAGAACTTGAAGCAAAACTAATAAAAAGTTTAACTCAACGAGAGTGAAATAAAGTGGTCCGTAGCCTCATGCACCCTTAGAATCATACCTCCTATCAAACAAGGATTATGTCCTTTTTGTCACTCCTCACAGAACATTTTAACAGCTATTTGCATTATGTCTGTCAAAGAGAGTGCTGGGCTCAGGACAACAAAGGCAAAATTCAGGCTTTGAAATTAGACAGATATGGGTTCAAAGCAAAGATTACAAATGAATTCACTGGTTGGAGCCTCACTTTTCTCATCAACATAGTATAAAAATATCTACTTTAAATAGTTGTAGCAATGGCATGTGAATTACATATCAATGAAGCTGGGATGCTTTTAAGTAATTATAGAGATTAAATACCATAAATCCCCAATGACACCAAATTACTGTTTAAACTGATAGTTCTTGTCTGTTATATTTTTTCACGTCTGTGCCAATTCTGTTGGTTTTAGCAAGAGTAACGAGTGGCTGCTGACAGACGTTTAAGGATTATTGGAAAGGGGGAAACAGGAAAACCACTGTGGAAGTTTATCATTTTAGCTTAATTGATTGTTTAACCTGATAATATTCCTTTCTAAAGAGGATAACTGAAAAATTACTGTATTACTTGCTAATTAGATTCTATCAGTCCTTTTGCAATAAAACCTAACATTTGCCACACTGCTTCTGAATAGACTTCATTATAAGAGTCACAATATTCTTTGCCAAGAGAAAAAAATCCTGACAAATATTTTGTGCACATCCACAGTCTCCGTTGGTTTGAACTTAGAACATGGTGAGAATGAATGATTTCTACATCATCTGGCAAACGTGCCTTCTTAACAGAGGGTAAATGTGAATGTTTGGTCACTGTTAAATGACAGCAGAGTGCTCATGCACCAATAATTGCAGTGAGAAGAAGCCCATGGAGGAAGGTAAGTAGAAGTGATAAGATTAAAGAAGCGAACACTAACCACATCATCCAATGTGTAAAATCGGAGCTTCCCTTAAATTCTCAACAATTTACCCCGTCTAATTTTTAATGTTTCAGGGAATCACAGTGTTTTTATTTGTCAATTTTGTAAACTGAGACTCATGAGCAAAGTATGAAATATTTATCAAAGCACAAACTTGAAAAATACTAACATGGATATATATGTGAATATACATATATACACACACACATACAGTATACAGATAGGTAGGTAGATATAGTTATAAATATATATATATATATATATATATATATATAAGTTTGTCAAACAAGAAATATTTTTGTTATTAGTAATGCTTCACTGTTCTCTGAATACTGGAAACTGGAAGATCATTTTCTTTCTGAGAGACAATTAAGTCTTCCAAATTTACTTTATTTGAAGACAGTATCAAGTACTGATAGAGTGTACAAGAAGTCTGAAGAAAAGCTACGAGAGATCAAATTTTGTTGTGTGAGGAAGGAAACCAGCTGAGGGACTTGGGGGTTGGGACTTTGGGTGACTGTTGTCTAAGAGGGAGATGGATAATCCTAAGAAGACGCAAGTAATGAGAAGAAGCTCAGTGGAACTGAGGGGTATGCATTGTCAAGCCTACCACCTACTTCTCCCATACAACCTTCGGGAATATCATATTACTTAGTGATGCAAAAAAAAAACAAAACAAACATGATAGTGAATAACAAAAGGTACTGAGTCCCACTCAAAGGCATGAATAACAGGAAAACATAGCTATCCGAATGAATAAGTGGGGTATAAGTAGGGGGAACATCCATCAACCCGGGTTTGCCCAGGACTGTCCCATTTTCAAACTGTGAAATCTCTCAATGCAGTGAAAACCAGGATGATTGGTGACTGTAATCACACACATTAGGGTATAAGTGTATGGTCCTACATGGAGGATGTGAAATATTCAATGTAAATTCCTTCTATTTGAACAAATTGTTAAAATATTTAAAACCATGATGATGGAGAAAAAATCAAATATTTACATATACATATGAAACAGCTATACAGAAAAGACTAATTGTAATGTTTAAATTACATTTTGTTATTTTAGTTCAAGTGTTAAATTCTAATAGAAACAGCAAATTAAATACAAAGGAACCATCCAGAATGGAATAAATAGAACTACCATGGTTCTTTGTATTTCATTAAATCGGCCTGAAAAATTGAACCCCCTCACTTGGAGGCCTAAATGAACGCCCAACCTTTCCAGAAGGAGCTCTTCCTTTCCCTTCCTCTCCATCTCATTTCATTTAAAGCAGGTGAAGTAAGTACACAAAGATGGAAGTTGTGTGTCCCTCTGCTAAAACCCCGGCATTGCTCTGTGGGAGCTGATGGGTTCCTTGTGTTCAGCTGAGGAAACTGGATGGAGGCTCAGAGTTGTGCCCATAGCACCACCTGGTGCCAGGTGGGTGACCTCCTGGCCTGCTGTCCTACAGCCATGTGCTCATCTTGCTCTAGTGTGAAATTGTGGTTCTCAACTATTCCTCTGCATCAAAATCAACTGTTGAACTTGAACAAAATATACACATGCCCAGTCCTATCCCATGACCCTGGTGTGGATCCCAATTATCATTATTTTTATAAAAAGCCCCTAGGAGATTCTGAGGTACACAGAAGACTGAGAACCACTAAATCATAATTACAAGGTGACTGGAACTTGTTTCGTTTCGTTGTTTTAGACAAACATATCACTAGACATAATAAAATATATGGCAGCCCACCCCTACAAGGCAATCGTTCTAGGAGCAAAAGCATTTATTGGGACATTGTGCTAGATATGGATTTCAGGGTGATAAAGGAAAAAACCCTTGCTCTGAGTGGCATGGATCTTCCTGGTGTAGCCTAGCAATCACCTTTAGGTCTGCCGTAGGCTTTAGGGGAAAATACTATCTCCCTCAGTATTCCTTGTTGGGATTCATTATCTCCTTGTTGTTTCTTTCTCTGAGAATTATAAGATCCAGATGAACACATTTTTGGATGTTAACATAATATAAAAGCCTGCTTTTAGCATAAGCCTTGGTTCTACTTGTACTTAGGCAAAAAAAATTTACTTATGGTCCAGGTGGCATTTTCTAGTTCACTATATACATAAATACACACACACACACACACACACACACACACACACACACACACAAAGAATATCTTCATAATTAATATTTTCCAGTAAAAGTCTTTCAGTTTTAATACACAAATTTTATATAGCATATGAATCTCTCGTTATGACATACTGGCCAATGTCTCTCTAGGAAAAAATTATATTTATTTCCCTTAAACTCAAAGGAACATTTTTAGCTAAACAATAGTCAAGAAAAACTAAAGTTTCATTTTAAATCCAACTAGTAGAACATTAGAATTATAAGCATTCGTTTCAAAATCAACATAGTACAAATAAAGGGAATATGAATTTTGAAGCTACTGGCACTAAGCACTATTGTTTCTTTATATAGTATATAACTATATTGACTGTGCGGTATTTAGTGTGCTTTTGAGGGTTTGGGGTGACGTGTGTGTGTGTGTGTGTGTAATGTGTTATCATTTTCTCATTTAAAAAACTAGAAATATACAAACACAGAGTGTGAAATTAAAGGGTGTTTGAAATTCAACAACAAATTACTAACTTTATACATGAAATATTTGAGTCTCTTTGTATCCATTAAATTAAGTTTTTAAAAAATTATGTTGTTCAAATATATTCTATCCTTATTATCCTTATTTTACTCTATCCTTACATTTGATTATAATTTTATGCTGGAGGTGTTATAAAATTTCCAACCATGATTTTGAAATTGTCGAATTTTCTTGTAATTCAGTCAGGTTTTGCTTAGACCATATAAGTATGTAAAGGTTATGTTTTCTTATTGGATTTTCTCTTTATTTTTCTATAATGTTTCTCTTTATTCCTATAAGTCTTTTTGACCTAAATTATGTTTTATGTAATATTAATATTGCCATTCTGTCTTTCTTTTTATTATTGTATTTTACAATTTAAAACACATTTTAAACACAATTTAACATCTGAAATCAAGATGCATGTGCAACTGATGTCAGAGTCTAGATGGCTTTATTTTTCTTTTGGGTATTTCATAAAATAAGGGCGTGTCTTAAATTTAAAGAAATACAGTATTTACCTGACATCTTTTTCTATCTCTTTATTTCAACCCTTTTGTCTGGTTGTTAGTTAGATATACCACTATAAATAGCAAATAGCTGACTTTTTGAAAAATTCATGGTTAATCTATTTTTAAATAATTGAGTTCTACCCTTCTATAACTACTTAAAAACTCATGATTTTTACTTATTTCTACCACTTTCTGTTGTGTTTTATTTATTTGTTTTTATTTTTCTCTTCCTTCTATTGGGTAGATAAAAATTTCAACATTCCCTTTTGGTCCCTATTTCAGGTTTCTAAACATTCATCACATTTCTCCTCAACCTCCTGGTAAGACTATGAAGGATAATAGTATCAGTCCTTTCTAAAATGTAGAAAAACTGAATCTGAATCACCAAGAAATTGTGATTTTTTACAAAGGCCTACAATTTGCTAGTATAAGAACTAGAAAGAGACAGATTGCTCTTTAAAATTCTATCAGTATCCCAGCCAATTACATATTGTAACTTTTATAAGACCATATTAAAACGTTTATCTTTCTAAAATATATCTCCTGGTATTCAAACAGTAACCAAAATGAGCATTCCAATTAAACTCACCCAAAGAGAAATAAACTGAGTGAAAATGACACGTGATTATAGAAGAGAAACAAGAAATAAGAATGTCTTATGATTGGATTAGATGTCCTAGCTAAAAATGAGATGACACTTACAAAATATATGGAAAGACATAAAAATATGCCTTTAAACAGATGTTAATCTACGAAGATAAAGTAAAAAAGAGAATTCAGACTGTTTAGTTACAAAGGGAAGAGGATGAAAACAGAGAACAAAGTGGAAAAAAAAATACTTTAACTATCTGAAAGTCATTATAATAAAATAAAAGAAAATAAAGAGCCTGAAAACAATAGGAACCTGGCAGAAGTAGGAAAGATATTGTCTAATGTAAGTTAACTTAAATTTGCAGTAACTAATAATAGCTAACAATTATTGGGTGTAATCTGTGCCAGGCAGTGTTCTAAGTACCTCACATCCATTATCTCTTCTAACCAGAACAGCAGTGCTTCGGGTAGAGTATATTATTGTCTCCATTTTGCAGTTAAGGAAACTGAGATACAGATATAAATTAATTAATTAATTGATACAATTAATTAATACAGCTAGGAAGAGTCAGAAGAAGCCAAAGCCCAAGAATCTGACCCTGCCACCCACGCTCTCAGTGACCACATGCAGAGTAATCTGTGGACGGGGTCCCTAAGACCCTAACGCAGAAGGCCTTAAATAGCTCATCTGAGGGAACAACTACAAGAGTTATCAGCACGTGGCCAGAGCTCCTGCTACATCCATAACTGGCTTCCGGTTCAGTAACGCCTCGCTCGTTCGTTGCTTGTTTTGTTGCTTTTCTTGTTAACTTCCTCATGTTGCCTCTCCATAACCCCTTGTAATCTAAATGCATCTTTGATCCTTTCAAGCTCAAAGGGACCTGCTAACTGGGAAGGTTTTGGAGTTTTCCAATATACATAAGGTGAGCCAATTACCACCAACATTCTGAATGGTTCTGGCAACTTTGAAAAGGAAAAATTGGTCCATAAATATAAAATATCTATTCACTGAACAAAGTAATTAAAATTAAAATAAATGATTATCTTAATCAACAGAAAAACAGGTAGGCTGTGTGAATTTATGGCTGTGGTCATGATGGAACACCATTAAAAATGTAGCATCATATTGAAAAGTGGATAAACTAATAAAATAAATAAATAGGACCCCAAAATACTGAAAATATAAAATCAGTCTGTTATATTTAAATCCACTGGAAAGTAATTAAAATACTATGTGGAAACTTTGAGGGGATTCACATAAAGAAAAAAATGTCTAAGAATTAGTTTGAAGAATTTGGATTATTCTGTTTTAAAAAAATGGAAAAATGAACTTATAAAGATTACTTAGATAATCTAAATAATATTTTTTAAATTATGCTTAAAGACATTTATCAGCACACAATTTTAATGCCATAGTAAATTAGTACAGATATTCTGTAGACAAAACTGAATTATGAAATATCCCTTTATTGGAATATTATGCAATCATTAAAGATAGTTTTGATGAAAGTATGTCCCAGCATGAAGTATGCTTATAAAATTACGGTAAGATGAAAAAACTTAAACATGGTACAAAATTTAAATACATAGAATGGTTACTATTGTAATCAAATCAGATAAAGAGAAACAAGACTGGAATGACATATTCAAAACTACTACCAGTACATGTGTTTACGTGGTAAGAGTCTTGATACTGATTTTCATTTTCATTTTCTACATTTTCCAACTTTTAATGAGCAGATATTATTTGATTATAAAAATATTATTTTACATAGAGAGGCAATAGTGATTAATTCATGGCTAGGTTCTAAGAGGGATACATTTAAAGAAAAACAGGATAAAGAGGAAACCACAGTGAGAACAAAGCAAATTCTTAAAATTGAGATGAACTCGAACATGAACTAGTATTTCATGGCAATCCCTTGATTTCAACAATCCTTTCACCCTATAGGACCAGCAACCTACCAATCCTACTACCTTTTCACTGTCTCCCCGCAAACCTTCTCTTCCTCTATCCACAGCTTAAATGACAAGGAGTTATAATCACCTTCCTGCATGCCCCCTTAACTCTCTAAATACTCACAACTTTCTCCTAGTAACTAGTGGGACCATACCTTGGTGAAATCCAACACTGCACCTACTTGTCCTAACCCAGAATCCTGCTTGTAGGTGATGAAAAGCACACAAATTAACTCCAAGGGGGTTCTTAAATTAACGTTATAAGGCAATCTTACTTAATGTCCCTGGCACATACACCTCCCTCTCCTTTTTTGTCAAATCTCTAACAACCTTCTCTGATCTCATTTTTAGCTGAGGATCTTGTTTCATACTTCAGTAAAGTACGTATTTAAAAATAAGCAATCAGAGAGAACTCCCACCTGTTCCTACCAACACATCTCTTGAACTACCTGTATTTGCACCCATGTACTTGGATTTCTTCCCACTTACTGTCGATGCACTGTAGGTGCTGCCAGCCGCGTCTCCCCTTGCACATGTATGCAGGTCCCATTCCTGTTGACCCATTCAAAGAAAACACATCAAAACTCTGCTCCATCTTCCCTGCATTACAAGGGCATTCCCCTCTATTGCATCTTTCCCATAAGCATACAAACATGCTGATACTTTTGACATCTGAAACAAAAACACAACCAAACCTGTCTTGACATTGCTTTGCTTTCTAGCTCCCACCCCATTTCCCCCTTCGCTTCACAGCAAAAGAGACACACACAAAAATACCTTCTCTCCTTATCCACGAATATTTTCTTCCTCTTTCTCTTACACCCTGGAATCATTTTTGCCCATATCCATTCCACCAGAAATGCTCTTGTTAAGGTCACCTATGACCTCCTGTTGCCAAATTCAACAGTAAATTATTATTCCTCACCTTACTTCACCTATCGAGCTCATCACTCTTTTCTTTGAAACAATCAGATCATAACACTGGGGTCGTATCATTCATCCACATTCAAAACTTTGCAATGACGTCTAAACAAAAGCAGTCAGATCCCGTTCTGGCCCTATTCTGTAACATCTGGCCTCATTACCTGTCTGAGGTTTCTCACCTTCCTCACATGTCTCTAGCCTTACTGGACACACTGACCTTACTTGCTGTTCCTCAGACACATGGGACACATTCCTGCCTCAGGGCCTTTGTACTTGCTGTTTTCCCTTTTCCTAGATATCTATGGTGACTTCCTTAGCATCTCAGCTATTTACTAAAATATTACCTCATTAATGAGGACTTCCCTAGCCTCCCAATTTAAAATGAATAACTCAACACACACTCCTTGTTGATTCCTCTGCCTTATTTTTTCCATAAACCACTTACAACAGCTAACATGCAATATATATGACTAATTTATTTTGTTGTGTCCTACTTTCACTACACTAGAATGCAAGATCCATAAGGGTATAGATTTATTTCTTTGCCTATTTTTTTCATTCTTGTATCCCCAGAACCTAGGACAGTTTCTAGTATATAGTAGATGCCCAGTAAGTAATTGTAGAGTGAATGTTGAATGACTTTTATTTCCCTTTGAAAATAGAGAGAGAAATTAACTGGATTAACAGACCAAAAGTTATGTGCAACAGATCAGTGGAACTCTTGAAGGTTTTCTAGGTAGTTTGCAAATCTATTGCAAATCTGGCATGTGGGTAGTTTACATGAACGGCTACCTTTAAAAAAAATGCCAGCCACAGTGCAAAGCTCTGGAAAGACTAACCAAGAAGTAACATTTAAATTCCAACATCTGTTAGTTCTAGACCAAAGTGAGGGAGACTGCCTGCAAATATAAGATGGGGTAAAGAGACAGAGAAAGAGAAAGAGATACAGATAGAGATAGAGATAGATAGAGATAGAGACACCAATCCAGGTCAGTATATGAGACTCTATCCTTCTACCTTCTAATCTATACTATGATCAATGCCATATTAGAGGATTAAAGTGGCTCATTGTGAGTAGACCACAAATATTTTCAGTTTCCTAAATTATCTTCAGATTCATACATATGAGAGCTAGTAAATGTCTAGATTCTTTAGTTTATATCCATCCTAAAACCTCATTCTGTGAAAACTTGAATAGCTCACTCCTGACCTAGTTCGATTATTAATGTCAAACATGTATTTATTTTCCAAGCTCACAGAGACAGTCACATTAAGTGACATTCTAAATAAGCCCCAACTGGCTTTAATAAATAAATTCTTAGCTTGACTCAGGCCAGTCTTTTGTATCCCAAAGTGACTTAATAATAGAAGAAGGACATCTTCTATTATTAATAGAAGAAGGATCTGGAATAACTATAAATACATGGTACTTTAAAGATAGAAAGATAACTATCCAACTGACCAAGCTTAAGGTGGTAAAAAATAAATCATGGGTTTTTATATGTTTGCTCAAATATATGTATACCATATCATTTTTTCTGCCGAATAGCAAAGATAATCACAGTGAGGTCAAACTCTATGTTTAATTTTAAACAGTTTTCCTCTTAGCTCCCTTTATTCACAGCACTTTTACCTTACTATTTTTATTATTATTTAGCATTTGTATGAGATTCAAAGCCCAAAATTAATAAATTGTTACTGGATCTTGACATTAAATAACAATTTTTTTCTTGTACAAATTTCGCAGAGCTGACAAATATAAGAGTCAAGGCATAACAAATAAACATTCCTCTCTGTTGATCTTTTCATTCAAAAAGGAATTGGCTGTGACCTTGTCCATATCCACAGCCTGCACAGATAATTCTAAATTCTGGAGCAGCTCATGGGTTCAAAACAGCAACAAAGCCAAAACTTGTTAGCGTTTGTCAAACCAAGAAGAATCAAAGGGTTTTCATCACAAGCCCATTTCCTAGTATTAACCCACTTTTTCTTTTTTGAGAGCCTGTCTGTGAACTATTAATGACAGATAATCAGTAGACATATTCTTATCACACCTCCTGTTAAAAATTCAACTTGACCCTGACAAGAAAAACAAGTATTACTCCTAATAACATTTGTTTTTTTGTGTATATGAAAATACAGTTTTTCTTTACAAAACACAACTGGTACTGTGTACATGAAGCCTATAAACAAGAAAGGGTATTAAAAACTCGGAAAACAAAGCATCAGTATTTCAGGAATGGCCTGCTGGCCTTTCTGTCACACCAGCTGCACTAATCTGAACATTTTTCCTTCATGGACATTTTAATCCATACCTGCAACTGACTAGCAGCAATACAGCACCTACTGTGTCACTCAGGACCCAGTAAGGAAAATAGAAACCATACGAGGTCTTTGAAGCAAAGGGGAGCAGAAGGCTGAAAGAACAAAAAGCAGACTGTGAACTAACTTAGACATTGACATCTGAAGGAAGCAACTACCCCCAGGGCCACAGAAACAAAAGGGAGGAGGAGGTGGTAGAGCCCAGGAGCCCAACTGTCACTGCATTTCTCGGGTGCCTCAAGAGGTCCTGGAACACCAAATAGGGGTCCCTCTGGCAGACTTGGGCCATGGATGAGGTGCCATGAAGTAGGTGCTTGCACAGCTGGGATGAGGTGCGTTACACACACCAGCTGGGAAACACAGCTGGGACCTATGAAAGTGGTGCTGGAACTGCTGAGCAGGTACCACTGGCTGGAACCCAGGCTCCCCAGGGGCTCTGCTTCAGGTGCTGGTATCGCAAGGGGAGCTCCAGTTGGCAGGTGCAGGGATATCTGAGGAGGCGCTGCTGCTGGAACCAAGGCAGAAGTCTATGGCGGCTGGAATGGCCCAAAGATGCTGGAGTTCATAGCTTCTTGCTGCTGTGGATGGAGGCCCAGAGGCTGAAACTAGGAAGTGAGTCACTTTCCCCTCCTTTGTTTCTCAGTCTCTTGCCAGGACCTCCCATTGACAAACTGAGATCTTGCTGACTATAAAAAGCTGAAAGGTAATCTGTGAGGTATGAGAAATCCACAGTACGTAGAAGAGCAGAAGACAGAAATGAAGGCTGAGGGCAAACAGGCAAATGGCTGGTACATCTCCGACCTTCTCTGCCAATTTTTCTGACTCAATTTGCTAATGAGAATTTGGTATCTCATTTTTGTCATCTTACTAAAGGAATAAAATAATAAATATATACACATAGAAGATGAGGATGTAACATAAAGAATACAATATGTACAGGCGGGGGCCCAAAAAATGTATACACATTTTAAGAAAGGGAAAAACTATTAAAATTATAATAATATATACCGACAACAAAAGATTAATACAAGTCACATTTAACATCTGCAATTACCAGAGGTGCTCAAAGTGGTTACCATTAGCATCTAGACACTTCTCATTATAGGGAACTACTGCTTGAGCAACATTGACCAAAGTGTCCACTTGTATACATTTTTTGGCACCCCTGCTATATGTAATATAAAACTATATGTGACCTTATTTAAGCCTACTGTTAAACAAATTATAATTTTATAAATCTAAATAAAGGTACATTTAGATTTATGCAAGTTACTAAATTAAATCTCTTTTCTTACTGTCATAAAGCCATGTTAATATTCTACTTAAACCTTTATAGTTCTGTTGAAATTTCAATACGTGATGTTGTTGAACAGGTAATTTATGCAAGAAGTACACAATCAAGGAAAATGAATGAGCCTGTGGTATATTAAATATGACCTCTACTTCAATTCTTAGCTATCCTGTCATTGAGATTCCCTGTCAATCTAGATTGACCTTAGTTATTTGCTTGACAATAGAGTGCAGGAAAAGCCGTGTGCTGGGATTTCCAAGTCTATCACAAAATGTCTTGTAGTCTCTGCCTAGGTCTCTTTGAAAACTTGCCTTAGGGGAAACCAGCTGCCATTTCAGTCTGACTGCCCTGAGGTCACCATGCCGGAATGACTACATGTAAGTGCTGTGATCAACAGTCTCACCTGAGCACCTACGTCAAGCCATCCCCTGCAAAGTGCCAGATAATGAATGTGAAACTGGAACCCTCCAGATGGACCCATCTGGAAGCTGAGAGCCACAGTCTATATTATGATGAGCAGAAAACCACGCCGCCAATCCCTACCTAAATCTCTCAGCCACCAAAATGCTTGCTTTGAGCCATTGTTTTGGGGTAGTTTGTTATGTAGCAAGAGATAATGGAATATGATCTTTCTAATAAGCAAAGAAATGAACACTAAAGCAAATTATCCATGTAAAATGGATCCTGGCTATGCTAGCTAAATCAGCTAAAAATAATTAAATCACAAAACAGTACTCAGGGAAGCTTCAGGGATAAAGTATTCTCATATCTTGCTAATGAAATTGAAAATTATTACAGTATTTAAGGGACCCTCTTGAGCAATGTGAAGCTGATGCAAGTTGAGCTTATGGCCCCTCACTCTGATGGGTCCCTTGAGGGGGCCCTAACAATTTATGCTTGTAACTCTGCATTCTTTTACACAAACAGCCCCTTTCCCAGGTTGTATACATTTTAGGGCCCACAAAAGAAAATCCATCCCTGAGGAATGCACATTAATAATCACAAAACTCTTTTAGGCCTTATCAGTAATTTGTATTTTCCCCAAGAAAATAATTCCAAAGGAAAGGATAGCTACGTATATAAAAATCTTTATCAGTGCATTATATCTGATAGAAAAATAAACTGAAAATAACCCAAATGTTTCACGATAGATGAATAATTAAATAAATTACAAGCTATCATCTTAGAGCATGAAGTCACCTTTTAATAAAATAGTTTCAGCGTCTCTAACAACATGAAAGATTGTGTATAGTCTGTCTAGGTAAAAAAAGCTCATCTTGAAACTTTATATAAACTACATTGCAAGTACAAAACGTATATATTACAGATAAAAACAGGAATGAAATTTGGGGAAGTGAAAACAGTTACGTTGAGGTGATGGTCACAAGACACAACTTTGACTTTATTTTCTTTTTAATTCACATTTCTCATTTAAGTTGCACTTTGATACAGTCACTGGAAAATGATACAAGCTCTCTCAGAAATCAGCTTCTGAGTTTTCAAAAGAGATATCCTGGAAAAGCTGCAGCTAAACTAAGGGAATTATTATAATGTCCAATATGCTAGGAAATGCAGGCCCACTTGTCGAGGGCCACTTCTCACTTGTTGGCAAAATATATGTAATGTGGTAAAAATACACTTGTCATTAGGAAGGTAAACTCAGGCTTTTAGGGAAGTTCGGCCTCTTTCTATTCTCTTTTCACCTCGTGAGTGGCAACATAAAACTGTCAGGAGCTAGAAATCAAAGAGCCAACACTGCTTACCATCCCTGTATCTGCCATCTTTACACAAACAGATATGCAGCCCCCACCTCCCCACACACATACACACATACAAGAGGACATGTTTGAAGAAAACATTAGCTATTGTCATCATTTTCTGGATATTGTGGAGTGGAAGAATAGAAGTAGCAGATCGGGAGGCTGGTTCTGGGTTTGCAGCCCGCCAGTTACATGACCTGCAGTGACCCCTCGCTGGCTGGGAGCCTCCATGTCTCCATCTGTAAAATGAGGGGATCTTCACAGTGTGATCCCATCATCGGTCTCTGTCCACAAATGAAATGGAGTTCATTTAAACACCGGGGAATGTATGAAGCCAAGATGCTCTGACTGGGTTTTACCTCTTTTTATATCATAATTTGAGATCATAGACTTTTAGATGATACAATTTTAAATGATAGAATAGAATTAAAAAGGAAGCCAGGTTCTGACTCACAGCTCAGTAGTGCCAGAGGCAGGGAATCCAGCATTTTTTTTTTTTCTTCAAACTCAGAAAACAGTACCACAAAGTTGTAGCCCCCTCCTTCTTCTTTCTTTTTAGTTTTTATTAAAGAGAAATGCAGGGAGAGACATTTTCATCCGGCCCCATGGCAAAGGTATACAGAGCCTGTTAAGGAGGCCCCACTCCTTTCACTGCACCCTTAAGAAATGTACACCTGACACCTTCTGGGCTCCTCTGGATATGTCCAGTGAACAACTCTAAAAGCAAGACCATATCAGGGACTTTTTTTCCACCAACATCATTTTGCTGTATTCAAGAACAGTAAGGAAAGTCTGCCTTTCAGACATGTCGCACAGTGTGAATTTAAAATTGCCTACCTTGTCGTTTCCATTAAAAGCCATGCCGATACTAAAAGGGAATACGTGAACCATTCACAGCACACAATTCTTCTAGCTTTATCACTAAATCAATTCTAATCGAAATGCAGCTTTGGAAGTAAAGCATATTACTCCAGACTCCCACAGTATCAAAGCGGCCTTTACAGAGTGATGGCTTAGCACTACCTTCTTGGTTTTTACTTGTGAGATGTGACCATAGGAGACATTTTCCTATACTTTTGTAAAATTGTAATCAGAGAACTTGCCCATTATGTTATCCTAAAAAGCCACGTAGGGCTTTTTTTTTTTTTACTTTGAGGATAGAAAATGTTTCTTCCTCCCAATTTATGTTTTCTCTTATTAAAAGACTGGTACCCCCCATGGTTTGGGTTTTACCTTGGCTACTAAGGAAGCTTAGGCTGGGCTTTTGTGCATTTGCTGTAACTTCTCACGTCCCCAGTTGTTTGTTTAATTTTTAACCTGCTCTCTAACCCACCGTACCTTGCCATTATTACATGAGACTTACCTTTTATTAATGTTTTGCAATTTTAGTGTATACATATCTTTATGATTAGGTACTGCAAGTTATATTGGGGAAAGGTAGTATATACATATACAACAATGTGTGTTGATATATGTATATGTGTGTTGAATACACCATATATTATCATTAATTGTCATAGAAAACATATCTTTAGAATTGAAAAGAGCTTGGCAACAATTTAATTGAATGGTTACAAACATAATTCTCTCATGCATGGAGAACCTATTTCTTCAAATGAAATACTGTCCAAAACTTAAAGAGATACAGCTGGAATGTAAACAAATAAAAGCAAAGTTCATTTGGTTGAAAGGTAAGGAGATAATGGCCCACCATCCTCACCCCTTTTCACTGCAGTGGGGAGCCCGGGAGTCCCCTCACAGAGCTCACATTTTTCCATGGTACACATTTGAACGCTACTGATAAACGTCAGTTTTCTCTTTTTATAAATATGGAAACTGGGACACTAAAGCTTCTAAAAACACTTACCTAGTTGGTGATCAGGTCAATACCAGATCTCAGGTTCCCTAACTGCCAGGAGTCAATCCCAGTACTCGCTTAAAACTAAAATTGTGTTTGAAAAGGGTTGAGTGATTTGGGATTTTGTTAAAAATTAAAGAGAGTCTAAGGCTTTCTTAAACTCAGCAAGGCATCAAACATTATCTTTTCTCTTTTTTCTTCCTCCCAGGTCTACCCAGCAAGGGGCTGCCCTCTCTTCTTGTCAGGTTCTCTTTCAACTAATTCTGCCTCTTGCCTATTCCCTATGCAAAACTAATGTACCTACGTTTTTTGACCCTCTGAGTAAAGTATCATGTGACCCTGGGTGTTTTGTATATTAAATAAGCACAGCTAAGGTAAAGATTCTGTGGAACCTTAGTGACAACCTGTTTTTCTTTCTTGACCATTTTTAAATGTTGATCTGACTTTGATTTTTTAACATTATACAAACCAAATTCTTCTGCCTGTTAGTAAAAGCTGCGCATTTCCTGTGTACCCACTATCAATGAACTGAGGACTGAATAAACCTGGGAGCATGGCTTATTTTACAAATGTCTCCAGATAAAAACTAAGAAAGTAGAATGCAATTGCATGATGCACAAGTATTGCAGACAAGCTTTGGATATATCATATCAAGTTTTTAAAAGCCACATTTGACCTGCAAATTTCCAAGTCATGATTCTTCACATTCAATTTTTCAGATGAAACAGAAAAGGTTAAATCAAATTTTGATCATTGAATAGTAGACTTATGATGATGGCTTTTAGGAAAAATGCTTCCAAAGCTAACATTTATTGTTTGCTTTCATTTTTATTCCTTATACTATATAGGCTTATTTTGTCCACTAAAATATATAAGTGATTTCATTTGTAGAAATATTTATTTAATAAAAAACCATTTCAACATAAAACGTTTCAAGGATCGTGAGAAGAAAACACCACTCTCTAGGGGTAAAACCCTGAAATAACAAAGTCATGAGGACAGGCTGTCTTCCAGTTACCACACAGACTCATCCAGGTAGAGAAGGGAATAATAAGAAGGTCTGAAGTTTGAATATTAGCAAAAACCTCATGAAGATGACATATGTCTGAGTGTCTGTGAGAGCACAAGGTATCCGGGACATGGAGGACAGAGATGGGAAGAGAAGCAAACTACCACCAAAAAGATATTGATCAAAGCAATGTCTAATCCCCTTTCACGAGTGCTGGGAAAAACCTGGCACTAATTAAACTAGTGCCTGGGTAAAGTCCCAGGGACTTTTCTGGACCAGCATTAGGCACTGGATGGGAGATCAAGAGGGATAAAGATCCCCAGTGCGTCATACTAGTCCAGAATGTAAACAAGGAGCAAAGCAGAACTGCTTTATCCAATTAATTCAATCATAATGATCTGAACTGGAAAACAATGAAGAGTTCATGAAAAAGAGAGATTTACCAAAGACTCTTAGTGAATTCTCTGTCCATAGAAGTATGATGCTGAGACTGCAGAGAGGCTTTTCTAAATTATTAAACATTATAAAACACATTTAAGAATGAAAAGTGCTTTATAGATACTAGATCCTGTGTGACTTATTCTGCTGACAGTAAAAAGGGAGGGTATTAATAATAGTAATTTGAATTTACGGAGGGTCTCTCGTCTTTGGCACCTGTGCTTTTGAATGCTGACTTATTAATCCTTAGGACTATCTTAGGAGGAAACCAGCCAGGGTCATTAGCTCCTTTTCCAGATAAGAAACTGAGACACAGACAGATTATGTGGCTTATACAAGGCCAACAGCTATATGAAAAAATGCTCAACTTCACTAGCTATTAGGAAAATGCAAATCAAAACCACTCAGAGGAAGGTGGACACACCTGTTAGAATGATAATTCTATTCTTATTTTTTTGAGAAACCACATTACCACTTTCGTAGCTAATAATTTTTTTCTTCTACTCCCAGTTTTTTGTTGATAACAGCCATTCTAACAAATGTGTTCAAGACAAGTAGGACCCTTCACACACTGTAAATTGGTACAGCCGCTATTAAACATAGTATGCAATTAAAAAATAGGCAGAGGACCTGAACAGACACTTCTCCCAAGAAGACATATGACCCAGCAACCCCTCTTCTGGGTATCCCAAAAATTTGAAAACATTTCTCAGTAAAGATATATGTACCCCTATGTTCAATGCAGCGTTATTTACAGTGGTCACAGACCAATTGTCCTTCAAGAGATGATTGGATAAAGAAGATGTAGTATATATACAAAGGGATATTACTCAGCCATAAGAAAAGATGAAATACTGCCATTTGTGACAAGATGGATGCATCTTGAGATTATCATGCTAAGCGAAATAAGTCAGAAAAACATCGAGAACCACACAACTTCACTCGTATGTGGGCTATAGAACTGACAGCAACAAACGAACAAGACCAACAAAGAAACAAAAACTCACAGACACAGACAACAGTTTAGTGGTTACCAGAGGGTAAGGGAGGAGGGGGATTGGTAGAACTGGAGAAGGGGATCAAACATATAGTGATGGAAGGAGAACTGACTCTGGGTGGCAAACACACAATGCAATATATAGATGATGTATTATAGAAATGTACACTTGAAACCTATATAATTTTACTAACCAATGTAACCCCAATGAATTCAATAAAAATTTAAATATATATATGATACACATATCCATACATACACACACACAATATATATATATATACACATGTGTGTGTATATGTATGCACATGTATATATATATATATATGTGTGTGTGTGTGTGTGTGTGTGTATATATATATATATATATATATATATATATATATATTATAAAGGGAGAGAATTGGCACTATGTCATCTGAATCAATGAATCAAATATAAAGATGACCTTGATAGGTGCTGGTCAGACCTAGAGGAAGGAGAACACAGTCTGCAGTTATAGCAAAAGACATGGATGAAAGCAGCAAATGGGTTCATGAAATACAAGAGGACAGGAAAGGCCCTTGAACTTATTAGCCCCATGGAGGTCTGACAATTAAGTTTGCGAACTCATTCTAGAAAAAGTGCTTACGTACCTCATTGTTGAATACCACTACAGTCACCCCTTGGGAAGCTATGCACCAACACCAGCGCCTAGTCCACCCTTCAAAGCAACTTTGGAACTCTTTTCCTGGAATGGCCATCAGAGCTGTCATCGTCTTACCCTTGATGTCCTGAATGTAATCAAAATGTCTTCCTTTCAATATTCACTTTATCTTCAGGTAAAGAAAGAAGTCATTGGGGGCCAGATCAGGTGAGTAAGGAGGGTGTTCCAATTCAGTTATTTGTTTACTGGCTAATAACTCCCTCACAGACAGTGCCATGTGAGCTGGTTCATTGTCGTGATGCAAGAGCCATGAATTGTTGGCGAAAAGTTCAGGTTGTCTTACTTTTCAACGCAGCCTTTTCAGCACTTCCAACTAGTCAGCTTGGTTAACTGTTTTTCCAGTTGGTACAAATTCATAACGAATAATCCCTTTGATATCAAAAAAGTTTAGCAACATAATTTTGACTCTTGATTTGGGCTGACGGAACATTTTTGGTCATGGAGAATTGGCTGACTTTCATTGTGCACTTTGAAGCTTTGTTTCAGGTCATATTGGCACATCCATGTATCATCACCAGTGATGACATGGCCTCTCCAAAAGGTAAGGATCGTCTTGCCTCTCCAAAAGGTATTGGCAAACTTCAACTTTCCTTTGCTTTTTTTCATGGGTGAGCTCCTTCAGGACCATTTTCACACATACCTTTCTCACGCCAAGATTTTCAGTTAAGATTTTCCTAACTGTTTCTCTATCGATGTTGACTTGGTCTGCTATGCTTCTCACAGTCAGCCGACAATTTTGACGCACAATTCGGTGAATTTTTGCAATGTTTTTGTTAGTTGTGCTCATTACAGGCTGCCCTGACCTCTCTTCATCAGTGACACATTTTCTCCCCTCAGAAAAACGTTTAACCCACTTATATACTGCCAGGATAATGCCATGTACACTTTTTCATGGCATTATCCCCATAAACTTGGACTACTATGTCCATGATTTCACTTCCACTCTTGCCAAGTTTAACAAGAAATTTAATGTTTGTTTGTTGCTCTAATTCAAGCTCAGACATTCTCGTGATGGCGCACAAAAACACACAACAATAATGAACACCACTCAGCAAGACACTGCCACATGTTGACATGAACACAGCTGTGAGACACTGATATACCAAGGTTATGAAACCTTGCTGAGCTGTTTGTACAGTGCTGCCAATGTAGCACACTTAATTGTCAGACCTCATATATCATGTAGTGTTTATGAAATGGGTTCCTGAGGTTGAGCTCTCTGGGTTCAAACACCAGCTCCACCTTGGTGTTTGTAGAGAAAAGAAGAGAAAGAATGCTTCAAGCAAAAAGCATATGATACACAGGATGTGGAAAACAAGAGTGAGCATGCTTCATTCAGGAAGCAGAAGTAGTTGAGGAAGGCTGGGCCACAGCAATTTGGTAGCAACAGAGGTAGGAGGTCTGGGAAAGTCTCAAGAGGAAAGAATGCAGAAGCCAGCAAGGACTGGTCCTAAATGTCCTTACGAGACATCCTGAGGAACTTGAACTTTAGCTTAAAAGAAAGAAGACACAAAGGAGTTTAAGTTAAGGGAATGGCATGCCCCAGTTTATGAAAGATGGAAAGCAACAGGTGGAGCCGACTAGAGACAAGAAGTGGTAGTAGCCTGAACTAGGAAAGTTTATCACATGAATGGAGAGAAGGGGACAAAACCCAACTCATTCCTCATCTTCCACTCCTGAACTCCTAAAGATTATAAATAATCTCTTGAGGTTTTGCACTCAAGACCTCCTTGCATTCTATTTTTGAGCTTTAGGCTCTATGAATACACAACTTGGAGGTAACACACTTAATCCATACACCAGTTGGACCTTTCTGGCCTCCTACAAAGAATAGGGGAGGAGGTGTTCATATCTCACTGACTGCTAATTATCTTTACTTTTTTGCAATTGGTCCTATATATTCTCTCTCCAATAAAACAGTTATCCCCACACACTACTAGATATTTTGTGTGAAGCAATAATTTTATTATGAATTCCATTTATCTTCATTTGTAAAAGACAACAGAATGTAAATCTGGTCTCAAAGCAATCTTCGCATAAACAAGTCTGTGAGTAGTTTCTTAGAGAAACATACCAAAGTGAAAGGATAATATAGATAAGTGCCATTATTTAGTACTCATTATTGCTACTAAAACCTTTGGCATTCACTAAAATAGTCTTTTAGTTGAATCTCCTTCTGTGAATAAATTTTATGGATTATAAAATGGGAGGAATTAGAAACTACAAATGAGATTGTGTTTCTCACCAACCCAATAATGATATAGCGATGAACAAAAGCCTCCTTCCCTTAGGAATTTCTAGATTTCAGAATATTCCCTGTTGTATTTTGAAAGTATAGCGAAATCAGTTTTATATTTTGTAGTTGTCTTGAGGGTCAACCAGTGTGGTTTAGAGGAAAGAACATGGCACCAGGAACCAGAGAACTTGATCAAGTTTCTAAAACTGTCGGATCTTTGATTTTTATGTCTATTTGTGAGAAAAATAATTATACCTTTTCCACTGTGTTTTGTGAGAATTAAATGGTTTAACGCCTGTGATAAGGAACAAAAATTCTGTGATTTGGGAAATGTTCTACATCTGCTTTGTCAAATCAGGTAGTCAATAGCTACATGTAGCTATTGAACACTTGAAATATGGATAATGCAACTGAACTGCATTTTTAATTTTATCTAAATTTAATTAATTTAAATTTTAAAAGGCCCTGTAACTAGTGATGACCGCATTGGAAATGCAGCTCTAGGATATGGTTTTAGTTTCAATTATTCCTACTGCAAGTTAATTGAGTCTACACTGCTCTGAAAACCTATAGAATATTGTCTTTGTTTAAGAATGAGTGCTTCCCTTATATGTAGGCAAAGATAATATATAACCATTTTATACACAATTTGCCAGACAAATCAGAATGCAATTGCATTTTTACCCACCACTTTCTTTTTAAAAATGTATTCACTGGGGGGAGTTTTCTCTAATACCACTAATGAAAATTCCCCAGTTGGCCCCATGTAGCTTCTGGTCACTCTTTGATTTAAAGAAAATCCTGTGGTTATTTTAAATTGCAAAATGCAGTTTTGATTCATAAATTAGAATGCCCCGTCCAATATTTCCAACAGCATACCAATCTCCCAGTGTAAGACAGATTTCCCTGCCCCCTTGCTGTGCAATTCTACAGTCTTATGGGGACAGGGTGCGATGCACATCTTCTCTTTTTCTACCTCACCTCTTCCGTCACCCAGCATGCAAGCTCTTGTTATTGAAGCCTCCAAAATTCGAGAATCAGGGTGGAAAGGGAGAAATAAAATAGAACACTTTTAATCTACTGCTCAGATTGAAAATTGGCTTTGCTTCTGCAATGTTTATTGCTTATACTACATGTAATGTGTGTGTGTGTGTGTGTGTGTGTGTACACACACGTACACGGATGAGCTTTGGGGGACCCTCAGAAGCTTACAACTTCCTGTGGATTGAACAATGCATTTAATTCTTCTGTCAGCTATGCCTCCTTCATCTCCGGTTTTCTAGCAGGAAAACATATGAAGCTTTCCAGGATTGTACAAGGAAGCCAGTTCCTCTAAGCTTAAGGTTAAAAAAAAAAAAAAAAAAATGATCCCATAGTTCTACCTCTCTACATTGGGTTAGCTGTCCAAAAATCATTCTCGCAAAATCCTCTCAGTGGTTTTTCTCCCTTTATTTTTTGTTATAACCTGGAAGTAGGTAAGGAGGTCAAGAACTGTGAAAATACTCCCAGTTGGGATTTTAGTCAGATACCTCTCATTTTTGTATCTGAAATCAATTGTCTTAAAATTTTAGCCAATTTAACATCAAAATTATCCAATTTAACATCCTTTTTTTTTTTTTTTTTTTTAGTTTCAGGTGTACAAAACTATGGAATAGTTAGACATTTATCATTTATATCCCTCACACAGTGATAACCCCTCTCCCCCCATCTACTACCCCCTGACATTGCATAGAACCATTATATTTCCACTGTCTCTATTCCTAATGCTGTACTCCACTTCTTATAAATATATATAAAATTGTAGTTGACATTCATTATTGTTCAGCTTCAACTTCAGGTGTATAGTGCAATGATCAGGCATCTACATCATCCCTGAGGTGGTCTCCCTAATGAGACAAGTATCCATCGGATACCCTACAAAATCTTCAATTTAACATCCTTGATCACTGCACTTGTGTTAATAGTAGCTAAAAACTAGAAATTACATTTAAAAATCATCAATACAAGTCTAATAAATAAACTCTGGCATATACATAACCATTGTGGTAAAATAAACAAAATGAAAGATAAAAGTCATACGATCATATCAATAGATGCAGAAAAAAGATTTGACAAAATCCAGCATCCATTGATGATAAAAATTCTGAGCAAAGTGAGAATAGAGGCACATACCTCAACAAAATAAAGGCCACATACAACAAACCCACAGCTAATATCATACTCAGTGGTGAAAAGCTAAAAGTATTTTTCTTAAGATCAAAAACAAGACAAGGATGTCCACTTTCACGACTTTTATTCAAAATAGCTTTGGAAGTTCTAGCTACAGCAATCAGACAAGAAAAAGAATTAAAGGCATCCAAATTGGAAAGAAAGAAGTAAAACTATCATTATTTGCAGATGACATGATACTATACAGAGAGAATCTGAAAGACTCCATCAAAAAACTGATAAATGAATTCAGTAAAATAACAGGATACAAAATTAATATTCAGAAATCGGTTACATTTTTAAACACCAATGACAAACTATCAGAAAGAGCAATTAAGAAACAATCCCCTTTATAATTGCATCAAAATAATTACCTAGGAATAAATTTAACCAAGGAGGTAAAAGATCTATACTTGGAAAATTACAAGACATTGAGGAAGATACAGATAAATGGAAGCATATACTATGCTCATGGATAGGAAGAATTAACATAATTAAAATGTCCATACTACCCCAAGTAATCTATACATTCAATGCAATCCCTATCAAAATATCAATGGCATTTTTCACAGAACTAGAACAAATAATCCTAAAATGTATATGGAACCACAGAAGACCCTTAATACCAACTGCAATGTTGAGGAAGAAGAACAAAGTTGAAGATATCACACTACCTGATATCAAACTATACTACAAGTCTATAGGAATCAAAACAGCATGGTACTGGCATAAAAAACAGAGACATACGCATAGATCAATAGAACAGAAAAAACAGCCAAAAAATAAACCCATACCTATATGGTCATTTAAGCTATGTCTAAGGCTGCAAAAATATATAAGGTAAAGACTGTCTATTCAATAAATGATGCTGGAAAAACTGGACAGACATGTGCAAAAATAATGAAACTGGACTACCTTCTTATACCATCTACAATAATAAACTCAAAATGGATTAAAGTCTCCAAGGTGAAGACCTGAAACCATAAAACTCTTAGAAGAAAACATAGGCAGTAAATTCTCTGACATTACTCTTAGTGATATTTTTTTCTGATAGCTTTTCGGGCAAGGAAAACAAAGAAAAAAATAAACAAATGGGGCTACATCAAACTAAAGTTTTTACACAAAAAGAAAACCATCAACAAAATGAAAAGACAACCTACTGAATGGGAGGGAATAGTTGTCAATGATACATCCAACAAGGGATTATTATCCAAAATTTTATAAAGAATTCATATAACTCAACACCAAAAAAAAAAAAAAAAAAAAAAAATCCAATTAAAAATAGGCATAGAGGCAGCCGGTTGGCTCAGTTGGTTAGAACGCAGTGCTCATAACACCAAGGTCACCGGTTCAATTCTCACATGGGCCAGTGGGCTGAGCCCTCCACAACTAGATTGAAACGACTTGACTTGGAGCTGACGGGTCCTGGAAAATCACACTGTTCCCCAATATCCCCCAATAAAATTTAAAAACAAACAAACAAACAAAAAACAGGCAGAGGACTTGAACAGACATTGCTCCAAAGAGGACAACAGATGGGCCAATGGACATATGAAAAGATACTCAAGGTCTCTAATCATCAGAGAAATGTACATTAAACTCACCATGAGATATCACATCATAACTGTCAGAATAGATATAATCAAATCAACAAAAAACTGTTGGCAAGGATGTGAAGAAAAGGGAATTCTTGTACTGTTAGTGGGGTTGCAAATTGGTGCAGCCACTATGGAAAACAGTTTGGAGGTTCCTCAAAAAATTAAAAATAGAGCTACCTATGACTGAGCAATTCCACTTCTGGGTATTTATCCAAAGAAATCCTAAACCCTAATTTGAAAAGATATACGCACCCCTATGTTCACTGCAGTGCTATTGACAATAGCCAAGTTATGGAAACAACAGAAATGCCTCTCAATAGATGACTGGATAAAAAAGTGGTACATATATCCAATGGACTATTACTCAGCCAGAAAAAAGAATGAAAATTTACCATTTGCGACAACATGGATGGACCTAAAGGGTTTTATGCTAAGTGAAGTAAGTCAGACAAAGATAAACACCATATGATCTAACTTATATGTGGAATCTAAAGAACAAAATAAATGAACAAACAAAACAGAAAGACTCATATATACAGAGAATAAATTGATGGTTGCCAGAAGGGAGGGGTTTTGGGGAACTGAGTGAAAAAGGTGAAGGGATTAAGAAGTACGAATTGGTAGCTACAAAACAGTCATGGGGATGTAAAGTACAGAATAGAGACTATAATCAGTAATACCTTAATAACTATATATAGTATCAGATGGGTACTAGACTAATTGTGGGAATCACTTTGTAAATTATATAAATGTCTAACCAGTATGCGATATACCTGAAGCTAATATAAAATAATATTGAATGTCAACTGAAATTGAAAAATAAAAATAATAAAAAATAATGTGGTATCTTCATATGCAATGATATGGGTCAATCACCAAAATATATTAAGCAAAAATAGGAAAGGCGCCAGATACCCCATATGCTCAGAATATTTATAACTGGAAGCATTCAAAAGAGACTGAAAGCTTAGCAAGCTATGCTTCTAAGGAGAGGACACACAGACTGCAACCTGGCATTTCAGCTTACTTCTCAGTCTATATGCTTTTATATTATTTGGATTTTTTATTGTATGTAAGAACTACTTTAAGTCTTTAATATCTTTGTAAATACATTTAGGTACATATTAAGGCCTCTATTCATTGTTCAATTTTTAAAAATACTATTTTCAAATTTTCATTTGGCACAAAGGCTCCAACATCTTTTTTTCCAACCCTGACATCCTGACACAGTTGTGTCTAAATCATAGCCCGAGTGAAATGCACTTCCCAAATGACTGACTTGCTTCTTTATAACATCAACCTTTGGAAACTTGAATGAAACATCAAAGATAGAATAAATGAGTCTATATTTTTCAGTAAATAGGTGAGCTATATACCACACATGCTTTCTTTTCCCAGGAGGATACATAAACATAGGTTGGATTTCAGGTATAACATAAAACCATGGTCGTACCCTTTACACCTGGAAAATGAGCCTTGATTCTTGATATTCAAAATCAAGTTATATTTTTACTGAATTTTCAGTTTATCAAAATCATCCACAAAGAAATGGCCCAGTGAGAATGACTGCTCACTTTGCTGGAGACGTGCTACTTTTTAATTAGCAAAGAATAAAGAGGCTCCTTCTAACCCCTTAGTCTGAAGGTCTAGAAATAAATCATGGAGAAAGTTACGGAAAATTAAAAAAAGTTTGGTATGTGAATCAACGCAATTTATTTTCTTTAGAATGGCACAAAAAAAAAAAATGGGAAGAAAAACCCACATAAAGTTTTACCTCTGATAAATTTTTATGAGGTCAAAACTGGCTAGTTTCTAGAAATGTTAGTTTTGTCATAAAGTATTTCCTGTAAATTCAGTCAAGAAGAGAAATTGAAAGCTGTGTCATAGAATTAAACAAAGTTAGGTATTTAGTTCCATACAAAAGTAAGAAGAAATTGAGAAGGAAAATAAAAACTTAGAAGACAACATAAATTACAGCATTACAATAAATATTCTAAAAATGTATTTTTCAGGACAAAGCAAGAGTTGAAATTAGCCCAGATCCCAAAGGCCTTCCTTGGTCCTCTTCCTGCTTTCTTTGCCTGTGGCTGATTTGGTCACGACCTTGGCTTCCTAAAACTCCCCCACCTCTTCTTTCTTAAATTATCCCCCAGTGGTTTTCCTACTATTGCTTTGATCATTCCTTCCCTGTTTTCAGTAGCTCCACCTACTTTACCTGCTTATTTAAACATTGCCGATGGTTTTCTTGCACTTCTCACGTGCAGTGATTTTTTTTTCTTTGAGCTATTGCAGCCTTCCTCATGATTTAATACACCACCTTTATAGGAAAAGCTCCATGACCTTTGTCTCTAACTTGGATCTCTGCCCTGAGCTACAGGATCATAACAGCTTCAGAGTGTCTCCGTGTGGATGCTGCCATATCCTACACATCTCCACACATACCTCAGATCAACATATCCAATGCCTAACTCATCTCTCCTTTCTTCTCTCTACCAACAAAAATGCGTGTTGCTTTTCCTCAACTCTGCCTTTGTTGATGGCTTCGCAATCTTGTTAGTCATATCAGATTAAAATCTTGGAGCTGTCTTAACCTCCGTCCTCTCCCTCACACATCACATCCCTCTACTTGATACATCCTACTGCCACAGTCTTTCTATCCAATGCCCTGGGTTAGCTCCTATAACCTCCTTTCTGGAGTCCCAGTCCATCTCCATGGGACTGATTTCCCACTTTCTCATCTCTTCCTTCCCTAAGCTCTGTTACCACTGCAGATTGAAATACAGCTCTAACCACGGTATTTTGGTGTCTGTCCCTGCTACTCTACTCTAATTGTTCTGGACAAGACTTCCAGTGAAATGTAAAGGACACCTTTCAGTTTTATTAGGGCCTCTCTGTGACATGTGACATTGTTAACTTCTCCCATCTTGGAACGTTCTCTTTTATCTTCCCTCGTTCTACTCTCCATTGGATTTTCTCCTATTTCTCTGGCCTCTCCTTCTCAGTCTCCAGTATGGCTGTGGCTTCCTCTGATTAAACCTTAATGTTATTACTACGTCGGAGGACACCATCATGTGCCTTCTACATTTTTTATGCTGCAATCCTTAACACGTCTGGGAAATCCCATCCACACCCATGACTGTAACACTGCCTAGGGATCAATGACTCCCACAACTACCTATCTCTAACCCATCTGTACTCCTGATTCCAGACCTGTCCAATTGCTTAACCAATTTCTCCATCGGATGGTCATACGCATGTCAAAGTCCCTTGGCCTCAACTGAACCTGTTTCTCATCTTCCCTATCTAGAGGAACAAGGATACCACCATCCCCTCTATGGTTACTTATCTATGTCAGAAACTGAGAAGTAATCCACAATTTTAACCCCTTTCCTGCCTCTGAGTCACTGTCTCTAATCCACTAATTTCGGCAAAATTAATATCTCTAAAATCTACAACACTACATTGCTAATGTGACTTCATTTGTGCAGGCTTTATTTTTTCCTCACCTAGATTTCCACAATAAATCTTACCTGATTGGCTGCTTCCAACTTTTCTATTCTCCCGTCCAATATTTTAAGGATGATATTTCTAAAATCCAGGTTTCATCGATTCAATCTCTTATTAATATTCTATAAGGGTTTTCCTTCTCTAGTATGATATGGTCAGGAGTTTTCGTGGGTAATATGACATATAATTCAAATTCTACACATTTACCTTTAAAAGCAATCAGATCTGTGTAAGATGTTTGTACAACGATGTTCAATGTGGCACTACTCACAATAGCAGACACCGGTGAGAGTAAAGGATTAACAGTAGAGGATTGGTTAAATTATATCATAAACAAATGAGCAATTTAAAATTATGTGATAGAAGACTATGTCATGATAGGGAAATGTGTAGTATATTGTCAAGTGACTAAAATGATTGCGTAACATTTTTTGTAAATGATTCATTCTTAACATATTATAGGCATAAAAACATTATCAGGATATACACACAGATCTTAAAGATGTAAAGATGTAATTATCATTGGTAATTATGATTGTAGTTCTCAAGTTTTCTACAATGAACATGTAAGATTTTTAAAATAAATAAGAAAAGAAAATGTTGTTTTATAAAAGACTAAACTCAGTTGTCAAATTTCTTCAAGCAGTTTTCTTTATCCCCAAAAACATCTTGGAACATCTGCCACTGTGCTCATCCGTCTTCTCACCACAATTCTCCAGTCTGGGTGCGGCATCTCCCCTGTGCGACCCCTGCCTTATTGCTCACATTGTATTACGTATCAATTTTATATATATATTTTTCGCTGCCTCTGTAATATGAGCTCCTCCACCCTTATTTCCTCAGCACTAAGCAAAGCACAGGTAGAGTAACTATTTACTGAATAAATGAATATTGCAGCTCATCTCACAGTGACTCACACTGATCCTTCACTGCCTTCAGGACAAAGGGCACACTCCTCAAGCTGATAGGTGAAGATCCTTCAAAATTAGCAGCAACCTATCTTTTCCTTCATACGTTTGCCCCCATTTCCTGAATTCTACACGTCCAAGCACACCCATCTGTGGGGCGGGATGGTGTCTTTTTTGTTCATGTTGTATTCCACAACTTAGCTCAGTGCCTCACACTTAGTAGATGCTCAGAAATTATTTGTTGAGTTAATGATTGGATAAACTAACTTTACTAAATGTTCTTGTACTTTTCACTTTCCCATATTTGCTAAAAAAAACTACTCCCTTCATTTTATTGTCTCTTTAACTCCCTTTCTCTCATTTCCAAGATCAATAAAGTTTGATCACCTACAAGAATCATGTCCCAATCTTCCCAGGGAAATTAAATTTTCCCCAGTAGAAATATAGCACTTATTTGATACATCCCCTTACTTACATAGCTCTTTTGATGTTATTTAAATATTAACTAGATTGTAAACTTTTAGGAGTTAAGGACTATGATACTTTGATGTCTCTCTTTCCAGTCTGTTCCCACCTATCCTTTTTTATCTGTCTTAATTGGAGTAGACTGAGTAGATATGAAATCCACCACCCCTACTTACTATTGACATAATGTCTCTGTGATTCAGTTTCTTCACCTCTAAAATTTGTTTGACATCATTATATGCCCCCCCCAAATTAATTAAATAAGATAATGTAATTAAAGTGCTTAGGACAGTACTTGGCATGTGATAAGCATTCAATTAATGTCAACAGTTGTTAACAATATTGTTATTTTTAATACAAGTAATACTAAAGCAAATGTCTATTAAATGGAAAAGTCAGTCAACTTCTTACACCATAGTTTGAGAAGCAAGGAAGTTGATTTGAAGTCAAATTTTATACTATATTTTAGAGATTGCAGTGTTCCAAACATATCTGACTCTCCCAGATGCCACAAGCACCCAGTTTTCAGTTACATATGTAAAAAGGTTATTTAATTAGAACATAAATAAGTGTGTTGAGATTGGGGAGAAACAGAAACGCTCATTCATTTTGGCTAGAAATATAACCTGGTATAGATATTTCATAAAGTTGAAGATTCATGTGTGTATGGCCCAGGAAATCTATTAGAAACATTCACTAGGGTAATTCTTACATTTGTACACAAATGACATGTATAAGAATATTTATTCGAGTGCTACTTATGATAACAAAATACCACATAGATATGACTCTAAGTTGTGCTACAAGCATCAACATGAATTAATTTCAAAAGTACAATATTGAGAGAAAACAGATGAATAATGTGTACTCTGATGTTTATATAAATTTTTTTAACATTCAAAGCAATGGCATAGGCTATTTATGGGTACATTCACATAGCAGTAGAAAAAATAAAACAGATAAAATAATAAAAACACACAATGGAGAGAAAATCCACAAAGACAGATAGCAGTAGCCACTGCAGTAGGAAAAGAGAATAGGATTAAAAAGAACCCTTCATTTTAAAACAATTTCTAATATTTTATTTTTTGTGTGCTGGGAGGTGAGTGCACAAGTCTTTTTGATAATCTATATTTAAACATCTATCTATTATGTATTGTAATCCTTTTAGGAAAATATCTGAATTCAGTGCTTTTCCCAATGGAAACAGAAGACACGCAAATTTCCCTCTACCATTGTTAGAAATTAAATCTGGTGGCTATTGTCCTGGCTTGAAATAAAGATGTGTTTGTTTATTCTGAGGAAGGATCCTATAACGAAGTGTCACTTCTGAGGAAGGTGCTGGAGAGAGCCTCCAAGAAACAGTAACATCTTGGGAGGAAGCAGTCAACCTCCTCTTCCTTCCCCCTCGCAACCTTAGACACCTGAAGATTCTCTTTCTTCAGCATTCCTTCTTGAGTGGAGCAGGAGGAAAAGCAGAACTAAGCTGCATTTTAGTGAAGGAGGTGCTGCTGTCCCATTTTTCTGGCCAACTCTGAGGGCTCTCCCGAATTCCAGTCCCACGTTTTTAACAATGAAGCTTCCCTTTGCACCGAGGGTCTATTCATCTCCATTTCAAATGTCCTGAAGTAAAAGCAACGTTTCTTCCCACAAGAAGAAGCTCTACCTCTTGACTCAGTGTTATTGTCATTCTCACAGGCCACCAAGCTGAGAAACTCAAGAACATCCTGCCTGTTGTTTTTCATCATCATCATTTTTATTATTACTTAATTTTTTTTTTATTTTTTTGCATGACTTCCTCATCCCTCTCTTCCATTTTCATTCCCAGCACCCGTTATCCACTGATGCTCAGACTACTAAAACCTGTTTCCAAAGTGCTCTCTGAATTCATGCTCCCATGCTCCAAACCATGTATGCCATTCCTTGGATGATCTTCCTCAAGCACAGCTTTCAACATATTGTCCCTGGGTTAGGACCCTTTTGGAATGCCACCAACTTGAAGCTAAAGTACAAATCCCTTTAAAGCTTCCATAAACGTGAACCTTATTCCAGCATCATCACCCAACGTTCCCTAGGAGACCCTTCAAAGAATACCCAATGTCCCTCCTTTTCAGCTATATATAAAAACAGCCTATTCAACTTCCCATCTTAATTTCTGTACTTGACATTGCCTCTACTTGAATGTGTCCCAAACTTCAGACATTCTAGTACCTCATGATTTTTCCATTATCAAGTACCATCTGAACTTTTTTTTAACTTAACATTTTCTGTAAATCCACTCTGATTTTAGCTCAGATAAGTCTTTTAAAAGCAAATTTCTATTAGTACCAGAAATGGAAAAACTCATGTCTATTGGAATAAATACGCAATAACTATAAAAATAAATGTTTTTCTAAGTTATTAAGTTATAACTAAATACTTTTTGCCTGCTAAAATCATTAAACCTGTTACTTACTCTATTGTTGTTAAAAATGAGGATTAAACATGTGTTAGAAGAATTTTAAAGTCATAACAACAACAACAAAACTTAGTCCTTGAAGAATTAAAAGTAAGTTGAAAAATATAACTTTCTCACTGTGCTAACTCAACATTATTGTTATTGATATTGCCTAAAATTATTTCATCCATAAAAATGTTGGGAAACTGCTCTAGATGAGATATTCTCTTCATCTTTTTCTGCTGATTTCAACTCTGTACATCCTTCTAGGCCTGGCTTAAGCTCCACCACTTCCCAGGATATCATCTTGATATTCATTTTCCATGACCTCCCCTTCCTCTGGCATCTGGGCACATGTTTTTTTTCATGTTTTGGGAAGTCACTCCACTCTGTTTTTGAGTGACCCATAAACAAGTTTTCGAATTTATTTTGTTCTGAACTCCAATGATTATAGTTCAAGCAAAGATTTATGGAGGCATGTTTTTAATCATAATACTGAGCATCACACCTTCTAAGGAGTGGATAAACGGACCAACAGTGATACTGGGAATGGCATGAGTGATTGATGGAGTCGCATCTCCTCCCTTTAGCTTTTTATAAGTATGTATCTCCTCTAGGAGAAGAGGATCCCCTCAAGGGCTATGCCTCTGTCACTCTTTAACCCCAAGGCCCTGTCCAATGGAAGAACACTGTAGAAGTGCTAAAAATAATTGTCGAATAATGACACTTCCTAGAGAGAGTAAACCATAGATGGCATTCCACAGCAAACCAATGCTGCCCTTTTAAATAGTATACCATATTTATCAAGTGCTTTTGCAGCTTCCCTTCTTCTTTGTTTTCATTCTAATGCTACCCTACACTTGCTGACATAGCTCCTCAGAGAGTTTTAATTTAAATAGTACATCACATGCAAAACTTTCTACATGCATCACAAATACAGGTTGCTATCACCTTCAGCTATCACCAAATACCACAGAGGATACTTAGTTTTAATAGATAGTTAGGCATATGTGTGGTTTTTTAAGAAAAGATTTTCCAAAAATTCAGACATGCTTTCAAGTGTAAAATAAATATAACCCCAAATTGTCTTTTGTCTTCCAAATTAGCCACTTTAAGATAAGATGGTGTTTGGCGCATCCCATCTTAATAGTCTTTATTATCTTTAAGACAGAGACACATAAAAATAATCTGTTTACAAAATGCTACAGGGAATGTGAGACAACTGGCATAAATAATATTTACTTGTATATAGTTTTCAAACAAGTTGCACCAAATAATTATGACTTCATAATTCCTCTATCTGTACAGTACCTATGAAATCATATTAAAAATCCCTATTATGAATGAGAGATAATCACATGATTAAGTTAAGGAAGGTATAAAAGGATCACCACAAAAGTTGAGGAAACTTTAAGAATATACCAGAAATGCATCATCATAGCTAATTATTGTTATGCAAAACTTAGGCATGAACATAGTTGATCCAATATCGGTCCTGAAATTAGACCCACTGAAAATGGACTTAGATATTTTTTTTCTGGAGTCAGGGATGCCTTAATAAATAGGAGGCACCAGAATTTTCACTACATTCTCTATCTTTTTTTAAATTGTAGTGAAAAACAAGTAACATAAAATTTACTATCTTAACTATTAAGAGTACAGTTCAGTAGCGTTAAGTATATTTATACTGTTGTGCAACCAATCTCCAGAACGTGTTCAGATTGCAAAACTAAAACTCTGTACCCATTAAACACTTCCTATTCCCACCTCCCCCAACCCACTGGCACTCAGCATTCTATTTTGTGTTTCTATGAGTTCAACTACTCTTAATACCTCACATAGGTGGACTCATACAATATTTGTGTCTCTTTAATCTGTTTTTGAAGTCTAATTGAAACTTAATTGGGAAGAAGCCAAGTTTATCCTCCGTCTGTTAGTGCCTAACCATTTATTTAGTACAACACACTATACTGATTTCACTATATTAACCCAATGAAGTAGGTTTTATATCGACTTCACAAGTGAGGAAACTGAGGCTCAACAAGGTGACGCATATAGTTAGAGGACACACATCTGAAGCTTGGGGCCAGTGAATCCAACTTCATCTGACTTCAATGCCCACAGTTTCTTCAATACACCTGGCTGTTTCCTGAAATATTTAAAATTTTCCGAGGATTTCAACCATATACATATTTGAAGCAAACCAGAGTCTTTTTTTTCACATTTGATTTTGAATGTTGCATGTCTTTCTCCTTTTTTTATAAATTATTTTATTGTAGTCTGTGTCTCAAGGTATTATTCTATGTGTCGAAGTTTGTTCTACACCACGTCCCACAAACTCACAGAATATCAATTACCTTCCTTTTTTCCTTTCTAGGCAGGGCCTGGGAAGAAGCATTTAGTTTGTTCAATTCTTCTGGAAATAGCCCAATTTCCTATATGTACCATATATCAATAGTGAAGAGAATATTAATTTTTAAAAACAACACTTACAGTTGTGGAAATGAACCCAAGTCTCATCAGTCCAGGAACATTATGTTAGTGAATGAAAGTCACTCTACGACAAGCAAGGACTCTCTTCAAGCGTGTCTTGCTCTGTGTGCGGCACCTGACCTGCTGCTTACTGAGCCACCTGGGACTAGAAGTCCTCCCCGTGTAGCTTCAGGCTGCCCGACCAGAAACCCTAAGAGGCAAAACTACAACACCCACAATTCATACTCCTCACCTGAAACCAGGAGAAGAGGGTGGATGGCTACAGTTTCACCCTAGGAAGGAAAAATAACTGGAAAGGCAAAGCAGTACATAAAAAAATACGTATCAGGTGGGTAGATCTAAGGGCAATTTGTAAATACGAACTTATTTCTGTAAAAGGAAACAAAAGTGGTTTGATGTTTGCCAAAGAGTAAGCAGGCACCCTCAGTGTTGGCAAGAACTGAAAACTCTTCGTGCAAACAAATGCTCATGCAGCTGTGGAACCGGCCCCACCAGATTCTCCTTCAGTGATTCAGAGCTAAAGCTGCCTCACTGCCGACCTGCCCACCGAGCAGGTGGATGAGGGCTTTCCAGATGGGGATGGAAAGCTTCTGATTCCTCCTACATCAGCACTGTAATTGTCACTCAGAGGGGCCACCGATATAATGCAGACCTTTAACCCTTCATCTTCCAAAATGCCCTGGAGTTTTCAAAATGTGCTTTAAAGTGTAAGATGGATGATATTTCCTTCCATTTTTCCCTTCCATTTCCTCATTTTGTGTTTTCCTTCTGCATATTACAGCATTATTTCCGATTGCTTACAATTCAAGACAAGAAAATTGGGGGTGGGACAGGGTAAAATAAATTTTGAGCCAGGGGTAGGATAAAAAGGCTACACTATGCCTTGGTGGTGCCAGAAAAATGATAAGAATCGCCCATCAATGGATGGCCTGCTTATACAATGTTCCAAAAAGGCCTGTTGGTTAAGCAGAAGAATCACACCTCCACAGCACGTGACCAGCCAGGACCCAGATGGCAACACAAGGGCTTCAAACCCCCTTAACCCCATACCATAATGCCTTGTCTGTCCTCCTGCCGTACACTGAGCTACTGTCTTGGAGATGGAGGAGGAGGCGGCGAAACTGAAAGATTGAGAATAAAAAAGGACTTGCCCAAAAGATTACTGAAGAGAAAAAAGACTATGGTGGACTAAACTGGGAGTTTAAAATCTGCTTCACCCCATCCACACTCTAATGGTGACAACCAACATGCAAGCTGAAATGCCAGTGACTCAGGCCAGCCTGGGAGATAAGGGGGAAGAGAGCACTTAAGTGGCTAAACAGACACAGCTATCTGGGAGCTGGAATTAGGAACTGGCGACACAGAAGCAGAGACAGCAGAAACACTGTCGTGTTGAACAAAAGCAGCTGTGAAAACAGTGCCCTGCTCTGGATGTGGCTGTCGCAGCCGTGGAGACTACAGCCCAGGATTCTCAGTGATGGACATACACACTGAGGTTTCTCAGCAGAAACAACTAATTTATCCAGTAGCATTACTGTATTTTGGCTGCTGCTCTGGCTTCATAAGTCTTGTGCCCGATTCTCCAGCCTTCCCAGCAATTGTGGGACTGGAGTTTGGTGTGTCATTCTTCAGTGTATACTAGCCAAAGTTATTTCTATTGTTTGGAGCTAAAAACTCTGACTGCTACATCTAACGCAACTGTTACCTCACTGTAATAGATACAAAATAAGTGGCAGTATTCCCCCACAATATTTAGACTCCATCAGATCAAGGACTGGGTCATATTTAATCTCTAAATATCCAAAAGCTCCACAGTGCCTACCCATGGTACAGATTTGTTGACCTAAATTGAACTGACCAGCAAAATGGGGAAGCTTTGCTTCAAGTTCCTTCTACCTCAAAAATTCTCTGACCACATGGAAGCTGTTAGCTATGTTAGTTACATATTAATGCAGGGGTAATTTTTTTTCTATTAATGCTGCAGCTAGTTTAGAATTTGGACATGACTCCCTCTCGGTATCTACTAGGGAACAGAACAAGTGAATTCTTGCACCCGGAGGGGAAATCAAACACACAAAAAGTGGTTTAAATATGCCCATGCTGTTACTTAATAATCAAAAGGGGATTTTCCTGGTATCCTTCAATGACCTATGTTAAATGTCACTCCTGTTTGGTCCCTGTAGCACAAATATACCAAAAAGAGTAATAGGAAACAGCCATATTCCCCACGTGCTCAGATTTTTTTCCAGTATGAGGCTATCTTGGAAAGAGAAAGGCCACATTAGCAAGCTTATATGAAAGTCCCCCCTGGAGTTTTTTCTCTGTCCTGTTTCAGTCTGTATGTTGCCTCTGACATCCTGGTTCACTTTGTCCCTGAGTCATGATCACACGGTAACCTTCCAAAAATAGTTAATAACTGTGCCATTTACCAGTTACTTTCAGTGAATAGCTCAAATTATAGTAAAACGTTACGGCTAAAGTTAACCTCGGTCAGATCGACCTTATTTCCCTAGATTAAGAAAGCGAGCCAAGTTGTTCTTACAATTTCATATTTTCCTTCATTACCTCTTTCTGGCTCCTGATTCCAACTGTAAGATGAGTCATCCATAAATTGACCCCCACCAAGCTGCAGTTTAGAAGTTCATCACTGTTTTCTTTCACTTCTTGCTTTCAGGGTAACACAAGGAAATCCATGCCAGCTCTTCCAAGAGTTAGATTTCCATGCTGCCCTTTTGCTACTCATCAACAACAGAGAACCCTCTGTGCAGTTTTGGCTGGAACGTCCATGGAGTACTTGCCTCATAACCTAAAGAGTTGTCTATTTATTGACTTCTCTGTATTTTTATTGGTACAACTGCCACTTTCATACCACGACCGCGCCTTGGAAAAATCTTCAGCTGCCTTTACATCAGCTTCCTGGGATCTCACATGCATTTCCAGAAAATTTTCAAAGTGTATATTTGTCTAAGTCCTAGGAATGTATGGACTTTTGTGTCTCTTGATTAAAATAGTGATTTGTGCATTCCATTAACAGATGTGTGTGTACAAGCATACAAATTACCTCACCCACTTTAGGGGGAATAAAAGAGTTTACTCTGAGTCCCTGGTATACTAGATTGTAAGTTATTTGAGAATAAAATACCAGCTTTTGATTGTGTTCTCTAAAACTCATAATCTACAAGCCAAGACAAGGGGATGGCAGATATTCCTAATTTGTGTGCAAACATAGTTTAGATAGCATACACACACACACACACACACACACACACAACCTGTTTCTTAAACATTTTTAAATTTTGCACATAAAAACAAAACATTTTTTAATGTTAACATCCATTCACATTCTGCTGTGTGCTGTGGACACCATCAATGGAATTTTTCAAATCATTTTTCTGTCAGTTTGATGCTCTGAAAGCAGGTAGCAGTGTATTTCATATTCTGGGAATACTGCCACTTATTTTGTATCTTTCTAATAAGTATTAAACCACAGTGTGATCTATTCTCTATCTTGGGTTTAAGAGATTGAACTCCCTAGAGACACAGACAGGCTTACCGACAAGATGCAAACATCTGGTGCTCCCCAGCATAGAAGGAGACTGTCTTCAGCCAATCATCCTCTACCACATAAGGATTCCCATCTGGGATGTCAGGGCCTTTATGAGGTTGGCCGTTTGTATTTCCACACATTCTCCTGGTGCTAACAAATTCATTCTGAGTGTATTTGTTTTCGATTGCTGTCATAACAAATTACCACAAATTTAGTGACTCAAACCATGCAAATTTATATTCGTACAGTTCTGGAAGACAGGAGGCTAACAGGGTCTCACTGGGCTGCAACCACAGCATCATTATGACCACATTCCTTTCCGAAGATGCTGGGGGAGACTCCACTTCCTTGCCTTGTTCAACTTCTAGCGGTCATCCGTGTTCCTTAGCTTAGACTCTCCCTCCTCCAGCAACAGCAGGTTGAGTCCTCTCAAGTCACATCTTTACGATCCTGTCATCACATCAACTCTCCCTCCCTCTCTGTCTCTGTCTCTGTCTCTGTCTCTGTCTCTGTCTCTGTCTGTCTCTGTCTCTCTCTCTCTCTCTCTCTCTCTCTCTCTGTCTCTCCCTCTCTCTCTCTCTCTCCCTCCCTCCCTTTTTCTCTCTCTCCCTCCTTTTCCCCCCTTTCTTTCCCTGACAACAGCTGGGGGAGCTTCTCTGTGAAGAACTCACTCACTGATTACACGAGACCTCCTGGATTCTAACCCCCGTCCCCCACCCACCTTAAAGTATAGACCCTTAATCACACCTAAAAAGCCCTTTTTGCCATGGCAGGTAATATATTCATAGGTTCTAGGAATGAGGGTGTGGACATCTTTGAGGGGCCATTATTCTGGCTACCACGCCAAGTTTCCACTTCAGGAAGTTATCTATATAGTATTCTAAGGGTAGAGTTGGGTCCCTTACAAACTTGTCACTGGAATCAAGAGAAAATATTTTTATGTGCAAACAGGACCAGTGTTAAGAGAATGTATGTAATTGAAAAGGCATAAGAGAGGCCCTGGGTCCTCCAACCATCACCTGCCTCTGCACTGTTACCCACTATTTCATTATGAGAGACCCATGATTCAGTTCTAAAAGGAAGTGCTCTCAAGAGCAAGTAAATTAATTCAATAAGTCCTTATTAAAATGGAAATATACCTTAGAAGGGTTCCCATGGCAAGGATTCATCAACCACCTTTCTAGTAGGGGTTAGTGGATGAAATGGGCGGAGTCGGGCGGATAAAGGCAGCGCGACACTGAACAGGATCCCCTGTAGCAGAAACTCTACACAAGTTTCGCTCACATCCACGTGAGAAAGGAGGGTCTCTCCCGACTCCCGAGAGACTCTAGCAACAGATACCATTTTGCGAGCCTTCTAACACATGACTCTGTCCTGACTGACCACAGGTGATTAATCATGGACAACGGGATTGAAAATTAATGTCCAAACCGAAGTTGTCCAAATGCAAACTAGACCAGGGTTTTTCACACTGTGTGTTAGACGTGTTTGTGGTCTTCAGTCAATTCATCAACATTTCCAGTGAAATAGAATATATGGAAATAGAACAGAATAGAAGGGATGAAATGGAATAAATAGAAGAAAACACATTTTAAAAAGGTCAGTGTTGTTTCATGAAGGGTTCATTTCCGTGTGTATGTAAATGTGTGTGTGTATGTGCATGCATGTGTCTGTATGGATGTTTGAATGTTGGGTCAAATACAAAATGTTTTCCTTTCTGTAGCAAATTTGAAAGCTGCAGAGCTAAACAGGGGTCTTATGAGGTATTCTGACATGGAGGTATTTCCTATCAGGGTTTATTTTCTTATTTTTTTAATTGAATAGTAACGAATGAACAAAACAATCAAATCATCTCTTTTATGACATGCAAATGAAAAACTTCAAACAGAGTTACAGGCTTGGGAGTATTGCAAAACCAAGATAAACATCTTGACAAGACGGAAAATAGAAACCACAAACTAGTCAAAAACTTGAGTAATATGCAGAGACCGTGGGAGGAGAGAGCAGTAGGGTGGACGGTTGCTGATTGGTGGTAGAGTAGAAACAGACAGAAAGAAACAAAGAGAAAGGCTAGTCACAGGAATGGCAGAATCACAGAGTTCAAAAGTATTAGAGACCCATTTATAAGGCCAAAGCAAGGTGAGTTGTTAGTCATTCTCACATTCAACAAATACTTACTGAGTGTTTACTACATGTCAGGTACTTTTCTAAGAGCTGGAGATACTGCAGCAAGAAAAACAGACTCAAATCCATGCCTTCACAGAGGCTACATTCCAGTGAATTGTGTACTAAGGGTTACACCCTAAACTATGTTTCAGTTCTTTCTGATTGTACAAACGTCACAGTGACTTCCTGTGCTCTTACTTTGTTCTCTATCCTCTCAGATCCCTCATTATTGTATTTCTTGCAACATGAAAGACCTTAATTAATGTGGCCCAAATTAAAAGTTGATGACTTCAAGTTTTGCCTTGGACTGGTTCTAAACGTACAGAGCTCTCATTCTGAATGGGTTCAAGTAGGAGCTTGTCTCTTCTTGCAGATGGCACTGTGACCAAAAAAGAAGAATGAGGTAACTAAATATAATGAAGGTTTCATCACTGTTTCAGGTTTACTACTTTGCAGAATATTTATTTGTTTATTTATTACTTTAAATTTATTTATTTATTTTTGCTCCAATAAATGATTTGCTTTTTAAGGAACCAAGAATTACTTGTTAGGCAAAATTTGCCTAATTCTGTTAGTAGTTCTCAAGGCATATTCATCCTGCCTGTTCCAGAAACATTTAACATCAATCATCTCTTATTTTCCTTTGCATTTTTTTTCTATTTTAGACCTTTCTCTCATTGGAACCCTTCCTTATTCACACATCTCTTAAGTGTCCACCATTTCATAAAAACAACAAACTTTTACATCATTCTCAAGCAACCACGATAACCTTCGCTCCCCATCATTGATAAGCTTTCGATAGAGTTTCTCTATATGTACTTGCTATCAGTTCCTTATTTTCTTCTCAGTCCTCAACCCTTTCTAATCTGACTTCTGCTTTCATCAAGCTCTCCTTACAGCCATTTTTTTTAATCCAATGGATTTTTTCTCCATCTTTATCTTTCTTGATCTCTCAGCAGATTTTTAATAGTGAAATCAGTCAGAATGGTCTACATTATGCTGCAGAAAAAAACAACTCCAAGACTTCGGGCTCACCATAGCAAAGGTTTCTCTCTTGCTCATTCTGCCTGTCCATTGAGAGTCACCCGGAGGGCTTTGCTCATCTTAATCACTCAGGGACTTAGATCTTCAGAGAAGCCTGTTTTCTGAACACTGCCTGTTGTCCTGGTAGAGGGAGAGCCCGGGGAAACTTCACACAGGCTATTGTTGCCTGTGCCTAGAATCAACACACAGCCTTCTCGCTCTTAATTCTTCAGTCAAAACTGAAGACATGGCCACACTCACCTAGGAAGTAGTTGTTAGCATGCCCCTATAGATGAAGAGGTAGAAAACTCTGATAAGTTGGGTGAAATTCCTACAAGGAGGTTCCCTGACCCCTCCCCTCCATGCAACTTACTGTCCCTCATCATCTGAGAGACCACACACTTGATCCTTCTCCTCTCTTTCTGGCTGCTCTTGTTTTCCGTCTTTGCAGGCTCATTCTCCCCTAGTCAGACTGACCTCACACCTCATTTCTTTCCCTGGGCAATCTCATCCTTGCCACTGCTTCTATTACCTCCTATACGTTAATAATTTTAAACTTACATCAGAGTCCTTCTCTGAGCTCTAAACCCAGACATCCAGCTCTCCACTCTTCTTCATTTCGACTTGTACATCTCAATCCAAAACTGGACTCATAAACTTGCCCCCAAATGGTTTCTTTGCCCATGTTTCCTCCCTTAGAGAGTGGCACCAGGAGCCATTCAATTTGATGTCAAACTCCCAGGACAGATGCTCTGCTTCTCTCACTGTTCATGACGTCTATCACCAGCCCCTGTCAGGTTCACCTCCTAAATATAACTCACTCCATATTCCTCTCTCCATGTTCATTGACACATTACCCTACTCCAAACGCACCACATACTGTGCCTAGAACTAAACAACAGCCTAACTGGCCTCTGCTTATCCACTTTTGATGTTCTTCAATCCATTCTTTACTCTGAAAATGGAAAGTTTTTTCCAAAATGTAAATACAAGTCCCCCACCTTAAATTTCTTAAATAGCTTTCCCTTGCTCTCAGGGTAAAGCTAAAATAACTCATGGTTTCTTGACTCCTTCCTATTTGTTCATGCTCATAATATAACACTCAGTGATTTGCTTTGCTCCAGAGAAGACTTCTGGAATTTTCCTGGAATTTTCCAAGTTTTCTTCCACCAAAGAGTCTTTGCACATTCCCTCTAATTGGAATAATCTCTTCCTTCTTTCCCGTTAGATCTTGCCCACCCACAGGAAAGTCTTCCATTGAACATCCACATAAAGTTTTTCATTCCATGATAATTTTGGTAAATAATTCATGTTTGTTGTTCAGGTAAGCTCCATGAGGCCAGTGTTTGTTTCTTCATTATTTTCCCAGTTGCTAACATAGTGTCTGGGATACAGCAGATGTGTATTAAATATAGTTTAAATGTATAACTAAATGGCAAATTTTGAATTCCTTTTGTATACTAGGTTTCAGTGGAAACAATATTTATAACTTTGTTTAAAGTTTCTGAGAGAAAGAGAGAGAGAGAGAGAGAGAGAGAGAGAGAGAGAGAGAGAGAGAGCGAGAGAGAGAGAGACACTGAGGTCCTTCTCACTAGGGAAATTCATAAAGAAATATTTTCTAGGACTAGAACTTTTTGCTAAAATGTACTTGTTTATGAGATTATTAGTAATAACCTTACTAATAAAAGAGACACAGTGTACTCATCTTTTCCCAATTATATGTCATGGACAATCTTCTAACATGATACTAGGGTAGAGACTAGAAACATCCAAATGGCCATTTATATTTAAAAAACAAAACAAAACAAAAAAAATCAGTTAACTGGAACACTCGTAGAATAATTTCCCCCTCTTCATTTTAGAAGAAATTTAGGAATTTCCAAAAGAAGAGTTTAAAGTCATGGGTGCCACATTTAATAAATACAGGCCTGCAGATTTCACTGAATTTCTGGAAAATGAAATTAAGTTACCCCACACCCAAGTGATTAATGTGTCACCCTAAATTCCAAGCTGATAATTTAAGGTAGTCATCCTAAGAACTGAAGCTGCCAGGAAGAGGAAAATAATTTATCTCAATTTGAATATATACTAACTCAGATTCCTGTGGTATAATTTTAAATGCCGTTCAATAACTATGTTTCTTCACACATAAACGGTACAATTTGCATGTGAAGTTAAAGAGTTAATTTCTCAATAATGGACAAGACACCAGAAATTTTACATTTTTTAAGATTCAAATATATGTTTAAGGTCCATGAATGATCAATAACGCATTTTAAAATGAACATGACTAAAGGAATTTTAATATATCCAAGAAAGACAAAATATCAAACATGTTTCAGATTAAAATCAGTGGGATATTATTCACATTAATTACTTGGTGTAATTAAATTATTTTGAACTTTCCTTAGCACTTTAAAGCATTAATTTCTTGGAGACGCCTATAGTGAAATTTGGTGCTACTATAAGAACATTGTTTGCTTCTATTATTTATACCTATAAAAATCAATATCAAAATTTATAAAATAGATTTACTCCTATTCCATTCATCTTTGCAAAAGAATAATAGCTTACTCATTATCGAGGGAAGATGCTAATGAACAGATTTCCAATGATGCCTTAGTCACTCATAAGTATCATGAAAGTTATTAGAAAGGAGCTAAAGTAGAGTCTAAAAAAGAGAATCTCAAATTCTAAAGAGTTACTTAGAATTTCTCAGGTTTGAGACTATCTTTACTTTGCAAATTCATACAACATTATAACACACAACAATGTATCAGGCATGGCAACTGAGACTCAAAAGATCTAAGAGAATGTTCATAGTGGATGAACCAGGCTGGACCCTGGGTCTCTAGGCTCCTAATTCAGTGTTTTTTCTACTTAACCATGAAGACATTTAATATAATCTTTCTGGCATCATCAATGCTCCAATACTATGGAAACCGTAATACTGCATATTGTGAAATAAATGTTTTATATGAGTGGTTAAAAGGAACCATATATTAAAAGGGTAAAAATAATTTTCAAAAAAGTATTTGAGGATCAAAAACCCTTTACAGAAATGGTTTAGGATTCCAAAGAAGAAATTAAACAGAGAAAAGTCCCTTTCATATTCACTGGTGGGAAGATGAAAGTAAAAGTTCAGAAATATGAAAGAGCTCTGGCACTCATTTAGATACATTTGCCTGCATTTCCAAAACGTAAACCACATAATATAAAAGAATGTTTCTGGCCAAATTAATGGCCTTAGGAGGATAGTTTGTGGTGTCGCCACACAATTTCCTTTTATATTCATGCTGCTGCAATTGATTTGCCTATTGGTCTCTCTCCTGGCCAACTTTTCCAACATCACTGAGAACGTCGGGGTATCAAAGAAATACAAGATTTGAAAGTGATTTGCAAAGATTCTTTCCACACATAATCTCTCTGGGAGACTGTGGGGGTGGCATCGGGGAATTGACAGATCACTGTCTGGATAGACTAAAATAGACCGTCATGCTATTTTTTAACCATTAAAAATTGTACAAAACATGACTATTGTCACATACAAAAATCAGAAACATCTATGCTAATTCTGTCATGGCATTGTTCCAGGAGAATGAAAATGCAGGCCTTCCTTGACTAACAAATGGCCCACTGGGTGATAGAGTGACCCTCCTGCATAATCACCCTCCATCTTTCCCAGCTGAGCACTGATCTCAGGGCTTTGAGGTTGTCCTAGAAAGGAAACCCTGCTGGTGTAAATCCAGAAGAATTAACAAATCATTAGTACCAAGTAGCTTCATTAACATTGTGGTTCATGCCCCTAAATGTTAAGGAGACATTTGCGGGCTGATCTAAGAACCTAACCACTATTTCAGACATTATTTTTTGAGAAGCTGCATTCAGATTCCAAACAATTGACTCACACACAGTTGATAAGGATTTTTAAGCCTGCGGCTGACATGAATAACAATAAAGTATGAGAGTTGTTTGAGGGACTAGGTGGCATTTCTAACCATTCTTGACATGCTTGTAGAATTTTACAATTTTGCTATAGTGGATAAAGCATCGACAAAGAAATCCAAACACCTAGATTCACACACCAACTCTTCCACCTACTAAGCTCTGTGACATTGATCCAGGACACACCTGGAAACGGGTGTAATGTCCGTCTCACCCCTTCTCGGGGCAGTGAGGCAGCATAGTGCCGGTACAGGACATTGACTTGAAAGTGAGACAAACGTAGGTTTGGATTTTACCTCCACCATTTACCAACTTAGAGAATTTCTCCAAGTCTAAGGTCCTTGCCTTTCGGGTTTTGGGGGAGGAGTGAAAATAATATGTGCCAAACAAATTCTGGGCCAGTGAATAAACTGCAGTGATCATACAAGACGTGGAAGGTGCTTGAAAACAGTGGAGGGTTATCTAACATAAAGTATTATGTTGTTAAGCATATGAGTATGGACAGCCATTATGCAATGCAATTTAGTTCACAACTGGAAATCATAATGTATACCGAACTTGATGCTTGTGGGCTATCTGTTTTCCAGACTAGAATGATGGAATACAGGCCATGTGTGAAGACAAGGCTTTTGTCTACCTTTGACCATGACAGTACCCCAGGTCCCTACAGCAGCCCTGGCACTCAGGAACATACTAACACTAGCAAAGCATGTGTGTGCCAGGCATTTCATCCTTATAACAGCCCATGATCTATTATTCGCCACAATTTACAGACAAGGAAAGAGTGACATTGATCAACTTCAGAGCCAGTAAAGGGACAGATTCAGGATTTGAACACAGTCTGGCTCCAGAGTGCATTCTCTTAAATGCTATGTTTTACTGGACACAAATATTTGTTAAGTAAATATGTGAAACCCCATCTTCTACTATAATTATCAATACCTAAACCATAATAACATTAAGGATACAATGTTAGTGAAGTGCATTTGATGAAGAAAGATGGACATTTCCTTTTGTGTTTGTATAAAGTGACCAAGAAAACCTCCTTGGAGCAACAAAGGGAAACGGTCCCATTTTCTGAGCAGGCCTGAGGCCGGATTACACAGGGCAGTGAGGGGCAAAGTGATTGCCCACTAAGTCTTAGTGGCCTTTGAGTGAAATGATTTGCAGAATTGTCTCCTCTAATTCATCTCTCAGAACACATGTATACCTCTGGCAAGCTGTGGGGGTACACTGTGTTCAATGGAAAAGTCTGGAATGTGGGGCTCTCTTTCCTAAAGAACAGGCCCCACGGAAGCTGTTGGAAATATGGTCAAATCTAGGAAGGATAAATCACACTTCCTAGATTCTATTCTGACTTCACCATGCTGTGGGTTCACTCAGCTTTGGGTTTTTCACTTTTTCTACTCAGAAGTAAGCACTCTCCAGCCTTGATAGTATTTGCCTTCAAAGTCAGCTCATGTCACAGAAGAGCTACGAAAAAGCTGGGTAACCTTCAAGAATACAAACCTTGTCAGCCTCACGCCCCTTAATGATACTTGTATTTTCTAGGTTATAAGTTTGTTTTCTGTCAATATGAAATAATGCATCAAGAACTGTAAATTTGTGGGCAGTAATAGCGTTGCTGTTCTTCGAGAACTAGAGAGGTGAACGGAATGATGATTCCAGGAAGAGGGCCTGAACAGAGCTGCCTGGTTCTAAGCCTGACTCACCAGCCACGTGACCTACGACCCTCCTGTGCCCTCCTCTCAAAAGTAATGGAAGTAATTCCGATATCACCAGGATTTTGCAAAGGTTAAGAGAGTTAATACATGTCAAGTTCATACTATGGTGTCTGGCTTATTATGAAGATGTCTTACTAAATGCTAATTGTTATTTATAAAATTCACATACATTACTGAAATATAAATATATGTGAGGTTTTCTTCCCTCCCTAATAAATGTTTTCATTCTGCAAACTATCCCTGGTCTATTTTGCCTTTATTCAGCACCTGAATATAAATGTCTTTTACATTTATAAATAACTGTAATCATCATAATTTGAAATATTCATGAAGGACCCTAAAGGTCCTTCTGAAGACATAATAATTTGTTGTTCTTCTGAGGCCAACATCTGTCTCTCCTGTTTTATAAAGGGCCCGGATCCTCAGGTAAGAGTGAACCTAATGACCTAGTGAATTTACATCATTCACATCTCAATCACATAATTTAACATCCTTATTCAAGCTTATTAGAGCTTCCCATTGCAGTTCAATGCATTTGCTGGGGGTGGGGGGAGTTGGAGGCAAGGCTTACATGCTAAATTGGTATTTACAAATTTGATTATTCTAAAAAGACTTGGAATCTATTACCAGTGAATGTCAGCAGTCAACTTTATCTGTAGTTTAACAACATTCTTTAGGTCTGGATTTGTACTGCCAACAATTTCTAGGAACCTTTGCCTAGATGTTCATGGGGAAACTTAACTATGTTATTATAAAATTAGCTCCCTCCCAAAACCCATGTTTTCCCTCTGCCCTCTGTTGCCATGCAGCAGCCTACCCATCTGTCCCCTCGTACCTGCCCCTAAAGAAAGAAGAGTCTGTGAGACGGATCCTTTCAGGGACTTTGCTTCACCTTAGTGCTTACACCTATGTCTCCAAGTTTGGCCCCAAAAGATGGCTGACTAGTCAATGATGAGTAAGATTCCCCACAGCAGAGGGTGGAGGGAATGGGCAACCCAAGCCAGACACAGCCGTGTGGGGACCATCTGGGGAACTCACGGGCTCGATAGAGGTGGGCACAGCCCCCCACCTTTCCCCGGCTAAGGAGAGCCTCTGCCTGTGTGGCTGCATTCTTTCCCACAACCTGCAGGGGAAGTGACTCAATGATGTGCTCTCCATCTAGTCATATGCATGAAGGTTTTGTCCCTTGGGGAAGTACTTATCCTGAGACTTACAGTTCAGCTGCCTGCAGGCAAGGGTGATTGGCTTGAATCAATTTCCTATTATAATGTATGGGATTCACAGATCTTGAGATTGACAAGCTTTACTTCTTTTACTTCCCCACCTAACTAATAAAAGCTATGCGTTGGCCCGATTCAGGGCTCAGCCCTTGAAGCTGGAGTCCCTTGGCCCCACTTGCACACTATCTTGGCTACTGTCTTTCTTAACCCTGCGCCGCCCTCCTCACTCCTCACAACTCTTGCCGTGCAGGACGCGACAGCCCTCCATCTTCATAATGATATCATCATTCATTCTGCTGTTTGCCTACCGTCTGAGCATCGTCCACTCCTTTCTCACTCCACAGGCAAAGTGTTTCAAGTCCCCTTGATTCAGTCACCAAAACATCTCTGGAATTTATCTTTCACTTTCCAGTCCCTCCTCTTTCTTAGATTAGGTTCTTATGGCAACATGTGCACTGTAGTAAGTAGCCAGCTAAGTAAGTCACTTGCTTCCAATATCTTACATTCTGATCAGATCACCTCCCAACTAAAAACCTTTGAAAGCTCCCTAGGTATAGAGTCTAATGGCAAAATGCCTCCTTGGCATGGCCTCCAGGGCCCTTCACAGTCTGAGTCAGCAGACACTTCCTGCTCATCTAAACGCCCTCCACTCTAGTCATATGGGATCCCTTATTCTTACATGCAAGTGTCATTTGTTCAACCACCTTTGCTTTGCCCTCACTCAATTTGTTCCTTGTGTCTTTCTTGCCCATGTTTATTCATGCTTCAAAAATATTCGTCCTTCAAAAGTCTCTTCAGGGAAGCCTGCTTGAGTTTTCCTTCCTTCCTTTTTGAGGAATACATCTTTTCTGTGGCCATGGTAATAGAATAGCCATTATTACATTGTTTTGAAAATTTGTTAATGTCTTTATGTTTATTAAGCTGTATTATCAGTTTATTATGGAAAAATGCTGTTTCTTGCCTCTAGTCCCTAGATCCCTAGAGAATGGGGGCAAAGCTATCTTACTAACATTTTATTGAGGAGTATAACCCCAAGGAAACAAGAGTAAAGGAGAAAGTAAAGTGATTGGGAACGAGTGAAGTAAATAGCAGGTGATTTGTTACTGAACTGACCATGTGAAACCACCGTATTTCAGACCAGGCCATCTAGAAAAGAAAGGTGAGTGCTTTACTTACTCTTCCCTTCTCTCTTTTGTTAGTCAAGAGTCACCCCACAGGACATGAACTCCCGTATCTCCAAAGTGTGTTGCCCAGCCCCTTTGGGCATCTACTGGACAACTCTGAGCCTCATGGGTGTAGTCAGATTGGACCTAGGTTCTGGAGATGAGCTCTGATGGTTTCCAGCAGTCCAGGTTTCATCTCATCTCAGGGAGGCAAAGATAACTGGTGTCGTTCAGAAATGAGGTGATGACTGTGATGGCCTCGATAACCAAAGCAAGATGTAAGTCTAAGAAGACAGCTGATGCCAAACAAACACATAAACTGGGTCCAGCATACTTCTCTTTGAGCCCTGGTACATCACAGGATTAATGTGTACTGAGTGTTTCCTGTATGGGGAATAATGTGGTTGTCATCTTTACCACTATCAAATGTGACCTGAGGCAAAGCCAGCTTACTTACATTTTATCTGGGAGTCCAACTGCAGAGAAGTAACATGTACTGGGTATCACTAAGTGCTATGTACCATCTGGAGGCCTTCTCCTTTTTCATGTAAGTCTTTTATTCTGATCCTCCCAATATGCTACAAGACAGGTATTTTTGACATCTCCTTTTATAGGTGAAGACACTGAGGTAGTGAATTTCTCATCCAAGGTCACACAACCAGTAAGTGAGAGTCAAGATTCTTATCCAGCTCCCCTAACTCCAGTCTCAGATTTCCCAAATGTGCTATCCAGCTTCCCAAAATATTCCCTAATATCCATATGCCACTCTGTCCTGACAAAGAAAGGCAGAACAAAAGCTGGAGATGAGCATGGTCTGCATCATTCTTTACTTCAAAAAGACACAATTACTCTAGCAAGCTTCTCTACAAAACCTGCAACAACACAGAACGTCACAACCATCCTCAAAACCATTATGGTGCAAATGTGCCCTGACGTCTACAGTCACAAGAATCCATCACTACAGAGTCAACTGTTTTGAATACCCAGATGAAAATAGGACAAACAATGGATCCAAGCTATTTCTTCAGAAATCAAAGTTTTGGAGTGTCTGTGGATGACTTGCTGTCACAAGGCACAACTGACTGTGCCACCTCTGCCTGAGGAGGGTGGAAGCCACTCTGCTTGTGGGTGGGTTTCTCCTGTGTACCTGAATTACTCTAGTGACCAGGAGTGGTGTGTCTATCCTCACAGGATGGCTGCTGTGATGCCCCCACAAAAGCCTCTGTCCTGACTATGCAGGAGGAAAATGTGAAGTTGATTTCAATGCTCACTAAGTATTTAATCAGCCAAGGAATCTGATTGCTGTCACATTCTAGTATAACTCTCCAGGGAAAGCATATTTAATCTCAGAAACATTGTCTGAAAGAAGCCACTGAGTATACATGAATCCTGATTATAGCATTGTTTGATTTACAAAATGTACCTCTCTTAGCAGGCTTATGAATTCCAAATTTCCACCCCATATATCATACAGCAAATGTTGTAGCAAGCCACTATCTGAGTCTTATGCTTGCCCTTTCCAGTAGTAAAAATGTGTACAAGAAACACAACAAGTGCTGTGTTGTGGCTGTACTCGGAAAGAATGTTTTTATATAGATAGTTGCTTATTTATGAGACAAAACAAGACAGTAAAAGGCTGGCAAATCCCAATTACTAAATGGTTGCAGGAATTTCAGACCCATTGCATTCCTAGCTTTACTTGAAACATAGCTATACAGTGATAAATTGAGGAGGCACAGACTTATCATAAAATGCTTAATGTTTAAGCTACATCTTCACATGCCCTTTTGGCCTACTGGTTGAATGTCAAATCAAACAGATGAGAATTAGTTAGAATCCAGGCTGCAGCCCTGACTGGTGGCTCAGTGCAAATTCCCAATCTCTCTAAGTCTCATATGTCCCACTGTAAAATGGAAGTAATAAAAGTACCTACTTTATAAAACCCTTCTGAAGGTTAAATGACTAATACTTATAAAGCACTTAGCATGTCTGATTCAAAGCTACTTGACGATTATCACACATGTAAATACCGGGGATTCCTCGAAAATATACACTGACTTTGATTTTCTTTTGCCTACTATCCCTTTCAATAATGTTTAAGATCTTAAGGACAAGGAATAAAACAAAGAATTGAAAGTCAACTAAATTAGTATGAATAAAGAAATTTTTAAAGAAAACACTAGCATCTTATTAAAAATAAAAAAAATTTAAATCAACACAGAAATGGTTGTTGAAGTTCTGAAAATTCAAGGGATCTCTGAACTAGAAAGTTATGAGTTTTCAGCCCTAGAGAGGCCTAAAGATAGATGGGGAGGCAAAAGAGAAAGAAGACCCTACTAAAAATAAAAATAAGGAAGTTGGGAGGTTTTTGAAAAGAATTACAACAGAGAGGCATGGAGATTTGAATAGATGAGAGATTTTTCAAAAGAATGTTTCCTTCATCCATTTACATACATATTCATTGACTGTGTGATAAATGCAAAACTCTAGAAAAACAAGGTGATACAAATATTCGGTCTTTAAGAGAATTGCAAAACTATAACAGGGTTGTTAGGGTGGAAATTCATGCAAAGAAATGGGAGCACAGAAGAGGGAGCACCTCCATTGCTTGGCTACGGATGGCAGTGGAAGCAGCCTTAACAAACGAGGTAACAGGTGGATTGAACTGGAAAGATGAGTAGTATTCGGCTGGGCAGAATGAAGGACAGAACATCCCAAGCAGACAGACCTGTGTGCACAAAGCCACGGAAGCTGTAACAGCCGGGCATGCCTGAAGCACTGCACGTTTGAGTTGAGGCACACAATGTGAATCAAAGACTGGTCAGTAGTTCTTCCTTCAGGGGCTTTGCACGCTCTGTGAGCTCTGTTCAGAAGGATCACGAGGCTGTACTTCAGGTCTGTGTCCTTGTCAACTCTCAGCTTAAATGTCACATCTCTAGAAAAGTTTCTCAGACTAACAGCTTAATTTAGCCACCCTGTCACTCTCCAGCAAATAACCTATTGTCATTCTGTGAACAGATTTTACTAATAGTTTTACATTTCCCTTGTTGACTTATCTGTTGATTTGCTTACAGACTATTTGTCCCCGTAGTTCCTTGAAAGCAGGGGTCCTAGCTTGCTCACCAGTTTCTCCACTGCCTACCACAAAGTAGACAATAACTATTGGTTAATTAATGAGGTAGGCTGGACTCGTAAGCACGGGACAGAGCATGAAAGTATTTGTAAGCTATCATCAAGATTGTGTGTATTCAATAGGTGGAGAGGAAACACTGATGATGAATAAGTAGGAAAAATATATGTAATTGATTTTCTGTTAGAAGGTCACTCTTATGATTATGTAGAAGATTCATTTCAGAGGAATGAGACTAGTTTGGAATCCAGGATATCTACAGCACAGACAAAGATGTTACTGATTAAAAACAATTTTTAATTGGAAGGACATAAGGGTGCAGAGGACACCTGAGGCCGAGGGAAAAGTCCATGTTGATGCTCAGGTTTAGGACATGTACACCATACAAGTACTGATAATAGAGTTTTCTAGGTTTTAAGGGAGTTCATAGTGCTGAATGAAGGAGAGGCCAAAGAAAACTAAAACAGAGGGAAAGGTGTGGCAATTTAGAAGTCATCAGTGACATTCCAGAGCAGAGATGGGGGGAATAGTTCTCATGTGCTACCAACAGTAAATGAATGGTGATGGCTGTTGATGGCTGCCTCTCTTTTCATCTCCAGCTCCATCCCTGTGAGGGAAATCTCACAGCCCACTGGAGCAAGCTTTGTCCACACCCCTCACAAAAAGCTTCCTGCAGTCACCCCTCAGGTGAGAACTACACACAGCAGCAGCAACAGTAGCAGCAGAAAGCATTTCAGGAGATAGGCCAAGACGGGCACAAGCCTTACAAGGAGGCTGGGGGTCAACTGGACAGAGAATTCCAGAGTCCTGGGTTCCTGGATAAGGGGGTGTCAGGGACTCTGCCTGGTCCACCCCCATGGCCTTGGAGATTCATTGACCAATGAGAAGAAACACAGTTGGAGGAGGACCAGAGTATGGGGTCCAGGGCAGGGGCCACTTGCATCTGGATCTAAGGCAGGAAGGATTGCAGGAGAAACTCCAGAACATACATCCTGTCATCCTGAAACCCCATAGAAACAAAGCAAAAAGCTCCTTCCCCAGAAGTCCTCATCCAATCTGGTTGTTCCTCATTCATTCAAAGTGACCACAAGTCCATCCGATTGTAGGCATCAATACCTTGACCAGGAGGAATGTGGTCAACTGTATGACTTAACCAGGGTACGCTGTTCCCTGGGGGCAGGGTGTGAAACCCGTGTGCTGAGAAGGGAGGCGTGAAGGATGCTGGGTGAGATAAGGTACAAGGATGCTATGGGTCAATGACTTGTACGTGTGCACCACAGATGGACACAAAACCAGATTCCAGGGTGTTATGGAGCAGAAAGTAAAAAGGAATTGGAATGGAGCAGCATGGAAGTCTGGCATGGAAAGAGAGGAAAACATATAATTATAGCAAAAAAAAAAAAAGACGGGGACAGTCTGATAGTCTTACAAGATAGAGAAAATCTGTGCATGTTTGAATGTAAAGGAGAGCTTCAAACTTTAAATTATATATAACACATGGTTAAAATGCAGATTTTGATTCAGCAGGTGTGGGGGTGTGGCTTGAAATTCTGCATTCACACAAGCTCCCAGGTGATACTGCTGGTTCACAGACCTCACCTTGAGAAGCAAAGATACAGAGAATTAGGTATCAGAAAAAGAAAGAGATTGAAGCTGTGTCAAAGAAAGGAGAGATGAAAACCAGAGTCTCTGACAGAGCTCCTCTTTGCCCCCTGTAATGAGTCACTTCCCCAGCAGAGCCGCATAAGGCAGGATTGTGGGGTGATCTGGGGACATTCCAATGCTCTTTGGAGAACACTAGAAGAACCTTCTGATTAGTCTTAACTAGTGCATGCATGAAGCAGGACTGCTGAACCTCTTACCCTTCCTACGTACGTGCTCAATGAAAACATGGCTTTGTCTGTGTGTGTGTGTGTGGCCATGTGTGCACATGTATGTGTGTGTCCAAGGTCAGACAATTCAGTTTGCAAACTCATCTTAGAAAAAGTGCTACATACCTCATTGCTGAATATCACTATGGTCACCTTTGAAGTATTCCCCTTGGGAAGCTATGCACCGACGCCAGCACTTAGTCCATCCTTCAAAGCAATTTTGGAACTCTTCTGGAATGGCCATTAGAGCTGTCGTCATATTACCCTTGATGTCCTGAATGTCATCAAAATGTCTTCATTTCAATGTTTCCTTTGTCTTTGGATAAAGAAGTCATTGGGGGCCAGATCAGATGAGTAGGGAGGGTGTTCCAATACAGTTACTTGTTTATTGCCTAAAAACTCCCTCACAGACAGTGCCATGTGAGCTGGTTCATTGTCATGATGCAAGAGCCATGAATTGTTGACAAACAGTTCAGGTCCTGTAACTTTTTCATAAAGCCTTTTCAGCACTTCCAAACAGTAAACTTGGTTAACTGTTACAAACAGTTGGTACAAATTCATAATGAATAATCCCTCTGATATCAGAAAAGGTTAGCAACATCATTGCAACAAGTTCATGAACTAAATTGTCAGAGCTCATATACATCGGATTCTTTTGACAACCTAGAAGCTGACCACAGAGTTTCAATCACATTGTTAGTGGTTCCTACATGACTTAATTTTTAATCAACCATATAAATAACAAAACTGAGTGAATTTGGGCTTCATGTCTTCTTTCTATAACTCAGAGTTCTGAAAACCATATAAATTTGCCAAGTAATGAGGTGTCAGCACCTCACGATGACAATACTAAAAAGTACCTCGTTAAATATGAGGAAGTAATCATTAGTTAAAATTTATTTCTGTAATGTTTGAACTGAAACAAAAATTATGTCACTTTTTTCCATAGATATTGACCTCAGCAATGACTTTTCTGAAACATTAAGTAGGGTATTGGCATGAAAAATATTTTCAATAAAGCTTTTAACTAAAGTTTCAGAATGCTTCTTTATAAGAAATCTGCCATCCCCAGTGTCTCAGTTTACTGTTGGAAAATAACGCATTCTTGCAAGTTAAAAATGTGTATCCTAAGACTTTACCTTGATAAATTATTCTGCGAGTTATTCATTTTCTGGAAATACAACTTGTCCTCTAGTATCTTGAAGACCTGGTAAAATCTGAGATTTTTTTCCTCTTGCCTCTTCGTGGTTCTTCAGTCGATGTAATGCACATCTCATTGTCTTGTAAACAGGAAAGTAGAACAGAAATCATAGGAATAAGTGTCTTAAAAACCTATTTTTTGCCTCTGCAAAAAAAGTTTTTTCAGAATCTGTATTAAGTCACTAAATCCCCCTCGTCCTATTCCTCTTACTTCCCATGTTAAGTCTTTCATTTCCTTTGTCTGGACTTCTTTCTGACTGACTGTTTCAATGACGGTTTCCACTTCATGTTTCCGTCTCAACTTGTATGTCATCTCTTCAGAGAGGTTTTCTTACTCTCCCCTCCGTAAAGTGGGACTCTATTATTCTCTCTCACAGCACCCTACTTAATCCCATCATAGTAGTAATAATAATTAGTCTGTATTTGTTCACTTATTTCCTGTCTCCTCTTTAGAACACCTAGTGCATAAGTTCAGGAAGATAGTCTCCCTTGCTCTTGGTTGTAAGCCTGAAGCAAGCATTATATCGCATACAATTTACTTTCATAATATGTGCTAAATGATTCTCGGAAGGAGAGAAGGAACATTCCATAAACTCTTTTAAAGCAGGAATTCGTCCTTTAATTTTTATATATGTCAATCTTATAGATCCATGCTTGACACAGATAATTCAATAAATATGAATACCCCTTCTCCAGCGTACAGCATACCCCGGTTAATTCAATGAATGCACAATCAGAGAAACATCTGCAAATGTGAATAATTTCACTTTTAGCAGCCACAGGAGAAAGAAGAAGAAGGGGCACCAGAAAGTCATGTTATAAAGTCTATGTATCCACCAACCACAAGTACCCTTTTGATTTTGGTTGATATTTGTAAGGCTTTTCCCTGGTCTTTCCAAACACAACCTACAAATGCTTTACTGAGAGCACTTGTCTAAAAAACTCCTGCAATGAAAAAATTATCTAATTTTCTCCAAGGTTTCTATATGTGTCATCCTGTGCTATTAAGTTCTACAACTTTTCTCTTGTGTTCATGGGGATCGCCCTCAGGAAGAGTAGACAGATACTTAGAAAAACCACGATCTTTCACCACACTAGACTGCTTTCCTACTGACCATGACAAATGACTACTCCCAGATCTTTTGTGCTTCACACCATGCAGTTCATTTCTTTCTTTTTTTCTTTTCACTTTTCACTGAGAACCTGATCCACAAGATGATTTTTCAGAATAAAAGACTCACCCAGATGGCTGTGCTGAAAAGTTGAGGCCCTGAGTCCAATTGCTAGGGTCCATGTCTGACTCCCGTGATTACATGTGTGACCTTGAGCAAGATGTTTAACCTCTTTGGGACTCCTACCCATGGCATGAACATAATCATGTTTAACTCATGGGGTTTTTGTTTTCATTAAATAAAATAGCTCATGTAAAGTACTTTGTATATGTGCTGTACCAGGAAGTGATTAGCGATTAGTACTTCCTAGTGTTACAGGCAAGAGGGTTCTTGGCTTCACGTAGGAAGGACTTCACGTGTGAACCAAACAAAAAAGCAGGAGTAGTTTGTTGTGGGGCAGCCCACTCCACAGACAGAGTAGAGGCTGTCCTTAGGCAAAAGACAGCACCGACCCTGCTTACGGCTGTGGTTTTTATTAAACTTTTTAATATGGGAATAAAGCAGAGGAATGTTCTTATTAGTACTTGGATGGGGTGGGTTTTTCCTGGAATTTGGGATACACCCTTTTTTGTCCTTATATGGTCCTCTCCAGAGATGTCATGACACTGGTGGGTATGTCATTTAGTGTGGAGATGTATTCCAATGATCTTATAATGTGGATGGAATTTACGTGGAGGTGAATTTCGTTGCCATCTTGGTGTTAGCTGGCTGGTTTCCTTGTCTGTTCTTGATTTACTGGTCCTTTGTCTTCAGCTGTTGTTAGTGGTTTTTCTTGGAGTCCCTGTCCCCTCCCTATCTCGCTAATGCCTGGGACATAGTAAGGGCTTGATACTGTTATCATCATTAACAATCTGATATTTTTCAATATCAGAGGTAAACTCCCAGGTATTTGGAAAAAGTAGGGAGGAAAAAAAAAGAAAAAATTTTCCACTTGCCTCATGGCCATTCTGGAGCTATGTGTACCATCATTACTCTTCCCTGATAAAACAGGATGAGACGCAGATATGAGGGAAGTTTCTTCTCCACAATACACTGGAATTCCCCAGGAATAGTAAAAGCTTCTTCACAGTTGTACTGAGTGTCCCACATTTTATGTTTTACAAAGTCATTCTAGTGTGATTTTTCTATATCTCTTAGCCTTTCAAATTTTGCATCAACAGTTAGATGAATGAACACTGTTAGATGACAATGTCATTGAAATAAATTGGAGCAAGAGAGAATGGCAACACTAACAATGAAGAAATAAGTCTGTATTTAAAATAGCATTTTAAGAACTCATCAGAAAAACCATTGTTATGCTAATCTCACTAACACACTGTGTGTGTATTCATGAGTTTGTGAATATACTGAATTAAGTCCAAAGGCCAAGATGGACAAAAGCATACTTTCTGTTAATACTTCCCCCAAAATGTCTTAAGTCCATCTTCACTCGAAAAAGAAATACAGCCAAACAATTCATTCACAAAGTTACTATCCAAAATACTACATTGCCTTACCCTGCTTTGAATATGTATTATTATATTATAGATTTGTCAGTTTATTTATTGTCTATCTTCTTTATTACAATTTAAGCCCTGTGAAGCAATGAATCTGTCTATCTCATTTATAGCTATATATCTAGCATATAGTAAGTGTTCAATCAATATCTGTGGAATGAATAAATGTCCCTTAAAATCTGTGAAATATTGAGGCACTATACTTTTACACAAAGAACAGACATCAGACAAATCACTGGTTGAACTTAGTGTGATGTGGTGTAAACATTAGCCTGAAGATCTAGATTTTAGACTTGGTTCTGCCACCAATGGTGAGAATTTAGGCAAAAAGGGTATGGTTTTCATATATGGCAAATGGCATGGATGATAAGGTAAGCCTTTGCTCTGCTCGATTCATTTCACTAAAATTTATACCTTGTTAACTGCCTATGCTACCGACTCAGATTGTTTGTTTTGGGGGCTAGGGTTATGCGGGGAGAGCATGGGAAGAGAGTTAGTGTCTTTAAACAGATCTTTACAGCCCGGAATTTAGTGGTGACTAGCAGAGAGAAGGACAGGATAAGCATTGAGGTAATTTTGTTATTCTATTACTATCTATAAAAAATGAGTTTCCTGTTTTCATTTTCTGTTCTGCAAAATAAAACTGATAAGTATTCAGAGCAGAATCTAATTCAAATTGTAGAAAATAATGAAGTTGTTTAATAAAGTTGATTAATAAACAACTTTATTATTATTAAACAATAATAAAGTATATTTCAAATACTCGGTTATTAATTTATAATTTGAACTATTGCTAACTTAAGCTTTTAAATTAAAGCTTAAGGAAACATTTAAAAAAAGTAAGCATATAGAAGTACAGACCTAATTCCTCCCATTTGTTATTTCAGAGCACAATTTGTTTCAATAACAGGCTTCCATCACTTAGAAGCTCAATGAAAAGAACAAACTGCAATTTTCTTATTTTTACTTGCTTAATAAAAGCTTTTAGTTATCTTACATTTTACTCCCATAATAGATGAGTGGAAGTATAGAAAGTTTGTGAATGAGTGGTAGTGAAGCATATTTAGTTGTCATCTGAGTATTTGGAGATCCAACATTATTTAATATGAACTGGAGAGAAAGAATGAAAATCACGGTAACAGACGCATCTTTCAAAATTTGTATACAGTACTCCACTGTTGAAATGCCAACTGCAATAAATCTTAATGCTTTGAAATAAAATTATAATATAAAATTTCCCATTTCATAAAAAAAGTTTCAAACTTCACAATAGTTCCACGCCTGAGTATATTCTGCTCTAGAACTAACTTCCCTTATAGCAATCTCATATCTGGACAGTAAATATCTTTCCATGATATATAAAAACTGGACTACAGTGTACTATACCAGCACAAAATAATGTGATATTTCTGAAAGCCTTAGTGACCATAAAAGATAAAATAATTTAAAAGAACGGAAATTAGAAGGATAATTGTGCATAAGGGTCAAATAAAGCAGGAAAAGGTATTATTCACTCCATGCTGCCTTTGATCTAATTTAAAAAAAAAAAAGCATATGGTTGTTATACTGGTGGCCAAAACAATTTTTTACATTGTGATTTCTAGTTAGCAGGCCTTTCGGTCCTATACAGTACATCCTGAAAACAACTCTAACAAGCCTTAGGAAAGAAGTAGAAATGAGCTGTGGATAGTGAAAAGTGAACTACAGTCACAAATAGATAGAATATGGCACTGAGACAAATAGCAACAAGGTCAGGCCTGAAGTGTCATCCTTTTTAAAATGTCACAAATTAGTCCATTTTCTTGGGTATTGTTATTCATCGCTGGTCTTGAGCATGTGTGTCTGAGGAAACACTCCACAGAGAAAGAGTATGTATGGTTAGACATTAGAGCGCTGACTTGTAAATCAGACTATGCCAATTTCTAGTGAGGAATCTGGGTCACAGTTCTGTACTTCCCTTGAGACCCATTTTCTGCACTGGCGAAAATGAAGGTGATGTCTTTTGTCACAAGGTTCGTGGGGAGAATTAAAGGAAAAGCATTTGGCACCTACTGCATAACAGACATTCAATAAATAGCAATTTCTCCTTTTCTTTTCCTAAAAATACAAAGTACTCCAAGAAAAGTCAAGTGTTTTCTATGCTTATTGCATAAAAAATTGAACATGTCAAGCAATAAATAGCTTGAGTTTGGCAACCATGAGAAATCTTTAATCAGAGAGTTGTCTTTTTTTTAATAATCAGGTTTAGGAGACTTTTTATGGAAATAACAATAATTATTTTTTAATTCCCCATTTAATCACCTACAGTTACTAAATCACCACACCAAAATGGATAATACCGTTTTGTTCATATATGTGAATAACATATATGAAATACTAAAATCTGAAGGAACCCTCATAGTTACCTCACTATAAGGAAGACACAATAGAGATTTTAGACAGAAATGAATTCTAGCCTTAGTTTTGCATCATGCGAGTCTACTCCTCTGAAATTATACTGACTTCAATATGGTATGCACATTTAAGAGGAAAGGCAGAATAGTGAAGGCTTTATTTTCCCTTTCTTGAATTTCACCATCCATTCTAAGGATTCGTGTATTAAAAGCCAAATTTAGTTTCTCTTCAAAAGATCCATAAAGTGTTAGGTTGAAAGGTGTCACCATGGAAAGACTTAACATAGGGAAATGGCTATCCCAGCTTCTCTCTCTCTCTCTCCACTTTTCTATGCCTAGTGCACTCTGGGTTCTCAATAAGGGCTTGCTGCTTCAATTAACAAATGAATGGATGATCTAAAAAAGCTTCCAAAAATTTAAATAAAAATCTATGAAGGTGAATCACTTGGTTGGTACTTACCGGTATCATAATTAAAGGAACCACAGTAGGACACTGCAGAACTGAGCAGAAGGGAGTAAGTGCATTTGTGCTTTTGAGGAAAAGGATTAGATGCTGTAAGTAAGATATCCAGAAAAAGAAAAATTACCTGAGATCATTGTAAAAGGTACAAGTTGTTGAATTTGATCCAAGCATTCTGCTGCAGGCTGGGAATACAAAGATGAATACACCACTTGCTTTATTCAGGAGTTCACAATATGATGGGAGAACTTAACAAATAAACAACCTAAAATAAATGTATATATAAAATAGAGGGATATATAAATATATACATATATAAGTGCATGTAAAAATACTATGGTAAATAGAAACAGGAATAATCACTGATGCTAGGGGACAGGGTGTGGGCAGGAAGGGGGACCATTGGGATGTGCCTCTGAGGGGACAGTTTAATTGGGTCTCAGAGACAAACCAGATGTTATCAGTCATAAAAGGTGGGAAGAACATCCAGGCAGCCAGTAGAGGGTGTGGAACAGCAGAGAGGCCCCAAATGAAAGTGGCTGGTTTAGAGAAAGGAAAGGAGATCAATGTGGTGGACAGGGGGTTGAAAGTGGATGTGAGGGCAGGGAAGGGAAGCTAAGGAGAGCCTACTTGTTGCCTTATGAAAGAATCTGTAGTTTACACTGTAGGCCAGTGGTTTTCAAATTATAGAGTAGTGTCTCCTCAGGGCCTGCTGGGAAATAAACCTTCTTAGCTTTTATCTGTTTTATATTTCCTTTGTGAAACAAGTTTCAAAACCTCTGTTATAGGTAATGAGGCTGTGAAAGGGTTTTGATTTTCGTTTGTTTGTTCATTTCTTTGTTTATTTTTGAGAGTAGTGAGAAGAGATTTACATTTTAAGAAGTCATTGACTGGACATTCAGTAGAGGTGGAAGAAACTCAAGGTCAGATCCTAAGAATAATTCGATTGCCAGGGTTAGAGATCTGAGGAGCCCATTTCAAGACAGCAGGCCACTGGAACAGAACGTGAGTGCTCTCTGGACTTCTTCTCCACCTCCCGGAGTAAATGACTGGATTCAAGATTAAGAAGAAGCAAATCACGATCAGTGCTAGGATTCAGCTTAGGTTTTTTGCATCTATAAAGATACTCTTCACTAGGATTTGGAATAAAAAAGAAAGATGAGGCTTGGGTGCAAAAATTTGGGTTGAATTTGAAGTACTGTAGTCCACATAAATGAATATGTGTATTCAAGGGTTGGGCATAAAAGTGTGGGGCAAAAAAGAAAGATCTAGACTGAAGATACAGCTTTGAGGGCTAGTGGCGTAGGAGTGCGTCTTCAGCAATAAGTATGGTGTAGATCACTTAGGGAAGAACTGAGTCCATGAAAGGTCTAAAAATGTGTTTTACTTTATTTAAGGGCTAGCAGAGGAAGAGGCATCTGTCAAACTGAGTAAGAAGGGAAACAGAAAGTAGGAGACTGTAGTGTCACACAAGGTAACAGACGTTTCAAGATGGTCAACTGCAGAAAGATCAAGAGAAAGACTGAGAAGGACCCATTGAATTTGGTAATGTTTGTCTCCTTAGAGACCTCGGCGGCTAAAGCAGATCCATTGGTGGAATGGTAAAAGTAGAAGTGGTAAGAAAGTTTGGCATTCACTGAATGTATAGAAGGTACTGGGGTTCCATTCAGAGGGAACTGCAGGAACAAAAATACTAATTTATGTGTGCAGAACTTGTTAGAGGCTTCAAGAAAGTCAACGTGGCTATAGGGAGACACCAGTAAGTATAAAATTTCTTACCTATAAGACCATCTTATAGGGCAGAGGTATTAGTTATAAGGACCACAGAGTTTTTAAAGGAAATTAAGAAACAGTTTTGGAGTAAAAAAATAAGTTGATAGACTTCAAGTTTGATAACTGATTTATAACTGTGCCTATTTGTTCCGGATTCATTTAATTATGTTGCCATGATTTCAGAAAATCAGATCAAACTAATGAAGAATTCCAAAGTCAAAGTATGACATAATGGCCGTAGCCAGGAGAGTTGGTGCCAGGATTCAGCAAATCTCTGTTCTTCTGTCTTGAAAGTAGAAGAAACACTAAAGCTTTCTGAAGGCAATAAAGCAGGACAAAGAACATGTAAACAGCTCTTTCCCAACTAGGGAATAGATGAAGAATACCATGGACATTCTAGCATTAACAATGTGATTTTTTTTTTCTTTCAGTTCAAGGGCTAACATATTTAGTTAATTTGGTGAGGAAAGCAATGACCTACTTTCTGTAACTATGCTCACTGAGACAATAAGTGAACCTTACTTTTCAAGGACTCTCTTTTATTCCAAGAAGAAAAATGCTTACTCATAAAACACTTTTTTTTTTTTTCCAAAATAAAGAATATAATCTTAGGGATTTATGTTTCCTTCAATTTTGATGATAACTCTATGATCTTTATTTATGAGCTAACATTTCTAAACAGGTAACTTTTAAAAAGTTGAATTCTTACAACTCTGTTTTATTTAACAGGTTGGTCTACCCTCCCCCAAGCCCACAGTCCTGTTCCTGGCTTGTTGACAGTTGACTGAAAGCAGAGAATGTCCGTAAGTTACTTGAAAGAAGATGGCTGCATCCCCAGGGCTCCACAGATGTTCAATAAACTCTTAACTAAACTATGTTCTCTGCAAAATAATATAGGCCAAAAGTTCACTTATTCCCATTGGGATGTGATCCTATTTTTAAAAAAATACTCCCCAGCACTTAAAGAACTCAATTGCTATTAACCTTGAAAATAGATTTTGTCTGGATCCATTTGATTTGTTGAAAAGTTATTAGTTAGACAAAACAGAAATATTTTAGTCGAGAGATCAAGAAATCAATTCCAAGAGGACCAAGGAGATCACATAACAGGAGGAAATGTGTGGGTGAAAGGGACTAGAGACACATGCACCTGAAAGGGGACAGGCAGGTGTTACACCTGCCTATCCAGGGTTGTATGTTGCATGAGCACCTGGCTCCAGATCACCTGATTTTTTTGAAGATCTCAAAAATATTTATCCTGAGGCTAAATCTCCTAATCGACAAATTTTATCTCAATTGCTTTTTAAAATACCATGTGATTGACTACCTCTGTTCTAAGTAGATACTTGCCAATTAAGGTCTTGAGACATTAAACACATTAAAAGGGATGAACAATTACAAATGATGTGTGCAACCTGTGCCATCTCAATTACAAGCACTTTCTCATTATGAGAGTATAAAATACACTCTACGCTGTAGAATTATTGTCAAATTCTCTTTTCTCCTTCAAGCTGCAGCAGTCTGTAAGACTACCACAATCTGACAGTTGGACATCAAAATGATTAAGAAGAAGAAAACACTTAGAAACTGTTGCATAATACACATTATGGCTGAGACTGAAAGACACATTGTCTTGTAGTACAAATGCATTATAAACTACAACACATAATGAAATTCAGTTAAAAACACTTCAGTGAAACTATTTAAAATGTAATTCCTTTCATTAGAAACACCCATGAAACAGTTAATTCCTGCTAACATACATAAACAAGTCACTATGTTTTTGACACATTTTATGGCATAACATCATTTGATTGAGGAAGGACATATTTGTGCATTTCACTCGTGACCTATTCATTCCACATGGCTGGATTGTAGGAATTATTATTGTTCCATCACATGAGAAACAAATCAAGGCCCATTCCTCGGCCACAGCAGCCAGCAGTAGAAACACCACATGTGATGCCAACTTTTGTCACACTTCAGTGGAGGGATTTAGAATAATTTACTTTAGCTGTGGCTATTTCCCTAACAATGACCATCAGTCTGTACCACGCAATACTTTCAAGATTACATTTTAATAACTATATGTTTAAGTGAGTATATGTGGGAGGGAGAGGTAGTGTTTCTCAGCACAGCACAAAGCAAATGCCCCACAGGCAGATAGAGCTGGATCTGAGTCCCAGATCTGTCACTTATGAGCTATGGAACCTTGGACTAGTCACCAGAACTTTACTGAGCAGCTGAAACGTGCTAGACGCTGAGCTAAGCATGGGTATGCCAGAATAAACAAGATACAATCCTTGTCCAAAGGAGCTTAAAATTTCATAGAAGAATCAGAAAAGAATAGGCAACTTCAATGCAGAATCATAAGTGAATGTAAGCAGAGAGTATTTGGCGAGTATATAGAAGTAACATCTCAGGTTTCCTGGAGGAAGTGATATCTGAGTTGATAACTGGAGGAATGACAGGAGATGGGTAAGTGAAAAGTGAGGCAAAGAGTATTTTATAAGGAGGAATAACATATGCAAAGGCCAGAAACTGAAAGAGAGCCTTGTACTTCTCAGGACCTGCTTGTAGTTGGTATGGCTGTGCAACTGTACACAGTGGAATACCACTTGAAAATCTGCAACATTTGTCACCGCCAAAAAGAGTTTGAAGGAAGAGTCAAAAATACTACCTTATTACTCTTCACTCACTTACTCCTCCTCTTAACAAATGGTTATTTCAATCTACTAGTAAGTGTAAGAAACTGTAGGTGGCCCCAGCTTTGACCTCCTCTTACCTACCTCCATTCCAGCGAGGTAGTCAGGCAGGATGAGATAGAGCTAGTATGTGAAATGCTTCAGTATGGAGGTTTCTAAGACGGCTCTTCTTATGCTTCCAGAAAAATTTGTCTTTAAATGTGGAAAAACAGAGACCAACCTGGAATAGAAGAGGAGGCGAGAGAATGCAGGTGCAATAAGTACCTGAAGGAATAAGCTCAGGGAGGTGAGAAGATAATCCAGTCCCTATTCTTCCATCCTGACCAGAAGTGGAAATCAAATGTTTATCTTTTCAAAGTGGATTTGATATTTAGCAGCAGTCCAAAGAAAGGGGTTCCTTAAAAAAGTTAAAGTTTCTTCTAGATGGCCATTAAAGCACTCCCTCTATCTCCCACCAACACTTGATTTTGATAATATACTTCCAAACTCTTTCTTCTGAGGTCCTATTGCTCCAGGCTGAAAACCATCTTAGGACTGAGTATTTTAGGAGGCTTAGGAATGGAGAGTGATGTCAGTAAGACGGCCGTATATGAGTAGGAACTTCCAGTGCTTATCCCCTTCCCAAAACATCAATTTGAACAACTATCCAAGCATGACGATACCTCCACAAGAGCTAAGGATTCCAGGTGAAGGATTACAGCACCTGGATGGAGCAAAGGTATAAGATGCATCGAAGAGAGTAGCAAATACTGTTTCACATTACTCCCGTCACCCTCTCCCAACACCAGGCAGCCCTGTGCAAAGACACACATCCTCCCTGTGTGGGAGGGAGAGTGAAATGAGCACCTGACTTGACCATGAACCACAGCACCCACTTACGCCAGTGCCAGCCTTACTCCTGCAGCCCCAGGCAGGTTTCTACAAACCTAGGCTCTTTGATGATCCCAGCGTCAGGCTGACATCTCTGTCCCCAGGATCCTGGCCTACCAAGTGCCAGATTGTCTCCTATAGCCCAAGTCTCCAGGCTGGCCCCTGAGGCCTCAGGCTACGGGCCAATTCCTGTGATCCCAAGGCTCCAGACTTGCCCCAGCAGATGTTGCAGGCACAGACACCAGGCCCACCTCTAGTCAGCCCCTGCACCTAGTTGACTCCTGAGGACTCAGGATCTAGGCCTGCATATGTGAACTCAAGTCCCAGGCCCATCATCACAGACTCAAGAGCCAGGCACACCAGAGTGAAACAAGGCCCTAGATATGCCCCTGTGTACCCAAGACCTATACCAGGCCACATGGACCCCATCACCAGGCCTGCTCACCTGCTGACCCAGGTTCAGGACAGGCTGCCCAAAGACTCCAGCAGCAAGCTTGCCCAGAGAAGGCACCAGACATCCCACTCAGAATCTCTGGGTGGAATCTCTGACTCGTAAAGGAATTTCCCTGCCTAAGCCAGTCTGTAAAAACTGAAAGAAATGCCTATTTCCTCAAATGTCCAGACACCAATGCAAGACCACAAGGATTATGATTAATCAAGGAACCATTGTACCATTGAAGGAAATAAACAAAGTCCCAGTGATTGACCCTAAATTAAATGGAGATCTATGAACTGAAAACGAATTCAGAATAATCCTCTTAAAGAATTTCAGTGACATACAAGAAAACACAGACAACTAAATGAAATCAGGGGGGAAAATGGATGAACAAAATTAGAGTTAAACAAAGAAATAGAAAGCACTAACCAAAGAAGCAGAAATACTAGAGTTGAAGAGTACAATGACTTCACTGAAAAATTCAACAGGAAGCATCAACAACAAACTCAACCATGCATAAGAAAGGATTAGTGAACTAGTAGAGAAACAATTTAAAATCATCCAATAAAAGAGTGAATTATGGGATACCATTAATAGAAACAGTATCCCTGAAGAATTCCATCAAATATTTAAAGAATAATTAATCCCAACACTTCTCAAACTCTTCCAAAATATTGAAAAGGAGGAAACACTTCTAAATTCATTTTAAGAGGCCAGCATTACCCTGATACCAAACCCAGATAAGTACACTACAAGAGAAGAAAAGTGCAGGCCAACATACCTGATGAATATAGATGCAAAAATTCTCAACTGTTAAAACGCTTAAATGGATTCAATAAAGTTACAAGATACAAAATCAGGCAAAAAAATGAGTTGTATTTATATGTACTAACAATACACTATCTGAAAAAGAAATGAAGAAAACAATTCCATTTACAATACCACCAAAAACAATAAAATATTTGGAATAAAATTAAAGAGGTGAAAGATATGCACACTGAAAACTACATCGTATTAATGAAAGAAAGTGAAGACACAAATACATGGAAAAACATCCTATGTTCATGGATTAGAAGAATATTGTTAAAATACCCGTAATACCCAAAGCCATTTAATGTGTTCCCTATAAAAATTCCAACACGTTTTACAAATTTTACAAATATAGAGAAAACAATCTTAAAATTCATATAGAACCAGTAAAGACTTTGAATAGCCAAAGCAATCTTGAGAAAAAACAACAAAGCTGGAGACATCACACTTAACTGATTTCAAATTACACTACAAAGCTATAGTAATAAAAACAATATGGTGCTGACATAAAAACAGACCCATAATAGAAAAGAATTGAGAGCCCAGAAATAAACCCATGCATATATATGGTCAACTAATATTTTACAAGGTAGTCAAAAATGCTCAATATGGAAAAGATAGTCTCTTCAATAAATGGTGTTGGAAAGACTGGATATCTACATGCAAAAGAATGGAACTGGACCCCTATTTACATCACTCACAAAAAACTAACTCAAAATGGGTTAAGGACTTACATGTAACACCTGAAACCATAAAACTCCTAGAAGAAAATAGGGAAAAATCTCCTTGACATTGGCTTTGACAATGATCTTTTTGGATATGACACCAAACACATAAGCAGCAAAAAGAAAAATAAATAAGACTACATCATACTAAAATGCTTCTACACAGCAATAGAAACAATCAACAGAATGAAAAGGCAACCTACATAATGGAGGGAAATATTTGTAAATCATATATCTGATAAGCGGTTAAGATCAGTTATATGATAAAGTCATATAACTCAATAGAAAAAAAAAAGAAAATCTAATTTTAAAATGGGCAAAGGACCTGAATGGACATTTTTCCAAAGAATACATGAATGGCCAACATCATCAGGGAAATGCAAATCAACACGACAATGAGATACTACCTGATACCTGTGAGAATGGCTATAATAAAAAAGACAAGAGATCACAAGTGTCAGTGAGGATGTGGAGAAAAGGGAACCCTTATGCACTGTTGGTAGGAATGTAGGTTGGTGCAGCCACTATGGAAAAGAGTATCGAGTTTCCTCAAAAAAATTAAAAATAGAACTACCATATGATCCAGCAATTCCACTTCTGGATATATATCTCCAAAAGAAATAAAATCACTTTCTCAAAGAGATACTTGCATGTTCATTGTAGCATTATTCACGAATGCCAAGACATGCCAATAACCTAAGTGTTCATGTACAGATGAATGGAGAAAGAAAATGTGATTAGACAGATACACAGGTAGATAGATATAGATATATAGACATATAGATATAGACAATGGAATATTATTCAAACTTAAAAAAGAAGGCAATCCTGCCTTTTGGGACAACATGGATGTCCTTGAGGGCAATATGCTAAGTCAAATAAGTCAGACAGAGAAAGACGAATACTGAAGGATTGCACTTATATGTGGAATCTAAAAAAAGTCAAACTCATAGAAATAAAGAATAGTATGGTGGTTGCCAGGGGCTACAGTTTGGGGGAAATGGGGAGCTGTTGGTCAAAGTGTATAAACTTCTAGTTATGAGTAAATGCTGGGGATCTAATTTACAGCATGAAGACTATAATTAACAATACCGTATTATATATTTTAAAGTTGCATAGAGAGTACATCTTTAATGTTCTCACCACCAACAAAAAAGAAAAAAAGAACACCAAAAACAGTAATTATGTGAGGTGAAGGAGGTGTTAAATAATCTTACTGTGGTGATCATTTCATAATATATATGTATCAAATCATTACATTGTACACCTTAAACTTACACAGTGTTATATGCCAACTATATCTCAATAAAGCTGGAGAGAAAAAAAAAGAAAGGAACTATAGTCATTGTTTTCATACAGTCTAATTTTCACATTAAATATGGCACTACTTCTGACACTATTTGAAATGGGAAGAGTTGACTGATTTTAACGAAATTGCTCATTTTTTAGATCAGCAACTAACTTCACAATAATTGTTCTGCAGAACACTAACTAACTACTATTAGGAAATACCATGATACGAAAACTAAAAACAGTCAGTGATCAAATAATTTGGGAAAATGTTATATACTATACCTATTGAACACTGATTATTTACATTAGCATATTTAATATTCTGAGACATCCCAAAGTAAATAGAGGAATCAACAAGCACTTTAACCCAGGATTAGATGAATGCTAATTAGCATGGATTTAGCCAAGGGACTAGAGTAACCATTCTCTGACCATGTCATTTTCAAACCAAAATCTTGAGAATAATCATTACAAAGGACCTAACCCTCTTACAAAATCATGTAAAGATAATTTTTCTATCAAAGGAAACTAGTGCTATTGACCATCATGACTAAGAACTCTGACCCTTTTTAAAAATAGCCTATATATCTAATGAGAAAGAAGAACATAGCATAATAGGGAGAAACTTGCTTATCAGTCTCCAAAATTCTTTAGTAGTAGGTTGTGACTTTTTTGTCACCAGGACCAAAATTCCTGAGAAGAGTAATGAAAGAACATGAATGAAACTCCCACCTTATTTTTTAAGAAGAAGCTTCCTAAAGATCCATTTCCTAACTTGACCATAATGCAAATGGTGTTACGCAGTTTCTACCTCATTGTCTAGAACAAAATAATGACAATATAGTCTTGCCTAGAGAGTGGAAGCATCCATAATTTTGGAAGACCTTAGAATACCTTTCTGTCTTTTCTGTACTAACTTTAGAACAGAATTTAGAAGTATTTATAAGAAGGGGATTCATGTTAAACGTGTTCATTCCTGCATCCCTTGAACTTAGCACAGTGTCTGGCGCCGACTGGCCTAACATAAGTATTTACTAAGGAAGAGTGGAAAGGAAGGGAGGAGAGGCTTAGCAATCAAACATGAAGACTGTCATTTTTAAAGGAGCAAATTGCTGAAGCTGTCTTAGAGAAGAAATTAAATAAATGTTCTAAAAAAATTTTGGCCTCTTTATGGGATCACATTGCTTTTGTATTATTTGATACAAAGAGTAGGTCTGGATCTACTTTTAGAAAAAATGTCATATAATTTTAATTGTAAATAACATTTATTTGTCTTGATGAATCCTTCATTCATATAATTTGAGCATTCTCGACCTCACCTGGTATTCTCAAAGGAAATCCTCCTATGTTTCTTTGTGTAACACTAAATTGACATATTACCATAGGTATTCACATATCTGGTTACCAGAAGCTACAGCTGAACGAATGAGTCACTGTTATTGCACAGCAACATATTTAAGGCCCTGATAACATGCTTAAAGTTCAACATACCTTCATGACATTTTCAGGGTTGTTAACTTTGAACTCAGTCATGTTGAAGTACTAAGATTATGATCACCGACCCACACATTGTATCAATTAGTACATTTTCAGTTACAAGTAGCAGAAACTCAAATCAGACAGGCTTCTGCGGTTAATTAATTAGTTAATTAATTAATGGCTAATTTCACTAACGTCCTAAAGTCAACCTGGCTACAACTGGTGTGAATAAATACTATCAGGAATCTATATCGCTCCATGTTTTAGCTTTCCTTTTCTCTACGTTGACTTCATTTGCTACTAAGCGCTCTTCATCCGGTAGCAAGATGGGCCCAACAGCTTCAGGCTTTGTTTCTTCCATCTTAGTTTCTTCCATCTGAGAAAGAGCACTTCTGTTCTCATAAACCTAAAGGATTTTGATTGACCAGGCCTGGAGCGCCCACTCCAGAGCCTAGACTAAAAGTAAGGAGAGCTGGCTCCCGAAGGGAAAGTCAAGATACTCTTACACCAGAAGAAAGGAAAACGGATGCTGGACAGGCAAAAATGCAAAGGCTGTCTGCTATGCCCACATTCCAAGTTCTTTTGGAATTAGTCAGAAGTCAGAGTTATTGAATTATATTTGAATTGTACACAGGCAATTTAAATACCATCAAAAGTCCTTTTCTAACCTAAAAAATAGTTGGGTGATTTTAGTTCATACAAATGTACCATTAAAGTGAACTGAGAAACAGAAAGTTAAGCCTTTCACACCTTTGTGTGATACTGCATTGCGGCAACGTGATTAACTGGTAGAACTCCATTATTCAAATATTAACAGTGATTCAAGTCAGAGATCCTCATTTAAAGCACAAATATAGGAGGAGGTATATTTGCTGAGTATAAGTGCTTATGAGCATAAGCAATAAACTATTGGCTAGATAGTAAACATGAATCCCCCCAAGTTACCTGACAAACATAAATTTTCTATCTTTAAAAAAGATGAATAATCTATTGGTTAAATAAGCAATTCCAGTTCTGCATGATTTTGACTTTATCCAAGATAGGAAAAAAAAAAACACCAACAACCAGTAAACACAAAGTCAGAATCTTTTGGTTTCAGTAAACATTTCACTATATTATAGCTATGCAACCTTGGGCAAGTAACTATTCTCAAATGTTGCACAATATTCAAAAGGATATTATTTGGAAAGTAGTTATAAAACATAGATTCATAAAACAAAGGTTCTTCTCCATATAATGTATGTCTAATTCTGCTCCTGGGAATTCTTATCTAGTTAGTGTTCTTTTGTTATTATTCACTTATTTTGTTCTGATGAATTTCTCTTTATGACTTATTAACTCTTTATGGCTATCTTATTGTGTAACCTGTCATGACAAAACTAGAATGCTCTGTATTCTCTAATATATTGTGTTGCATTTGATTTCTTTAACAATTCTCAAAAAAATGAAAGATGGCAATAATATGAATGATGATGAAAGCTGTTATATTGGTAACTTATTTAGAAAATAACTATATGTGAGGTTTAACTTATTATTTAAACTGCATTTGATACTTATATTATTTTAAATACCAGTGGTTCTACTTCTATCATTTTATATGAAATAAACTGAATTCTCCAAACAAAACTAAGAAAAGACACAAAATATTTCCTTAATTAAATGCAAAAAAAAATAAGTTCTTGGAAATTAATAGGTCTCACATGCACATGCATATTTAACTAAAAATCACTATGGTGCCAACACATTTTGACATCTAACCACAGACTGATTCCCAAATCAGAATAATTATTCCTGCAGGTATGCAGATAGAGTATTATGCAGAAATGTAGACCTTTTGTTGAGTCTGCTTGGCCTACTGCCATGACCTGTCAGGTACAAATAAATAAGCCAAACAATATATTATTTTCTCACTCAAAGGTTTGGAAGATGTGCTGCTACCTAAAATTTTTACAGGACAATGTGTTAACATTTCTATGTTCACTTTTTAAAGAATATATGGCTTATTATTACGCTTTATTTTCTTAGCCTTTACTTTCTTGTTTTCAAACAAGATTTATTATCTGTTTATTTATTATATGTGTTCATTTATTTTATCTATTATTTATTACATCTCTTTATTATCTGTGATAATAAATATCCAATTGAAAAAGGCATTCCCAGCGGGGTAATAATTCATAACATTATTCCCATCATGCAAAATATCATTTCAATTTGCATTTTGAATAATTTTATAGAGCTAGAGTCCCTGGAGCTTCAAATCTATTTTGACATCTGCTCAATTCATCTGCTTAATAACCAACTATGATGAAATAGTTGTGCTGTCAAAAGAAGTGATCGGTGTGCTGAACTATTCTTAGTTCCATGGCCTTCTGTTTCCCACCTTCTAGACTTTCATAGAAATCTAACTAACAAAAAACATAATCAAGCATTTGGAGTACAGGATCATAAAATGCCTTCTGCATTATTTGGCCAGTTATTTAGCTGTACTTTTTAAATGTCGAGGATTTGGCTAAAATGAGAAAAGTTCAGTCTATGATCTCAGTGTTTCTTTTTTCTTAAGCTAAGTTTATGCAAATACTTATCTACCTTTAAGTGCAATTAGTTGATGGTATTCTATTATTAATACTCTAATTTATAATAGAGTTGTCATACACTGTAGGTGAGTTTCAATAAATATTGGATTTAATATCAACTAACATTTATGGGGTCCTATTGTGTACCAGGTAGTCTATATATTTCAACTTATAGTCTCAATTAAACCTCAAAATAAACCAGTGTTATTACTATAACCTTATTTTACAAAAAGGCCAATAAAAAAAATCAAAGAGTTTCAGTAGTTTGCCCCATACACCAAGCTGGTGAGTGAAGTATAGGGACTTAAACCTAAGACTAACTTTAAAATTAACATTCTTATTACCATATTACATTTAATAGAATAAATAACAACATTCATGGATATTTGATATTAGCATCTATTATATATCATGCACTTTTCCTATTGGTCACAATCCAATGAAATTATCTCTATTTTTCAGATAATTAAATTGATGATCAAAAAGTTTAAGCAGTTGCCCATAATTACCCAGCAGGTAAGTGGTGAAACTGAAATTCTAATTCAAGCCAGGCGAACTGATTTCAACACTCAGATTATTCCTATGATAGCAGCTGACTTCCAATTGTAACTGAAACTTGTAAAACTGCAATTCAATATACATGAGATGACGAGAAGACAACTCGGGGGTTAACCCTTCAAAGTCACCATTAAGGACTTCTATTCTATTGTTTTGTATATGTGAGGTGCTGGTTTAAGAGGTTTTGGGGTTTTTTATTTTTTATTTTTGGTCAATAGAGTCAATAAATATGAATTGCTGATTTTTTTTGCTTGTATCTGAATATTTGGCATTATGCACTGTATTTTAGAAATTCTGGCAGGATACATAGTTTTTCACACAATCAGATTAATAAAAACTGTTATAACTGTGATTCAGTCAGCAAAAGAAGACTAAACAAGCATAAGAAAAGACTAAACAGAAAAAAATACCTAGTTCAGTTCTGTAAAGTGATGTAGTCTATAAACAATCTCATAAATAAATTCATACATACTACAAACATACATACATACTTACATATATGTAATGGAACAGGCAGGAAGTTCAAAAAATAAAGGCTGAGAATCTCTAGGTGGTAGGGACTTAAGTATAAGAAGTAGCATATTTTAAAATCAACTTTATTCAGGGAGAATTTATATAAAATATAATGCCCCGATTTTAAGTGTACAGTTCAGTGAGTTTTGACAATATCTAATCAAAGTGGTGTACAATGTATAATCACCACCACAATGAAAACATAGATATTTACACCATCTAATATTTCACTTGTGTCCCTATAAAGTTAATCAATCACGGATCTACTTTATATCACTATAGATTAGTTTTGGTTTTCTTTCACAATTCTAGAACTTCACATAAATGAAATCACACAGTATCTGAACTCTTTGTCTTCTTTTGCTTACCATAATACTTTTGAGACTTATCCACATTGTTGTAAGCCTCAGTAGTTCATTCCTTGTTATTGCTGAGTAATATTCCCTTGTATATATCTACCACAAATGGTTTATCAACTCACCAATTGATGGGCATTTGAATTGTTTCCAGTTCTCAAATGTTATACATAAAGCTGCTATGAACATTTGTGTACAGGTACATTTTCATTTCCCTTGGTAAATACCTAGGAATGGAATTATAGGGTTGTATAAATGTATGCTAATTGTACATGAAACTGTCAAATTGTTCTCCATAGTTTGCACCCTTTCATGCAATTCTAGCCGTGTATGGGAGCTGCGGCTGCACCATATCCTATTCACATTTGGTATTGTTAGTCTTGTTAAATTTTAGTCGTTTCAGTGAGTATGTAGTGGGTTATTGTTCTAGTTCTAATTTGCATCCGGAAAATGGTTTATTTTATTTTTTTTACTTTTTTTTATTAGTTTCAGGTGTACAAAACAATGTAATAGTTAGACATTTCACCCCTCACAATGTGATAACACCACTCCCATCTAGCAACTATTAGTTTTTCCTCTATATCTCTGAGACTATTTCTGATTACTTTGCTCATTTATTCGGTTCTTTAGACTCCACTTATAAGTGAGATGATATGGTATTTTTCTTTCTCTGACTGACTTATTTCACTTAGCATAAAGTTCTCTAGTTCCATCCATATCATTGCAAATGGTAAGATTTCATTCTTCTTTATGACTAATACTCCATTGTATAAATGTACCACAATTTCTTAATTCAGTCATCTACTGATGGGCATTTCGGTTGTTTCCAAGTCTTGGCTATTGTGACTAGCGCTACAATAAACATAGGGGTGACTATATTTTTGGAATTAGCATCTTGAGTTTCTCTGGATAGATACCTAAGAGTGGAATTGCTGGGTCATAAGGTAGCTCCATTTCCAGTTTTTTGAGGTACCTCCATACTGATTTCTATAGTGTCTGCACCAATCTGCAATCGCACCAACGGTGCACAAGGGTTCCCTGTCCTCCACAACCTCACCAGCACTTGGTGTTTGTTGATTTATTTATAACAGCCTTTCTTACCGGAGTGAGCTGATGTCTCATTGTGGTTTTTATTTGCATTTTTCTAATGATTAGTGAGGTTGAGCATTTTTTCATATATCTGTTGGCCATCTGTATATCCTCTTTAGAGAAATGTCTCTTCATGTTCTCTGCCGATTTTTTAATTGGGTTGTTTATTTCTTTGGTTTGAATTGAATGAGTGTTTTCTACTGATATATTCCCTTGGGCAAGGGAAGTAAAAGAAAAAAAATAAACATATGGGATTACATCAAACTAAAAAGTTTTTTCACAGCAAAGGAAACTATCAATAAAACAAAAAGGCAGCCTACCGAATGGGAAAAAATATTTGTCAATAATACATCTGATAAGGCGTTAATATCAAAAATTTATGAAATGGTGTTTTTTGTTTTTTTTTTGAAGCAGATTAAATTAGCAACTGAGAATCTTAGTTAAAAGGGTTAACAAAAGAATCACACATGAATCTGAATCCCAGATCTGGTATCTACTATATGTGTGACAATGAACGAGTTGTCTTAGCTTCTCTATGTTCCAATTTTCTCCTTTGTTAAGTGACAATAAAAATACCTTCTTCAGATTTTGTTTTGAAGAGAAAATAAATGCAAACATTAAACATAGCACCTGGATCATTGTAAGTGTTCAATAAAATTTAACTAATATTACTATTTTTATTTCAAAATATTGTATAGGGTTATAAACTTACATTAAGTTTACTTCTAATGACCACCCCAATAATGATATACCTTACAGGATCTATCTTAGCTAACATGAAAATGCTTTAAAGTATGTTTTTAAATAGACTGACTTCTTCAAAGTCAAACATAATACAAAGACATATTTTATATACAAAGGCATCATTGTATAAAGTTCTTTTGTTTTAATGTTTTGTTTTTGTTTTGTTTTGAGTTGGGAATTGATCCCAAGAAAGTATGCAGATAGCATTATTTTATTTGGCCTTAATCCTAGAAAGTGGCAGTATCAAGTACGTAAGGCAACTTACAATAGACCATAAACATCATACCTGCACTATTCCTTCTCCAATCACAAGCAATCTTTGTGGTCTCAATAACTCCCTAAAATTCCAACTTGCATTTTATCTGGCACCAACATGTCCTCTCTCTCCTCACAGGGTCAAGTTCCTCATGGACTGCTTCTACCCAGGGTGTAGGGGGTTCACCATCACTGCCTGTAACCACCCCTCTGTCCTGGCCTAGTGACACCATATTCAACTTCCCTTCTGCTTGCCCCAGTGCTGAATCTCTCCTCAAGTCTGATAACTCTGCCAAATCATCCAGCTTTTGCTTCTGTGTGGTCTGAGAGAGTTGGCACAGAGAGAAGCAGTGAGTGATGTGACTTACTGTTTGGTTTTCTTTCACAATTAGGAAAGAGGGTTAGGAGTAGCCAATAGACATTCATTTCGCAAGAAAAGTGTCCTTCTGAGAAAAACAAAGAGATGCCTTAGAACTCTGAAAAGTTAAAGAGTTTGAACTAAACACAATTTAGTCATTGACTCACTGATAACCCTAATATGTTTACCACTAGAATACTCATTTTTTAATGGGCTTATTGTCACAGAATTAAAAAAAAACAATACAAAAAAACTATTTTTATCTGTTAATATCACATAGCAATTAAGAAATGTATACAGTGATTTTGCTTTCCAGTCCTCTCACATGAGACCTCATTTGAATGTCATAAGCACTGTGAGTTTGAAAGTGTTTGCTAACAGGGCATGCCAACACTATGGATACCAAAAACAAACCGTTTTGAGGGCCGGGCTGAATTACAGTAAGAACAGAAGAGAATCCTGGCACTAGGAGACAACTGAGGAGGGCTTCAGGCACAGTGACCAGGCAGAAGTTCCTTATTCAGCATTGAGTATGGATACAGGGCAGGAAACAGCCAACAGCCAGAGTATGGGAGGGGATCACTAGCAGAAGTTTATCTGGGTGGATCACATTGGTTCTGAAGGTTGGCAAGGAGGTCTGCGTTCAACCAGGAGGCAGATGAATTCATGCCTGCAGACATGCACTGTAGGGGATAAAACAAGGGGAAGCCATTCACCGTGTTAACAGGTTTCTCCACTTTTTATACCTATTTCTGGTATTTTTTTCTTTCAGGCCCATCCATACGCGATACATCTCTATAGCTGAACAAGAAGCAATTTGGGGTTCACTGACTTCCTCAGCCTTTCGCTTAGTATTAAATTTAAGTCAATGCTCACCATCCAACCCCCTCACCTAGAGTTGGGTTTACTGAGGGCTAGGCTTGTCTTAGTAGCTTTCTGGACTTCACCTTGCCTTCCTGCCTAGGGCCTTATATTCCAGACCTCTACCTCTGACGAGACCTCAATTCCTACCTCTTCCTGGCTCAATCCAGTCCCGTGGCCATCCACGTATTGTACTTACAATCAACCCTGGCTTCTCCTCCCCAGTGCTGAGGAGACTTGGCAGATTATTAAGGAATGGGCTCCATGAATAAGCAACATGCAAGTCCTTTCAACATTGAGCGGACATGAGCTCTAGAAGATTCCATGAGTGGAGAAGTTCCTAAAGTATTTCCACAGACTACAATGTTGGCATCGGCATTTTCTCACTTTGATTCCCACAAGCTCAGATGCAGCCTGTAAGAAGATGTGAATATGTCTTTTAAAACTCAGTCCTACGCTACCCTGGCACACAAGATAATTTTAAATTTCCAAGGAAAAAACAAAATAAATTAGTTACAGAATATTCTAATAACTTTTAGTTTTCCATATTTCTTGTTCCAAGACAAGTGAATTCCATCCTAAAAGGGCTGACTCAACTTCACACCTCTCTTGCCTATAGGACAGATATGAATTTAACAAGCAATACATTCAGATTTCAAAAATGCAATTTCATTTCATAGCTCTCTTGTTCTATCTATTCTATGTAGGTGCCTTCTTATCACAAAAGTCAGAATATACATTTATATCTTGTACTTAAGATTCTTTGATGGTTTAAATTCTTCTCATTCTCCATCCAAATAGAGTATCTGGGTGCAGAATGAAGATGGCATGTCCTCGGACACAGGGGTGGAGCATCCAAGTCTCTCGGTGACATATCACACACTGCTTGGCCTCTGAGTTGGCTGCTTCTTCAGTGGTGTCACCATGTGGCCACTGAGTCCTTCTGAGCTGAAGTTGTCCTGCCTCATGTCATCCTTGCTGATGTCCAGGGACATGCCCTAGCCTCCAGCACAAAGATCCCATACTCTACAGTCTATGTGGTACAGTAGTCTTGCTGACCACGAGGCATGTAGCACGCACAAATGGCCTTGGAGACCTAAGATTTTGTATTTGCTTTCTCTAACCACACCAAAGTGACACTTCACTCAGGCTCACCCTCTTTGATATGTCCTTCAACTACTGTTATGTCAATGTTCCTGACATTTCAGATGCATGGAACTTCTTCGTGGAACTTTCCATTTTCCAGGCTACGCCCGGGAAAGCAGGGCATCAGCCCCTATGGTCTTTGGAATCCTCAGACTTACTTAGATGTTGTTAATTCCTTCTTTGGGATTCACCCTGAAGGGGAAAATGAGAGCACTAAGGCCTGATCTTTGGTTCTTTCTTTGACCAGAAGGGCTTTCCTCTCCTAGCATCACGAAACTTCCTTGCAGTGGATCCTTTTACTCCTATTTCAGTTCCATCATATAGATTTCCGGATGCTGTTCAAGCTGAAATGTCTGCTTTGGGAGTTCTGAGAAAAATCATGCTCTTCTCAAGCGAGCCAGCCATTTGCAAAAATCAAAAGTGCTTGTTTTCAGACTATAAAAAATATCCTAGTTTTAAATCAAAAGCCAATGCATCCCTGCTTGTAAAAGGGCTATGCTTTCTTCATTAACCAGTGCTTGGATACTGGTTAGTTCATTAGTTCAGTGGTTTGGACAACCAGACACCTACGAACTGCGGTGGCTGGAGGCTAAAACACATTGATTTGATGTCTCAGAATAAGTATGTCTGTAATTCGTCCCATCTATCTCTCTATAGCAATATATGTCCTACCACTTAAGCACAATCCCTGGACATACTTGGCCCTCAGAGCAAGGACAAAAACTCAGACTCTAGCCTCCTCAGACTCTCCCTCTCAGTAAACAATTGGCACAGATGGGAGCCTACATCTCACCTAAAGCATGTAATCTTGTCTCTTATAAGACAACAATTTGGTAATACTTTATTATATTGGGTAATAACCACAACAAATAATTAACATACAATACACACATATTCATAAAAAGCACACATACAGAGGGTTATTCTGTTACATACAGGAGATTAAAATTAAAACTCATACTTCATAAAAGCAATATAAAATGATAATCTAAACTCTTTATAGAAAAATAAAAATGCACTAGTCAAGAAATAATGACTACATAAATTACTGGGCAAACCTTGCAAGGAACAGAATTCCACCTTCCCATTGTCAAAGAGCAATTAGATTTCAGAAGTTCCTGCGGTCAAGCCTGAAGTACTTTATCAGATGAACCCTGTGAATCTAAAGGAAAACCCAAGACTAGCATTTATTAAATGCCGGCTAAGTGCCCTTGGTTGATCTAGGTTATCTCATTTAATTCTCATAACAAGGCTGCAAAGTGAGCAAAACTTCCTTTTTAAAGATGAAGAGATGAAGGCCCCAATCACCAGCAGAGCTACAATTGGACTCATTCCTGACAGAGGACAAAGCATTCAAAGTGGGACTGAAGCAAGTTCATGGACTTGCTCCAAAATCTGTCTGTGGGGGGTGAGGAATTAGAATGTGTTCCACCACCTCCAAATATAGTCCCCCAAAAAACTATACTTTCACCTCTAAACTTATTCTTTAAATTCAGCTTTCGGGTCTTGTCACTTGAGATTTATTATTGGTTGACTCCTATTCAAGTCAACTGATCCTTCAGTCAGTTCATTAGTGAATATAAAGGCTTGTAATAGAAAAGCAGTCCCTTTAGAAAAAGTGCCTCAGCGGGACTTGAATGGGTTCTAGGGAGGAGCACTCTCCTTTCAGCAGAATAAAGTTACTCAAGGTGACCCCTCTCCTCAGGCAATCTTTGAAAGGAACTAAAGTTGAAAGCAAACCGAGAAGCAGAAAACACTGGCAAAAACAGTGATACTCAACAGTGGTCCTCTTTCCTTCTGGTCCTTCCCTCTCAGTTACATATAATTGTATATGTCTGTCTCCTACTTCTCTAATGTTCATTTTAAACACACTGCAGTAGCTTTTGGAATCAGTTTGGTTTTTATGTTTTTAAGTGACTTAAAAGGTAGCACTAGGAAATGCTTCTCTATGCCCTATTATTGTTGAGCAGCCTGTCCAATGGGGAGTAAGGATGATATCTGCTTTTTATGTTTTGTTGTGTCTATTTTATTGAATCTCATCACAGGTTGGCGAAGGTGAGGTTTCATTATTTTCATTTACAGGCCAGAGGTAGAGTAAAGCTCAGTGAGGTGTTGAATGTTATACCAGAAGCAAGTAGAAAATACAAGAATATATGAGTTAGATCTCTGTCCAGGATAAAATACATGAAACCAGCATTTTTCAAAGAATTATCCATGGTTTACAGGAGATAGATTTGTAAAAACAGTTTCTTAGTCAAATATACTTGGGTTATTTCCCATACTAAATGTGCCTCCAGAGATAAATAATGCACATGTTAAAGGTTCTGTGAAGTCCTGCAATTAAAAGCAACAATGCAAACTTTGTTTATTTAACTCAGCATCATTTCCTACAGTACTTTTTCCTTTGTTTAGTAACTATTTGTTTATATTAATAAAATACATTTTGGGAAACGCTCCATTAAACCATACCATCTTTCTTTTACTTTATATTATAAGACCAAAAAAAACACTGTCTCAGACAAAGGCACATGTAAGTTATCACCAAGAAGAAAGTGAGAGAGTGAGAGAAAGAGAAGATGAGGGAGGGAGGAAAAGAAGGAAGACGAGGGAGATAGATAGATAGATAGATAGATAGATAGATAGATAGATAGATAGATAGACAGATAGACAGATGCTAGATAGATATGGATCTTACTTGACTTAGACAGAACGTCAATGGTTATCTTCAATTATATCATTTCTCCCCAGCCCAGCCCATCTGTTCCAGTTGCTTTGATCCACTCACTGTCCCCAATTCTCATTAATTGGATTATGATCCTCCATTTAACGTACAAAACGATCACTAAATGACCAGACACTGTGTTGGTCACAGAGAGACATAAATGAAAGCACAGTTCTTGTCCTGGAGGAGCTCTCTACCTACTACGAGAGGAGGCAGGCAAGAACAAAACAGTATAGGCTGACAAGACAAGCCCAGAGGTGGAGCACCACAGGGAGGAGGGGGCCATCTTGCTGCGGACAAGCTTTCCCTTGCTTCTTCAGTGGTAACATTCTAAAAAAACAGTGCTTGCTGATACGGGTGATAAATAGACATCAGCAAAGCAAACTGCGCAAGATAAGAGAACCTAAAAGGAATAATATTTATGTACCAGTGCACGTAAGATGAGGAAAGCCCGGCTCACTTGGAATATGGCATGAGCAGACCTTTGAACACATATACGGGGGTATCAGCTGAAGCTCCTCGGAGATAGATATAAAAATGATAGATGTAGATATAGATGTAACATGGTAAGGAGTTTGAACTTTACCCTGAAGAGAACACACTTACTGATTATATATTACTTTTAGCCATTCTAAGTCCCTTTAAATCCCTAAAGATTCTTCTACCTTTTGCAACTGCTTGTTCTCAAGCCTTGAATATCCTCTTTCTCACTGGACACGTCCAAAGTCTATACACCCAGGCCAAAATATTTACGCCATAGCTTCCCTAACTGCCTCAAGACTTGTTCCTCTTGTGAACTTTTCTGCTATTCATTGACTGCATGACTCATGTACTGCCGTGTAAGTTACTTTTCTATAAATATGTGTGCTTTCTCCAGATGCATATGGCAAACATCTCAAAAGCAAGGAACCGTGCCACGTGTCCTGGGAACCCCATGGTGGTTCCCAGTGATTCCCACCTCCTGCTGTTGGTTCCCTTGTATAAGCCTCTTCCCTTGAGCCTGGGCTGGACCTAGTGACTCACCTCTTAAAAATAGAATATGGTAAACATGACAAGGTATTGCTTCTAAGAAAAAGTTACAAAGGGACTCTGGCTTCTATCTTTCCCTCTCTTGCTCTCTTTGAGGGAAGTCATCTGCCATGTTGTGAGCTACCTTAGGGCGAGGCCCACGGGGCAGGAAGTAATATCTTGAGCCAGCAGCCCCTGAGTCCTGCTAATAGCCACAAGAGCCACGAGTCAGCTTGGAAGCTGCCAATCCCACGCCAGGAGAACCCTGAGATGACTGTAGAGGACATTGGCTGCAGCCTTCTGAGACTCTGAACCAGAGATGCCCTCCCTGCTCAGCTTGCTTTTATTTGCTTGTTTATTTCAACTAAGAAATGGGCTAGCATTGTGAATTTCTACTTAAACATTTTCTGAGTTTTTATGCAAAATACAGAATTGAGAGACACAGAAGAAACACCCAACAGGGTACACAGCTGCTTACCCACATTTCACACCATTTATGCTCTTCTTCACACAGTCATAGCTATTTGCACGTTCTTCCATGCTCTGGAGAACATCTACCAGAAAGACATTTACGGACTCAGCCTGCCTGGAACCTTCCATGCAAGTGGAAAAGCAGAGCATCCATTTAAGGAAACAGGCAGGACGCACCACATTTTCCACGAATGGCAACCACAAAGTGTTCTGTTCATTGGAAGATTTCTCACATGTTCCCCTAAGCTACCATGTTCTTGAACCACAAGGACATTCCTTCTAACTGCCTTGCCTGGGGCTCCTTTCTTATCCTAGCATAGAAAGAAGAATGAATCTGCTAAATACTGCTATACTCTAGAGGGGTGTTTTGTTTATTTTTTTCAAATGTGTCAGTTATTTAATGAATAAGTGAATAGTTGAGTGACTTACCAAGGGGGGAAAACCTTTTAATTTAAATTGTTCCACTATTAAGAAGTAATTTCAACATAAAGGGAATAAAAATCAGGGTAAAATGAGATGCATTTTCTGAAAAGAGAATTTCAAGGAAAAGAGGAAAATATTTCAGCAGTTATCTGTATAGTACTGGTCAAAACAAATCTACTTTTCCAATATCTCTTACTTCCATTTGTCTGCAAAGTATTGGTAGGAGGATTAGAGAAACTTGAAGAAAAAGTATTCAGTATGGGTTGGTTCATTGAGTGAGGGGTTACAAAGACTGAAAAATGGGGGGGAAGGGGAAAGAGATTACTAATTAAGGGATTTCAATGAATCATTCTGAATTATTCCTCTAATCAGAACAATGAATGAACTGTCTGATCTATGGGTGAATAAAGGATGATTTTAAGTTGCTAAATATTCCAGGATTACAAATAGCTGAGTCAACCCATTTCCTTGAATAATTATTCATTATTCAATCAGTTTCTAGTTACTTGAATAAACATTATCTAGAAAGCTAATAATAATAAATATTCTAAGTTTCTATATTGTACTATGGTTATGCAAGATGTTACCACTGGAAGAAACTGGCTAAAGGGTACATGGGACCTCCCTTAACATTTTTTTGCAACTTCTTTATTATTATCTATAACAATTTCAAAACAAAAAGTTTAAAAAAATGGTGTTTAAAAAAAGATAGATAGATGACAGTGATAGATAGGTAGATAGATAGATAGATATTCCAAGGCTTCACCCTCAAAGATTCTTATTCAGTAAATTTGGAGTGGGATCCAATAACCCATCCTTTTTAATCAGCATTTTGGATGATTCTGGTGTGCTACTGTGTTTGGCAAACACTGGATTCCATAATATTAGGTTGGTGCAAAAGTAATTGTAGTTTTTGCAATTATTTTTAACTTTTTAAGCCACAATTACTTTTGTACCAACCTAATACAATACTTTTATAGAAGTCAGATGAAGTATTCAAATAGTTTCTTTTTGATAAAGTATTAGTCATTTACTGTGACAGTCCTGGGTGTGGTGAGAGTTAGGGGAACACTAATTATCTGCCCATCCCCTACTCCACACCCCCTTCCTACCCAGGCATGACTAATACAACTACCCCCCGTCTCCCAATCTTCTTCTCACCTCCATGTCCTATCTCTCTCCTGGCTGGAGTCAGTTTTTATAGAGAAGCCATCAACACCTTGGCCTCACAGCTTCTGGATCTGCTCCATACCAGCAACCTCCATCATTATTCCACTGGTCTGTGTAAATCTGTGTTGCTGTGAATGGACATGAGTATTCCAAATGTTGCTTTCAGCAGGCCAGTGGGAAGCCTGATTTTACAGCACATGAGCTCTAGGACTTTTGCCTCCAAGGTTAAAGGAGTCTGTAATAAACTCTCATGCAAGGGCTCCAAGATCCCTAATCACGAAGGTTTAAATGTCCAGGTTCACACCTTGCTCTAGTCAGTGCTAGTACCAATAGGGAATAGCATCTAGGGCGAGAAATTGCTATTATTAAAATGTCTATTGAGGGACAACACTACAAATTGTTATAACTATGCTACCAGGTTAGTATGGAAGAAAAATGATTAGAAATGAAGGTTTCTGGATCCTGGCTCTCAAAAGATTCTGATTCACTAAATCTAGAATAGGATCCAGGAATCTATATTTTGACACATTGTACACTAACCATATTCAAAGAAATTTTAACCTAAAGGTTTAAATGCAGATAAATTAGCTTCTAACCTAGAACAGATATACTACATTTTAAATAGCACCTGACACTTTGACAAATAAAGAGGGGAAAGTGTGAAAGTAGTCCTCTAAATATTAGGTTTCTGAAAAGGTCCCTAACTGGGGAGTGTATAGGGGATAAAGTTATGGATTGGGAAGATGTCAGCTCAAAAGAGAAAAGAAAAAGAAAGGGAATCAAGAAGACCTTAATCTATGTAACCAAGTTGCTCAGGACTGACTTTGCTCCTGGGTTGGGGCTGGCACAGAGATGGAGCTTTTGGAAACATTCTTCTTTCCTAACTGCTTTTCTACATAGAGAGATAAACCAGGAGAGGAGGGAGGAAGTCAGAACATTGCCATGGAATGATAAGAATAAATCTGGCTAATATGTGAACAGAACTCAACACAAAAGACCCAAATTAGGAAGCTTCCCTTTCTGCTCTTACTTGCTTTCTCTAGGAGGCTGAAAGAACTATGAGTGTTTTCTCTGCCCCATTTTTATTGTTAACAATAATTCCCAAAGGTGGTCTCATATACCAAAGGGATCATGTTCCGAAGTAGAAAATGAATCAGTAATTTCGTTTTAAGGCTTACCCAAAAGTCTGTTCAACCCCTGGACTCTTTGTACTTGCAAAAAACTTAATTTGTCTACCAAATAAAATGTTTGTTCTTACTTCTCTGCTGCATTAGTTACATTCCAACCAGAAGATAGAAACCACATAGTAATTTAAACAAGGAATATTTAGTATAAAGAAATACCAAAAGAGGACTGGAGTAACAGGGCATTGGCTAAGGACGGCCCGGGGTGACTCTAAGGGACACACACGGGCTACTGAGGGAGAGTACTCAAGAAAGGAACAAACTTGGAGAAAGAATCCTTCTTAAAGCTGGGACTCAGATCTCATTGGAGAGAAGGTATAGGTGAAGCCCACTGGATGTTAGCAAAGATCGCTGGGTTGTTCCAGGCTAGAGAGGATCCCCAGTTGTCAGGCCAGCTGAGAACTGGCTACTATTGCACTGATGAAATTCGGGGGGAAGCTATCTGGTTAGGTGGTTACTGACTTGCTAGAAAGCCAGTTTGGGCATCACCTGGACTCGTGAAAAGCCACCTGGAATGGCAGGGATGTGAGAAGGGGTTGCTGTTGATGCACTAGAAAATAAACTGGTAAATCCACAGAATTTAGCTGCCCTCAGGAGGGCCGTTGAACTTGCGGCTAGAAACCACCCCAGGGGGCGTTTGTGCTGGAGGAAGCTGGAGAGAGCTACTAGCTGCTTGATGCCAGGACACTGCTGCAAAAAGCCATTCACTCTGCAGGAGCTCAGCTAAATGGAGCACACCTGAACCGGGAAGAAAAAACTCCTCCAGTGTCACTCCAACACCCGGTACTAACAGTGATTAACAAGGCCCACCTTTGTTATCACAGAGCAGTGTAAAGGTGAATTTGGAGCTGAGAGGCAATAAATTGATAACTGATACATCTGTATACTAACTAAATAAAAGTTTTTCTTTTCTAAGAGACATTTTCCAAATACATATTCTACTGTATATAGTCAGTATATGGGATAATATCATTTTCTTCAGAATGAAGTAAAGAAAATGTTAAAATGTTATCTGAATCAGCAAAGGACAATTTTTGTACTTTCTCCTGTTTATTTGTCAAATTGTCTCAGTTATTAGTATTTGTACTATTAGAAAACAGTTCCTTTTAGTGACCAACTGACATTGCTGCAAAAGTCTTAATTAATTAAAAGTGAACTGGAAATGATTGGAAAAAAATCTTACATACTCTTTTTAATCATAATTTTGAGAATGGGAGGCTTGGAAGGCTCATCCCACCAACAGATGGCAGCTGTGTGTGGCATTTGGTGAACAACAATAGGGCACTCTGTCACAAACTCATTCTTTCTCCTCATTCCTTTTATGATAACTTTCCATCTTTAGGGTCATCGTTTTGAATTAATTAACTACTTCTAGAAGGCACTTTAAAGAAATGCATATATTATTCTAAAAAGAATAACACACTAAGTAATTAATAGTTATTAATGCACTAACAGGCAAATAAGGAAATGGTATATATTGATGGCAACACAGGAAACATTTTCTTTTCTTTTTTTCTTTCTAATGTACAGCCGAGGTCAGAAAGCTTTTCCTGTACAGGGCCAAAGAGTGAATATTTTAGGCTTTGTGGGCTGCATGGCCTTGCTTGCAACTATTCAACTCACCCCTTACAGCATGAAAGCAGCCATCAGTAATATTTCAGTAAAATCTTATTTAGGAGACTAGGCAGTAGGCAGGATTTGGCCTAAGTGGTATGCCTACCCCTTATGCAGAGGAACAGGAAAATAATTGGGTTAAGAGGCAGAATTTTTCCCTGTAGAAGGGAAAAATAAGCAGTGTGATAGCCCTTGACATCTATAAATAAGAAGGCTATAGAAATCATAAGTCTTGTCCCCCTAATCAGTTTTGAAACTTTGTTTAAGGGAGATGTAGCAGAGAAAGCATAGAGTATGGAGTTACACCAACACTGCTGCCAATGAGCTAAGCCTCAGTTTTCTCATTTGAAAAATAGAGAAATGATAAAAAATCGCCTAGTTTTTGTGAGAAACAAATAATATAAAGCTATGTTACATGAGCTCAATAGCTTATTATACTCCATGGGTCTCAATTTCCTTATCTTTTATTGAGGGGCTTGCATTAGTTGAGTTCTAAGATCCTTTTCAAAAGACAAGTCAATATACTAAACATCAGAGTTTTTGACTGTCCAGCATGGGATGTGTGTCATAATTTAACCTTTCAGGGAGGGCCTTTGTTGTCCACCATCACAGCTTCATGAAAACTTTGCTTTTTTCCACTACAAAAGAATAACATAGGTAAATTTCCAAGCCCTTCCACTGAACTGTCTAAACAGTGGTTCTCCATAGGGAGAGGGGGCAACAGGGGTTATTATTCCCTAGAGTATGATTTTTGTGTGTCCCTAACTTTGGGGAACCTACTGGAATTTAGTGGGCAGGAACCAAGGATGTTAGACTTCCTGGAAGGCATGAGACAGTCACACACAATAAATATTCATTCTGTGTTCTATATAGACTTACATTTTCCCATGGACATTCATGTGAATTTAAAATTTGATTGTAATTTTCTGAGTTGAGAATCTATTCCATTTTACATGTAAATGCAAGGCATTTCTTGAACTGTTTTAATATACACTGACTTTTCTAAAAAGGTAAATATCATGTAAATTGTTGGAATATTATACTTTGTTTCCCTCAGTACTTTATCAAGAATAACAGGAAAAAAATGTCAAGAAAAGCAGATGAAAATTCTTGGCGATTCCAATCAAGATGGCAGAGTTGTGTTTGCCTCCTCTCATGACTGTATCAAAATTACAACTAACCTACAGAACAACCATCATTGAGAACCACCTGAAATCTAGCTAAACAGATCTTATAACAAAGGATATATAGAATAAACCACATTAAGAGGGGTGAAGACATGGAATAGGCTGGTCCCACACTCACGTGTAGTGGTTAAAAGTAGGGATGGATAGCTCAGCTGCAGATATCCCCCCTGAGGAGCGAGGAGTCCCAGTCTCACACGAGGCTCCCCAGCCCAGGGTTTCAGTACCAGGAAGAGAAGTCCCCACAACTTCTGGCTGTAAAAACCAGCAGAGATTGTGACTGAGTGGGATGGAGAGCTGCTCAAGTCCCAGGCATTCCTCTTAAAGGGTCTGCACATAAACTTACTCACTGATGGATTCATTTGCTCTGAGCTCCAATGCATGGACAAAAGCTCAAAAGGTGCCAGGGACATACAAGGAGGAACTGAATTGTCTGGCTGCAAGGCGAGGGCTGGAGGAGCAGCTTTCTCACAGACAGAAGTGCTGGCAAAAGTCATTGTTCCTTTCTTGAGCATGAAGACACAAGTAGGCACCATATCTGAGTCTCCATCAACCTAGCTAACACCACTTGTTCTGTCCTAGTGATTCCCTGAGATCCTGCCCCACCAAACTTGTAGGCCCACCCAAGTTGCTTCCAGTAGCTTTGTCATGCTGCAGATTTTCCTAAAAATCTCTCAAAGGTTTACAAACCATAAACAAGCAGCAACTTGCCTCAGCATGACCCATACTTCTTGATGACCAGCCCCAAGCCCAGCAACAGCAACAGCCGGCCTCAATTTGCAACTTAGCCTGTCCAGGCTTCTCCGAGCCAGGACAAGTGGCAACTATCTGCAGATCATTTTGTAGCTCCTACCAAGTGGCCCTGAGCAGAGCACAAGCAGCCCCTCCCAAGAAGATCCAGAACCAACACACCCAGGGGCCAGCTTCAGACCACACCAGAGCACCACACAACCACCTCCATAAATGACACACCCAAAGGGCAGACTCGGTAGGCACCATAGCCCTGCTAAAGTGAATCCTACTACATAGGGTTGGCCCTTATAAAAGGGCTCCTCCAATGTAGTCACAGCCAGTCCTCCCAACAAATTAGCATTAGGGTCGATCTCTCCCATTGATGTGCAAACAGCAACCAAGGCTCAACTACAACAGGTAAGCACACATAATTCACACAAGGGACATACCTGGTACACCCAACTCAGGTAATCAGGGAGACTGTGCCACTGGATCCCACAGACACCTACTACATAAGGCCACTCTACTAAGACTGGGAGACAGAGCAGCTCTACCTAATACATAGAAAACACACAGGAAGGCAGCCAAAATGCAGGACACAAAGAAGTATGCCCCAAATGAAAGAACAGAACAAAGCTCCAGAAAAAGAACTAAACAAAATGGAGAAAATTAATCCATCAGATGCAGCGTTCAAAACACTAGTTATAAGGATGCTCAATGAACTCAGTGAGAACTTCAACAAAGAGATAGGAAACATAAAAATAGAGATAGAAATCATAAAAAGAACCAGTCAGAAATAAAGAATACAATAAATGAATTAAAGAATATATTAGAGGGAATCAACAGTAGATTAGATGAAGCAGAGCACTGAATCAGCAATTTGGAAGATAAGGTAGCAGAAAACACACAAACAGAAAAGAAAAAGAATTCTCCCATTCCCCAAAATGAGGAGAGTTTAAGGGGCCTCTGGGGCAACATCGAGCATACCAACATTTGCATCATAGGGTTACCAGAGGAGAGACCCAAGAATTAAAATCTATTTGAGGATTGGCACGAAATATTCAAAGTGATGAAAAACTAGGACTTACAACCAAGATTCCTCTATCCAGCAAAGCTATCATTTAGAATCTAAGGTCAGATAAAGAGGTTCCCAGACAAGAAAAAGCTAAAGGAGTTCATCAACACCAAACCAGTATTATAGGAAATGTTAAAGGGACTTCTTTAAGAAGAAGGAAAAAAAAAAAAAAAACAGATAAAAAATATGAATAATAAAATGGCAATAACTACATATTGATCAACTTACTTTCAGTATAAATGGATTAAATGCTCTAATCAAAAGACATAGGGTGGCTGAATAGATAAGAAAACAGGACTCTTACATATGTTACCTACAAGAGACTCACCTCAGATCAAAAGACACATACAGACTGAAAGCAAAGGGAAGTAATAAGACATTTCATGAAAATGGAAACAAACAAACAAACAACAAAAACAAAAAAACTGGGATAGCAATATTTACACCAGACAAAATAGACTTTAAAACAAAGAATATAACAAAAGACAAAGAAGGACCCAAAAATCCCACTTCTGGGTATTTATCCAAAGAAACCCAAAACACTACTTTGAAGGGACATGTGCATCCATTTGTTCATTGCAGCATTATTTACAATAGCCAAGAGATGGAGGCAACCTGGGTGTCCATCAGTGGATGAATGGATAAAGAGGTAAACATGGTATCATGTTTCCCCGAAAATAAGACCAAGCCAGACAATCAGGTCTAATGCATCTTTTGGAGCAAAAATTAACATAAGACCCAGTATTTATTATATTATATTATATTATATTATATTATATTATATTATATTATATTATATTATATTATATTATATTATACTAGACCTGGTCTTATGTTATAGTAAAATAAGACCTGGTTTTATATTAATTTTTGCTCCAAAAGACACATTAGAGCTGATTGTCCAGCTAGGTCTTCCTTTCAGGAAAACACGGTATATACAATGGAATATTACTCAGCCATAAAAAAGATTGAAATCTTGCTATCTGCAACAATATGGATGGATCTAGAGTGTATTGTGCTAAGTGGAATAAGTCAGACAGAGAAAGAAAAATGCCACATGATTTCATGTATATGTGGGATCTAAAGAACAAAATAAATGAACAAAACAGAAACAAACTTATAGCTACAGAGAACATTTTGATGGTTGCCAGATGGGAGGGGGCAAAGGGATGGGTGAAAAAGGGAAAGGGATTAATAAATACAAATTAGTAGTTACAAAATAGTCATGGGAATGTACAGTATAGCATGAGGAATACAGTCAATAATATTATGATAACTATGTATGGTGTCAGATGGGTACTAAATCTATTGGGATGATGACTTCAGTTATATAAATGTGTATTCACTATATTGTACACACCTAAAGCTAATATAATATTGTATGTCAACTGTAATTGAAAAAAAAGAAAAAAGAAAAGCTCATCATTGACACCAATGCCTCTTATGGCATTTTAGTCATAAATATAATGCACTTGGATTAGTCGTCAGTCATATCCACCGTGTTTCTATAAGTGGATGCATCTGACTATCACATTTTGTTTTTTGGTATAGTTTTATCCTTGTATTTGCTTTAAAATACATCCAATTTTATAAGAAATAACTTTTGCCTTATTTCTGCTTTAATTATTAAAGCAATACATTAATGTTTTAGAAATTATGTGTACAAGTACATTATATTATTTACAAATTCATTTTCAGGTTACTAAAGAGGATGTTGCAGGATATTATTAGAAGATAGCCTCACATCTGATAGGACCGAGGACTCCTCCACAAATTACCCTAAGCAATCGTTGCTCTAGATTCTTTTTGTTAATGACCAGTGAATAAAGAATACAATGCAACCTTGTTTCAAGTTCCCTAGAGCAGATATAGAGCAAAGTCACCTCTGATTTCATGAAATCAAATTTCAAGTCTCCTTCCCCCCATTTTCCAGTGAGGACAGACAATGACACTATCTAAAACCACAGGCAGTGCTGCTGAGATGCAGTCAGGCCTTGAGCACTTTTGATGAATAGGGGCCTCCTGATAGTTTTTGCCTAAAAAGAGTAAGAGCGCTTGGATCCCACTGATGGAGGATTGGGGGACTAGCATGGAGATAACAGCAGGATCTCTTCATCAGTTATGGATCCTCTCTCCTAAGTTTGGCACTTTGGGGGCCCATTTGAACCTCATTGAGAAAAGGGGTCGAGAAAAAGGCTGAAGGAGCTACTATGGACACAGTGACAGTGTGGGACTGCTAGGTACATAGAGTGGGGGAGAGGGCCTTTAAGACCCTCACGTGACTTTGGAGTGGTGAAGTTATGAAAGATGTAACTCTAGTTAATGATGTAATTCCAGTCAATATCTGTTTTTGAGCTAGAGATCAGCAAGAGACAACCAGCCCCTTGCCACACTGGGTTCCACCATGGTGCCAGTGGGGAAGTACCATCTTCAAGCATCCTGTGAGGGGACAAACCTCAACAACAAAGTACAAGAAAATGTGGCAATAGCTTATGAATTTTCATGTGCCGTACCTGGGAACTACCACAAATGATTAGATGAAGTTTATGGGTTGGTGGTATTTCTGCATTATTCACAAGGAAACAAAAGCCAGTGGCTTATTATAATTATACCCTCTTTCTAGCCAAAGCCAAGGAAATTCCCATGGCTTCAAATACCATCCTAAAGTCACATCATCATCCAAAACCACACTTCTGAGCTCAGACCTGGTATCCAACTCCCTGCTTGATAGCACAAGTATTTCACAGATACCTCCAACTCAATATGACCAAATGGGATTCACTGTATTTCTCCAAAACCCTGATCCTTTTCCACACCTCACTGAGTGATACAGCCCCCTAACCCTGTAACTCTCAACTCTGAGTGTTACATTGTAGAATCATCTGGGAGTTTAATAAACTAGCAAGTTCTAAACCCTAGCCAAACAAATTAAGTTAGAATCTTTAGAAGTAGGGTCCAAGCGTGGGTTCTTTTTAAAAGCTCCCGGAAGATTATATGTTGTTAAGTTGGAGAATCACTACTCATCAGTTTATGCCAGAAACCTAGAAATCCCCCCAAATATCTCATTCTCTGGCCTCATCCAATATATCACTGCAAACCATTGCTTCTAGTTCAGTCTCTCCACATTTTCTCCTCACTATTGCCACCACCCTAATCCAGGTCATCATCATCCCTTATGTGGATAAATGCGAGTCTCCTCACGGCCACCATCCTCTCTTGTCCACCTCCTAGCACTCTACTAACAAATGGATTTTGCCCAGGCTGTTCCTGCTACTTTGGATTTCTTTCCTTTACTTTTCACCTGGCTTATTCCTACTTATCCTTCAAGTTCTAGTTCAAAAAGAATATTCTTTCTCCAGAAAACCTCTCCAAATCCTCAAACTAGGTTCATTACCATAGCACCTTGAGTTTTTTTTATTTATTGTATTATCATAATGAGTCAAATAATAATTTATATAATTGTTTGTTTAACTTTGACCCTCTCACTAGACTCTAAGGGTGAAAACTGATGAGAACAATAATGAAAAGGAAAAAACAAATAAGAAGCTCTTTTTACAACATCTAGACCTGTGGTCTTTTCACATTAATCACAGCGTTAACTCCAAACATTGACAATGTACTTTGCACATTTACACACATCTCATTTAAGCCTCACAATAATTCCATGAGGTAGATATAGTCACTATATTCATTCATTCCCTAAACAATTTGCAAAGGGCTGCATATGCAAAAAAATTAGGGTCACATTTCTCAAAAGGTGGTAAGAGAATGCGAAACAGGTTGACCAGGACATTTACTTAAAATGTGATTTGGTGCATCAGGTTCATTGAGGACAAGGCCTGGATTGCCACATGATTCTTAGTTCTACTGGTGATTCGCACTCAGTTTGTTGAGAAGCCTTGTTCTAGGACAAAGATGCCAAGAGTGATGGTCTACATATACCAGGGGTGCCAAAATAATGTATGAAAGTGGACACTGTAGTCAACGTTGCTCAAGCAGTAGTTCGCTGTAATCAGAAGTGTCTGGATGATGATGGCAACCACTTTGAGCACCTCTTGTAATTGTAGAAGTCACACGTGACTTGTATTCATCTTCTGTTATCTTTTGGTATATATTGAGTATTACAATTTTAATAGTTATTTCCTTTCTTAAAATGTGTGTACATTTCTTTGGCATCCTCTGTATATATCATTTATATATATACATACCTGGACCCTTTCCTATAACTACTGAGTCAGAATTTCCATTAGGCAGAGCCCAGACGAGTGTTATTTTTAGAAATCCTACAAGTGATTGTGAAACTAGACATCTCTGAGTATTAACCACTGCTTTAGATGCTGAGAATCTGGTCCAGAGGTGGCTGCAGGGTGTGAAATTTTGTATAAAAACAACCTCAATGAAACAAGATAAAGCTATAGTAAAGGTATGCATACAATTTTAGGAGTTGATTCATTAATACTGCTTTGTTTTGTCAATGGCTAGGAAAATACTTCTTAGTCCCCCACAGGAAGGGTCAGGTTTCAAACAAGTTGTGACTCAGTAAACAGCACGAGCCATCCTCATCCTCACATCATGCACGAAGGGGTGTGATCCTGCCCAAGACTAAAAAGGACACAGCAAAGGGAACACAGTCAGTAATACTGTAATAACTACGTGTGGTGTCAGATGGCTACTAGACTTATCAGGGTGATCACTTCATAAGTTACATAAATGTCTAACCACTATGTTGTATACCTAAAACTAATACATTGTATGTCAATGGTAATTGAAAACATGTTTAAAAATTATTAAAAATAAATAAAAAATATAACTACAAATTCAAAAAAAAAAAGAAGGAGAATAAGATATGGTCATGTGGCCAAAGAACAATGGGACTCTTGGTAAGAGAGATGGTGGCTAAAACCTCCTTAAGACACTGGATGGCTTCTTGGAACTTTATCTATTTGCAATGGAAATCTAATTACAGACATTTCCGAAAAGAATGTATTCTCTCACAGTCTAGAGGAGAGAAGCAGGGGAAGTGAATTTATTTATGTATTCATTTATTCATTCACTAAACAATTTACAGAGTGCTATAGGTACAAAAACTTTAGGGTCACATTTCTCAAAGTGTGGTAAGAGTATCTGATACAAGTTCATCAGGATCAGATAAAAGTTTACAGTAATGACACTGAACCATAAATGTAGTTTCAAAATGAAGATAAAAATACATGAAAACAGAAAGAAAATATAACCTTTAAAACTTATCTGGAATCTCTTGCTCTTTTTGAGTTAATAATAATCGCAGTTAACCTTTAACACTTACTTTACATACTGAGGACTTTAACATATATGATCTGATTCAAGCTTTACAACAATTCTATGAAGTATTAGGTTGGTGCAAAAGTAATTGTGGTTTAAAAGGTTAAACATGACTGCAAAAACCACAATTACTTTTGCACCAACGTAATAAATGTCCTTCTTCATGCTTTTATTCATTCAACAAATGTTTATAATACACTGATCATTGTCACTGTCCAGCACTGCCTAAGGAATAGGAATGGAACTATGAAGAGACAGGTATGGTACCAGCTCTTGTGAAGAAAAACAAAAGACACATATTCAGTAAATATGGGAACTGAAGGCTTTAGGCAACTGAGATCTAGACGGGTTAAATAGTGTCTCAAGTTCATGAGCAGTATGGTGCAGAGACAGGATATGAACAATTAACATAGGTTAATTGCAGAGCTGCTGAACATTATATGTTCGAGGATCAAAACCAACATAGGTTAAATTACATGAAACTGCCATTTTTACAGGTGAAAAATATGAAATTTTTAGCAATTTCATATGTATCAACCTATACTCATACATATCTATTCCATAATTCTTAGCTCTTTTTTTTCATTAACAATAACTCTTCTTCCCCAAACTGTTTATGGTGGTTGACAACCCAAATTACAAAGCTGATAATTAAACCCCATTTCCGAAGATTCACATTACTAGAAAGCTGGGTAGGCCAGAGGGAACTGTAATTTCATGATGACTTGTTGGTCCTTTTGAATATGTGAAATGTGGTCTGCTGTAGCCAAGGAAGGAAAGGAGATGGCCTCAAGCAGTTTCAAAGCAGTAGATGATTGTGCAGAGAAGACGTGTTCATTTACTGTTGGCTGTTGGCTATTTTTGTCTCATTTCCAACACAATGTAGATGAAACAATACCATTTGGACTAAGAAAAAGATGACTTCATAACAGGTTCTTGTCCAAACTTGTGGGTTTAAAATATATATATATATTATAAATATATATATATATATGTATATATGTATATATATACATGTGTGTGTATACACACACACACACACACACACACACACACACATATGGTCAACAACAACATCACCAAGTCAAGACATTTTGGACATACAACACAGTTGGATATCAAGAACAACAGGGCAATACTGATCTCTGAAGTAGAAATAAACTTAAGCGTTTTCTGAGTCAAAATAACCTACTAGGGAATCCTAAAACATTCTAAGAGCTGTTGTCGTCTAACAACCTAAAAGAGGCCCCTAAAGAGAGATAAGTATGTAAGTATATACACATAAATATTTACATTTCTCTTCAAATATATGTCTCTTCAAATCAGGGTTTCTCAACCTTGTCATATTAGCGTATTGGGCCAGACACTTCTTTGTAGTGTGTGTGTCAGGGTTGGGGAGATGTCCCCTGTAAGGTGGGCTGTTCATAGCATCATTGGCCTCTGCCAGTAATACCCTCTCAGTTATAATAATTAAGAATGTCTTCAGACATTGCCAAATAAGCCAAGGGTAAAACTGCCCCCAGTTGAGAACCACTGCTCTTGACAGACATAAGAATAGATAAGTATAGGGGCATATTGTGCTATGCAGGAGACATGATGAGTTTGTGTCAAGTTATGGAAAGGGAGAAGATAGTGTTTGTGTAGGTCATTATCGACCACATGATCCTGTCCTTAAGAATAGCTGGAATCACACTAACCGACTGCAAATTTCAATTATACCACATACAAGCTGTGAGATCTTTAAAGTGAAGGTAATAGCAGGATTTCAAAGAGCTATGATCATCTAGAGAGAGAAAGCACCTAAAGCACTTGGCAGATTGCTTAGCACTGAGTAGCACTCTGCAACTGTTGTCTTATTATTTTAGAAGATCCTGCTAATACAATTTTCTCTTTGTCTCTCTGTGCCTGTTACTCTGTGTATTACATCAGATACACAAACATATTATAAAAGCATTTGCATATGTAGCTGTACTTTATATAAAGGTATGTACTCGTATAAATGCAACCTAGGTAAAACATACTATGACTTCTTGAGCCTGCCTGCATATAGTGAGGGCAGGGGCCCAGGAGGCTCAGCCACACGATAATGCAAAGCAGATGTTAGTCTGTTTGATCATTTTTTCTTTTTGGCAGATTAAAAAAAGAGGAGTTAAGTAAACATTATCTGGCATGTTTGAAGAATAAGGTAATCAAATGCTATAATGAATAGAGTGTTAGCACATAAATCCAAACATGGATTATCAATTTTAAAACATTTAAAATACAACGAAATGCATTTAACAGTAAATCTTAACTAACATGATTAATTCATTTTTATTTCAACAACTTTTTATAAATAATTTACTCTTTTCTTAGCTTTCTGCTAAGCAGTGACTTATTTTTTGATGAAATTTTAGGAACTTACAAATTTTGAAGATAATGGTTTTAAGTATCTTTTCTCTTCAGAAGTGTAAAAAAATGTAAGAGTTTATGCTAGCTCCATATATTATGATCTGAAGGTGTTTTATAAAATATTAATACTACTGACATTCACTTATTTGCACTGCATTTGCCTCTTTCATATAAATGTAGAATACAGAGTATAATATACACATAAGATGGCTGCCCTTCTTCTCTACAAATTAAACTCTTATGTCAAAAGCTAGGAAGCTCTTTTGTATTATAAATTTAAATAGTTTTCTTTATCTATCATTATGGGAGCTTAGAAGATATCTAATTCTTCGCTACCACATCCTTAATAAAAATTAATTCTGTGTTAGCATTTAGTAAGGAAGTATTTACTTGTTATAATTTGTAATAGTTAACAAAGTAACTGTCATACCTTTGGGCAGCTCAGCTACTGGGAAATTCTTCCCTATATTTAACAAAATCTTGCCTCAAATTTATATACAATATATTGATTATGTAATCACTGGAAACAACAGAAAATAAGTTTAATTGTTTTCATATAACAATCCTATATATACTTGACATCAATTCTTAAACCTCTTATATACATATGTACACACACACACATATGGATACACACATGTATATATAGAATGGATACACACATGTATATATATGTATATATTCAGACGATCTTAACTGGGGTTTATTTTCAGGGTAAGTCTTATTTTCGGGGAAACACCGTGTTTCCCCGAAAATAAGACTTACCCTGAAAATAAACCCCAGTTAAGATCGTCTGCCAGACAGATGCATTTAGTATGTTATGAAGATGTTCCAGAAGAAGATGACATGACTGTATTTGAATAAATGTAGATTGTTATACATGAAAAAATAACATATCCCCTGAAAATATGCCCTAATGCGTCTTTTGGAGCAAAAAATTAATATAAGACCTGGTTTCATTTTCAGGGAAATATAGTACATACACACACACACACACACACACACACACACACAGAGGAGAGAGTAATAAAGAAATAGAGCAAAATATAAACAACTTGTAAATCTTGTGCTATTATTGCAAATTTTTGTAAGCTTGAAACATTATAGAAATTAAAAGTTATTACTACAAACAAAAGAAAGTTATAAAATGATGCCAAAATCTTACCCCCCCCCACCAAGTTTTGTTATAACAAAGACTTATATGCTATACTGATTATTTGGTAAATGAATGTGCATAAAACATGAAGTCATAATGCTAGAAAGTTTAAACCTAAAAATATGCAACAATGAGCTATTTATAGTGATAGTTATATCAATGACATTTTCTTCCCAACATTTCAGTTCAAAGGGAAAAACATCTTAAGAAATGAACTGCAGTTAAGCATAGGGAAATTTTAGTTAGAATAATTATGTTGATGTGAATACTTAGGAATGTGTCTCTTTATCTGCCAAATGAATACAAAACACACAATATTTATCAGTTTCAAGGACTCTATACCAAAACTGTGAGAAAATATTTTGAAACCTGAAACAAGAATAAATTCAGCTAATTTAAGGTCAAAAATACACTTGCTATATGTCCTTTAAACTTCAACAAATTACAAAGTGCATTTACAATTTTTTTGGGGGGTGTAGGTCATATGTATATAGTGGTTTCATTTTTCTTCTGTGGGTTAAGCATCCTTGTTGCCATTTCTGTTTTTAGATGAAACCTCACAATCCTACTGAGAACCCTCACTTTCATATTGTTTTTGAAATCAGACTTTCATGATGAGGTCACAAAACAACTCAGCAATAAAACACATTAAAGAAGCATGCTCTTTTGAATTTATATTTAGGGAATTTGGCAAAGAAACCATCATAATTTTACAAGTCAGAAGCAGCCTAGCACACAAAATCTAAAACTACATCTAAACTCAGATTGCTCATCCCTCTCCACACTCACTGATCTCTCAGCTTGCTTTCTTCCTCCCTCCCTCCCTTCTTGCTTTTTTTCCTTTTGTTCTTAATTGAGTCTTTGAAGAACTGGAAAATAGCACGCAGGCCAGAGCTGGGCAGTTGATTTCTCAGAACCATATGGTAGAAGCAGAGAAAAAATGCTATAGTCAACTCTACAATCAGGAATTTTGTCATAAGCAGAACTTGGCGACCTGGAGTAGTTAGTCACCACCACAAATTCAAGAAAACTTCATGTATAGCCACAAACATCCTATGGGTTTAGAATTAGAAGAATAACACCCCAGGTATTCCCCAGGTGGGCAGGGACACTCCCTTGGAAGTGGGTGAATTCCCACTGGATGTCCCCATTTCTGTTGGGGATCTCAGTTCACATTCCCTGCATGGGGAGCCCCATGGGTTTCATAGCTGCTTTTTTCAGGGATGGGAACAGAATTGAGAACCCTGCCATATTGGGGAAATCTAGACAGATCTTCATTGCTTAACATAATATGGGATAAACTAAAGGAATCCCAAGGACCCTTCCTGGTATGGCTTCCATCCCTTAACTCTGGTGAATGACAGGATTTAATCATTGTTCTATTGAAGAGACCCAGGAATTACCATCATGAAATTTCCACCTTGTAAGTAAAATGAGGTGGTGATTCAGTCCTATCTGCTCTTTAGATGTAGCTTCACAAATTGGTATTTTATTGATTGCACATATTTATAATAAGGAAACATTTGCATAGTAACAAACTAGCATATATATACATATATATGTATATGTGTATATATACCATCATCACATAAAGTTTAAATGTTTTGGCCTGCTGTCTTTTAATTCAAAAATAGCCTCTTTCAGAACACAATGGATGAAAGGTAGTCTTTTACAAGAACTGGTGCTGAACAACTAACTGGACATCCACAAGCATAAAAATGAATCTAGACACAGACCTTAAACAGAAATTAACTCAAAATGGATTGCAGAGCTAAATGTAAAACACAAAACTATAGAATTCCTCAGTAATAACATAAGAGAAATCTACGTGACTTTGGGTTTGATGTTGACTTTCAGATACAACACCAAAGGGAGGCATGATCCATGAAAGAAAGAATTGATAAGCAGGACTTCATTAAAATTAAAACTTTCTGCTCTGCAAAAGGCACTGTCAGGAGAATGAAAAAACAAGCCACAGGCTAGAAAAACATATTTGCAAAAAAACCATGTAAGTTATCTACTACGGCATAGTAAACCATCCCAAAAGTTAGCTAAAAAACAATGATCTTTTATTTCTTTCAATTCTATAGGTTGGTTTTCTGCTCCACTTAGTGTGGACTTGGATCACTCAATGTGGCTACATCCAGCTCAGAATTCAGCTGGGGTTGGAACATTCAAGATGGCTTCATTCACATTTTTGGCAGCTGGTGCTAGCCGTCAGCTAAGATCCCTCCTTTCTCTTCTACGTGGCCTTTTATCCTCAAGGCCTTCTTTCCACATACCTTTTCCAACAGAGTAACATTAACTTCTTTATATGGCAGTTGGTTTCCAAATGCGTGAAACAGAATCTGCAAGGCCTCTTAAGTAGTAGGCTTGGAAATTGCATTCTATTGGTCAAAACAAATCAGGAGATCAAATTCAAGGAAAGAGGAAGTAACTCCATCTCTTGATGGATAAAGGGGCAAAGTCACATTGCAAAACATTACATGGAACGGAAAGGTTTCTGTGGAAACGGTCTCCGACATACACTTTTCCACACTACTTTAAAGTTATATTGTTTCTGAGATTTTAAATATTTGCAAACTGCAGTAAGCAAGTGTCCTGTGGAATTTTCTTTATAGAATAAAAGTTTGACTTTAAGTCCTAAACTTTTTATCAAAGACCAAATTATTAAATCGTTAAAATTGCAAAAATATCATCACATATATATTCCATTTATGTTCCTCCCCACAAAAAACCATCTTGACAATTTTTCGAGAGCTCCCAGAAGGGAGTGGGTGTGGATTATATGTTGTGATGAACTAGTCGGTTTATTTTCTAATAATAATGAGAAGTATATGTAAGCCATTATACTTCATTCTTTGCCTTGACTACTAAAAAGCATTTTGTTATATCACCACTAAAGACATATAAAAATAACGTCATTCTTTTGATTTATTGCTTGATTGTTTCTTTTATTCTGTATTAATGTGTTCTGGGATATTTTTTGCCCTACTTCTTTTTTGCTTTGGCTGTAAGCCACTTAATTTTTTAGGAAATAAAAAGTAGATTTTAAATAATCAGTATTATGTTAATATCTAAAAACAGAACACAAGAATGATGGGTAATAAGGTTATTACCTTACAGATCAAGAAGCCAGAGTTATGACAAGTAACACGTCTCATGAAAGTCTTCTCATCACTTCCCACATAAATAGCAGGAAGCAGAGGAAGGCACTCACCCTGAGTCTCAAAATCCAAACAGTTTCATGATTATCATAGAGGAACAGCCTTCAAAGGACTCAAATTGGTAAATGTAAAGCTAAGGCACAGATATGGTCTTTCTTTTTAAGATTAGCAAGGAATACATGTTTCTACCCAATACTTATTAATATGCATGTACTCAATCCCACTCATAAATAAACATATTCTTTTAAAAATAACCAACAACTTTTTATCCAAAGATGTTTAAACACATGGTGGAGGAATCTTAGGGAAAATCCAGAGGCTGAATCTAATTTATTCCAAGAAAAGGACAGGAAATCAAATCAGTAAATAAACTCACTATTTGTGTACTTGAAGTGCTGTTGGTCTTGTGCACGGTTTGCTTATTGGTGATATAGGCATGTTTCTTAAAAATAGTGCTAAAATTTTCTACTCGGTCTAACTACATTTGTTTTGAGAGGGGAAAATTTTGTTTTCCAGATTCTAGAAAATCCCCATTGCCTTTTATATGTCTCAGTATGTACAATTTTCTAGAACAGAATTTTAAAGAACATGTAATTGAAACATGAATGATTCTCACAGCCCCATAACTGACCCATTTTTTTTATAGGTCAAACTGGAAAAAAACCAAAGAGCAATACAAGGTATGACATCACTTGTGGATTGTCATAATAGCTAGGCTTGACTTTATTTTTGGCTCCAGTTAAATATCATTTTCTTTTTTAATAAAACAGTGTATACTTCTTTAATACCAAATTTACAAAATATTTGACTTCAGTATTTATCAAGGTATAGGCTTATATTACATTGCTTCATTGTAATATGTAATATGGGTTGTCTTGTCACCTTGAGCCCTTAGCAAGTGATGCTGTGACTAACATCAGATAATCTAAATCATTGTTCCTGACACATTTCCTTTATTTGCAAGAAGCAAACCTTAGTCAAACTAACAAAACAAAAGAGGGGTTTATTAGAGGATATAAAATATCTCAGAATACTAAGACAGAAAATGAAGTATAGTTGGGGTTCTCGTGACCTGGGACTTCAAGATTGGAAACCAAAATTACTCAGTCTTTCAAGAACTGCCTAGATTACTTCTCTGTTTTACTCTATGAATGTATTCAATCTGCAATATCTTTTATTATCCTCTGCTTTCCCATCTTTACCACAGCCCAACATGGCTACAAATCCAACTCTGTGTTACTACCAATGAGTTCTAGGGCTGAATTCTAAATGACCCAGGTTCCTCTACCTTGAATCCAAGTTTCTAAAGAAGGTTTATGATCGTTCCTCTCTTTAATGTTTACCTAGATTGTGTCACTTCAGATTATCATAAACATCTGTCAACCTATGGGTTCATTTAGTTGTGACTGTCATTAAGATAGAGTCATTTGACCACCTGGAGCTCTGGGGAGGCAGACAATGATTAATATGTCTATTGCAATTTACTAAATATATATCTTGGAATAGGAAAATATATGAATCTGTTTCCTCATGTGCAAAAAAAAAAAATGTTTACTTAAGCCTTGCCTACCCTTAAGTTCTATCTATAGGAACAAATGAGTTAATAAAAAAGAAAGCATATGGACAATCATACAGCACTGGAGTACAGCCAATAATAACACTTATATCTACTATCAATCAAATTGTTGATGAGGAAACATGCAATGGATAAAAATCACAGTCTCCTGATTGTATGTCAACTATAATTTAATAAAAAATAAGCAACCTCTCAAGATGTTGGGGACTTTGTACAGATCATTTTCAGTCATAACTTGGATAAAATCAAGAGTCTAATATAACTCAAGTATTTTTTTTTTTCTTCCCTGATCATTCAAGTTATAGTGCTTTTTCTGTAGCAACTGAAGAGATGATTCTCTCATCTCAATATACAAGGTTTGGGGGATATATATTGATTTCAAATCTTGTTTAAAAGTTACTATTATTGCAGGTGTGCTCATTAGGTGTGGAATTTGGGTGCTTTCTTTGACTCTTCTTTGCTTCCTTATTTCTATTTGATTTTTCTTTAGCTGCTGCTGGTTCTGGTGGTTTATTTATTTGGTACTTTCTATTTTCTAGAAATCTAGCAGTGGTAAGGACTTGAAGATAACAGACTAAAGAAAAAGGAAATTAGTAAAAAGTCCAAGCCCTGACAGCAAATGGAATTCATCCACCAGTTTGAAAAACCGAATGATGCTTTATTGAAAAATACATTAGAAAGGCAGAGGCTTGAAGTCTACGCGCATTTCATCTTATTCATTTTGGAATGAATGCTGTATTATCTGTAGATTCAAAATACTCTTACAATCCCAGGATGTTATGAGCAAGGACACAATTCAGCCTTTGTCAGTAGTAGGGAGAGCTTTTCATTCACTAATTATAATAATCCATTGACTTTTTAGCATTTTATATTTATAAATTATCATCATTCTCCAAATTTAGTTATAAATGTCTATGGAGATATTGTTTTCACCAATTGCAACAGAGTATAGAGCTAGCTGGGATTTTTTTTTTAATAAATTTTTCCTACAAGGCCAAATCAGCAAAACTGGAAATTCAGCCTTTCTACTTTTTCTGTGGAAATGTTCGACATATTGTCTACAAGAGAAATGCTTAGGATTCATAAAACTTTTTTATGATAAGTGACACAAAAAAATTAGATGATTTTAAAAGGAAAGTAGACTTTTAAAATATTTATTGAGCACCTATATGAATAAAGCATCACATTTATAACAAAGACTTAAACATTCTAAAAGCGGTTTTGTTTCTTGGGACAGAAATTCTTTGGGGGAGATAGGCAGATAGATCTGACAAAGTTACTAAGACTAAGGTACTATAAGCATGGCAAATGCCAAATGAGGAAGAAAGAATGAGCGTTCTACTGGTTCAGGTGAGAGAACAATAATTGATTGCAAGAAAAGTAGCTATGGATTTCATTTTTTGAAGGACATTAAATTGAGATGGGCCTTAAAGATAGGAAATATTTGGAAAAATAATATAGCATTTCGGCCAGAGGGAATAGCTCAGGCAAAGACTCAGAGATCAAGTTCCACAGTTTGAAGTGGGAGAATTGGTTCCAGAGCAGAGAGAAATCCCTTTGAGGAAATTTTACCCTGGATGGATCTCTGTCACTACATACCCTTTCTCCCCAAATCACACTGAAATAACAGGGGGAAAAAAAAGTTATAAGGTTAAAACCACAAAGAAAAGGGTGATGGCAGTAGACCAAAAATTCTGAGCGATTTCTGTAAATAGAAAGTAGGTAGGATAAAATTGACACAGAAACCAAAAAGAGAAACCAAGTCTACAGGGAAAAAAAAAAAAAAAGTGAGTACTCTCTCTTCCTACAGGAGGCCCAGAAAAACTCCTAGCTCAAACTGAATGAGCACAGGGAGGAGTGAATTGACGTGTCATCCAATTAATCACATTAATTTATGACCAATTATGTATTTATAAATTAGCTAACTGATTAAAGATAATTTAATTGAAGATATCTTTATAAGGTAGTTGGCGCAGAAATACCTCTCTCCAACCCCATCATAGGAGCACTGGGCTACCAGTAGTAGCTGTTTGCCTCTAGGATAGTGTTTGTAATCTGCTCTAAAAATAAAATGCAGGATCTTTTCTTATAGAACTCATGCATTGGATATAAATGACAGGCAGGGAAATACTGAAAAAAAATGGGGAAGTCCACAATGGATAAGGAGGAAATTACTTTTAAAACGAAAGACAACTTTGCTTGGGAGTAACATATACTGAAGCTCTCTCTCTCCTTAGATTAAACTTTATTTTTAACTGAATGTGAGACCCTCAAGATTGCCTGTCCACTTGATGCCTACCAGTCCTGAGAGGCTTTGCTCTCCCCTTCTGAACACAGTACCTGCCACCATAGCCCCGCCATCAGGCAAATGTCCCACTGGGGAAATACGCATACAGACCGTGTGTGCGCTTGTGCATGTGTGTGTGGGGGGGGGGGGCTTCCCCACACCAACAAGCAATTCCTGGACACCAGCATATTGTCCAAGAATTCAACTCAAATCAGACAATATCTACCCAAAGACAGAATCACATTCTACATGTAAAGACCTTGATCCCACAAGACCCCCTCCACTTCACATGCCAATCGCAAGCCCAGGTTTATTACCTGTGCTTCTGACCAACTGACAAATTAGAGGTTCCAATGACCCTCTCCAACTCAGGATGCCAGGTTGTTATCTATCCAGTAATCCCCCTTACCCATGGTTTTGCTTTCCACGACAATCTTGGTCCAAAAATATTAAATTGAAAATTCCAGAAATAAATACTTGTAAGTTTGAAATTGCACACTGTTCTGAGTAGCATGATGAAATTTCTAGCCATCCTGTTCACTCCATTGAGAGAGACCACATTTACATAACTTTTATTACAGTCTATGATTATAATTGTTTTATTTTATTAGTTATTATTGTTAATCTCACAGTGTGCCTAATCTATAAATTTAACTTCAGCACGGGTATGTACGCATAGGAAAAAACACAGCACTATCTTCATTTCCAGGGTCTCCTTGAGTTGGATTTATTTGCCAGAGTGCCTCATAAAAATTAGGAGACCTATTTACTCACTAGATTACCAATGTATCACAAAGAATATTATGATACAAATCAACAACCATATGAAGAGATGCATACGGTGAGGTCAGAACAAAGGAACTTCTGTGCCCCTGGAGCTTGGGGCCCCACAATGCGGCATGTGGGAACATTCTGGTTCCCTAATGTGGGAGCTCCCCAAACCTCCTTCCTTTGGGTTTTTATGAAGGCTTCATTATATAGGCATGCATGAACTCATTGGCCACTGGTGACTGATTCAACCTCTAGCTCCTCTCCCCTTCCCAGAGATCAGGGAATAGAACTGAAAGATCTAACCCTCTAATCACGTGGATGGCTCCAAAGTAACCAGCTCCCACCCTTTCCAAAAGTCACCTTATTAACGTACAAGACACCTTTACCACTCTCAACACATAGGAAATCCCAAGAGTTTTGGGAGCGGTGAGCAAGGAACTGTGGAAGAAGGCGAAATATATATATATGAGAAATATATCTGAATGACCAAATACGTATTTCTTATACATCACAATATCACAGTGAATAACAGTAACATCTAATAGATGTTAGATGAATTAAATAAACACCTAACTGGCGGCAATATCTACAGACATCATTAGTTGTCACAGTTGGGGTAGGGGACGTATTGGCATCTACTAAGTAGAGGCCAACAATGTGAGCAAAATTTCTCCCAGCACAGGGCCGTCCTCCACAACAAAAATTGTCCAACTTGAAATTTTAATGGTGCAGAAGTGGAAAAACTCTGTGCAAGACAATTTCTTCCCCTACACCTAAGTTTTCACCAGCATTCTGAAAAGAATTTTCTAATTCACCTCAGTATATGCTTCTAGAATACCCTCCTTCCTTCTCCATCCCCAGGAGATTCTCACTATTTTTATAAAGCTGTTCTCTCAAAATGTTGGAATCCTGAGAGTAAACATCACCTTGTTCTTGTTGACTATGAGCTTAGAATTTCTGTAGAATGTATTTGGGGGGCAAAAAATCACTCATGGTTATCCCGTTTACCAGTACTTTCATGTGTCTACGGGAGAATGGTTTTGCTTGTGTGTTTGCTCTGGTTTCTCCTTGAAGCTAAGTGCAAATCCTTTCTAATTTGCAGAAAGTTTTGACTGCTGACTCTCTTTTTTTAGGTCCTAGATAAGTTATTAATTTATTCCCTGCCTATTTTTGGGTGTGTGTGTCATTTCAATAGCATTTAGGGGAAGAAGAGAGGGAAGCACATATTGTTAGATTGCTTTTTTTAACTGAAAGTTGTTGGTTATTTTTGAAAACTTACATCCATAAAATTTACAGTACAAAGAATTACCAGTAACTGGAATTTGTGATCATTTTCAGGTGTGTTTTTTTTTTATTATCATAAACATCACTGAAACTATTTCCTATGTGTTTTTGAAAGTTTAATTTTGACATCGATATTTTTACTAGAGAAAAATTTTCTTCCTACAGTCATTTCTTAAAGTGGAAAATAATTTTAAAGCTAGATATTGATAAACATAATACTTCATATTTTATAGACTTTCAGATATGAAGTGCTTTCCTAAGCACATTATCCTATCTGAACCTCACAACCCCAGGAGTAGGTATTGTTTTGCTCTCTTAACTGTGAGAAAACTGAAGCTTTGAGAGGCTAAATGACTTTTAACTGAAGTAACACAGCTGACTGTAAGTAAGTCTTCTAACTCTAGATTTAATAGACCTGCTGGTTTACCACACTGCTTTCCTAATTAGAGGATGTAGAAATATATTTACTTTGACATTATATCAGTTGCTCCATCCCATAATGGGGAGGGAGTTCTATGGTGATCCAAGAAGAGGGCCTTAAATTAGACCTCTCCTGACATTGCTCAGTAGATGCCAGCCACAGAGCCCTATTAACACGAACGTATCACTAGGTCATTGTAATATACATACATACATACATACATACATACATACATACATACATACATATAAATCAATACACAATGACAGTGCTCATAACTTAGAAAAAACTTCTAAGGAACTTGAGGCATAACAAGCACAGCCAGGCTAACTTCTGGGGTATCAGACCAAAGAAAAACTATTTTTAAAGTAATTTTCCAAGTCATGTTATTTCGCGTGTACATCGTGTTATTGGGGAAGCAGAGTTTTTCCATAATCTAACAAATGTCATCACTTAGGAGCACAGCAGGAACAACAGAAAGATTATTTGTATGAACCTCCCACTAGAGGACAAAGACTTCTGTCTTCACTTTTCCTTAGAACTGATATTAGGAACGGTTTCTAAAAATAGCTAAAATTTACTCAATGTTTAATATGTCACATATTATTTTTTAAAGTAAGTATTTTGCATTATTTCATAGTCCTCACAAAATCCCAGTGAAGATAGTACAATTTTCACTCTGATCTTATAGAAATAAAAGGAACAGCAAGAAAGAAGTAGCAGCTTACCTAGGAAGTAGTAAAGCCTCAACTCAAATCCAGTCTGTCCAACTGTAAAGCTTGCTCCTAAATTATTTATTTCAAGTAACTTTTTCTTTTTTAGGAATAAAGGAGTTTTTCAATACAACATCCAATCTCATTTTTTACCATTTCTGACATATTTTTTCATGGTGAGCAAATATACCACTAACTTTTTTTTTTTTTTTAACTAAAGTTTATTAGTAAAGTTACATAGATTTCAGGTGTACAATTCTGTATTACATCATCTATAAACCCCATTGTGTGTTCACCACCCAGAGTCAGTTCTTCCATCACCTTCCATCACCATATATTTGATCCTTTTTACCACTGACTTTTCACATACTGTGTGAGTCAGAGTTGTGGATAGAAACATCAACATGACATAAACAAAATTTTTATTGTATTTGCAACTAAAAATAATGTTTCACATTCCATAGAGTGGGTTTCATTAGTGTCTCTAAAGTGTTCGCATTTTTAGTATATGTGCTGCCGAAGTGAGCACATTGTTCACATTTTTGACAGAAGATTGTAACTTGGGTACATCATGGTTTTTGTCATGAATCCTTTCATTTTCATCTGTCTAGTTCTTGGTAAGGTCCCTTTCACATTCTCAAAGGGACTGTCCCAAAGCTCCAGCGTTGTCTCAGGATCATGACTCTCACTCTCACCTTTCAGCAAATACCTCTGCTTCCTGTTTCACAGACAACCATAGGCCATCACAAATGAATGCCTTCAAGTTTCCCCCTCCACACCTCTAACCTTCAGTAATGACACGCATTCTCATGGTCTTGTAATCTTCTGTGGAGGAAAGAATGCTCTTGATTCCTGGTAAGCTAAACTAGTTCTTCTAATTTCTTTTGAGATAGTAGACTAGCAATTTATTCTAATCATCTCTAATTTCAGTATTCCTCTTTCCATAATCTGTTTTTCCTCATACTATAAACATACTTTTAAGTCTTTCTATTAAAAAAGAAAAGAAAAGAAAATCCTTCCTCCTACAAACTAGACAAACTATTGCGAACTTCCCTCCTTCACTACTTCCTTTCTTGAAAGTTACATAATTTATATGCACCACTTCCTTAGATTCTTTCATTCCTCAGTCCACTGAGTTTGGTTTTTGTCACTATCGTTTCTAAAGTCATCTTTAGCTCACTAATGATCTGTGACAACTGTACCTACAATCAATTTTCAGTTTCCATCTTCTTCAATTTCTATAACATTCATCATGTTTAAAATACCCCCTTCTCGAAGGTCTCCTTCTTTGTTTTATTCGGAAAAGGGGAAAGGTATCATTCCTTTTGAAAGACTATATCACCTAGAATTTTATAAAGATTCTTATATGTAAATATGCAACATATATTTTAAATATAAATGGAAATGGAAATATTAACATAGATATTGAAATAACCTAAGCTGGAGTGATAATATGGATATCTTATGGAGTATCTGTAATATGAAGTTTAGGAAAGTTAATTTGCAGGAACAAACTAAGCACATATTTTAAAAGGGTAAGATTTAGCCAGAACTTCTTTGTGTCACATATATGTCTTTACTTAGCCAACCAGAGTAAGGCCATCCCTTTTCCTCCAAGCTGACCTGCTACTACTGTCCTGTAGTTTTCTTCTCTTCTCTCTGCCAACTCTTTCTTCGACATCTGCATGGGCTTCTCTTCCTCAACTGGCTTGTGACAACCTTGGGTCCTGCTCTGGTCTCTCACTCTGCCTCCTCTCTCTAAGTGACCTAATTCAAATTTATGGCTTCAACTATCATCTATTCAGTGACTCTGAAATAGTATATATTTAACCTAGAACTCACCATTTTTTAGTATACAGTTCAGTATTATTAAGCACATTCATATTTTGGTGCATTCATCACTACCATCCATCTCCAGAACAATTTTCATCTTACAAAACTGAAATTCTATACCTATTAAACAATAATTCCCCATTCCCCCCTTACCCTAGCCCCTCCCAGCAACCATATTTCTACTTTTTCTTTATGATTTTGACTCCTTTAAGTAACTCATATAAGTGGAATTATACAGTATTTGTCTTCTTGTGATGGACTTATTTCAATCAGCATACTGTCCTCAAGTTTCATCTATTTGAAGAATATGACCGAATTTCCTTCCTTTTTGAAGTTGAATAATATTCCATTGTATGTGTATACCACATTTTGCTTATCCATTCATCCATCAATGAACTTTTGGGTTGCTCCCATGTTTTTGCTATTATGAATAATGCTGCTGTGAACATGGGTGTACAAATATTTCTCCGAGACCCTGCTTTTAATTATTTGGATCTATACCCAGAAGTGGAATTGGTGAATCATACAGTAATTCTGCACCATTTTATAGTCCCATCAATACTGCACAAGAGTTCCAATTTCTTTATATCCTGGCCAACACTTACTGTTTTTCTGTTTTTTTTAAAAAATAATCTCCTACCTAATGTGTGTAAGGTGGTATCTCATTATAATTTGCATTTGCATTTCTCTAATAATTAGTGATGTTGAACATCCTTTCGCTGCTCATTGCCCAGGTCTTCTTTGGAGAAATGCCTCTTTGAGGCCTTTGCTCATTTTTAAATCAGGTTGTACATTTTGTTGTTGTTGTTTTTAGAACTGCTCTAAATATTCTGGATACTAATCTCTTATCAGCTATATGATTTGCAAATATTTTCTCCCATTCTGTGGGTTGCCTTTTCACTTTTGATGGTGTTTTTGGATACACAAAATTTTTAATTTTCATTAAATCCTATTTGGTTTTTCATTTGTTGACTGTGTCTTTGGTGTCATATTCAAAAATCACTGCCAAATTCAATGTCATGAATCTTTTGCTCTATGCTTTCTTCTAAGAGTTTTATAGTTTTAGGTCCTAGGTTTAGATCTTTGATATATTTTTGGGTTAATTTTTCTCTATGGTGTTAGGAAAAGGTTCTACTTCTCTAATCTTTATTATTACCTTCCTTCCTCTAGCTTTGGGTTTTTTCTTTTTTTGTTTTTTTTCTAGTTCCTTAAATTGTAAAACTAGGTTGTTGATTAAGATCTTTCTTCATTTTTAATGCAAGCATTTAGAGCTATAATTTCCCCCTTAGCACTGCTTTCACTGTGCCCCATAAGATTTGGTATGTTGTGGTTTCATTTTCATTCAACTCTAATTTTTTAATTTCCTCTGTGATTTTTTTTTTGATTCATTGGTTAAGAGTGTGTTGTTTAACTTCAACAAAAGTGTGAATTTTTCAGTTTTCTGTGTTATTAATTTCTAACTTCATCCCATTGAGGTTGGAAAAGGTATTTTGTATGATATCTAGCTCTTTAAATCTATTGAGATTTAATTTATTACCTAACACATGATCTATCCTGGAAAATGTCCATGTGTACTTGAAAAGAATTTGTATACTGTTGTTGAGTAGTGTGTTCTTTATATGTTTTTTTAAATTATTTGGTTTATTTTGTTAAGTCCTCTGTTTTCTCACATCTGTCTGGTTGTTCTGTCCATTACTGAGAATGAAATATTGAAGTCTCCAGCTATTATTTAGAACTGTTTGTCGATTTTTGTTTCATACATTTTGATGGTCTGCTGTTAGGTACATAAATGTCTGTAACTGTTATATATTTTGCTGTCAACACAGCAAATCTTTTATTAACATACTTCCTTGTCTCTTATAAATTTTTTTGATATAAAGTCAATTTTGTCCAATATTATTATAGTGCCCCCCACCCCTGCTTTCTTTTGGTTATCATTTGCATAGAATGTCTTTTTGTATCCTTTCACTTTCAACCTATTTGTGTCTTTGCATCTAAAGTGAGTCTCTTGTAGACATCATATCATCATATCATGTTTCTATTTTTTTAATCCATTCTGCCAATACTGTCTTTTGATTGGAGAGTTTAATCCATTTACATTTAAAGTAATTACTGATAAGGAGGGACTTACTTCTGTCATTTTGCTCCATTTTCTGTCTGCTTTATGACTTTTTTGTCTTTCATTTTCTGTATTACTTTCTCTTTTGTGTTTACTACTCAAAAGATAACATTTTTTAGTGAAATGTCTTAATTTGCTTCTGATTTCCTTTTGTGTCTGCACTTCAGTGATCAGAAGCAGCAATCGGGGATCAAAACACAGATTCCTGACATTGGGAGGGCAGGGTCTTTATTTCTACTCTGACTCCTGCAAGCTGTCTGTAAGCTGCCTCAGGAACATGTGCATGATGTTCGGCTGTGGAGTGGGGAATGGGTAGCTGAGAAGTGCGGAACTGGAATGAAATTTATCACACTTTGATGTGCAAGCCTTTCCCTGTAAGTAGCAAGCCTTCAATAAACTGCAGAGTTCCAAAATAATTACATCAGACAAATTCTGCCAATGTAACTATTATCTGGGTGAAAAGGCAGATTTCTGGTGCTTCCTATTGCACCAGTTTCCCAGAATGCTCTCATGCCCAGATAGCCTTTTTAAGGGTCATCAATAGCTTGCTATAACTGCAATGAATACAATGACTCATTGGAATGAGAATATAATTTTCGTAAAATAATTTCTAAATTGAAGATGAAATAGGATGCCAGGATCATTGTCCTACTGCTTTCTTGATATGTTTGTACAATTCTGAGTGTTTTTTCCAGTTGTTCCAAAATATACTCTAGTAGATCTGTTGAAGAATTTCTATTGAGGATTTTTAATAATCTTCATTTTCAGTGTTCTTTCTTATGGAATATTCTACTTAAAGACTCTTTAACTCAAATACAAAAAGAAGTTTGCTTTCCCTATGGGTTCCATAAATGCCTACTGAGAGAAATGATTTTCCTTGCCTGGCGATATTGCCTGTAGTATCCAAATTATTTGTTCTCACAGTCCCAACTTCAAGATTGGGGAAGAGCAAGAAGTAAAAAACAAACAGTAAATACCACCTAAAAACAAAAGTTACTAGACTTATGGTGATCACTTCTTAGGTATACAAATGTTGAATAACTATAGTGTACATATGAAACTAATATAATATTGTATGTTGGCTATTATTTTAATAAAAATCTTTTTAAAAAAGTAAATACCATCTGAGTCATATCTTTAAAAAACATATATCCAAATAACTTTTTTAAAGGACCATAATCTGTTAGATAAGAATAAAATCAGTGCACAAAATTGCAATAAAATATAAATATTCAGATGTATTTCTGAAGTGATGATATTAAGTATGAAAATACACGCTTTGACCTGAGGAATTTTGTTCTTTTGTTTATGATTATGAACAATGGTGGGACTGAGATAGGGGATTCTCCTTTCCCCTGGAAAATCCCTACTTCTTCCCTCTTAGAACTGAAAGGGGCTAACTCCATGTTACGAGGCTACTGGGGGATTTCAGCCAACTCCTGTGGGGAAAGAGATGGAAACAAGCATTCCTCAACAACCCAACTGATGAACCACAGGTTTCTCATGAGCATCTCTCGAATTCCCATAGGTCTCACTGACGGATAAGTGGGCAAAATGGAATCACCACAGTTAGTCATCCTTACTACACTGACTGCCACTAACTGTAACAACTATTCATTCTTCCTGAAACCTGGACCCGTCTGGCACATGCTAGAGGGTATGGGGCAACAGGAGGCCTTAGTGGTCATTCTCACTTCCTGGTAGGCTGGATCAGCTCAGTATCGAAAGGGAGCAGGAGATCTTTGAAATCAGATCGCCAGAAACTTGGGTCCATGCTACTACCAAAGTCATTTAAAATAAAAGTTCCACCAATTACATGGATACACATCTGTGTCACTTCCGGTTAAGCCACAACTTCCTACCTCCCTGTGCCCCTTAGTCACCATCGATGGAGCTCGTCAGTCCTAGTATCCCCTCTTCCCTCTGCTCCTTTCCCTCTGAATGTTCTGCGTCTACTCTCATTCTGACCCTGCCACAGGTCTTTGGAACCTTCCATTCTGAAAAGCAAACAAGCAATCCCAAATCCTCTACATCCTCAAATCCTTAACTTTTCCCAAGGCCCCTCCTGCATGCCCTTTTCTCAACAGAAACCGAACTTTGATGGGAGGTCAGTTCTTCTTCTGTTTACTTTTCCAGTAGAGTCTGCACATTCTCTCACACAGCACCATGCACATCTCAGCCCCCAAGGCAGGGCTGGCATCCTCCTAGCTTTCCACTGACACTTCCTATTTATTATACATTTATTTCCATTCAAGAAGCCTCTTCTCCTTTTAAGCTTATGCTGTCTGGCTGTGCATCCATTTACCTGGACCTGCTGCTCTCATCTTCTAATCTTCGGATTATTCCCCGATATTTAATGAGAACATTGTCATCTGACCCATAGCCTTCATCCAACATCCTACCCTACATCCCAGCTACTCAAGTGACCTCCTCTATCCCAAAGATTTATAACTCCATTCAACTTCCACAATGTAATTCCAAAGTCATTCCATAGGTCTACTTAACCTCTGGAATTAATTCACCTTCAGAATCTTAAATTCTAACTGTAAAACCACTACCTTAACTCTTTTATCACATTTAGAGAAACAAAAAAGAGAAGAAAAAGAGAAAAGAAAAGGATGGAGGAAAGGAGGGAGGGAGGGAGGGAGGGAAGGAGGGAGGGGAAATTCTGTTCTTCCTCTCTAACTGCTGTTCCATTTCCTTTCCTTTCTTTCACAGCCACATTTCTTAAAGGAATTAGTTGCCCTCACTATTTCTAGTTCTTCACTTCACATTCTCCTTCAGTCTGTGACAGTGCAGCTTCTGCCCCAGTTATGGGACTATTGCCACTAAGGTTATAGTGTCATCATCTTCCTAATCACTTGGTACTACCTCACCTTTGAAACTCTTTCCTCGTTTGGCTTTCCTGACTCTTCTCTGTTCTAGGTTTCCGGTCACTTCTCTAAGTATTCCTCATTGAATTCTCAGCATACCTCTTAAATATTAGTGGCTCCCAGAGCTCTGCCTGTGTCTACTCTCCTTCTGTGCACTCTTTTCGAACACCCCTCTCCACTGCCATTACTTCAGCCACCACTGCTGTACAATGACTGCCCAGTCTATGAACATCAACCGGCAGCACTCGCAAGTTTCAAAACAAGATTTTCCTTTGCCCCTCAAGTATCTCCACTTTGATGAACTATAGATACATGAATATCAATGTGCTCTTCCTCCAGTTATTTATGGAGGACATTATACCACACAAGCAAGGAACAGGTAAGGCTGCTAAACTAAACATCCTGGGGCTCAAAGCTCTCTTTTCCGTTTGTATGGCTGCTTACTTACACACTAATTATTTCTCTCTTGAATTATTGCAATCACCATCCAGGCTATACAGCCAATACTCTCCTTTACATCTTTATATTTTATACTCACACCTCTTTTCCTTCTGAATATTCAAGATACATAATATACGATAAAACTTTTTAAAAATCTGAAAACCACCTGATATAAAATTTAAGAGGATACTGTCTCCTTTTAAACTGACAACAAATTTCAGTACTGCTCTTATTGGTTAATGAAAATCACATTTGTGACACAAGCCTCCTTCTATTCTTCTAGTCTAAAGGAATCGTTTCAGCAAAGGTCATTAGAAAATCATTTTAGAAGCCACAAGATCATTAGTAGAGTTTCAAAACAAATGAATTCAAGAATGTCATAATATTGATTGATCTAACCAAACTGGAATCCTGACAATAGAAAAGGTGTTTCTAAAATAATGGTCAAGTCCATGGTAAGTGAGTCAGTGGTATAAGCAGAACATGTCCCATCAGCCCATGCAGGTCCAGTCCCCATTCTTCTCCACTCTGTTTCATCCTGGGAGGCTATTAGGCCAAGGGAAAAAGAGAGGGAAGACCAAGAAGTTGGACTACTTCTTCTCCAATGCCGCCCTGTGTGATGGTTAATTTTATGTGTCAGTTTGGCTGGGCCACAGTACCCAGAAATGTGGTCAAACATTATTCTGGATGTTTCTGTGAGAGGGATTTTTAGATGAGATTTAACTTTTAAGTGGTGGACTTGAGTAAAGCAGATTGTCCTTCATCCAACCAGTTAAAGGTTTGAATAGAACAAAAGGCTGACCTCCCTTGAATTGGAAGGAATTCAGCCAGCAAATAGCCTTGAGACTCGAATTGCAACAAGGGCCCTTCTTGGGTCTCCAGCCTGCAGCCTGCAGCCCAACCCTGCAGAATTTGGGCTTACACAAATCACATGAACCAATTCTTTAATCTTTCTCTCTCCCTCTCTCTCTCTCCATATACTTTCTCTGGAGAATCCTGACAATTATACCTGCTTCAGAACTAAGTGTCTGGAAGCAGCTGCATCCCCCGCAGTACTACAGCTCTGGGAAAATGGCCTCTCCTCCACTTCTCCACTGTTCCAGTTCTGAATCAATCCATTGTCTCCTTTGTTCTTTGGTCATAAGGGTAGTACTGTCTACCCCCATTATTAGTCTCTGGTGTCTTACCATCCTTTGCTTCTTCACAGTACCAACACATCTGAAAGTAGTACCTTCATTTGAATCATTTGAGATGAATTTTGTTTCCAGCCACAACTCCAACCAATATGCTGTCATCATCTAAAATCCCCTTCAGTAGTTCCTCTCAAAGTTTAAAGGGGGAAAAAAAATGTTTCTTGAAAGCCTACAAGCACCTGTATTTTTCATATATTTATTTTCTAAACTGTCAAAGAACATTTTACTTTTAAGACTGCCATTTTACTTCTCTCATTCTTTCCAAATATTCTAATCCATTCATTTGTACTCAAAAACCTGTCTCCCAGCTATTTTTTACATACATCCTCCTCCCCCATTTCTTATAGAATAATCTTTCTAATCAATGAAAGTGTATGACCTATATGGTAAGTTGAAATTTCTTGGTTAGGCATTAAAACCTCTCTACACTCATCGCAATCTGACCTTCCTAATTCTCAACAACCTTCCACCATCCCTGGTCCTTACATCCTACACTCTACCAAACTATTGTCTTCTCCTTTGACTTCCCTTTTTCCCTTCAAACCTCCACTTCATATTAACAAAGATCATTTTTCCTGCCTGAGACTCCCTCCTGTTCTTCAGCATCCTGACCCTTCAGTCCTTCAAGACTCAACTCAGATGTCACCTCCTTAATGAAGGCATCTCCAATCTCTCTATAATTTTCAATAAGGGGCAACTATAATTACTTAGCTCTCTGAGGACTTGGAGAGATTTCCTGAAGGAAGGGACTTATAAACTGGGACTGGAAAAGAGTGAAGGGGCAAGTGATGGGGAGATGGGAAAGAAAGGTTCAGATGGCTTACATAAAAGCCCAAAGATGAGACAGCACCCATAGCACATGTGTGATGAACTGCAACTATGTCTATATGGATAAACAAAGGAGACTGATAAATAATGAGCCTTATAAGGAGTTTTGTTTTAATCCTGATAGCAATGGAGTGTATAACTTTACAGTCATTCACAAAGCCATAGAGAAAAAAATTGGAGGAAAGAAAAATTAGAGACAGAGACCACTAGAAGATTGTCACAGAAACCCAGAAGTTCCTCACCTGAGGTAGGTCAGTGGCAGTGAAGAAGAAGGCAGGTGCCATTTTCTATATTAACCTTAAGTATAAAAATTATTCATTTGCATGCTGATTTGTTAAGATTCAGAGTAAGAATTGAACACTTCTCAGATTCTTTCGCTGTGCTTAAATATTATATGCAAATGCACATTCCTTTACAAGTTAGTCAAGTATGTTTAATGGCATATATGTAATAAATCAATTACCATCAGCCATGGAATTAAAAGTCAACCATTTCTTTGTTTTCCTTCAAAAGTCAGCAAGAGCTTTTTCTCATTCCACTACTTTTTTTTCTTTTCTATTTGACAGCCTTGCTGGCCATTTGAGTATATTTGTCTTTATAGGTACATATATAAATCTTGAAAAACCTTTTTTCAGTGTATAAAATAGATTTTCCATGAATACAGCAAAAACTAAATATTGTTAAAATGTCAGTAACTAGGAATAAGGGTGGACTCTCCATTACTAGCTCTGCTGTTGTCATGGTAGGAGAATATAATTCGAACACAGCATAACTCAGAGTTAGAATTCTATTAAAGGATTTTTCTTTTATATATTGAAAATGTATTTACTACAAAAAAATGAAGAACTTAACCTTCCTATTTTAAAATAATTCTAGTGAGGATATTACATCATAGGGTATTATACACGCAGTAACATGAACCACACGCTACACATTGATGGCTGAAATGGCACGCAGCCATGTATAAAGCCAATGTCACCTCAGACAATCACATACAAAGACCCAAATGAGTCTCATTCAAAGCATCGGTTTGAGTTTGATGTGCTAAATCCTCCCTGTGAGGATTATTACCATACCTGAAAATTTCTAAGGCCTTAATTTTTTTAGGTCTCTATTGCTTCCATTCCTAAATCCATGCAGTCTGATGTCCTGGCATGAATTTCCATGTCACTTTTCGGGGATCTGCAAAAACTCACTCACAACAAGCATTCTGTGAGTCTAGTAACTTCAGTGGTCATGAGGAAAATAACACTACCCATAGAACAGCTGTCTTCCATCTCCTGTTGCCTCTGCTTTCTTCCCATTTTCATCCCTTCATTGTGTCCTCCTCTGCTCCTTTGTATACAAACAACCTTATCTGTACATCGTACATACACATGTGATTCCTGAACCCCTAGTGTGTCCAACACCATATCTGCAAAAACTTACCTCATCTATGAACTTATCTAGAATTTTCCAAATAAAACTTGTGCTCTCCATCTACTAAACAAATGAAAATTGCTTTATCTCATCATGTGTAATACATGTAAATGTGGAAGATAATCTTTGCCTAATGGAGTGTGATATTTTATCCAGGTCATAATCCATTTGGTATTTGCCATTATCTGTCAGTAGTTCTCATTACTCATCTTCATAGATTTTAACACATTATATTCTATGAAGAAATGAATGACATTGAGAAGAAAAACCTTTCTCTTACAAGGAAGGAAAGGGGGATGAGATGGGAAACTTGGAAAAACAAACTATATGCTATGTGATATATGCTATCTGAGGCATTTTACAAGTATCACCACATTCAATAGCTTTTTAGTTGAGTCTTCACAACAAATAAATAAAGGAGATATTCTAATCCCTCTTTGTTCAAATGAGAATCCTTAGGCTGAAAAAGACTGAGTAACTTTCTCAAGGTCACAACCACTATTAAGTAGGGTAGGTGAAGTCCACATTTATTCTGCTACAATACTGAATTAAAGATTGGAATAGAGGTTAAGTTTTCTTTAACATCTCTTTTTATAGCTATGACATCACTTTTCAACCTCAATTCTTGTTCCTGTATGTGCAACTGATCAAAATTTAAGCAAGGAGGATGTGCCTTAGCTAGAATTTAGGCTCATTATAGACCCATGGAAGAGAATTTCAGAAACCTAAGGCTTGGGATATCACCTGCTAGAAACAGTAATAGGAAATAGTTAATTTTTTATCTACTAAAGCAGTCATTCCTTGATTAATTTATCTTAACAACACCATCACCTTATTTTAAAGTCAAGATGAAATTTGAAACTGAACTTGGATCCTGTACTCTAACAAATCTGTGACCTTAACATATTTACCCAGACTTTTACCACTCACAGTCATCGCCCAGACAGAGGAAATGACTCATCTTTTTTAAAAACTGGAAGTGATAAAATTAAGATAAAAATACTGCTTTAAATATGTTATAGGAAGTATATATTGTGTTTTGTAAGTCTAATCCAATTGCAGACTTTCCATTCTTGGGTACCTATGTCGACCTTTCAGTAAAAGGAAACCCATAACTGAAAAATAAATGTATTAACAGCAGAAAGGAGCACATGTTCTTGAATTTAATTATACCAAAAAGTTTCATCTGAAATTTTAAAACTTATTTTTAAAAGCACGTCTATTACTATACCCCCAAATGTAACAAAGTTCCCCAAAATGTTGAAAATGAGAAACCATGAAGTACTTCATTTGATTACAAATAATCTATGATGAATTGAAAACATGACTGTGCTAATTTTTACTTAAAGATTTAGCTATTCTAAGACTCAGTTGAAATCAAAAGACAGATTGACTTCGACACAGGCATTGAGCAGGGAAAAGCCATCTTCACAGAGATGGTACCCAGTACACAGCATATATTTCTTGATATGATATAGCACAGCATCTCTGAAGACAGAGAGAATAGCTTCAGATGCATGCCTTGAAGAGAAACTAAAAAGGAAAAGAAATCTATATCAAAAGGAAGAAACAAAGGTTTGAGGTCTTGCTCAAAAAGAGAGATTTTGTTTTAAACTACACCAGAAAAGGAAAATGGCTGGCTGACATCCAAAAATGAAGAAAGCTTTGGCATTCCTGATCTTGGATACCTTAATGAATGACATACAAAAAGCCATATATGGCACAGTCCTATTACTAAACCGCTGTGCAAGAGGGAGGAATCACCCTGTGGGAGACAGGGTATATACAAGACAACTTCTAGTGGAAGGGTGCTGGTGCCAGGATCTGAGACACAAGGGTCCAAAATTTGAATGGATATAGTTTTCCAGAAGTGCCCAGAGTGAAAGCACTGAAATAAAGACCAAAGAAAATCCTGAAGTTTAATGTCAAGACACTAGGAAACAAAGACAAAACCTAGAGTTAATGCCTGGCAGAACAGAAGGTAACCTGAGCACACTGTAGGTGAAGCAAAGCAGTGAGATGTCAGGTTTTGTAAATAAGGTTGTTTTTAGGGCTTGCTTTTTTTTCCGGCTGTGTAGTAGAGATTGTGAAGGTGTGTTGTGTATGACCTTAAAGTAATGGGATATTGGAAGACAACAGGTCTAAATAAACTTGGTTGGACATCTGGTAATAATAGACATTCCCTACTCTTCGCTTTTATTCTCCTTCCCTTTGCTCTGGCTATTTTCCTGTAACTCCTATCTCATTCAATGACACTATCATACCCGTCTTTGAGGAACCCAAAAGCCAGGGAGTCATCTGGAGTCTTCTTTCTGTTACTGTACTTATCTGTTTCTAAATAGATTCAGCATTTTAAAAACTTAAATAAATGTGTTTAAATGGAAATTCTCATATAGTTAATTAAAATGGAAAACCACTATCAGTTACTATAAAAGAAAAACTTTTTTTAATAAAGCGGTATCATTCAATTTTAGCAGAAATCCACTCCCTCTGTTAGAAAGGTTGATTAGCAAATACCATTTAAGACACAGATTAGTATCAACCTAGGATTTTTTTCTCCTAAAATTAATTAGAGGGATTAAAAGATAATTGCCAAAATTATTTTTCCTTGTATGACTTAACTATGATTTAAAGCTGCAGCCTTGTACCGTCAAAATGTCATCTGTAGATGAGTCCCACACTTTGGGAAGCACTAGACTAAGGGACAAAATCCAAACTCCATGGCCGGCTATAATCATACTCCTGAATACCTTTCAATTTCATTTCCTGCCACCCCAGAAGCCACATACCCTGACTATATTTAGCCCCATTAATTTCCCCACTGTTTCTGCTAGGAAAATTCTGATGCCTCTCAGGTCAGGAGGTTTCAGATGTGAAGTCCTGAGAGACCGCCCCAGGTCCATTTCTCCTTAGCACTGACAAAGATTCCTCTGTGATCAAACTCTAGTCAGCTTCTTCTGAATCCTGTTCTTGACCAGGCTTTAACCTCGGCCAATGAAGGCTTCAGAAACCTTCAATAGACTTTAATATAGTTTCTAACAGCTCATAGCTGCATCCCTAGGATGACCCTAACGCCCTTAAAGTACAAGCCTGAGAAAACTAAAGGCTGTCCAAAGAACTCACTGTTTATTCTAGTCAGCACCTGAAGATAAGACCCTTGTCTCCCAGTCTCTTCAGAGAGGAGCCTAACTCTGATAAGTGCCAGTTAGCAAACCTGAATGGACTTCACATGGACTAAATCCCCTCTTCCTGCCTTTTGTGATTTTTTTTTTTAACTTCCTTGGGAAAATATATTAAACCCTCACTGGCTCCCTTTCCTACTCCCTCATTCTCCATTTAAAACACCACTCACCTTTGTACAACTCACAGTTGAGTTCACTTCACACTGGACTCTCTCCCTATTGCAATGGTTATTACCGAGTAAGTGTCACCACTTCCACTAGTGTCTGCCTTTGTTTATCTTCGACAGCACTTCCTACCTGATCCTAATTTACCGCGCTGTAATTACTGAACTCTCACCCCTTTTATTTGCTAAGCTGTGCTCATCTTTGTATTCCAAGAGTACAGTACCTGTACAGGGTCTCCCATATTTGAAATACCTTTTTTTTCACTCACAGGTTAGTAAAGTGAAGTGATTGAATAGTATTTTGTCAGATAGATTTTTGCACTATATGTGTACTATGTGTGAAATAACTAAACTATGTTTTGTCACATAGATACCTATCCACCACTGAGGTGTAAATAACTGCAAACAGAAAGGGGAACTAAGTTATCTGACTACTGTGAACAGGGCCACGTGGAGAAGATCTGACCTGTTGCTTTAGCTTTTGTTTCAGCTTACAAGTCATAAAAGGGACATCACACATCACATTAAATTTTACAGCTTACAATATTTTAAAATCTTTGATCAGCTTATTTTCTTTCTTTCTTAACTTTGTCAGTATCATTTTTTTTTTTTTTTAATTCCAGTGTTTCCTTTAACCTCACATCTTCCTCTTTTGGATGTCCACTTCCTTTTAAAATAACAATTGTCTACTTCTTTTCATATCTTTTGTTTTCTATTAGTAAGAGCATTTCTATAACTATAGCATGGGGAATTTACATGAAAGTTATGGGAGACGCTGGGTTTTTACCTCAAAATTTGTTTTGTTTTATTTGCTTCTAACTTACAGGCAAAAAACGCTACTTTATGTAGAGGCCTATTTTATTCCATAAAATTAAATGAACCATAACCCCAAAGTGCAAGGAGACATACACAGCATGACCACATTATTTCAGAAAGCTGATGAGTTGCCAGTCCGTTGATCCGACTTTATGAACCACAGCACAGGTCAAACTGGTTTCCCGCAGCAGCTTTGAGCTTCTGTCAAACAGCCAACTGCAGGACTCTGAAAAGCGCAAGGTAAGGAGATTGCACCTAGATACATGTTTTGATAATGTTGACTTTTTTACCGAAGTTTATTTTGTTACTTTCATTGAAGGGATTGCTGTCACATCGTACATTTTTCTTACTTAAAGATAATACAGAAATTGTTAGGCTAGCACACTACTGAAAAGGTTAAACTGAAGGTGAGGCCTGTGTGAGTGCCCTCATTTTGCCAAGGAACAGTAAATGCTTCTTCCTATATACAACTGTACCAACACTAGACAATAGATGTAGATCTGTGGGTTGGATCTTTGGCACATCAAGTCTCTTTTTTGTTTTCAGTCGCTACCTGTTTCAGCATCACCCAGTTGCCTAACACCTTATTGTTTCAGTCTCTGCCCCAGCCCCTCCCTGAGTCAGTCCTAACGCAACCAGGCAATATCGAGTCATGAAATGGAGCCTGGAATTAACCACACATTCCTGGGCTCAGAATCCAGAGTGCCTACGGAGTGTCCCACGCATGCATGCACCCAGTGAACTGCAGCCCTCTCCCACCCATAATTCTGTTGCCTAGTGTTTGTGATTGAATGCCTATTACTCCCTAGGATGCAGCGGGTGACCTAAGCTAAACCACCACTGGTTTCACTGGTTGAATCTGGCCTAGCACCTCATACCTTGTACCTTGCCAGTGGCTGGAGCTCTGCTTCCAACTGACTGAGCTCTTTTGTCCCCTTGCCTGGAGCGAAACCACTAGCACTGCCAGGAATTCCTGTTGCCATAACCCCTCTCACCAGATTCCAACCCCTAATAAATCACTCAAGGCCCAGAAGCCCAGTCCATCTTCCCTCAGAAATTGTGACTGTAACTGCTGGTCACTCACCCATCTTGGTCCCAGCATCCTTTTTCCTGCTTACTTCTCTTCCTTGACCTGAAGCCCGGCACACCTCACAGTAGGTGTGATGTGGGATAGGACCACATCAGGGTGCAAAGCACTCATCACATAAAAAAATCCCGAAGCCATCGTTTTGGACTCAATGCAAACGCTCACTAGAATTAATCTGTTTAGTGGTTTCTATTGTTTAACAAAAAATAAACCTTTACACTTTTTCTGATGAGAAAACAGTATAGTTTCCTTTTGTTCTATTGTTCCAAAATTTGATAAGCCATAGAATCAAGGTGTTCTTTTTGAGATGTCATAATATGTTAGAAAGCCCAGCTAGTACTTGCATTAAGTAGTTAACTTTGTGCTGTAAGGAGCTTGATTCTTCCTATACAGCGTTCTGTACTATCTATATTTTGTGCTACTTAGTTTCCATGGCAACATGTTTGTTCCCATGGAGAAACAAAAATGAACACCTGAACAGAGTTGAACTTGAAGATATAAAACTTCACTCAATGGGTAGTTTGCTCAGAGGCTATTAAAGAGCAAAACAACAAGACACATAGGCAGAAAATACATCTAGGTGTCAAGTTCCAGCTCAAAGCTAAGAAACTGCTTCTGATTTCTTTTGATCTGGTATCTTAGTATCCTTTAACAACAACTTTAAACAGACTGTTCCTTCCTCCAAAAGCAGTTTTTAAAACTCACTGCCTAGGCAGAGGGCCTGTTTAATGGGGATTTGATGGTTAGTTTTATTTTAACAATTTGGTTCTCATAGTGGCAATTTGTATTTACATGTTTCAAGAATTACTGGGATTTTCATAAAACTGCCTCCAATTAAGTCAATTTGGCTTGAAAAAGGAAACCTATACACTAAAGTAATGAGACTGAGAACAAATGAGCATAGGATTATTTTTTAACAAAAACAGTCTGTTTCTTTCTTTCTTTAATGTCCAGTATTTTCCAAGCCCACCTATTGCCAATTTATGTCATTTGAATAGAGCTTGCACACTGCAGATGGAGGGCATTTGGGGTGCTTTGGATGACTATGAAGGGAAATTGGTGGCCTCAGTTAAGCCTCACACCACAATGCCAAATTCCTAAGACTGTTACTGCAAGACTTTGAATGATACCACTAAAATAATTCCCACCCATGTGCAAGCTGCACTCAAGTGATATAGTCTTCACTTGTAAAAAAACAAAGCAAAATCACTGGGCTCCAGGGCTCCTTGCTCTGCCACTTCCCTCCCTCCTGCCTGCCTACTTTTCTTCCCTCTTGGTAATCTAGACACTGCTCCCTCTCCTTTTGTACCCCACTTCTTTGTTTGCTGTTCTGCAGCCTTCTTTGTGCTTTTTTTGCCCTTAAGCATTGACCTCCTTTCCCCCAATCTGTTCTGCTCTTCCTCCTCTGCGTTTCCCTCACTTTTTTCTGGCTTCACCTTTGTTTTACACTCTCTTCCTCCTTCAATCTTTAGCTTTTCTTGTATTATCCTTATTTTCAGTGTCCTTCCCTGCCTTTAGTTTATTTGCATTCTTGCCACCTTTTCCTCTATTTGCACCCCTTCTCCTGGAAACTTGTGCATTTTGCTCTATCTTATAAAAAAATTCTTATGTATTGTTTCTGGATGAATTCGTTTTTTCAGTTCTTCCATGTATTCTTTTTCCTGATTGTTTGAATCCCAGTCCCACTGACTTTGTGCAAAAGATTATGACTGGAACAATTTAAAGTATTTATTTAATATAATAAATGTAAGCAAAAAATCAGCCTTAGAAAACAAATCTTAAATTGTGGACTGCCTTTTTAAAAATCAGGCTCTTTGTCCCCTCTACAGATTCACAGAGAATAGAATCAATGAGATTTGTCCTCTTCTGTATTTGTCTAGATCAGGCATTATTCACCCTAATCAATCAAAGCAGTGAAGAGCAGGATTCTGAATCAGAAAGTCCAGCATGCTGAGCTGTCACCACTCAAGAGAAAGTGACTTTTGTATATTTTGTGGTCCAGTGACAAGCAGCAGGATAAACATGTGGCCCAGGATTTATTGTAGTTTTTGAAGTAATAGTTACAAGAAAACAGGACACAAAGGTTTTTCTCTTACTTTTTTTTTTTTGTTTGGTTTTTTTGTGTGTGTGTTTTTGGTATGGTGTTTGTGGTGGGGCACTTCCATCACTTTATGTTGTTTATTCCAGAATAGCAGATAGAATAATAAAAATTCCGTGAATACAGAGCTTTTTTTTTACTGGTCCCTTATCATCAAATGGGCATACATTTGGAGTTGCTTTCTTTTACTTTTCCTCTTTTTTTTTTTTTCTTTTAGTTTTGGGAATTGAATGCCCATCTTTCTTTTATAGACTTTCACATGATTTCCAAAAGCATGCAGTAGTGGATTGCACGTAAAGATAAATGGTCCATTCAGGTTTAAATGCATTGCTTTGAACTATGAGATATACGAGACCCTAATATCTGATTCATTCGTAACCATATAGTTATGTAAATTATATGAGAGAACTATATATAACTAAATCCATTAGCATAAGGCAGATTCTTTATTTACGCTTCAGCATACTTGAAATTAAACTTTAATGTAGATAATATTTATTAAGCACCTAAAAGTCACATTCATCCCATGATAAACTTTCAGTCTTTGAAATCCATGAGAAAATATTGATGCCCCATAACATCTACTGGTTTTATAGCACTCACGGCCTTGGTCACTCATTTTCACTCACCTTCCTGTTTTCCTCAGTTTATTACTTTTGCATTTAAAGTTTTTATCTTTCTTAAAGACCCAGGTTCTGAAGAAAGACCATGACTGGGAAACTAAACCACTAAAATTTTTAGTGCAGAGGAACTTTCCATATCTTCTTTACTTTTGATCTAATTTTAGAGCAAACACACACAGTCATGCCAGATAAGCAATGCTAGGCAGCCATTCTTGATCTACGTGTGGGGCCCTGTATGGAGTTGGATTTATTTTGCAATTCTCACTAAACTATGTCATGATCTTTTTCATCTGATGGACAAATTTTTTACTTTGATAACGTTGAATTATGTTTTGTTTTGTTCTCTAAAAATCATGAAATTTACACTTCACAGTTAAGAGGAAACTTAGAGTTCATCTGGTTCTCCTCTTTCATGTTACAGAGAAAGAAGCTGCTTCCAAAGAAACGATGTACAGACACATACCTCATTTTATTGCACTTTGCTTTATAGTGCTTCACAGATATTGCTTTTAAAAATATATATATATATATATATATATATATATATATATATATATATATATATATATATATATATATATATATATATAAATTGAAGGGTCCTGGCAGACTTATGTCAAGAAAGTTTATCGGTACCATGTTTCCAACAGCATTTGCTCATTTCATGTCTCTGTGTCACATTTTGGTAATTCTCACAATATTTCAGACTTTTCACTATTATTATATTTGTTATGGTCATCTGTGATCAGCGTCCTTTGCTGCTACTACTGTAATTGTTTTGGGGCTCCACGAACCACACCCATATAAGACAGTGAACCTAATCCATAAATGTTACATGTGTTCTGACTGCTCCACTGACCGTCTGTTCCCCCATCTCTCTTCTCTCCTATTCCCTGAGGCCTCCCTATTTCCTGAGACACAACCATATTAAAATTAGGCCAGTTAATGGTTTAGTGGTCTGTATAGACCAGGGGTGTCCAAACTGTAGCCCACGGGCCAACTGCGGTCTGCAATCCATTGTTAATTGGCCCGCAGCAAATTCCAAAAATATATTTAGTTTACTTAAATAAACCAGGTGAGGCAATACGTACCTCACCTCGAGTGAGTGGCCCGGCTGTTTGTGTATTTTACCGTAAATGGCCCTTGGTAAAAAACTTTGAAAAAAGTTTGGACACCCTTCGTCTAGATGATCAAACCAAGCACAACATTCTCTTAAATCAAAGCCTAATCCAGAGCAAGGCCCTGACTTGTCTTTAATTCTATGAAGACTGAGAGAGGTGAGGAAGCTGCAGAATAAAAGTTTGAAGCTAGCAGAGGTTGGTTGACGAGGTTTAAGGAATGAAGCCACCTCCATAACATAAGAGTACAAGGTGAAGCAGTAAGTGACCATGTAGAAGCTGCAGCAAGTTATCCAGAAGATCTAGCAAAGAAAATTCATGAAGGTTACACTAAACAACAGGTTTTCAAAGTAGACAAAACAGTCTTATACTTGAAGAAGATGCCATCTAGGACTTTCATAGCTAAAGAGGAGAAGTTATTGTCTGGCTTCAAAGCCTCAAAGGACAAGTTGACTCTCTTGTTAAGGGCTGATACAGCTGGTGACTTTAAGTTAAAGCCAATTCTCATTTACCGCTCCAAAAATCCCAGGGCCCTTAAATTATGCTAAATCTATTCTTCCTGTACTCTAGAAATAGCACAAAAAAGCCTGGATGATATCATATCAATTTACAACATGGTTCACTGAATATTTTAAGCCCACTGTTGAGACCTAAAGCTCAGGAAAAAAAAAATCCTTTCAAAATATTATTGCTCATTGACAATGCACCTGGTTACCCAAGAGCTCTGATGGAGATGGACAATGAGATTAATGTTCTTTTCATGCCTGCCAACATTCTGTGGCTCCTGGATCAAGGAGTAATTTCAACTTTCAGGTCTTATTATTTAGGAAATACATTTCATAAGGCTATAGCTGCCATAGGTAGGGATTTCTCTGATGGGCAAAGTAACCTGAAAACATTTTGGAAAGGATTCACCATTCTAGATGCCATAAAGAACATTCATGATTCATGGGAGCAGGTCAAAATGTCAATATTAACAGGAGTTTGGAAGGAGTTGATTCCAGCCCTCATGGATGACTTCTGAGGGGTTCAAGATTTCAGTGGAGGAACTAACTGCAAAGGTGGTGGAAATAACTAGAGAACTAGAATTCGAAGTGGAGTCTGAAGATGAGACTGATTTGCTACAATCTCATGATGAAACTTGAACAGGTGAGGAGTTGCAGCTTATGGATGAGCAAAGAAAGCGGTTCCTTGAGATGGAATCTAGTCCTCGTGAGGGTGCTGTGAAGACTGTTAAAACAACAGCAAAGGATGGAGAATGTTACATAAACTTAGTTGATACGGCAGCAGCAGAGTTTGAGAGGACTGACTCCAATTTTGAAAGAAGTTCTACTGTGGGTAAATGCTATCAAACAGCATCGCATGCTACAGAGAAATTGTTCATGAAAGGAAGAGTCAACCCATGTGGCAAATGTCACTGCTGTCTTATTTTAAGAAATTGCCACAGCCATACCAACCTTCTGCACCCAACCACCCTGATCAGTCAGTCGCCAGACATCAAAATCAAGGCGAGTCCTTCCAATACCAAAAATATTATAACTTGCTGAAGGCTCAAATGAGGGTTCATCAACAAAGTATTTTTTTAATTAAGGTATGTACATTTTATATATAATGGTTTGCACACATAATAGACTACAGTATCATTTTCATATGCACTAGGAAAACAAAAAAAATTATGTTATTTGCTTTACTGTGATGTTTGTTTTATTGCAGTGGTCTGGAACTGAAACCAGAGTATCTCCAATATCCTGACCACAATTTTATCACTATACATATCATCAGAGTCAGGGTTAGAGGCAGCTCTCCTGATTTCTAACCTCAGGAATATCATTTTGAAGAGATTCCTGGTGACATAGAAAATATTACATTCCTACCACATAAATCTCATAGGTACAACTTTCTAGATTTTCAGCCTAACTTTACTCCTAGCAATTTTATATTCCGAACTGCTAGAAAACTGAGTAATATCTGGCTAATTCTCCTTGTGCAGCTTGCTGTGTAATACAGCAGCATACTAAACGGTTCTTGAGAGAGCGTGTCACCATTTCCCTCGACTAGCATAATGGAGAGTACTTAGAAAAGGAGGTGTTCAATGCTGCTGTGTCATCTATATTACCACAGTATAATTTTGGAATGTTAACACTGAGTAATTGAAATCGAATTTCTTAGGAATTAGGATGTTTACTTTCCCAATAATGTATGGGAAACCACCAGTATATTTATCTTCTCTATGGAACTTTTCTTTATTAATATAATCAACCCACACTTTTCCTTGTCTTGTTTTTTTATTACTCAACAATAACGTGTGGTTTTGCTATAGTATTTTAATTTGTTTCTGTTCTCTTGTTGCGTCTAGGAAGCTTGTTAACTCCAACAGTACCGCGTTTGTCTTTTATTTGCTTTCTCTTCTCCATACAGCTGAGGTTAAATGTGTGCTATTTAAGTAGACAAGAACTGAATTAGAGAAACCATCACAGAAGTCCTGATTAATTGGAAGCAAATATCCAAATTTAGTCTTTGTTGCCAAAAATGTTGTCAAAGGGGTACCTCATGAATCTAAATGCTAACAGAATTAATCATTAATGAAAAAAACTTTTAAATGAAAATTATTATAAAACAATATCTAATAGTGATATTTAAAAGTGCTATTCTTCGAGTAGACTAATGTGTATTAATGACAAGAACAAGCCGGGAGGAAAAACTAGTGCTACTATCATAAAAACATGATAATTAAAAAACAAAAAATCCATCTTTCCCTCTTTTTTTAAAACTGAAAGAAGTAGATGATGAATTTGATCATAAACTTTCATTTGAGAGCAATGAAAGAAAAAGAAAAACACATTAGTACTCTACGAAGCGATAGCTTTTGGCAGATGTTGCAAGAATGAGTTAGATCATTGACCTTTGTTTCTGGGGCCTGTGTCAACTTGGAGTGGAGTTTCCAATTGCACAATGAGCATCTGGAGAATTTTGACATCTTTATTACACTCTCTGAGTTCTTACAATGCTACCATTTTGTTTAAAGATAGTTTCTATCAAGATTAAATCAATTATTTAACTGCCAAGCATAATTAATCCCATGGCTCAATATCAAACAATTATCTTTCCAGATCTGGTTTCCTATATTCATAATAAGAATACCTGTTATTTAATCCGAATTAAGACTTGATTGGTTGTTTGATGCTATTAACATTCAAATTCATTTCTTTCTGGGCCTAATTCTGTTTCTTGTGTTTGCTTTGTACTGAAATATTGTGGCTTAAAGAGGCCGTTTAGCATGACCACTGTCAAACAAGATCATAAATTCTCATAAAAGCAGACTAAGGAATTCATAATCACAGCTCTTGGCCGCCACCTAAAGGTTTCTTTCTTGTTTTATTTTATGTAACACCTACTGTACATTCTTTTTATAATAACATTGTTGCCTGTATCCTCACGTTTCTAAGTATAGGGTAAAGAGACTTATTTCAGTATGCTTTTTCACTTTTGTATATTTACATTAGCAGCCTATATAATTATAGCCACTTCTCAACCTGTTCCATATACAAAAGCAATTTAAAGTAGGTCCTCTAAGTGGTGTGAAACATTTCTATTCATTCAAGAAATAGCGTGTCCTTAGGTATTATGTACTGCCCTCACTCCTAGGCCAACCTTAGAAATAGAAAAATATTTAAGTCACAGTCTCTGGCTTCAGGAAGCATGTGACAGTTACCAATGTTGTAAGAAACTGACCTCTTCTGTGTCATAATCTGTATAGAATTATCATTAACTGGATGCCAAGGAGTAAATCTAGAAGTCTGAACAAAGACAAATGTTTCTCATTTTCAACTTTCCAAGGTAAAGTCAATCAAAATTATGTTTATTGAAGCATTGCTGAAGGCAATGTATATGCTAAACTCTTCAAATTTCATAGAGAACATTAATAACTGGTATAATCTCTTGATTATGCTTGAGGGTAAATGGGAAATCAGAATTAATTATTCCCTGCTCCATAGCCTACTCACACTCCCTTTGTTCTCCTGAAGAAACCCTTGATTAAATCAAACCAAATATCACCACCCCCCTACTTGGATTCTGACAGTCATGTTTGGAGAATGAAATCAATGCAATCTATGAATCGTGGTGCAAAGTTAAATAGGAAACTCTACGAATTTTTCCTTCCAAAATCTATAGCTATGAATCACCCAAATTATTCTTAAGCATGTAGACATGTTATATTAACATGAACACTTTCCATTTTAGGTTCCATTTATTTAGCCCTTGATTTGTTTAAAGGCTACTATTCATTTATTCATTAATTCAAGAAACGTTTATTAGGCACCTACTATGTGCCAGGCATTCACCATTGTCAGTGTTCAATGAAACAGACTGGTCTTTGCCTTCATGAGACTTGTAATGGAAACAGGAAATAAATAAAACATATAATACAAACTACAAAGAAACTTATCACACTGCCCTCTGACAGAGAATAATGCTGAGGAGAAACAGACAGACATTAGGTAGGGTAATTAAGAAAGGCCTCTTGGAGGAGGAAATATTCAAACAGACCTGAAGAATAAGGATCCAGCTCTACCAAGAATGTAAAGAGGCAGAGGGAATTGCATGTGCAAAGGCCAAAATACTGAAGGAGAGCCAAGGGATCTAGAGCAGAGTGAGCAAAGGGGAGTTTCATGAGATGGGATTGGAGAAGTAGGAAGAAATGCAACTGTACAGGACCTTGAAAGCCCAGGATAAGGACTTTGGATTTTATTTGAAATGAAATGGAAAGCCACCATAGCAGATGAGTAATTTGATCTGATGGAATCGAGAAGGGATTAGAGGCAGCCAAGAGAAGATGGAGACAGAAGTGTAGTATAGAAATGTAGATGGGAGAGCTGATGGTGACATGGACAATGGTGGTGGCACTAGAGGCAAAGAGATGTAAACACATTTGAGATGAATTTTGGAGCTAGACTCAACAAGACTTAGTGGCAGGTCAGTTGACTCTTTGGTTCTGCCCTTTCTTCCCAGGTTGTTACCATTTGTTGATATGAATATAGCTCTGAAGCGCTGATAGAGTTTTCCATATTAGATTTAAATATCTATATTAGGTTTTACATCACATGTAAGCTTTTAATTTAGTAAAAAATAATTTTAAGAAAATATCTTAATAGAATGAACTATTTGTACATCAATAATGAAACACTTGTTAGCTAACATCTTCTATAAATGAAGCAATCTGTGAAAAAAATTATGGATAATGGTAATTTGTTTGCTAAAAGTACCAAAGCTTGTTTAATTTTAAACACTTAGAAGGATTTTTTTCTATAATTGTTAAATATTTGCCCAATCTCTTAAACACAATATATTTAAAATAAGTTAAACTTTTCAAAAACTCCAGCTCACATGATGAAAAATAGTTGCTGTACTTCTGTAATATAGTGGTACCCCTAAAAATAGTGAGAAAAAAGGGTTTTCCCTATTCTGCAAAACTGAAAACTACTCTGTTTTGAAATAATTAAATTTTTGTTGATGCTTCAGTTGCTCCTAATTCTCTTTGTGTCAGGCTGTAGCCATCCACTCTGACCCTGCTACCATTAGGTTTTTTCCTTTGCTGTAAGCTGGAAACCCTGTTATCATGGATTGATGAAAGTTAATAGTATGTAGACTCCAAGTAAAGCATCCGCATTTGCATTTTATTTTGATTACACAGAAGTTTTGTGTGTGTGTGTGTTTCTTTCTTTCTTTCTTTTTTTTTTTTTTTTACATGCTGTTTTCTCAAGAATATTTTAGGTCATTGATGTTTCTTGGTCAGCAAAATTGAAGTCGGGGAGATGTTCTATACTAGCAGTTTATTTCCCATATTTTTCATGATGCTCCTTGAAAATGGTATCCACCTTACTATATACATTATCATTTTATGTTGCTACAAAGGATCTGTTCTTATGACACAGCTTCAACTACAGCATTACAACTGCTGATTTTTCACTTGATGCCTAAAGTATAGTTTTCAAATACAACATAAAAGTATGTAAAATTTGACCATAAAACTACACCAAAAAAAAAAAATCCCTAGTTTCTTGACTTGTACTATAATGTTATCTCTTTCCTTTTTCCATTTTGACATGCATGGAAACTAAAACAAATCAAATGTCTACAAAACCCCAATCAGCAACACTACTTTCAAAGTGTCTTTTGACAAGTAACATGTGCATATTACCGACCCAAAGGCATATTTTTCAGCAGCTCTTCCAAATAGCTATGTTGCCCCAAAGCTCTCTCTGTATCACCACCTTGTTTCATGGGAGAAAATGTGCAAATACGTAATGAAAATGTGTAAATGATTAAAGCATCTGTGTAAATAAAGAAAGTCTCAATGCACATAAGAATTATCTTGAGGACTTCTTGAAAAACCAGATACTAGATGCCTAAAGCTGAGCTGCCAAGTAACAATCTTTAAGAGAGAAGTCCAGAAATTGGCATTTGAATCAAGTATTCCCCAGCTTATTGATATAGGTGGTCCTTAGAAAAATCTTTAGGTAGCGCTGTTGTGGACTCCAGGTGAGCAATCCTAAATGATCTGCCTTTTCAACTTTATGGCAGATTGTATTTTCCAAAGATTACTGTACCAATACATACTATCCTATATGCTCTTCCTTTAAGGGGACATTGACATCTCTCCATCAAAAGATAGGGTTTATGTTCCCTCTCCTCGCATCTGGGCAGACTTTTGACTACAGTACAAGTGATGTTATGTGACTTCCAAGACCAATGAATAAAATGCAATGCAAGTCCCACCTAGTTTTCTCTGGACACTTGCCCTTTGAATCAAGCCACGAGGCTATGAGAGAGTCAAGCAGCCACAAGGAAAGGCCACGTGTAGGTCTTTCAGCTATAGCTCCCACCGAAGCCCCCACCGACAGCCAGCCATCAACCACCAGACATGTAAGTGAGCTTTTAGATAATTCTAGCCCTCCGCATTTGGGCAACCCCAGTAAAGCAAAAACCAAGCTCTCTCACCTAATTATGGCCAAATTTCAGATTTATGAATAAAATTAATGTTGTCACTGTTCTAAGCCACTAAGTTTGAAGCGTTGTTTTTTCTTTACCTAACAGATAACTAGAATAAATTTCATATACTTCTGTGGCTTCTTTGGATGAAACATAAAGCCTCAGATAAACCTTCACACATTCCATTTTGCATATAAGGATTTCTACTTCTACCCATCCAGATCCACACCGGACCCTCTTGTTAGATCTTCCTTTAGTTTATTGCCTGGATCTGTGATTCTCGACCAGGAGTGATTTTGCCACCCCACCCCCAACCCCTAGTGGATATTTGGCAATATCTGGAGATATTTCATGATTGTCACCACTGAAACTCAATTGGCATCCAGTAGGTAGAAGCTAAGAATGCTGGTAAACACCCTACAAAGCGCAGCACAGCCCCTTTCCCCAACAACAAAGAATTATGAAGCCTAAATAGTGTAGAGGTTGAGAAACTTGCACCTATATCTGGTCCAACAGTGAGGAACTCCATTCTTACCCCTGATTTTCTTCACCGAAGTATAGTTCAGAGTTCTCAACCAGAAGTTGAGGAAATGGTGTGTGTGGGGGCGGGAAAGGGGGAAGTTAATCTACGAGGATTTTCTATGAGGATTTTCAACCTAAACAAGTAAGCTGTGGTGCTCAACCCTAGCAAACAATTAGAATAATTTGTCAAGTTTTAATTTTTTGCAAAATTTTGATTTTTACCAAAATGTTTTGGTAGTTTTCAAATACCAACTCTATTTAAGTACCAGCTCAATCCCCAACACTAGATATTCTGATTCAAAAAATACTGGATGCCAGTTTTTAAAGGCACCTAGGTGATTCTCATGACACTGACACTAACTAAGCATGAGAACCAGAGATGTGGGCCCCTTCACCTGCAGATTGTGACTCTTAACTTGGGAAGAAGTGTTGGTGAAATCTGGAGAGCAACACTGGCAAATCCTGACCCGTGATTCTGTCGGCAGCCCTCTCCTCCTTCTGCCACTGAGAACCTACATGCTCCCCTGCACTTAGCCTGCCATGTTCTGGCAAGAAAAGGACCTGTGCCAGACTCTTACTTCATTCTTCTGCACGGACGCAAACCTTAAGGCTTAGTTAATTCTTATGAAGCCATAAACAGCACCATTTAGTAAATACTGAACAGCCAGTTCTTGTATAATGGGCTCTGTCTGTTATGCACCCCTCCACCAACAAAATCAGCTCTATTTACTAGACTTTCCATTAATTGCTTAAGGTGGATATAAAAACATCAGTCAATATGCCTAGAATTTTACACTGGAGTGTCAAGCAAAATCAAATAATTTATATGATTTACATATATGATTACAACATGCTGACAAAAGTTGTTGAGAGGAAGTTATACTTCTGAGTTTCAATTCTTTCTAAATAGGACTTACCTCGTCCCCTCCCCCACCAAAAAAAAAAAAAAGTGAGGCAAATACATTGCCATCTGCTTCAGATACTAAGCAAATAAATGTCTGCTTATTTAAAAAAAATGACTTGGGTGGAGAAGGAAAAAATGTGAAATAGCCTATTATTATAATAATTACCTTGGCAAAAATGTGTTATTTCATCATGACAATAAGCTCTTCTGAACATATTATTATTACATTTGTGTTAAAAAATACCACTTGATTTTTCTTTCCAAAATGTATTTGTCAAAAAAAACATCAATTTAATACATTAAATTTTTCAATAATCATCGAGTTGCAACTTTTCTGCTTTTCAATCTTTACCACAAAAGACAAAAACAGAAAGAATCTTTAATGCCATAATTATACTTTTTATCTGTAAGAAAAACCTGAACGTCTCTAATGGCTTTGAGTACTAACTGTACAGTGTGTGTGTCTGTATCAGCTAGAAGACGGTCATGATTAAGACAATGAGGTCTTGAATCAGATTGCCTAGGTTTAAATCCAAGTTCAGTGTGATCTTGGGCATGTTATCTCATCTCTTGTGACTCAGTTTTCTCTTTTGCAAAATGTTAATTATAATAGTACTCAGCTCATAATTGCTTTTGATGATTAAAAAATAAATAGAAAATGCTTAGCATAGTGCCTGGCATGTAAGATGTACTCAGTGAATGAAAATAAAATCTAACTGTCAAATTTAACTGATGCTGGCTCTATAACAATTTACTTGAGCAACGTTAAGTCACTTTACTACACTAATATTCTATTTCTCATTTGTATGAATAAAGCTTTAATTCCTAAAATCTAATTCAATGATTATCCATTGTGCCAGGTTCATTCTCACTCTGAATTTCTAAGAATCTGGTCTCTAAAGCAGGTTTGGGCCGATTTTCCCATATCAGAGCTTCTAATCAATGCAAACAAAACATATGTTTTATTTTATCTGTTAACTAGTGTAGTGCAAAGTCAGTTTCCGTAGATCGATTTCACTTCTTAGGGCATCAAGTTAAGTATTTTTTGAAACACTGGGGTGTTTTAATTTTCCTGTCAAGTGTTATTATCCACATTACTAATTTTCTTTTCTTTTTTAATTTTCTTAGACTGAAATTTGAAATATCAATTCCTACCCCCAGGTAAGCTGTCTTATCGACATGTTTGTGTTGAGATACCAAACAAAAGTCTCCATACTGATCTTACAAAAATATAAAATACGGTGTGGTAGAAGAGAGTAAAGGGGGTCAAATATGTGGTGATGGAAAGAGAACTGACTCTGGGTGGTAAGCACACAATGTGATATATAGATGATGTATTATGGAAATGTACACTTGAAATCAATCTAATTTTACTAACCATTGCCACCCCAATAAATTATAAAATATGGCAGCATATGTAAAGATTCTCTGAGAGATATAGAAGTCTCACTCTCTCAGGTGATTCTCTGACCTCTTTCATTCTCTTCTCATCTCAGCATCTCAAAAGATGTCTGCAACTTGTTCATGCACTCCGTTTGGCTTCTAACGCGCCCTTCGTGGAGGAGGCCCTCCCTAGTGGGTCCCAGTTCAGTGGGGAATTGGAAGCTCTTGTGGCAGCTAAATTTTCTGTAGCATTTTACCTTCGAATCACTCCTTCTTTTAAGAAATGTTTCAGCTCTCTTGGTTTCTATCAGCGAGTCTCTACTATTATTGTTCTCTTGCTTCACTGACCATCCTGTCTCAGCCTTCAATTGTGAAGTTTCCCAGATTCCTCTTCTTGGTCGTATTCCCATGAATGCCCACGACTTCATGAACCACCTAGAATATTTTACTCCCAAGTTTATAATTATAGTTCATACTTCTCTTTTAAGCTTCAAACCTATATTTCCAACTGCATTCAGGAAACCTCCATCTGAAATTCCTGCAGGCCATTTCTAAATTATCTTCTCCAATATATACTAGTTTTCCTCTTAAAGTTCTTAACTAATCACTGAATATATCCTAAATGTCTCTTTTTCCCTCCTAAATATCTCTTGAATGTATTACCTCCTCTCTATCACCAAATACCACTTTCTTGCTCGGGGTCATTTTCACTCCCACCTAAGCCTGCTCCAATCTCATCCTCTCACATTGGTTCTTCACTCTAACACTGGTGTGATGTATCCAAAACAATCATCTGCCTGGGTAGAACTTCTCAGTGACTCTTCCTCATCTACAGGAGAAAGTCTAAGTCCTTCGCCAACAGACAGGGTCCTCCAAGGTTTATTTCTACACACTTCTCTAACCTTATCATTGGCTACTTTCTTCCAAAGTCAAACTGAAAACCACTATACAATGTAATACTTCTGTTCCCTTCTCTTCATTACCCCAGCATCCATTCACTATTCATTCTTCAAAGCCCAGGCTTCTCTCATGTAAAGCCTTTCCTGATTCCCAGATACAGTACATTTCTTACTCCCCTATGCTACTGCACATGTTCCAAGAATATTGCTACTGTTGCTCATATAATCCTGTATTGTAGTTATTTTTTAAATGACTGTCTCCCTCAATATTCTATGAAGTCCTAGGACGTACAGACTATACCTTATTCATCATTGTATCATAGCACCAAGGAGAAAGATGGGTATACACCAGAGCTCCAGAGGTTTCTCTAATTATTAATAGAATAAGGATATAAATTACTTCAGTAATGACTTAACTAAGTATACAATGTATAAAGGCCTAAGATAAATAGAGCATATAGTTAAAACTATTTTTTAAATTTCAGCTTTATTGAGGTATATATTTATAAGATGTTCTTTATTTATTTACATTTGTATTGTATATTTAAAGTGAGCATCATGGTGATCTGATATGGACATACACTGTGAAAGGATCCCCCCCATCTAATTAACACATCTGTCACCTCACATATTTATCTTTTTTTTTTTAATGAGAACATCTAAGTTCTACTTTCTTAGTAAATTTCAATTATACAAAACAGTGTTATCAACTATAGTCATCATGTTTTACGTTAGATCCTCAGCCCTTATTCATCTTACTAAAACTCTGAATTTTAGTCCTTAAACTTTTCACTCACACCTGGACTCTGCCCCCACACACATCCGCTTCACCCCCACTCTGGTATCACCCTCAATCTTCCTGAGCCTGTTCGCTCAGCTGCTCTGTTTTTGGATGACCGCGTTCTGAGAGAACTTCTTGTGTTACACTTGAAAGACTTTAATCACTTAGTGAATCTAACATGTGCTACTAAGAATTTTATCTCTTTGAATCCTGCTTAGTCCTAAGAATGTTTCCCGATTAGCAAAACTGATTTTTCACCTTCCTCAAAACAAAAATGTACGTGCATTCTAATATGTCCTTGAATCTGCTGTCTTAGGGCCTAAAATAAATAAGAAAAAAGCAATACAGATTAAGGTTTTGGGAATGATTTTTCAAGCTCTTGTCTCCTCTTAAACGAAAGTCATAGCAATTATGCCTCAGATTGCTGTTTCTCTCCTTTCTCTAGAGACATGTTGCTTGATATCTGGGTAAAATACTTCAAATAAATGTTTAACTTCCTCAAACTCTTGTTACCTGTTATGCTCTCTAATCCTCTAAAGAATATTCATAGTTTCTTAAAGGTGCTAGGTCAAGGTCATACCGAACACTTCCCATAAATAGTAAAACCTGAGGCTGCCCAGTTGTTCTACTCGCACATCTTTGCTTGAGCATCTAATGGTGCCTCCAGCATCCATGATGGACAGTCATATTATTATGTAGTTTCAGGACCTAAAACCAACTGGGCAGGGTCACGTTTCATAAAAGTAAATCTGTTTTAATGGGGGAGAAGCTGCTGTAATTCTAAACGACTTTCTGCAGGCTGAATAAAACACCGAGAAGAGGCACAACTAAGTGAGAAAGGTCAGGACACAGGGCAGGTAATCACTATGGGGTAAAAGGAATTGAGAAAAAACTGTAGTTTTACTTATTCCACATCCATTTGGCTATAGTGTAGCTCCTGCTGCATTGCTATTCACTGTTTAGCTGATTCCAAGGAAACAGAGAACCAGAGGCTGGGCACCGCCCTCCCGCCTTTGTCCATGAGCCACTAGGGCAGGGATCACAAACTTAAACATCTACAGGACTGCACGTAACATATTTGCTAACCCAGCCGAGGCATATGAAAAACAGTAACTTTCATGCATAATGATCGCAGTGAAAAATGGTAACTGCCTCTCAGGAATACAACCGGAAGTGGTGAGGGCTGTGGCAACCTGGAGAGCCTGGCCCCTATGAGGTGGCAGCAGCTCCAGCTCAGTGCCCTACACAAATACAGTGCCAGTTGTGCCCAATATTGGGATTATGCAAGAGAAGCTGAAAATAGGATTTTATGAAATCTGATTTTAAAACATTTGGCAAAAAATTCCAACAATTTTTTAAACCACTCTACAGGCAGATCGCATGAGAACCAAACAAAATATGTGTTCATATTTGATTCTGAAACTTACATTTAATAGTCAATGCAATAGATCCAGGAAAGCCAAGCAAACAATTAGAGGTATATTTGAGAGGAAAGGGACCTTAGCTAGCAGCAATACAAATACTTAATAACTAGGCAAAGGTGTAAAATTTAGACTAAGAAACAATTTTTATGTTTCTTTTGCTAATCTTGCCAAGATAGATTATGGCTATCTTCATCAAGCCAATCTTCTTTCCCTTGGCCATCTGATCTCCTTTAAAGCCAAATATGTTGGATACTTTCCCTTTACCCATCCAGTTCCCTTCTCTACCTTCTGTGTGTCCCAGGAAGCTGGCTAGTGTAGACGGCATTAAAGGGTTACTTTATCTCTGGCTTCCACTGGGTTTCACCCATCTGGGGCATTAGCAGGAGTTTGGAGGATAGGAAGAAACTGATGTCAGGGTTTTTATTGGCCCTGCTTTTTCCCTGCTGGTTCACTGTTTGGCTCCCTTCTTCCTATCTGGAGGCCCTCTTTATATAGCTCCCCCTGACCCCCCCGTTGTTTGTTTGTGTTCCTTGAAATACTGCCTTTTCTTGACCCTTCAAGCCAGGGTGCTAAAGGCTCCCCCCACCCCCGTTATAAATCCCAGAGGACCACATCATTTCTTGTTCCCTTCCATAAAACCTGCCCTATAGGCTTCAATTACCCAGCTTAACTCTGCTTTCCATTTCCCGCTGGGAGTCTGTCTTAAAATGCCATTTCGAAGAACACAATCATTCCCCAGGGCTGGGATGGTAACTGGGCAAAGCTTCTCATCAAGTCCTTTAATTCTTCTTTTTCTGGGTCCCTTGGAAAAGCAAAGTTATTTGGCAGGAAGTATCAGAGGCCTTGAGAACATATCTAACCTTTGACTCAGTAACTTCACCTTGAAAATTTTTCCTAAGGAAAGAATCTTAAATATTCAACAACTTGAATAAAGATTTATGCAAGTATGTTTATTATTAAAATGGTCAAAAACTATAAACAACCCCCATCCCATCTTAGGTGTATGCCAGGTATCTTTTGTTTCCCCTACCAGCTTCCCACTCCACTTTGCTTTCTCTCTGCCCTGAGAAGCCAGATTTGCTGGACTCCAGCTACTGCACCACTACCTCTGGCTTAGAGATGGGCTTTGCCAATAGTGTGTCTTGATAGGAAATCAGAAAAGGGGAAAAGAATGAAGTAGGGATAGTTATTCTTTCTGTCCCTTCCCTGCAGATGACCTCGGGCTGGCTGTGACTCTTGCACCAAGGTGACAGAGCTTGTCAGGTGATATCCACACACTCAGTATCTCTGGGGTTCAGTAATTCACCCTTCTTTAGCCTTTTGAAGCCTAAGGAGAGGGATGCATCTCCCCACTGTTTCTAACTCAGGGAAACAGCACCATCGCTGATACCCTATCCCCATGTTTATAAACAGTCTCTTTATTAACAAATTCTCCTCAACTTATCCAGTTAGAGTATGCCATCTGTTTCACTGCCACGAATCTGGTGGAATCCAGCAGCATATTTAAGTACACTGAACAACAAACTCACTAGGGAATAATGTATAACATAGAAAGATACTCATGAAGAATGCATATTAACAAAAGTGGCAAATCCAGTATGAACAAAGCTACATCAAAATAAAGCAACTGAAATTCACCACGAAAATTCAATATATGTTTCAAATTTTCTATAATAAAACCACATTACTTTTTAAATGAAAATTTTTTATTTAAAGATTATTTAAAAGTGAAAGACACTGTAGATTATGCCTAGAAGAATTAGGAAAGACTTCATAGAAGTGGCATTATAAATGATTCTTAACTATCAACTAGGACAAGTGAGAAGGAAAGGGGGGGAAAATGTTTAGCTGAGGATAAAGCCTATGAAAAGGCAAGTGAACATGCTTGTAGAAACTCAGGACTCTGTGCTGTAGAGCACAGAATAGATGGAGTTGGCAAGAGGGAAGGAAGATGTTATAGAAAATGGTACTGGGAATGTGAAGTGGGGCCAGAATAGCCAAGGTTTCATAGTTCATGCTAAGAGTCTCTTTCATGGCCTGGAGAAAGGTTGGGAAATGGCATAAGATGAACCATAGAAGGTTTTTTGTTTTTTTTAACGGATATGTTTATATTTGTGTTTCGGAGGGAAAACTTTCAGAGTCCTATGGGGATGAGATGGCTGAGAGTTTAAGAGAGAGAAGAGAAAAGCCTGAACTAAGGCAGCAGTAAAGACACTAAATAGAAAGGAAAAGACAGCAGATACTCCACTAATGTGGGGTTAATATAATTTGTTAACTAATGAAAGACAGGGGTAGGCAGTATGCATCTCTGAGAACAATAATACCTGGGACACACTTAAAAAGCTGATAATCTTTCTCTACTTCAAACTTCAGTTTGAAAAGGATTTGAATGACTGAAACATCATCTGCATTTGTTATGATTGTATACCATACCGAAATGGGCATCTTTGTAATTTTCTTGTATTTCCAAATCTTTAGAGGACTAACTTCCCAGACATGAGATTAGTGTTTCAAATATTCTAAGGTTTTATTTCATGTTTTCAATGATTGCAAGAAAGTTTGAGCCAATTTACCATTCTACCACATATGAGTTCCTATTTCAACCATCTATTGTTAGCATTAGGTATTGTCATTTTTAACTCTTGGAGCATTTAATGGGTAGAAATCGCATCTCCCTTTCTTAATTGTTATTTTTTGATAACTGATGAAGCTGAACTTTTCTCATGTTTTAAGCATTTGTACTCCCTATTCTTGAATTGTATGCTGATGTTCTTTGCACATTCAACTATTATAAACTAAATGTTTTCTGATTTATTTGTATGGACATATTCTATGGCATGTATTTTTACCCATTTCTGAGACGTTTATAAACATCAAGCTTGAAAGAAATCACCATCAAATTTGTTGATTTGTTCTTTTGAAACTGGATAAGTTATTTTTACATTTAGAAAAAAACTTTTTATTACTAATACTAGAAAAAAATGATATATATAGTTTTGCACTAAGCCCTTTAATCCATCAGAAATGTATTTTGGTACAAAGTAAGTTTCTAAGTTAATATTGTTTTTTCCCAAATAGCTAACAATTGACCCAACATCATCTATTATTTCTTCCCTCTCCATTGATTTCAAAGCATATTTTGTGCTATATTAAATTATTGATATTAGTATATATTTCTGAGCTATTCTATTTACCAACTCAGTCATTTTTTTTCATTATTACATATTATTTCCAAATCAGATTATATCTTTGAGAAAAGAATTGGGTTTTACTGATGCTCATATTTTCCATAGGACACATACTAAATGTTCAATAAATATTTACTTATTTATTAAATGAATGTTTACATTAAATATCCTGTGCCTAATTTACCAAGAATTTCCTCGCTGTGTTAAAAGGTCACATTCTTCAAGGTGAAACATGAAGTAATTTTGAAATGGGAGAAGGGGGCTGAGAATGGAAGCATTCCAAGCATAAAAATGCCATGTGAATTTGATTAGAATAATTTAAATTTTGTAGTGACTTCATTCTCCAGAGGCGATGTGATCATGAGAAAATGCTGAAAGGGAGATGTTTAGTCGTGGGCTCCTCTGAGTTACTGAGGTTCTGAAAGGCCTTTCTCTGTGTGGTGATGTCCACGCCAGTCCACACGCCGCTGTGACTCAGCGGATTAACTATGTCACCCGTGGGGTGTCTCTGTAAATGTCTGCTGGTGCCTTTACTTGGGAGAACCAGCCGTGGACCCTTACCATCACCATATACTGAAGAGTCTGGAGCAATAAAGCAACAGTATTTATAACGTATTATATATGCATTTATCCTCCTCAATACGTATGTTTAAGCATGTTCAATTTTAAATAAAGGGCAGTATTAAGTATTTGTCACTGTCATGAACAAGTAAGTGAAGCTTTCATATAGTTTTATGTCAAACTGTACAAGGATGATTGCAGGCTGAAAATGATGTGGCACAGTTTTGTTTGATTGAGACATAAAACTAGGCTGTAATAAAGAATGCTAGGATCACAGGCTTCTATATAAAGATATGCTTGCTACATCTATTAATGTGGGTAAAGAATTGTATAGTTACCAGGAAAGGAAAGTTGTGTATTCAGCAAAACCAAAGACATTTGATGTTATTTTTATGGCAATATGTAAGTCTTGAAATAAGCATTTATGTGTATTCAATGTTGTTTGTATTGTGAAATTAGAATAATCTAAATTACCATTGCAAAAACCCTTGGGATAATATATGGTGATTTCTAAAATGTTTCATTCATGATCTCCTTTGATTCTCACGATAATCTTAGTTGGTTGTGTGTGTGTGTGTGTGTGTGTGTGTGTGTGTCTGTGTTATAGACTTTATTTTTCAGAGGAGCTTTAGGTTCATAGCAAAATTGAATGGAAATAGTGCTCCTATATGCCTCCTATTCCCACACACACAGCCTCCTCCAGTCAACATCCCATCCAAGCAGTACACTTGTAGCAACAGAGGAAGCTACATGACACATCATTGTCACTCAAAGGCCATAGTTTACATTACAGTTCAGTCTCGGTGTTGTACATTCTATGGGTTTTGACAAATGTACAGTGACATATATCCACTATTGTAATATTACAGAGTAGTCTCACTGCCCTAAAAATTCCCTGCGCTCCATCAATTTATCCTTCCCTCCCCGCTTACCCTGGCAACCACCTTTTTACTATCTCCGTACTTTTGCCTTTTCCAGAATGTCATATAACTGGAATCACATAGCATGTAGCCATTTCACAGTGGGTTCTTTTCCTTAGCAATAGGCATTTGAGTTTTCTCCATGTCTTGTCCTGGCCTGCTAAGTCATTTCTTTTTAATGCTGAATAATATTCCATCGTCTGGATGTACATTTATTTATCCATTCACCTATGGAATGACATCTCGGTTGCTTCCAAGTTTTGGCATTTGTGAATAAAGCTGCCATCAACATCCACATGCAGATTTTTGTGTGGACAAAGTTTTCAACTCCTTTGGGTAAACACCAAGGAGAGCAACTGCTAGATTATTACATGGGAGAGTGTTTATTTTTATAAGAAACCACCAAACTCTTCCAAAGTGGCATTACTATTCTGCACTCCCGCCAGCAATGAATGAGGGTCCTGCTGCTGTTCCACATCCTCACCAGTATTTGGTGTAGCCAGTATTTTGAATTCTGGCCATCCTAATTGAAATGTAGTGGTACTTTGTTTAATTTGCAATTTTGGTAGTTATTTTAATTTCATCATTGAATAATGAATAATCAGAGGATCAAGGAAGTTAAATAACTTGCCCATGATTTCACAGTTACTGAGTAGCGGATCCAAACTTAGTTTTTTTCAGGCTCCAGAGCCTTAGTGCTTTATATTCCGTGGGTTGCCTTATGGTTAAACAAGAACAAAGCTCAAATTCACACATGGAGGACACCAGGGAGTAGTTTCCGGGATCCTTCAGTCCTTGTCTTAGGGAGGTACCTCCAGAAGAGGACCCTGAGACAAGGAAATACCAGGAAGCAGGGGAGATATGAGAGAGGTAAAGGTGGTCAGTGAGGGATATGTTTGAGTACAGTTATCATTGTGGGCGACTGCACTTTCTCCTACAGTGAACCTGGGACCAAGAAGCTCAGTATTACTCAAACTATGGGGTGTGACAGTACCAGTCCTTGAATTGTTTGAGACTGGTTCAGGATAAAGAATGTATCAAAAGTAAAAATAAGTATTTAGAAATTTTTATAACAATTTAACATTTTTGTATCCATTTTTTAAAAATAACTCATTTTATTTTTTAAAGCACAAATCCATGAAGGATTGAAAATAAAAAAACTTGTCCAAAAATAGTTTGAGAAGCACTAATGAGAACATAAGGCCCAATGTGATTCCACACACAGAGCCAGGGAGCTGGGGTACTTACACCTGACCTCCCATCAGGTCAGTCCTTAGTTGACAAGTGTTCATTCCCCAGCACTCTGGCTGTGTGGAATGCAACAGTGCATCTGGAGGGACACAGGAAGGTCAACAAAGCATCTGTTACACACTTGGTCAATAGAGAATTTGATAAAGTCAAGACATTAATTCAAGCCCCACATCTCTATAATCATTCTAATAATGAATTAAAGGCTAAAGGAGCATTAGTTTGCTGCATGCTATGGAGGATAACAGAAAGCTAAGATGAAACTAGGCACAGGCAAAATGTCTCATTCAAAAGTACCCATGAAGATAACGAATACTGCCAACCGAAGCATCGATTAGTGGGCAGGGTAGCTAAATTAAAGCTTCATCATTACCCCAAATCCAATGGTAACGAAAAGCAGGAGCCCGTGAAAGTCAGGATATGTGAGTAATGAGCATGTGGCACTTTTCAGGACTCCCTTCGTCAACCTAAGAGAACTTTATGTCACCTTGTTGGAAAACGATATTAGATTTACCACTAACAAAGCCAAAGGCAAGGGCTCCTCCTCCACCCCCTCCATCCCCAGAGAGCCAGGGGACTGACATGTGACTAAAGTTCTGAAAGTTAGACATTCCTAACCAGATTCTGTATTTTGAGCAAGTGGTCGCAAGATGAAGGGATGATTACAAAGTCTTCTCCTTTGCTGACCACTGCTACTGCTTAATGCCTCCCATTGTTTCTGGCCCGTTCAGTCCTGGTCCCTCAGCCTCCTGCTGACTCTGTAAACTCTCAATTTCCTTCCAATAAATTGCCTATTCACTTATGACAGTCACAGTGTGACTCTGTTACTTGAAACCAAAAGTCATCATGGACATGAGGTGGTGGAGAAGAATCAGAGCTCTGATTCATGGTTGCTCAGTGATTTTCTTGAAGTGAGGTCAGTCTCCTCACTGACTTGGTTTCCACGTTTGTAAAACAGGATTAGTTCAGCAGTGTGCTTTGTGGAAAACAAGTCTGTGAGATGTTCCCCGAATAAAGGGTTCTTCCTTTGGAGAATCCAATTGCATACAGGCCTATTTAAGTGTCTGGAAAATCCTCCAGTAAAGGATTTAACTTAATTTTAACCCAGCATTTTCCAAACTTCATTATGGAAGACCTCTCTCTGAAAACATTAACATCTCACAGAATTAAGCATCCATAGAATACCTGGGAAAGAGACATTGGCTCCAGCAGTTCATTTTTCTTTGACTTTGCATTTGATGCTGGAGTTTGTCAATAAGCCCACATGAGGCCTTTGAGGAATCTCTGTATTAATCCATTATGGCAGGGGCTCTTAAACCTTAGTGCATAAAGACCCATTCGAGAAACTTGTAGAAATGCACACTGCTGGCCACTATGAATTCAGAATCTCCTGGAATGGAACTAGTACCGTGTTTCCCCAAAAATAAGACCGGGTCTTATATTAAGTTTTGCTCCAAAAGTCTCACTAGAGCTTATGTTCAGGGGAATGTCCTCCTAAAAAATCATGGTGGGGCTTATTTTCTGTTTAGGTCTTATTTTCGGGGAAGCACGGTAGTGGTTACTCACTCCACAGGTGGTTATGTTGGAGGCAGTCTTCAGGCCAAAGGATGAAGAACATGGCCTCATATAATATTTCGGTGAAAACTAACTTCCAGTGGCTTATGTTCTTTGTCATTGGTAGAAGCTAGGTGTCGTAGTCACCGTAATACATCCGACTGGCTGGGCCACTCCTCATTTCTTAAGAGCTGTGCATGAAGTAGCTCATAGACAACCTGTGAACATCTGCTTAAAAATCTATGGAATATCTCCAATACCAACTTCAGAAAGATATGCAGACGGTTCTGACTTACAAAGGCGCGACTTACAATAGTTTTTCTTTACAAGGGTGTGAAAGCAAGATGAACTCAGTAGAAACCGTACTTCCCAGTCTGAACTTTGATCTTTTCTTTAACTAGTGATATATGGTATGAGACTCTCTCGTGATGCTGGGCAGCAGAAGTGAACCTCAGCTACGGGTCAGCCATGTGATCACAAGGGTAAACAACTGGTATTCTATAATGTATTCATTGTGTTAGATGATTTTGCACAACTGGAGGCTAGAATAAGTGTTCTGAGCATGTTTAAAACAGGCGAGCCTAAGCTATGATGTTCAGCAGGTTAGGTGTGCGAAATGCATTTTCGACTTACGGTATTTTCAATGTATGACGGTTTTTATCGAGATATAACTCTATCATAAATTGAGGAGCACCTGTAATATTAAAATGTGAATATGATTTTAGCGGTAACTATGAGGTCAATAATTTGGACAAAATATAGTTAAAAGGCTGAATACACGGTAAGAGGAGCAGTCTCTCAGATGTCTTTCTCATTCTTGCTGTGTATAGCTTATTCATTTCTCACCATAAACCGAGTCAGTGAGAAATTGAGGTTAAAGGAATAGAAAAGAAACTTAATTTACCTAATTTTATGTCTTGTTAGCAACTAAAAGACTCTGATGGTAAAAGGCTGGAATGAATAGCTAACATGTTATTTTTAGACGATCTGTAAATTTCATTTGCTCTCATTACCACAAATGATGAAAAATTCACTGTCAGAAATTTCAAAGCAAGACAGCAGAATATGACAAAAACAGGAATTAATCAAGTCACCATCTTCAGGAACATTTTTTTTCCGTTAGAATTCTTCAGGTAATATGAGGAAGATAATACCACATTTCTTCATAATATGCTGCACATCTTCTTACAGGAAAGAGAATGAGTTGTGGTGGCCAATGACATTTATTGGAAACAAGGAAACTTTTTGTTCCTAGGCTCCTGATTATATTTACTGTAAGAAAACCCTACAGATGATTTGCAGGGCTCAAGAGAATTCACATTTATCTTTATAGCCCAAAATGTACAGATAACTTATTTGTAAATAACTTAACAAGGATCACAGTGTCACAGCTGGGATATTTTGTCTTATGTTATTTTGATCACCAGAATTATAACCTCTTTTCAACTGGGAAGTGGTGATAAATGGTACTGTGCTTATTCCTCAATAACTCCATAAAACTGGCATCCTGACATATCAGCCTGGGCTTCATAAAACAAAATGTGGAAGTCTTTCTTTCCACACATCCTTATTAGTATTACGGATTGACTTTTTTCCTTTATTGTAGCACTGCCCTTTCTCCAGGGTGGCTGCATTCCTTTGGACTGTGAAATCATCTCTGGAAAATATACATGCTGCTTTATTGAAGGGTCACTAATCAGAGCTTGAATATGTTCATTTTGTGCTTTAATTTCAACTCTTCATCCCCACCCAGCCACTTTTCAGGCCTTTCCTTTAAGACCACAGAAAGCAAAACTGCGGTTATTCAAACTTGGAACTAAGGAAAGAAAATAAATAATGAAGCTGAGCTGGATTTCATTCTACCTAGTGTACATTGCCTACAGTGGTATTTACAAGGTGTTTTCAAGTGCCAGCTTTTCACATTCGGATCATTCATTTGGTCTCAGAAGAAAAAAGAAAAAAAAAACCTGCTTTGTAGATCCAGGGCACTTGTAATTTTCCAACTGGGTTCCCGGTTAGCTTAGCTAATTCTGTGGGCTTCAATGTGCAGTCCACACCTGAAAAGGGGGAGTTTTCAATGTTGTGGTTTATTAAACAGGTACTTTCCATTCACTCAGTTAACAATTAGAAAACAGAAAGAAAAAAGAGAGAGAAAGCCTCCTACTTGTTTTTTTATTCCAAATATGGAGATGGAAACTATTGAACAAGTAAGGAGGGAAACTCCCGCATATTTCACCTTGACCTGGCTGGACTGGTCTGATGCCTGTAAGAGGAGGCTGTTCTATGAACGCGGTCAGGCAGGCTGCTAGTGGAATAAGGAGAGGTCAGATTTTACCAGCGGGAATCACTCCTGCCCCTAGAGGGAAAAAAAGAAGCATCACCCTGTGTCTCGGATTGGAAACGGCCTCGTTTTCAATCCGGTGGACTGGTTTCCCTCCCTCGGCCTAGCGTGGTAGTGACAGGACCCAAGGAGGCGTGCGGCTTCCCTGACAGTTGCCTAGCAAAGCACCCGCTCCCTGCTTGCACCTAAATTTCCGATCTACATGCAGGCAGAAATGCCCTCCCACCTCCTTTCCTAGCTTCTGTCCCGGTTTCACTGCGCATTGTAACTTCTTTGTTCCGTTTATTAGGAAGGTGATGCTTAAGGTCAAAAGACTCACTGTAACTAGCAAAATCCCAGAGCCACCACCAGACCCTGGAAAAAGCAGGGCTGTTCAGCCCAGGGCTGAGGCTCCGAGTGGGGAAGCAGCGAGAAATGTCGTCCAGCAACTCTGAGTACAGCCTCTGTGGACTGGCCCAACTCTCCAAGGGTCGGGGAGACGCCGCACGGTCTTGGGGTGGGGCAAAGGGTGAACTTCTAACTCTGCAAGTAAAGTGGGCAGTGCGCACCCGCGGAAAAGAGGGTGTTGGGGGCGGGGAGAGGCCCGTGGACTCCACTTTGTATGCGGCAGCTGCCGAGCAGTGAGTATCTCTGAACAAAGGAGCGCGCAGCGCCTGGGTGAAACGCTGGGGTTTGCGCGCAGCTGCCACTCGTGCCGAGCGACTCTCTACACCCGCTAGGCGAGCGTTGGGGTGCAGGAATTCGGGGGTGGGGGGCGGACAGGGCGTGCGATTCCTGTTGCGGGTCTACGCCTCAGGAGTTCTTATGAACGACAGGAATGGCAACTATCAGAGCCAAGGGGGAGAAAAAGCTGGAGTGAGCAAAACAAAGAGCGAGTGTGGGCCGCGGTGACTTCATGCCTCACTAATGTCCCGCCCACGCTGATCCGAGCAATGGCTGTTGCTGCCACCCCCTCGCTCGCGAGCGGCCAGAGCAAAGCGCTCGGTAGCGTGGGGCGGTTTCCTAGCAACTCCGGGCCCGAAGCGCTCCCAGCTATCTGCACTTCGAGCGCCCACCTCCCCCCTACCAGGGGCCAGGGCAGGACCACTCCTCCCCGCCCCCCACCAGCTTGGCCTCCCTTGCATCCGCGCAGGGTGCACCCCAGAGCGCGCCGGCAGCCTGGGCTCTGGACTGTCGGACGCCTGAGCCGAACACCGGGGCCAATAGAACGAGGGCACGAAGCTCCCGCCCGGCGAGACCCGGGTCCTGTACCCCCGCGGAACCTCCCCTCCTGCGCTCGGCCCGGTGCGCTCCACTCCTAGCCAAGCAGGGAGCTGGGATGCCTAACTCTGTGTCCGTCGGCGCCAGAGGGGGCTTCTAGGGCGCTCACGGAGCCACCTCCCCCGGCTGCTGGCACCCGGAGCTTCCTTCCTCGCCAACCAGGACGCTGCCACTTTGACTTTGCCCGCTGTTCAGCTAACGAGGCTGCAAAGCAACTAAGTGGAGTTGGCCTCCCTGCCCACCTGTGGAAGAAGCTCGAGCTGACTGATGCCCCATCGACTTTTTTTTTTTCCCCTTCAGCCTCGCTGGCGTCCCCTCCCACAGATACAGCATCACCCAGTGAATGTACCATTAGGCTGGTTTTTCCCCCTAGCTTCGGGCTTTGTTTGGGTTTGATTGTGTTTGGCTCTTCGTTAAGCTGATTTATGCAGCAGAATTCCCATCGGCTGGGGAGAAACAAAAGCTCTTTTCTTTGTCCCAGAGCGGGCTGCGGAGCCATCGCTCGCGTCGCCGCCCCAGGCCATTGGCCGTCGGAGGAGGTGCTTCTCGCGGAGATTTCGGGACCCTCTGTGCCGAGCTTGGAGGGCCAAGGGGCCCTGAAATGACGAGCGGTGCCCGGGCCAGCGTACTTGCACCGCTTGCTCCGAGCCGCGGGGTCCGCCTGCCAGGCCTCCTGGAAACGTCCTAGCGACACTTGGTCCGCGGGCCCCGAGGTGCGCCCGGGAGGCGCAAGCGCGCATCCGGAAAGCAGGCAGTTGGCGAGCGCGGTGCGGGCTGCTTTGCATTATGTGCTGCTCGGCCCTGGCTTTTTTTACTGCCGTATTTGTCTGCCTGCAAAACTGCCGGCCAGGTCCTGCCCCATTTCTCAGGGCGGCCTGGGTATTTTCAGTTGTTCTTGGACTGAGCCAAAGTGGTAAGTTTTTTGTTTTTGTATGTTTCTTTTTTCCTTTTGTTTCTTTCTCTTCCCAAAGGTCTTGGGATGTCATGAAGAGCATCCTGGCCAGGTAAGTGGCCCAGTGTCAGCCTCCTTCCATCTGCCCCAAGAACTTCAGAGGGCGGTGTGTGGCAGCGTCCACCATCGTATGTGGCCTGAGGGAGGCCAGGTGTCAAGCATTTTCCGCCCCGGAGTGACAGCAATAACTAATTATATGAGGAGATACTGTGTTGCTCCCTGGTGTTGGGGAAGCAGTAATAGATTGGAAGTTAAGAAGGGTGGGAGCTCATAATTACAGAAGCCAGTGCAGGGGTTCTGCCCATCTTTGAAGCCATCCTCCTTGAAGGCATCCTTAAAGATGCTCCCCATCTTGCTAGCATGTGGGTCTAACCACTGGCTTGCATTTGATACAAGGCTGACGATAATTGGTGTAGTAGGAGTGAGTCTTCTGTTCTTTAGTTGATGGAAGAAAAGGATGGTAGCATAGAAGTTTCTTCTATTCCAGTGTTCAGCCTGAATGAATTGAAGTGCGAAACTGTTTTGGATCTTTTCAATCATATGTAAATGGAAGATAGCTCTGCTGGGTTGTTAGCAAACAGTAAAACATATAGTAAGTAATAGTAATAACCAGCAATTTAGGATGAGTTCGTATTGGTTTTATATATAAGCCAAGAACTTATTTTTGCCAAGGCAATGATTATTGCCATAGTTTTTTTTTTCTTTGTATGTACTTTACCAATGTTTGATCATCCAGCCCTTAAATGCTATTAGAGACTTGCTTGCACTGACCTCTCCTGTTGAAGGAGAATTGTGATTGTTCTGTAGACTAAAATTTTCTCCTATGCTTTGAATTGATGTGCCAAGTTTCTGCGTGCAGCTAATTAAAATGGTCAAATCATAATCTTATAAATAAAGGTTTATAATGGAAACATCCAGCTAGCTTCACTTACTTGTTGCATATATAGTTGTTTATATTTAATTCAAAAGGAGATTTACCTAACAGTTATGTGAAATGAGAGCAAGTAGAGTAAATTTTTATCTTGTGGTTATTTTTTGACTTATTGTTGATCTCAAAGTAAGTGAAACTTAAGGCAAAGGAAAAAGTAACATTCATTATCAATTATCTCTTAAGTGGAACGTGCACATATTTTGCAGCAGATTTTCCACTGAGCATAATTCCATCCTGTGTTAATAAATGACAAAATATTTTTTTAGATTTAGTAAACACATAAACACACATAATAGTAAAATAACCAAAACTGTCAACAGAGTATATTTTGTCGCCAATACATAGGCAAAGGAAAAAGTCCTACTTGGCTCTAGAATTTACTAATAATAGTAATAATTTTAAAATATTCATTATGCTTGTAAAGATTAGTCAAGTTCTCATGTAACATCATTGTATTTCCATCCGGTGACTGTAACTGATTTAAAGCAAATATTATGAATGGGCTCCCCTGCACCTGCAGTAGTGAAAAGGGAATGCTTATCTAAAATCAGAACAAGGCATCCTTTTCCCAGTCTCTGTCAATATACAGAGGTTTCTGATGTACACTGGTTTGCAGTGCAGTTAAAACATGCAAAAAATTTAAATTACAGCCAGCACAACTCAGAAAATTAGAGATCAGCATAAACTGTTGTATTTTCGTGATATAGCTACAAGTCTCAAATTATGTGTCTTCACAGTGCAAATTAGACGCTTAAAGCAGAATAGAAATTGAGGTTATCAGTTACAAAGGAAATTTTGTCCCCTTGCTCAGTAGTTTACACCAAGGAAATGTTGAGGGCAATAAAGCCATACAAAAGAAACTATAAACTGCATAAACAACAACATAACTTTGGGTTTAATTTTTGAAGTAGAATTTAGGTCCCAAATACATAGTGAGCAAGAAGGATGTTATTAAAATCTGAATATTTTTCTGATCTAGAAAAAAATTTACTGTAGTTCATTATTCAACTTTCCCTGGTGGAAATTACCAACAATTAGAGCAGTAACACTAAAAAATGGTTAATGAGTAACTGGAAAACACTTAAGAATACCTAGTGGTTAATATTTAAAGAGTTAATGTAGCAGCACTGTTGTTTTTACATTTGCTAGTTTTGAATGGTTAAAAATATTTTTAACTAAATTTTTATACAACAGTTTAAGAGTGGCAAATTTCAAAAATTCCTATTTCTTTTAAAAACATGGTAACTATTATTGCAGTGAAATTTTATCTTCTGTGCCTAATCAATTATTTGTTTTTTAAATAACAACCAACTGGATTAGCATTGTTTTTTAACTGTAGTGTTATCTATCTGTGTATTCCATAATATAAGTGTTCTCAGATTTCCTTATAATTACCTAGAGGATATTTAAGAGAACCAAGCCTTCCTTTTTAAAAATCCAGTCTTACAAATTATTTGCACAATAAGCATCCAAATCAATTCTATCTTTAAGCAACTGAGACACTTTCTGATTTAAAAAAAAAAAAGTTTGTGCTGTATATGAAAGCAAAGTAACTGATAAGATTTGGAAAATGCCATAAAAATTCTTAGGCTCCCAAATATTCACCTGTTACCAAATTATTTGAAATTTCACCACTTAATGGATTTCTTTGGAATAAGAATGGCATTGACACTATGTTTCTTTTAATTTTTAACTTTATATTATTTTCAAATACATATAGAGAGAATGATTTAAGGAATCATAACCATCACCCAGCTTCATCAACCATCAACTCAAGGCCAGCTTCTTTCATCTCTCTCCCCACCCAGTTCATCTCTTTCCCCTAACGAGATTATTTTGAAGCAAATCTCTCATATCATTTTATCCTAAATATTTCAGTAAATTAAAATAATACTGGAGGAGAAACACAGTCATTAATCCCACAGCATGAATTTTTTAGCTGAACTTTAGGGCCACAAGAATGTTCAGTATCTTTGATGGGAAGAATGCGGAAGTGAGGGAGGGGAGCAAAGACAGTATCCACCACTTACTTTTCAATGGTTCTATTATGGCTCCATTAAAATTATTTTTCTTAGAAATATGCATATGTCACAGTTTTTTGGTATGCATGTATATGAAGGATACATCTGTTTCCCTAGACAAAAGTATACCTTGTTTGAGTTTGTTGGAAGGACTGTTACCTGTGTCTTGAATCATCAGTTTTGCTCCTACTGGATCACTTACAGCATTTGCATAGCCATACATAGTATCTCTCCTCCATTTCTTGCTCTTCTTTATAGCCAAAATCCTTGAAAGACTTGTCCATACTGCTGTCTCCAATTCTCCTCACCTGCTCTTTGAATGCATTGCCGTCAGGCTGTCTTTAGCATGTCTGCAATTATACTACTCTGTTAAAATCACAGTGAATTCCCTATTGCTGAATCTGATGGCCAATTCAGTCTTCACCCTGCTTCACCCATTATCTGTCAGCAAGTTGGCACCGTTTACCACACCCTCCTTCAAAACACTTCTTTCCTTGGCTCCTGGACCCACATTCTCTTGGTTTAAGCTCTTTCTCCATCTCTGATATCAGTTCTTTCTCATGTTCCAAACTCTGAAAGAAGTGGCTCAGGACTCAGTCCTTGGACTTTCTTTTCCGGCTTATACTAAGTCCTCAGGTGGACCGATCCAGGGTTGGCTGTTAAGTCCCATTTCTATGCTGGCAACTCCAGTCCTGATCCCTTGTCTGATCTCCAGAAGGTACAGCAAACTGCCTGTTCAACATCTCCACTGTATGTCTAGTCTAAAAGAAAAATTAACCCTAACATATTCAAAAACAGACTTCCAGTTTTCTCTCTCAAGCTTACTCCTGTCATACTCTTCCTCACCTAAGTGGTAAATCAGTCTTCCCGTAGATCAGGGAAACATTCAGGCAGCATCCTTGATCTCTCTGCTTCTCTCCTCACTAGAAGTTGAACTTTAAGAAATACAGTTTTCTTTAAAAGTGGGTTCTACACTATAAAAGTTTGAACACTGTACGACACTTATTTCTGCCGCCTCAGTCCACCTCAGAAAGCAGTCTTGTCTCTTGACCTTATAGGCAAGTCTTGGGCAAAGATCAAAACAGAGACTTAGTAATTTTTAATCTACATTTTACAAATTTGTTTTGCTTTCAAATTCTCTGTGATAATTATTTTCATTATTGGTAATTAAGTATGAAAAGTAATCCTGATCCTTTACCACAATCTATATTTTAAAACTGATTTCTATTTAGGCTATACAAACCAGAATTTGCAGTCCTTTGTAACCAAACACTAAAAAAGGTAATAAAAAGGCAAACTATTCTAATCCATTTAATTAACTATTATTCATTCAGATTTTCTTAAAAGCACCTACAGCCTTGTGTAGGGCACGGTTCTGGGTTCTACAGTTACAAGAATAACAAAAGTTAATATTTGTGAAGTATTTGCGATATGCCAGACACCCTGCTGGACATATGGTATGAAAATAAATCCTTTAATGCCTGCAACCCTCTGAGGTATACTCACACTCTCATTATTCCCATTTTATAGGTAAGTAACTTAATTAAAGAGACAGTGAATAACGTTTTCAAGATCTCTTAGCTAGTAAGTAATGGAACCAGAAGTCAGACCTGCGTGGGTTTGGCTCTGCACTCTCCATCACTATTGTCTTCCAGGGTAGAGGAGTCTCTACCCTGCTCTGGTCCTCCCACAGGCAAGGAATCCATGGGGCATGCCTACCCAGAGTCTTCAATCCACTTCTAGGTCATCTCCAGAATTCTCTGTCCAAACAACTTTCAGGGCCATCCTCTGGGATGACTGTGCCATCTATATGCCAAACCCTAGGAGAAGGGAAGTAAACAGAGCTTGGACATGCAGGCTGGAGTGCCCATGCAGGTAACTGACAGGCTACCTGCAATGCAGAATAAAACTAGAAGTGAGAGTAAAGAAGGGCAGGTCAAGGGCTGGATGGACAACCCTTCACACACTGCCAAGTTCCCAACCGGAAATCAAAAGAGTGTGAAATTCTAAATTCAGACCTAGCCCTCTAGGGCATTATAAATGTATACTATCAAATTAGGAAAAGAGAACTTATTTTACTTAATAATTTCTTAGCCTGGATTCTAACAGTTAAATATTTTGTCTTGTTATGTCCATTATCGTTTGTACTCTTGCTTTTGGCTCTGAAAAAGTTAGGGATACATTTACATATTAATTTAAATATTATTGGGGGTGGGCAACAGTGAAAGCACCAGAGATCACCACATAAGCAGAACTACCTCATGTCAAGGTGCTTTTATACATTAGTAACTAAATGTCTTTTGGTAAACTCTAAGATGTGTACAGATTACACTGAATTCTATTTTCTTGCCAACAGTGTTATCGTGAGAGTCTAGTACAGAAATATTTTTAATTTAGCTTTATTTTTTTATTTCCCCTTTTTAACTTAACACAAGTCACAGAAAATAACATTATACTGACATGAATTAGCCAAATTTGGTTTAAGTATTTGGCTGATAATATATTTAATATCTATAAGTGAATGAATATGTAGAAAAAACACTGCCGTAATGCCTTCATGGACTAAAAGGACTTTTCCATTTAAAAACCAATCTTAATGTGACCTCCTTTCTGTTTTCACAGTAAATTAGTATAATTTGCATATCAAAGAAAAGTGTAATGAAATTCAAAATGGTTTGCACTGGGATTTCATAATTTAATTAAAACTGTCCTACCTATCAATTTTTTCTAGGAAATACTAATATTAAACATATATTAAAATTATCTTTCCTAAGTTATTTAAAAAGTTTCCCAACTAAAATTAGTTTGGGAATAAGATCATTAAATTAAAATTGCCATGTTAAATTAGGTGGTCTTATTGGCTATATACTCTTAAGATGATTTTAAAAGATGATTTCATTTTGAGTGCTATTATTCAAAGTACTAAGTGTTCATATTTTAATAGCATACAAGGTCTCAAAGAGTGGCGTTTCATGGTGACCTTATCAATAAGCCAACTCCATACTCCAGTGATTTTGGAGATATATTGTCTCTCTTTCCCAGGTATTTTTGTTGTTTTGTTTTAATCAACAAATACTGTTACATTTGTCAAAGACAGAGTCTGTTGCCATTCCAGATCAATATTGGTGCACTTTGATTCTAGAGAATTGCCCCCCAAAAAATCACAGTCTCCAGATAAGGAACCAGTGTAGCTGCCAAAGGCTAGTTTACGCCCAAGTCCATGGACGTAACTGAGTTTGGAAGTGTTGGGAAAAGCTAGTAATGAAGACAGGAGGATGAAGATTAGAAATATGTCAGTGCTGAAGAAATGTGCCAAATATGTGTTAAAGTACGTGAGGTATGCAATGGCTTTTGGCAAGAGATGTTTCGATGTTTGGGACCTAACTTCCTTTTAGAACAAAAAAAGTTGGTATTTCAAGATACGCATATGCTGATGGTAAAATGCAGCCACAGTTGAGGTACTGTTGTTCCACATGTACATGGGATACTAGAGTCCTTAGAACTGAACCACATTTTCCCAGGTACAAGAACTTTTTCTGATTTCAGTGAAGGCCATATATTTAATATAATTCCCTAGGAACTGTTAACAGATATTGGGTAGGGAAAGAGGCTAGGTGGAAAGCATCATCCTTATGAAATGAGGTATTAAGACTATGCTTCAAATGAGCTTTTGCATATTATGAGGTCAAACGAAGAAAATAATTAAAAGAAAAATTCAAAATTCTACATGATTAGGTTAACAGGAGGTTCCTTAAGGAGTGCCAAACTAGGGAATGTCTTTCCTAATTGCCTGCTCAAGTGGGGCTAGGAGGCTGGCAATGCCTAGTGTGTAAAGGTATTCATTAACTGGAGTAGAACAAAGAATGCAGGAAAGTTTGGGGTGTGTAGAAAATGCTGTAGAACTGGTTGTTCTAGTTGGAAACAAAGAACTCATTGTAGCAGAACTGTATTACTGGCAGAAAAATGACCTCCCTGGTTTCTTTCCTTGTACAAGGCATACCTCCCAAGGTATTGCTCTATTGTCTTTGTGTGCATTTGGTTTGGATTTTATGGTGAATTGAAGACACGTAGGCCACAATTTGCCAAAGAAAACCCTCTATAAATGATATATGGGGCTCAAGTTCCAAGATAATTTATCTGGAAGACAGTAACGCTGAAAAAGACGCTCAAGGAGGTAGTCAGTTTCAGGCGTCCTGAATTTTGGTTAAAAAGGTCCCTTTGGATGAGTGTTTCAACCACATATAACCATAAAAGCAGAACACTAAGGTGAGGGCCAGTGAATATAATCACAGTGCCTGACCTCTGAGGTTGGTAATGGAAATATGAGGACTAAATTAGCACTGTCCCTAATTCCGAGGCTGTAGCATGTTTGATGCCTCTTAAGGAATTGCAGGCCACGTGATGCTTGGTGGCATCTGATGGGACTAAGATGAGGGGGGAGAGCAGAGGGAGTTCTTGAGCAGGTACCTGTGCCCTGCCGAAGGCAGCACAACAGCTGGAGAATAAGGCCCAGTGCCCCTGTTTGGGCGCACGTGTGCTGATACTCATATCCAAGGCTGACCCTTGTCTGCTTGGAGGTCAGCACAGCATTGATGCCAGAGGTCACTGTTCTCTGAGAACACGGTTGCAGACAAGATTATGTGGCTATAGACTTGTTGGGCTAGAAACTGATTTATGGGCATTATGATATCAGGTCTTTGGGGACAAATGATGCTTCCCAGAAATGTTTGAATTTGATACTGAAAAAGAAATTACTAGTGCTACTTCCTTGAGGAATTTGCCAGGTCCGTTTATTGCATGACTGCCTCTCTATTCGGTCTGGCTCCCAAATATATGCTGTGTGTTAGAAATCACACAGTATTGTTAGGTTGCCATTGAGAGTCAGCCCATTCAGCTGGATCACTGAAAGCTGGGAAAACAGCCACAGCCCATTCAGAGAAATGAAATCATCCCCCAACATCCAATAGTCCAGGTCTAATCGTTGATACCTGAACCCTGTTTCCTACTCAGCTTCCCCTTGGACCTCAGATCTCTTTTGACTACCAACACTTCATTACCCTTTTCATGTTCACCCTCTACACTTCTGCTAAAGTCACCCAGGCTGCCTTTTTAAATATACAATCAAGTAGGGTTCTATGTGAACGGGTAAATGGGCTACTTGCTCTCCATGACTGAGGCTACAGAGTGCCTTTGGATCCATGTTACAGACCCATGTTACAGACCCACTGAGGATGCAGGGATGGGTCAGATGGTGAGTAAAGAGTGCTGGGCAGGGAGGTGTGGACACTCCTTACTTCCCCGCTGGGTTTGTTTTTCTCTACAGAAGGTGCTAGACATATAGAACCTTCCAGCCTGCTACCCATTTTATTTATTTTGTCTAGGATCTGCCTTGTCCCATTAGAATGTGGTATCTGAGCCAAGTCCCTAAACCAAGAGAGAAATATGAACAGGACAGCATCTGCGTCAATGATACATCATTTTAAAGGAAGAGAGTGGCACTTAAACATAATGTAATAGATTCTGTAACTTAAACTAAAATCCAATAAGTACTAATCATTTAACAGATATTTTTTTCACCAATGACTAGTGTGGAAAGCAATGTTCAAGTTATGTAAAAGACATCAGGAGACAAAAGAACAAAAAACTTGTCCTCATAAATTTTGTATCTTGGGGGAGGAGAAACAAAATAAAAAGTAAAAATGATTATAAGTAATTATATCGTAGGTTGAAAAGTGATAAATGCTATGGGAGGTACTGTGTTTCCCCAAAAATAAGACCTAGCCGGACAATCAGCTCTAATGCGTCTTTTGGAGCAAAAATTAATATAAGACCCAGTATTACATTATATTATATTACATTAATTATATTACATTTATTATATTACATATATTTATTATATTATATTATATTATATTATATTATATTATATTATATTATATTATATTATATTATATTATATTATATTATATTAATTATATTATATTATATTGTATTATATTGTATTATATTATATTATATTGGGTCTTATAGTAAAATAAGACCAGGTCTTACATTAATTTTTGCTCCAAAAGACGCATTAGAGATGACTGTCTGGTTATGTCTTATTTTGGGGGAAACACGGTAATATAGCAAGATTGGGGGAAGAGGCAGGAGTTGCCATTTTAAGTGGATGAGATGGGGTTGACCTCATTAAGAAAGGGGATATTTGAGCAATGTTTTGAAGGCAGTGACAGTTAGCCTTGTGGATAATTGGAGAAGGGATCAAGAAAAGTTAGGACATCAAGAGATGTAAGAGATGTGCCACAGATGGGAGGACTGGAGGTGGCCGACTATTGGTGCCTGGATCCTAGAAGTGAGTGAGACTGGAAGACATGAGGCGTGATCTGGGCTGCAGTTACTGGTAATTATAAAGTCTAAAGCTATGACTGTGGAAGCAAGTAGGCAAATCAGAGTGGAGGACAACATAATTGGAGAAGAGAACAAGGAAGTAAGGCATCCAGGTAGTGTGAAGACGATCTGCATATGGACTAAACTGCCAAGCACCGAGCAGTAGTCCTGTTAGGGAGAGTGATGATACACAAGGGGTCAAAATTCTCTAGAAATGAGAAGGCATCAGCCGGGGTCAGTACATGCCTGCTGTGATTCGGGTTTCTGTGTGATATAACCTGAGTTCGGAGTATGAAGGCTGGGACGGGGTTAGGGATGGGGGCAGGGGGGAGAATGCTCTGGAAGCGGCCATGAGAACTGAGAGGGCAGCTCTCTGCCTCAAGGCCCAGCATCATGACAGCTGTGGGAGAAATATCAGCCAGTGTTCACGAACTCAGCGAGGGAAGCCCCACCCTCAGGGGAGACCCGGGTTTCCTCAGAGCAAGAAGGAATGGGAAAAATAATAGAATATTATATACTATTTTATACAGGGAATTCTTCGGGAAATGGACTGTGAATTTTGGACAGACAAGGAGAGTGTTTCTGGAGCTGTAAAGGAGTGTAGACGGGAAAAGGAGAGGTTGTGTAGAGCCTCACAGGGATTAGAGCGTGGGGGGGAGATGAGGGACATCTGCCAGCCAGACTCCTTGAGGGGCTGGCGTAAGCAGGGACAAGTGAGATGAGCCTCTGTACACTCAGGTAGGTAGTAGTAGTGAGGCTGTGAGTGGTGAGCGGAGGCGGAGGTTCTGGGCTTGCTCCTGTTTGCTATGGAAGGTCTGAGGAAAGCTGACTCAGGTCTGGTGTGAACTGAGGGGTTCACTTTACCCTGTCTCCTGCTAAGTGGGAGACGGACTTCCTTTGTAGGCCTTGGGATACCCTTGAGCCCAGATGATGAAGCTGATTGCCTGAGGGAGTGTACAGCACCTGAGAATTATACCTGAAGGTGGTACAAACAATGTTTTGGAAGTGAAAGGGTTTAACAAAGGCTTTCCAAACTACCTAACATCATCTCCTCCCTGGGGATGTGCTTCTTGCTAAGTATATTTCCATATGTGTAATATGTAAATTATATACACACTTGCAAAACACACAGCTAACTAAAGACAACACAAATGACTAAATAACATACATACAAATAACTATTATTCAATGCAGAGTGTAATGATCACAATGCAAATTTTATAAGGATTCGAAAGTGGAGAGATCAGTCACATCTGAAGTGAACAGGAAGGAATTGATAGCAGAAATGTGTCAGATAAGTGTCTACATTAACTAAAGGACTGGAAGGATTGTAACAGAGGGAAATGCCTGGGATGACTATTGAGGCATAGAGAGGAAGCGTACTAATTGGTCATGACATAGGGCATCAGGGGAGAAGTGAAAGAGAGCGTAGGGTAGGTATAGGTAGATTTGTTTGAACTTTACTACTCAGGTGGCAGGAAATAAATCAGTGAAAGCTTTTTATTCGATTGTTTGGTAGGGTAATAATGTAAGGACAATGTATCAGGAAGTGAATCTGGCAATAATGTATATAAAGAATCTTAGTGGTAGATGCCCAAGGAAAAAGACTATGAGAAAGTTATGACAATAAAGCAAATGATAAATAATGGAGCTACACTAGGGTTGAAGTCCACTAAGGGAGAGACGAATGCTGAAGATACCTAGGTAAAGGCAAAGACATCTTGGTGACTGACAGGTGGGATTATGGTAGAGAGAAGAGTTAAGGTTGACCACAGAGATTTAAAGCAAAATAACCAGGAAAAAAATGTAATTAACAGAAATAAATCAGTCAAGTCAAGAAGAGCTATTGGTGGATAGGAAGATGATTTTTACTTGAGACTTGCAGATCTTGAAGCTCTAACAGGAGTCTAAGTGAGAAGTCCAACAGATTGTTGAAAACTCAAGACAGAAACTTGGATGAGAGTTTGGAACTGCAGATACTATTTGGTGATCACGTGCAGGGAGGTAAGACTTAGAGTCACGTTAGTTCATGAAGCCATCCAGGTGTAGTTTAGAGAGATGTAAAAATCGCCAAAGATGTAAAAAGGTAATTAGTTGTGAGAATGGAAGAAGTGATAGGGTGCCTACTCACTGTAAAAAGATGGAGGACATTTAAACACTGCTAAATACTAGTCGCTAAATAAAATTAGGAAATTATTGTTTGCCTTTGAGTGAACAAGTCACTACACAGAGAGAGGGAATGATCCTGGTAAAGAGGGAGTGTCTCCCTCCAAAAGGAGAAGACAATTTTGAGTTAAAAAAGGTAACTTAGATATGCTAGGTCACATAAAGGTAAGGTTAGGGTCACGTCTTAAGTATGAGGACTTTGTAGAAGTGTTTGGGGATTTGAAGAGAGAGAATTAGAATAGTGAGTGTGAGAAACAATGACGGAAAGTCAACAAGAGGTGAATAAAAGTAAGGTCCAGGGCTAGGTGACCTAAAAAAGGAATTTGGAAGAGACCTAATCCTTTCTATGGCACAACAGTGCCCCATAAAGGCAGCTTCAAATGCTAAGATGTAAGCTGTTGCTTAGGACGCATCCCTCCATTTGAGTCTGACCTACTTCTGTTTTTCAACTTCATGTTTAGAATTACTAGCTCAGGAGCCTGCCTTCTGTCCCATCCTGTGGCTCCTCCTGAATTTGTCATTCATTCTGCTTCTCATTGGTCTTCGGACCTAAAAACTCTTTCCTGGTTTCATGATCCAGTTGCCCATTTAGCTCATGAGAATTCCCTGTGGCAGTGCCTGGCCCCAGGGATTCCCACTGACTCTGTCCAAGGTGGATGTGGGGGGATGTGGGGATGATTTGGGTGATTACATGATAATCTGGTAAGGCAGAAAACCATCAGCAAGGTGGTGAATACCTTGTAAAATTTACAAGAGTGTCTGGTGATGATAACAAAGATGGGGAGGGGCATATCAAATAAGAGCTGTGAACTTTGAAAGAACAGAGGACAATACTGTTTGGCGGTGGGGGGTGGGACTGAACTCTATAAGCAGCCAGTGAAAGCAAGCAGATTAGAGTGTTAGTTGAAGATTTACCCAAAGAATGATGAACTCTGATAAAGCTCAGTTTTGATGAAGGAGGAATAGTAGCTGGACCATTCTGAAAAGTATGAAGAATATGGAACAAGAATTTCATAGTATAATATGGGCTATAAATTAGTTCATGACATAGTATCAATATTAAATGTCCTAATTGACCAACTCTATGGTGATTTGTAAGAGAATATCCTTGCTCGTAGGAGCAGGTAGACTGGTAATTTATATATATGTATGCATGTATTAGGTTGGTGCAAAAATAATTGCAGTTTAAAAGGTTAAAAATAATTGCAAAAACCACAATTACTTTTGCACCAACCTAATATAAAGAAGTACCTAGTCAAATTCCAACCAATGAAATTAAACTGGGCAATTATTAATTGAAACAGTTTAAGGTAATTAAAGTATTGTAGAAGATTAAATTTCTATCCCATAATACAGTTAGGTGAAAGTCTTTTGATTATAATATAGAATTTCCCTTGCCTGAGCCCAAAAGTAAAATTTACAATGCTAATTTAAATCAAGTGTACTGATATAACTTACATCAATAAACTGCATCTATTAAAAGTGTCAATAGATGGGTTTTGACAGATGTGTAGAACCTGTGAAACTACCACTATAGTCAGCATACAGAACACTTCCATCCTCCCACAAGTTTGCTTGTGCCTCTGCTGACAATGTTAAAACATGAAACGGCAAAGGATTCTGCATTACTAGGCAACTGGTATATTTAACAGATAGGTTTTGGATGGCCTTGAAAAGAAATCTTTCATATAATAATAAATTACACCTTAAAATATTCCCATATATTAACAGAATAATGCATGCTATGAAGCAAATGTTCTCCACCCATCATGTCATTTTAACTTATACTCTACTTTTTAAAGTGTTTTTACAGCTCAGTGGATGCATACAGCACATAAAAAGGAGGATCATTTTCCCTACCTCATCAGCAAGGAAGCAAAACCTCAGCAGAGTTAAATTATGAAGCCAAGGTCAGAGGATAGGCAGAGAACAGAACAAGTTGCTGCTTCCCTAGTCCAGATTTGGCTTCCAGTGTAGAACTGGACATTCACAAATGAAAACAGCAACTACAAATACCATTTCAAGTCCTTTGCCTAATTAGCATGCAACCTAGAGCCATTCCCTGCCAAGAGGTTGGGGAAACATAGTTGTAACAGGAGAAGCACTGCCCCACGGTGAGACAGTGCCAACCAATCTGATTCAGGCACTTGGTGCAATGTTCAGGCTGGGGCTTTGGTGTCTGCTGTTCAAACTCAGAGTTCCCTCGTGCATGGAAATAAAGTTTTAAAAAGGGTACTGAAGTATTATTTAGGGAGGTCTTTGGCACTGGGAATAGAAAATTATTCTACCAGGGAGAATCTAACATTGTCATCTGTAAAGTGGGACTAATGATGGGAAAGTAATGACATACTATTAGGTTGGTGCAAAAGTAATTGTGGTTTAAAAGGTTAAGAATAATTGCAAAAAAATGCAATTACTTTTGCACCAACCTAATACTTACATGATAGAATTATCTTGGCCTACATGGGAATTATTATTGAGCCATCACTTAAGGACAAATAATAGTACAATTAGCAAGGGTTTTAAATGATACTTTGGGATAATTTTTTTTATGGTATTCTCTATTGAATATATGACAGTGTTTAAGAGAAAAGACTCTCTAGTCAGCACTGGGTTCAAACTTGGTATCTGTACTGACTAGCTGTTTGACTTTGGGATGAGACTTTGCTTAAGCTTTAGTTTCCCGTCTGTAAAATGGCAGAGTCAAATATAAATATCTTTTTAGTGTTTGAAATGTAATTACAGGAAAACCAAATGCTAAGAGTGAACTAAAATTCACTTTGGGTTTTATTTTTTCATTTAGAACAAAAGTCTTTACAGTATGATGTGTCTCTTTACAGCTCTAATTGAGTACACACCTGTAATGTGACTTCAGGTTTAAAAACTATAATGTAGAAAATTCTTTCCTACTGTCCTAAGGCATTTTTTTTTTTTTTACCTCCTTAACTGTGGCATTTGAGGTTTTGACATGAATTGCAGTGTGATTTTTTTTTTTAGAGGGAGAAAGGAAATTCATACCTGCCAAGAGTTGGAGAGGAAAATAGGAAGAGCCCCTGGAACTCCAGTGTATTAGATTAAAAACATTATTTAGAGGAACAGAATGGGAAACCGGTGAATATTTTGGCTTTTATAAAAAGGGAGTGTGCCTCATAAACAGGACAGTTGGAATGTATGGAAAAGTTCCAGTTAAAACAAGACACAAAGCACATGACTAATATTGCTTTTCCAAGTAAGACAAATGCAGCTTTAACCAGAATTTGCCTCAGAGGGGCCTCAGGAGCCCTCCCCTAATCTTGAGATTTGGATACTTTTTGAACTTCCACGTCTGAAGTAGGAAAGCTATACTGAGAGATGGTGTGTTTTGACCCCTTCTTTCTTCCTGAGTTTCTCTAGCTTTCTCACAGATTCCCACCAGGTGAGTGAGTGTCAGAAGATACACTGATGTACTCAGGTAAAGGAGCAACTGCAAAACTAGATGTGATCCTCATCAGGAATGATTCTTGTTTGTATGCTGAATACCTGTTTGGCCCACCAAGAGAAACTTCACTATCTAGGAAAAAAAATGAACTACAAAGTCATTTTCAAGTGCAAATGACAAATATTCTTTAGGCTCTTTCATCTCTTTCGCACATCAAAGAATATATATCAAGATGTCGATGGCATGTAATCTATTTGACCTACCCTTTAACCTGTCAGGCCCTCCTTAACGTGAAGAGTCCTTCATCACTCACTCATGGCACTCACTTTGTCCTTTCACATTTCCTGTCACCTCAACATGGATTGTGTGGTTTATTGTTTTTATTTCTTGTTCTACACCACCAAACTACTGTGCACTCAGGACCTCAGCTTTCCTGAGGAGTTCCAGTTTATACCTGTGGCACCAGTGTAATTAATAGTGCCCTCTTTCAGGTTAAAAAGTGTTCTGATGTAGAGGGTAAGCTATACAATCATCCAACGCATGCTGCAGTCAGAACTTTTTCAAAGCAAAGTTGATTAAAATGTGTGTAAATGAGTAACAATGAAAGCTGTGATATGACCCCACCAGATCAGCCCTGTAATAGTCTGTTTCAACACATGAGTGTCATCAGTGGCTTCATGATGGTTCTTCCTGTAAACGCCATCATGAGCTATTTTTGATTTATGCCATCCAGCACACCTTCAACTCTGACTCATGTCCGATTGCCCCAAACAGGGCAGGACAGACTAATGGAATGCCCTAACATTGCTTAACCTGCCCCGCATTGAAAGTGGCTTTCTTCCCTTCTTTGGTTCTCCAGAAATCTTTTTTGCTAGCATAAAACACTACCGAACTCACATGAACTGTTTGCTATGCAACAAAGGAGGCTGAAACTTGTCCCTGAAACACAAAGATTACATATAATAAAAGCTTAATAAATCTGGATAATGAGAAGAAAAAATAAAGTGCTATTTCTTAACATGGCATTACAAGAAAGTTCTGTTTAGTAAGAAATTACTCAACCTTATGGGCAGTGTGGGAGGCGGGCAAAGAACATTTGCTGAGTTGAAATTTTCTTTTTAATTAAAGTTGATTGGGGGTGACAATAGTAAAGTTACATAGGTTTCAGGTGTACAATTCTGTAATACATCATCTATCAGCGCTGAATTGAAATTTGATTTAGATCTGAGCAATAAGAAAAAAATAAGTGAATTTGGTGATTTTGCCTCAGATAATGGTACCATTAAAAAATGCTATTTCAATTCAGTATCACTCCATCACATATTCAGAGTTCTTTAAAAAGAAATTAGCCTTGCTTTAAAATAAGTCAGCAGAACTGTACAATATCAGAAGACCAAACGTAAAAAAAAAGTTTGAAGTTTGTCACTATAGGTATGTTTGGTTTTTTCACACGAGGAAACATCAAGATGAGTTCATGCAGACCTGTATCATTAAATACATATAATTATATTGTCATTTGCGACAAATAGGTTTGTAAATGAAGATTATTTGAAAATGAAAATAATCAAGAGCTAATCAAGAGCTACACAAATCTAACAAATTAAACTGTCAAATTGATCTCAATTTAAAATATAATTTATTTGTCACACATTTATTGAATGTGCTCCAGACACTAGGCTCAGACACTGGGAATAAAAAGAAAATATGAGTAAGCACCTGTCCTCCAAGAACTGACAGCCTAGTAATCTTACTTCTTCAAGGAAAAACAAAACATGAAAAACAAACATCTCTTCAGAGTGGATGGTCTGCTTCATGTAAAGTAGTGTTATGCTTAACATTTCTAAAAAAGCATTTGCATTCATCCTGTTCTTCTTTCTCCTATTATCTTTCAAAACTCAGGTGAACTTTCCTTTTACATCAGAAACAGCTCTGAGAGATAACCCAGAATGTGGGTTATCCACATTCCACAGTGATGTGAGCGGCCTGGGCCCCCTTTGCTTTTGCCACCCTTAGCATTGGCTTCTGGGAGAAAGGCTCCCTCGGGTCTGAAGATGGCTGCTGCCAAGTCTAGATATGCTTTCATAGGGCTGGTGCACAATCCCCATCAGTTTCTGGCCATTAATGGCTCGTAAATGCCACCTTCTCAAAAGAAATGGCCTCCACCGAAACAAGCCACAATGCTCAGAGATGTCTGGAGATTAACCCACCCTAACCCCCTCCCCCCTCCAGAATGCCTTCAGCCAATGACAGCCTGATGGGATGGTATAAAAGCCAGATACCCCACATCAAAATAGGACAACTCTGTAGTATCATTGGTGCTCCAAGTTCTGGGTGGAATCAGGCTAAGGCCAGACGTCACTGCAACAATGTCTTTCTTTGCTTAGCACCTTGCCCTGTCCTGATCTCCTTACCTCACTTCCCATCTCAATAAATCTACCTCAGGTTCTTCCTCTGGGGAGCTAAGGCAACTAATTTTTATTATAATGTCCTCATTCCCTCAACTTTTCTTCTGAGCCACTATATATCAAATTGAACATTATCATATGACCACCTTTTCCTCAAAATACACCTCTAGACTATCAAGCCAAATCACTGGAACAGCTAATAGAAAAGACAAGAAAAAAGTCCAAGCTGTTTTTCACTAAACATAAATACGGGCATGTTTTTGCAAGTACATATAGAAGCAAAATTATTTAGACCAAATGGTTTGCCCCATAAAGATACTCATTTTCATTTTCACGAGCTGAATGCTCATTTGCCCCTAGTTGTCTGAAACAATATGGTAGAGGCAGAGGAGACGAATATTACTCTAGGCTGGGTATTGCTGCTAAAGGGTGGTATTTCCTCAATGTATAATTTACTAGCAAACTACAAATATTAAAGTGCATTTTTCAACTAATTGTGTATGAGCACAGTTGAAGTATGCATTTGTTGCAAAAAAGGTGAAGTTTTGACACAAATGTATTATTTTAATTCTTTTAATTATATCTGCTGCTTGTCTGTTTCACCAGTAAAATTATGTTTCATATATTCGGAATACTAAGTAAAAGAGCAAAGGAAAATGCTAATAAAGAATGCGGTTTTGGATTACGTTTATTTGAAGTCCAAGGGGCAAAAAACTAGGAGAAAGAGAAAAATGCAAGTAGTTGTGCTATTTCCTCTACCCCTCTGTTTCGAGTGCCTGGGACGTGACCATCTCTAGTTCTTCAGAGCTGCCTACTCAGATCTACCATTTGCAAAGAGCCCCCCATGATTCCACCTCTTCTCCTGTGCTTTTTTACTTCATCTATATTAAAAGTTAACTGACTTTGGTTTTGTTTTCCGTGCCTACTTCTCCAAGAAGTAGCCCCAAACACCCCTTCCTTCCCTATATTTTTGTAGGGGCTTTTAAGGAAACAGTTCCTCGATCAAAACATGGAATGACTAGGTAATGGCAAGTGATTAGAACACTCACTAATATATTCTTTTGTTTTGAATTTTATATCAAATGATAGCGTATATTAAATTTCTGTGTTCAAAAAAGAGCTTTCAATAATCAGGTAATGTATTTTGAAGATATTTGTTACATTAGATGACCATGATATACTTCTAGAACAAGGAAACCTCAGTTATACAAGGAAACCCCAGTAATACTCCAAACTTTAGTCTATGTTTTCCTAATTCCAACTACTATCAAAGTAGAATATGTACTCATTATAACAGTGTTTTCTTTGTTGTTTTTGTTTTTTAAAAAGGAAGTAGCTTTTATAATTATCCAAGTTTAATTTAATTTGTACAGTAAATGCAATTAGGAAAAGGATACTTCCTGGAAAAAAAGCACATTTCTACATTTTTCACAAATCATTCTGTTAGGAGTAACAGGAGAGTCTGGAATGATTGATTCTGAATACCAAGGACTATAATATTTATCTCTTTGAGTTGCTCCTTTTTTCAGGTAACTATGGACATCCTTTAAATTTTGAAAGGCATAGAAATTTTGTGGCATAGACTTAGAGCAGAAAAACATTAGAAATGTTTCCTAAAACTTTCACTTGACCTGATCACTTGATTTACGGAAAGATCCCAATCTAAACATTAAGCCTTCCATTGTCTTCTTTGTTTTTTTTCCTTTTTTATTTTTTGAGGAGTCCATTCTCTTCCTCCTTTCACTTCTATAGATTAAACTTTCTCAAAAGAATATGAATAATCCCATCATCTAAAACAAATAGATAAGTGAGTGTCATGAATATGTAGTTTCCTGATTTCTGTGTACTCTATCTTGTTAATGATAGATATTTATTATACTTCATGACAGACAGTTATAGAGGTCATTTCATGCGTCATAAACATTTAATTCTGGGAAATAATTCAAAACTTATTCATATTAAGTCAATGTTCACTGCAAAATGTGACTAAAATGAAGGCATTCTAAGAGATTTTCAGAAATCCCATTATAGTCATGCCAAAATTGTATTTGTAATAGATTGAAGTGACATGTATATTCGACTAAATTGACTTTCAAGAATAATTTTTAAATAACTAAAAAGTAACTTTTAACTTAATAGTTATTTTTATATATTAGCTATATTTTTAAAACTTTGCCTTTATGACCCAAAGCACATTCATTTTAAAGACAACCAAGTGCATTTACAACAAATTTAAAGACACGTAATGCTTTCCCTTTTTTAAAGCTAGAATTAAATACATACATATGTACATATGCATCTGTTTATGTGCGCATATAAGTTATTATAATATTAGTTATAATAATATTACAATAGTCACTTTACTAAGTGCCTACTATGCCCTAAGCACTATGTTTGTCATGGTTATACTTGCTCATTTCATCTCATATCAGTATTTTGAATTAGGTATAGTTAGCCCTGTGTTACTGTGGAGGAAATGGAACCTAGGAAAATTTAAGTAACTAGACTAAGGGCACACAGCTACTACAGAGCAGTGCCATAAAAATTTGGAACTTTGTTCCCAGTAACCATTTAGCAATGCTACCCCATCACATCTGTAACCTCCAGTTGTAATAAAATGAGAAAAAAATAAGACAACCCATGTTCATAGATCAAGGAATAGAATTATTTATAGCGTACACACTTATTGACAATATGATGTTAAATCATCTTCTGATTTCTGTCACGGCAGCCCATTTTTTAATGGCATGGGGTTTGTGAGGCACTTAGGACTAAGAAAATTTGGTACAAAAGAGGGTTCTGAGGCTATGTGGTTTACAATATTATCATTCTGCTTCCATTGGCTTAAGAATTTCTATTAGAGTCCATAAAAAACCATCCTTAATGAAAACACAGTGCTAGGACATAAAGAACAAGGTGTTTATGCCACATCACTGGACAAAAAGCTGGAAAGCAGCTACCACTATCTTAAAGGGAAGAAGAACCCCTCAGGCACACCCTCTAATGAGGTGTCAGCACTGAAGGCTGATAGGAAACCACTCTGGAAAGCAGCTTTCCTGCCATGTTGCATCAGGGATGGAAATGGACTGAGTAGACCTGGAGGCTGATGACAAATGGCCATTGTCTATAAAGAGCAGTCATGCATTGATGTAAGTGCAGTGTAAAGAAGATTTCTATTTGCACAGAAGTGTGTGTGTGTGAAAGATTAACAGAGAGGAAGGGAGGGAGAGAGGGAAGAACGGAGGGAGGGAGAGAGAGAGAGAGATTCCTAACACATCGTGACAACCCCCATAGTAGCATGGCCATTTAGTGGAAAGAATTGCTATAATTGGTGTGATATTTTAGTGTTAGGTACTTACTTACTTGCATGTTTTAAAATTAAAAAGGAAATCCTTCAAGTTCTGCTTACCAAATGCATCTGGCTTGTCTTCTGTAACGTCTAACCATGACAATCTCCAGCAATAATGTTTGACACTATTCCCATGGAGTTCAATTTATGGCCTTCCTCCAGTTCCGCAGAACTGTTAAGGTCCACCTCCTCCATATCCATTTATGGGAACATTTTTCCTGTAGTATGTAGACTCAGAAATGTCAGCCTCAGAACCTGGGAAGTATTGACAGAACCAAAGTCTCTATCCCTTTCAGTCATTATCCCTAGGTGTCTGAAGTTTGAGAACAGAAGTTGGCAATCGAACTTTTTAAAGAAAACACTCAGGAAGCAGAACACAAAGAAAACAGATTTTTGCTTGTAAATTCATTATTTACAACATGTAAATGGAAGTAGGAGCCTGACTTGAACTTGAATCTGGGTTAACTTAGGACAAAGTCAGAAAATCATTAGAAACAAAGACCAGAGTCATAGAATCTGCTGCCTCACTTCCAGGAGAATGCAATGTTAACTGCCAGAGAGCAAAAGTCCTACCTATTCAGTAAAAGGCTTGGTCACGGCTGATCTGTAATAAACTGGATTCCATGTTCCAATTGGGTCAAGTTTAAGAGTCAGTAAAGGTCAAGCTAGGTCTGCAAATATGCTTGATCTCTAGACCTGAATTGGTTTTCTTTCTGGGAACAAAACTAAAAAGGTCACTTCCTCTTCTGAATGCTTTAGGAATAAGCAGGTTTTACAGTGTTGCTGGCTAAGCCAGATGGAAGGTTTCCAGGCTATGAAGTCTTCATAGTTAGGTGGCCACACTGGTAGTAAAGAGAGCAGAAAACATTAGCTATATTTAGTCCTTGAAATTCTAAGCCAGTGAAGAAAATTCTAGGCCAGTGCATCTAGATCAGTGAAGACGTTTTGGAAAATGTATTTTAAAAGTTGATATAAAGCCAAGGAGAGAGGGTGCAAGGGGGCACAGAAGAGATAGTAGAACAGCAGGGATGTTAGGGAAGGATGCTTTCAGCTTAATTCACTGGTATCTGGGGAAATACAGGGAAGGGGGCTCACTACCATCCCCGTTATGATTACTCTGCTATGATTACTCTCCTACAGTTCCCCTTTCTTTTATCCCACTGCAATCCCCATCCCGTGCCACCTCCAGATCAGAACTGTTTTAACCCTGTGTTCTAGAATGTTGGCCAAGTTGGGAGAGAGAAGGAAAAGAGAGACCAATTGGATGAGGACAGCTAGAGACTGTGTGGGCTCTATCCCCTTTCAAACTACCACGGCCATGTGTGATTATGTACACAACACGCAGATCGTCTTCTTTCATGCCTAGTCCATTTTTAAAAAGAGATAAACACAGATTAGAAGGAACGAAATGAAACGGCAAGGAGACAAACTAGGCATCACTGCCTCTGGAGAGCCATCCTTAAACATGCCCTCATCCCCACCCCTGCCCTGCCCTCTAAAGCAGAGTGAGAAACTCCTTACTCTGTTCCCATAGTTCCTTGGTGGTATCTGTCTTGTGCTTTATCATTATCACACTGTATTTTATTGGTTGCAGATATACTTCTCCTCACCTGGACTGTGAGTTACATACAACAGGGTGTCTATGTTATTTACTGTGTGCCTGAGTGAGCTGGATTGAATGCTGTGGTTTCCAGTGTCCATGGGACATTTCATAGTAAATATTAAAGGATGGAAAGTAGGAAGCATGTAGGAAAAATATAGGAAGCATGAGATTATTCCACTGAAGACTCATAATACAATAATTTATGACTCACTGTTTATTATACTTTATGTGTATAAGTCTATAATGATGAGCCTCTTTTTAATGATATATGTAGTCAGTGGCTAGAGGGATAAAGGCAAAGTTCCCAGGCCCAATTACCGGTATGTTATTAAAACATCATGGCCAAGTGAGGGCATCTATGGAAAACTGAATTGGTCGTGATCTTAAAGTGGTCCAGTCAAAGAAACTAAATTGGGCTAACTAAAACAACTCATTAATTTTAACCACTTTACCTTTAAATTACTGAATCATGCCATTATATCTGGTTCTCATATTCTTCAAGCCAAAATAATCAATATTAACACAAGTTAATTACACTATACGTCCGTCAAGATTATTTCTCAGAAAGTTCATTCACTATGACTCAACATAGACTTACATGTTGAGATTGAAGTCTGCATATAATTATTTTTGCAGGAAAAATTCTAGATCCAAACACACCTCACTGGTTTCGATGACAGGAAATAAGGTGAAACTGCAGCACACTAAAAAACTCGGAGGGTCCTTTACTGTTGCAGCAGAATTCAATCCAAACCCCAGAACCTAACTGAAATCACATTTTCACCGCCTTCATTTTCCTAAACCTTTATAAAAACCAAACAATAACTATCCAGGAAATGTGGTATCTAGTCACTGCAGTGAGCAGGTTAACTCTTCCCCAAGAAACTGTATAGGTTTTGACATCACATACTTAAAACTATTGGTCAGCTTACTTCAATCTTCAGAATATGTTTTGGTCTAGAAATGCATGTCCTTCCCCACATGAGAGTAAACTGTAACGCCTCGTTTTCTCCTTCGTTACAGAAAACAATAGATGTGCGTCCTCCAATGCCGCGTCCTGCGCCAGGTGCCTTGCGCTGGGTCCAGAATGTGGATGGTGTGCTCAAGAGGTGTGCCTTTTTTTTTCTTTTCTGTTCTGTCTTTCTTTTTCTTTTATTTTGTTTTTCTCTCTTTTTCTCACATTTGACGTTCTCTTTAGCATCATTTCTTTGCCCTAACATGTCATTGAAGGTGCATCAGGAAAAAGAAACATACTGATGAGCATCGGGGAAATTTTATTCGGTTTTTTGCTTAGAAACAGCATATCTGGCTGAATATGAAGTGTAAGCTTTTTATTAGGAAAATTATGGTAATTTTGAAATGAAGTGCAAACCATTTTTATGTTTTCCATCTGTTCTATGAAAAACTTGGCAAACACAAATAGTAACTTTCGCTAGGTCAGTAGGCTGTGTGTGAAATTCTTGCTGCAGTTTGGGGCATTAGGTTATATATCCAAGTTGAATCCCTGTCTTGTACTTGCTTATTAAAGAAAAGCAAGCTAATTTATTGGTCTGTTTCATTCCTTTTTATTTGAAATACTTGGAGATAAGCGTTATTCCATTTCATAACGCTGTCCATCAATTATGGAAAGTGGGGTGCTTTTCCTTTGACATGTGACCTGATTCATGTGATATTTTATACATTTACATTCTATGGAATGGAGAATAATTCAAAAAATGTTTAGTGTTCAAAATTAGCGTTTTTATATTCTAACAAGAGAAATATATCCCAATAACAAATTTCTTAGTAAAACAATTATAAGGTATTTCTTCTTTCTTGGCTCTAAAGTTGTTTTGTGAGTGTTGTTAATTTTGGTCATGGTAATATTCGATCAGAACTACCTTATATAATAAGTTACAATGAAGAAGCCATCTGCTAATTTGATGTTTCTTTTATGAGACTGCCGAGGTACTTTTACAATTATTTATGCAGCCTCTGGGAATTGGAACAAATAGATCTTCAATAGCCTTTTGCTTGACATGAAGAGAAATCTCTTAGTTTTGCCTCCTCTGATTTAGCACAAAAACTGCACCTACCATCATCTTTCCAACATTTCCTGATACTGCTTGCCCTTGTGTGTCCCCCAGGAGGCAAAAGAAAGCTGAAATTCCGCAAAAGATAGTGGACATTACGTTCTTCTATGAGACAAGTTAGGAAAGAGGCAGGGGAGGGGTTCATGAAACAGTAGCCATATCTGAAAGTAAGTCCCCCTCCTGCTGACTGCCAAAGGTGTCCTTAATGTAGCCTAGGCTTTACCAGTGAGGAAATCAGATGTCACTCAAAACTAATCAGTACTTCGTGAGAACCCAGGGAGTCAAGCAATGTTATAGAGAGGACAATACCAGAGTTCCTGGGACCAATCTCATTGCTTCCATTTCCTATGAGCCAAATGACCAGACAGAATTCACTCTGTTCTCTGAGCCTCCCTTTCCTCATCTCTATAACCTTGAGTTTGGAGTTTACTACCAAGTTTTTCTCTGTCAAGAATGTTTCATGGCTTGATAGTTCTTGACCCTAATCCATACTCCATTTTAGATTTTTATTACGTCACCAAGGAAGATCCTTCGAGTCCTGAAGTTTGTGCCAACTTGACATCAGTTGATAAGAACTTTAATAAGTGTAGTTTAGAGGAACTTTCAAAAAATAGTTCAGAAACCCAATGTCAGCTCAAGGCAATCTGCCAGCCATATAGAATGTCGGTTCCAGAGGGACCCCTTCTCCATCTCACACCTCTGCTGGCAGGAAAAGTCTGAAGAGTTATAGGAGTTGCAATGTCAGTCCTGCCATGGGAGGAGGGATTTTGAGTGCTCCGAGGAATGGCTGGTCAAATGGGAGGTAAGCGAAGGGGGAAAGGTGGGGGTGCTGCCAGAACAGAGAAGGAAAACCTGTGTCTGCTGTTGGTCAGGTCTTCATAGGGGGGATCTCAGAAAATATTCAGAAATGACTTGGCTGCTGCTGTCCCAAAATATTCTATGTAGTGCAGGGTGGTCTAATTTATATGCTAAAAAAGCAGGCTCTGAAATGAGATCAGCTTGGATTCAAATCCCAGTTCCATCAATTTCTAACTGTATAAATGTGGACACTTTAACCTGACCCACTCTAAACCTGTTTCCCTGAGCTCTGAAATGGCAATAACAAGTGTACCTATGACACAGTGTGGTGACAATGAAGTAAAACAGCATGTGGGAAGCCTTGGGCATGTAGGCATTACTTAAGAAATGGGAGTTGTTACTACAAGAGACTCAGGAGTTTCACTCAGGCTTAGGAAACTCAGAGAATTGTCTATGTTAAGAACACACCCTCAGAGAAGCAGTGAGAGAGCTCAGCCACTAGCCACATCATTAACAGAAAGAGCTGTCCACTCCCTCCAGGCTGACCTGACATCGACAGGAAGAATGGAACGGTTAATTCTGAAAGGTTGCCCACCACTTACGTCTGTATGTAACTGATATCTTTTATTTCTCAAGCAGCAAAGGTGGAGGGACAAGAAAGGATGAAGCAGTTTTTCCCTGTTCATGATTAGAAGAGATAAACAGTAAAAAAAAATTAAGTCTGGTGTGTGTAATTCTCAAAGATGGTCAAAAGTAAAAGATCGCTAGGAAATTTACACCGGGTAAACTCAATCTGCCTACATTCTTGGGTAGCACGTTAACCTGCCATTCTATACATTCTGCCTTCCTTCTCTCCACACTACATAAAAGTAACTGAAAAATATTCAAGATAGAATTTTACCTAGTTTATCGGAAAGATTCAATACTACCTAGTCTAATGCCTCATGTTTCTTTTTGATATATGTGAACGACCTGACACGGTGCTCTTCCTCTCCTGCCTGGTACGTCCAATACAGGCTGTGATTGCACAGCGAGTTCACAGGGCAGCCCTGGAGCCTCATTGCACTAAAATAGGATACAAAGGGCATTCACTGTCAAAGGCAAGATGATAGAATTCTTTCATTTCTGTGCAGCCTGCCAAATTACAAAGTCAGAAGGACTCAGAAATGAGTAGGAGAAAACACTTACCTCCCCAGATTATACATTAAATGGGTGAAAGCAACAACTGAAGAAAAGCCAACCAGGGTAACGTCAACCTGGCTGTTCATTTCATATACGTTTTAAATGTGCACAACTGAAGTATGAGTATGCTTGAGTTATTTCTTGTAGAAAAAATAAGAATTAGAAGAAATTAAAACGACACCAAACACCAAAAATTAAAAGGGTGTGGTTTCAAATTCTTCTGTTGTATACAAAGTGGAAAGTAGGCCACAGTGGGTAGGGGCAGCATTCCGTTCTTTATTTTGATGCCACGGTCTTTTCTTCTCTTTTCAAATCTAATTGTCAAATTGGCAGTGTTTTTCTAACTTAGTTTTTCTTTTTTTTTTCCAACAGAAGTTATCTACTTTATTCCTATTATTATTATTTCTGGCCTCCACATTGGCCTCTTTATTGTTCCTTGCCCAAGGCAGACATACTTCTTTCTGCCTGGGGGCTTTTACACAGTTTGTTCCCTCTGTGTGATTTTTTTCCCTCCAGAAGTCCCTCGAGTTCACTCTGATACTTTTGTTCAAATGTCATCTGACGATCCTATTTAAAAATGCGAACGACATCCCATCCCCTTTTGACATTCTTTTTTTTCATTTTTAAATTATAGTTGGCATATAATATTATATTGGTTGCAGGTGTACAACATTGTTTTTACAGTGGAGTAAAAACAGCCATGCTGATTCAGACATTGCAACATGATTGAAACTGTTTTGCCTATTTCGGCAAAATGATGTGACATTTAAAGGTCAAATTGCATAGCTTGATGTATAGTTGCAGTGAATTTACTATGCTCCCTCCTTTTCCGTTCGGTATATATGAATAACAAAATCCCTGGCTGAAAAGAAAACTTATTTGTACTTTATTCCTTTCCTGATTTGAAGGCTTGGGGTTTTTACATCTGTAAAACACATGTGGCCCTGGGTCTGTGTCCTCTCTTGTGAGGCATGAATGAGCACACATGTCCAAGCCTTATGCACCCTCAATATTCCCCAGGCTCTGGGACAGGTGAGACCCCCCCACCCCACCCCACCCCCATCATCTAGCCTGAGGCTTTCTGAAAGAAAATTGTACATAGGATAGCAATACGTACCACCTTTCTCTGAGGAACTCCAAGTTGTTTATAAACCAAATCTCACATTCAGTACCTCTGTTTTATCAACAGGATAAATTTGGATACAAGAAATTAAGGCTTTGAATGTTTTAAACTTCAGGCTAAAATCTAGGTGTATGGTCAATGGCACAGCAAATTGAGTTTTTTCTGTTTCCATGAAGTCATTTACCAAATGACACCTGGAAATCTTGAAAAGGAAAAAATCTCTGCTGTGTTTTAATTATATTTATATTACAAGTATGCTCCACACCTAAGTCAGGAGCAGTACTGTAAAGGGTCGCATAGTAAAAATTTTTTTAAGTTTTGTGGGCCACATACTGTCTGTTGTACACCCTTTTTTTATTGTTTTAAAGCATTTAAAAAATGTAAAGAGCACTTTTCAGTACACAAGCCATACAAAAACAGGCCAAGGGTTGTAATTGTCCCACTGTTCCTAGTTTTCTAACCCCTGTTCTAAACTGAGATAGGAATTAAATTAAAATCCTTGTATGAATGTTTTCATATTGCTTACCACCATCCCATCTAATTACTCACCACGCCAGGGATGTCCCTGTTCATAATTAGTGATCTCATATTCAGCTGATACCAAGCTTGATAATCTCCTTTCTTCAGAACCCTATGACATTCTGTGCTTCCCCTAAATGTAATGCCCACGATAATTACATTTGCTTGCTTAGTGGTTGAATTCACCGATGGTCTCCTGACTCTCTGACGACAGGGACTCTTTCGATCTTGTTCCATTCTATATCCTCAGCACCTACCAAACTTCTGTCTCTGAGTAAGTATTCAGTCAACCTATGTGACTGATAGATTAACTGACTGGACAGCCAATTCTCTGAATCAGCTGAACTAAAGGAGGAATGACTGAATACCACATCAAAATAGCCACTGCCAGGAAGATCACAGAGCAAATATCTAGCTAATGTATAAGCAAACACCCCAAATAATTCAGGCCAACATTATAGATAATGAAAAATATTTCTATACATTTCCTGTTCTTAGGAAAAAACCTGAATGGTTCCATGAAGAATCAAAATATCATTTTTTTTTCTCAGTCAAGATAAATTAAATCTTAAGGTTGTTCCATTATTTCCAACTTTATTGGATGGCTATTGCATAACCATCAACTAACCAGTGCTGAACGGTAATGAAATTTCCAGATTCAGTTGCAAAATCAGGAGAATTTGAGTTGCCATCTTGGATCTCCCTGCCTCATATGGGCATCTTTCTTGGTTTATTGAATCACTTACAAGCTGTTGTGTGTATAACATGTTGGTGGATTTTAGAGTCTAAGAAGAGTGTATTTCCAATTCATTCTTTCATGAATTTTCTGTACCTAATTAGGCATGTGACTTCTGAGGACTTGCTCTCATATTCCAAACATAATAGTATGTAATAAACATACCAGTTGAGATCTTTCAGAACTGAGGCTTACACTTGGAACCACTGAATGGTCTGTTTTGGCTAAATTTTCTTTTGGAGCAGTCTTCCCAAAGTAAAATATTTAGAAAGAATTAAGTTGGTATAATTTTACGGTGATCAGTTAACAATATTTAAAGTACTTGGTTCAAATTTCCTCTTTAATATTCATTTTCTTCTTTTTAAATAAGATTTAGAAATTAAAGCTTTATTTAAGACAAATTTGCCAGCACTCTTATTGGAAATATGCAGCTATTTTGAGTAGTTGCATAATTTGGGCAATATTAGAAGATGGCTTCTTTGCAATATTTGTTATGTGGTTTTCTTTGGTTATAATTGAGATGATATGCACTAAAAACGTCAGTGATTTTCCTTCTTTTAAACAGGATTTCACTTCAGGTGGAACAAGGAGTGAACGTTGTGATATTGTTTCCAATTTAATAAGCAAAGGCTGCTCGATTGATTCAATAGAATACCCATCTGTGCATGTAATACCAAGTGAAAATGAAATTAATACCCAGGTGACACCAGGAGAAGTGTTGATCCAGCTGCGCCCAGGTTTGGTGACTTCCAAATTAATCTACAATGATTCTTAATTTGCAATTACATTTAGTTTTATTTGTTCATATTTAATATTTTGTGGTAGGCAGTACTGTTGTAGAAAAAAATAACAGTGGGCTCAGAATCAAGAAATCAGAATTCTAGTCTTTATTGTGCCTAAAACTAGCTAGCTGTGTGGCCTCAGATACTCTGCAAACCTGACCACACTATATTATAATTCTCTGTTTCCAGACTTGATCACATTGTAATGTAATTGTGTTCCTACTCCACCGCCAGCTCTGGAAGAAAGAGAACATATTTTATTCCACTCTCTTTCTCCAATGCCTAGCAGAGTGCTGGCATGTAGTAAGCATTCCATAAGTATTTGTTGAATTCATGAGTTGAATAATTAATTAGTAATTGATGTGAATTAAGCTAAGTCCTTGTGGATAACAACTTTTAGACATAAAACTACCATTCTTAATTGTCATCATTTGTATGGCCGCTGAGATTAACACACTTTTCCTCCTATATTCCCCATGTACTTGCACTTCCATCACATGATATTCCACAGTTTGACACCTGTAGCAGACCACCAGAAATTACTCATTTTCCTCCAGTGCTAGAGAATCCCAGTATACAAGCTACATATTTCAAGATAAGTTCAGGTGCACCAGACTGCTTCACTTAATTCAATGCATTTACTTTTATGCAATATGCAGTTGCCTTTAAGCCTTTATTATTTCATTCTGGGTGGTCTTGTCCTGTCATTAATTTTTTAAATAACCATTATGACATATGACCTCCCTATTCCAAAGCTGAAATATTTTTTCCACTCTCTTGGATTACCATATAAACAAAAACCATTTCTTTTTTGGCCCTAGACATATTCCAAGCTTCCAATTAAAACTGTGCTCCTCACCATGTAAAACAGTTATAAAGCACAGTATGGACATATATGAGCAACATTTGGAACGGGATACACAAAAATGAAAGTAGTTAGGTTGGTAAGCTTATGGCGCTTGCCACCTCTGTTGTTGCCATAACAAAATGCCATACACTGGGTGGCTTAACTGAAATTTATTTTCTCATAGTTCTGGAGGCTAGGAAGTCAAGAGCAAGGTGCTAGCCAGCTCAGTTCCTGGAGGAGAGTGAGAGTGAGAGAGAGAGACAGAGAGAGCTCTTTGTTGGCTCTTCTTATAAGGCACTAATCCCATCATGAAGGCCCCACCCTATAAGGCTCCCTTAGAATCTCATTGAAACCTACTTATCTCTTAAAGGTCCCATCTCCAAACACCATCACATTGTGGATTGGGGCTTCAAGATATAAATTAGGGGAGGGGGGACACACAATTCAGTCCATAGCACTTGATATATAAAATAATTTCAAAGGCAATGAAATATTTTCAGAAATTAATCATATTTTAGACAAAAAAATCAAAAAACTGAATTCCAAAAAGTGAAACTGTTTTTGAAAGCCAATATCTCTGAGCACTCAGTCTGCAATAAAATTTGAAATAAATACAAGAGGATAAATATTAAATAACAGAGAAACTAAGAAAAGCTTCTCCTAAGTAAATTCTATCTCCAAGGACAAATCACAATTCTAGTCATACATTATTTAATAATAACAGTAATAACAAAAACACACATCAAAATACATGGGACGTGACTGAAGTTGCTCTCAGGAAAATTCAAAACTTTAAATGCTTTTATTATTGAAAAAGAATGAACCCAAATTAACTAAGTATCCAGATAAAAATAAAGGAAAAACAGAAATGTAATTACCATAAGGAAAACAACAGGAAGGAATTCACAAATTAAGAAAAATACAAAATTAACGAAATGCAAAATAGAAATAAAACAAATGTATAAATCCAAGAGGTGGTCCTTTATAAAGCTCAATAAAATAAATTGTTTACAAATCTAATTAAGAAAAGAGGACAAAAGGCAAATAACCTAATTATATAGACTATAACCAGAGAAACAAATATTGGAGAAAAACTACTTTAACAAAATATCAAACACAAAATCTATGGTAAAAATGTGTAAATATTCATAATATAGATAATTTGTAGGAAAATATATGATTAAAATTGACTCAAGAAGAGGAACAACCCTAAAAATCCTAATAAAGATATAAGAAATTAAGTACACATCAAGCTTATCATATATGACTTGCCTCTAATAAATACGACTATACTCTTTGAAAATGTCTTGCTCTTTTTTAAATACCTGAAGATTTGAAAATGACAGGGTGCATTTTTTTCTACTGTTATACTTAAATTTATACACTTAAATGAATTTAGGTTGTTCCCTTTTGCAGCTATAACAGTGGTTGAATCCTCCTGAGACTATAAAGTACCAGTTTAAAAGTTGGAAAACTGTTTCAGTGCTGTTTCCGTAGTGATACTAACGATAATGACAGTAATGGTAATGAGGCAGGAGAAAAGTGGACTTGAGCGAAAATGGGGAGGTAGCATCCTCATGATCTGGTGATTAGTGAGCGTGGGGACATGTGGGCTCTGGCTCAAACAACTAAGTGAGATGGGGAAGACTGCCCTTTGTGGAGGGGGTGGTACTGAGTTCAAACTGAGACTACTTGAGTTGAGGTAGTAACTTGTCTATAAGAGGCTGAAGTTCAGGAGAGAGATATAGGTTGGAGACAGAGACCTGGCAGATGTCAATGTGAAATGGTAAGTGAAGGCAGTATGGATGAGATCAGAGGTAGTAGGAAAGTGACAAGGGAAATGCTTAATGTCTATGTTAATCATTATGGGGCATGATTTTATTCAATTTCCCATTACTATTTGAATTTCTGTATGCAAATTAGTATAATTGTCTAATGTGTGTGAGTCATCTTTACAACATAGCTATGACAGATCTATATTTCGTAACCTGCGTATATAGATAATATTTATTACATTAGATTTAATAAGTTCATTTAAAAATGCCTTATGGCATCAAAGACATGCCAGCTTTGGGGCATAATATATAAAGCTGTTTTTTACCAACTCCATATATATATAGAAACATCACTCTTCATTATGTAAAAGTTCTTTCCACCATGGTACATATAAGAGTTGAGTATTTAATATAATGCATAACTAAGTATAAAATGTATTTATCCCCTAATATTGATTTTGATTTATTTGATTTAGTTCTAACACTTTATTCTTTTCTGATAAAAATACATGCCCTTCAATGTAGAATCTATTAAGATTTATTTAATTTAATGGATATTTATATTATATCATATACTGACTACATTTTTAAAAGAAAGTTAGGACTACATAAAAATATATACAATATATAATGAAAATATTCAAAATGAGATTTGAAAATGGTATTTTCTTCTACATTTCACTTCTTAAACTACGCTTTTTTTATTTTTACCTATCAATCTTATGGAAAAATAATAACAGAATTAGGTTACTAATCCTAGTTGATGTTCCCTAAGAACACTGAAATGAAATCTCTAGGAAGGTAGGAGAGAGAAGGGAATTCTTTAATCTGCTTTGGAATAATACGAGGTATATGATAAGGATCAGTATAATCGATAGCTATACTTCACTAATTCAAGAAAATATTTTAAACTTGATTCATTGTAATGTTGTAAAGAAAAACATTTAATTTAGTGTACCTTAATTTAAAATGTAAGATTTTTCAGGTATTCTTCCTAAATTCAATTTTAAAAAAAACACACAACATAAAATATAAAAATCATGCATTTCCCCCCCTCACCCCTGGCACGTATCTCCCATTTTATCCCCCACAAAAATTGAGAAATGTGCTGCTGGAGTCTGTGCCTTGCTATTTCAAACCAGTCTCATTCTTGGGCTTTCTCCTTCCCCTGCCCAACTATAATTAATAGTAATTGGCTGCTCTTTTTACCTGCTACACTTTTACACATTTTCAGTTTCATCGGATAGAAAACATTTTAAAAGAATAAGGTACACTATTCTTAATGTCCAGCCACGTTTGTTGCAGCCCGTTCTTTAGAGATGCTCACACCATTACTTGAGTGATTCAAAATTCATTCTAACAACTTTTAATTCTTTGGGCTATTCAATAGCTCAACAGCAATAGCTCTAAGTGTGTCTCTACTTTCCTCCAAGTCCTCTTTCTTATTCTGTCACAGACTCACTTCTTCCCTTTGAATTTAATTGAAGGAAACAAGGATCTTTAGCATTTCCAAAGGTATGAGGATGAGGCTTTCCTGCAGATAATACACATGGTAGCATAAACATTTGGGGCCAGATGATAACTCTTTTCCTCTTAAAGAGATAAGCTCCCCCTAAACTGTGAGAAAGAAGTCATAGGTATTAGCTTCTTACTGTGATAAACGTAGGTCTTTTGAAATGCTGTATAAAAATGTGCTTCAAATATAGTCTCGTTAAAGAACACTTTTGAGTGACTATGCATGTAGCAAACCCAGGCGTCAGAGATGAAGAAATAGTTCTTACCCTGATGTTGCTTAGAATCTATTAACAGTAATGGCAGTAGTTACTAACATCTATATATTTACCATGTACCAAATACTGTGGTAGATATTTTACATAAATTACCTCAGTTAGTAGCTCTTAGCCAGGAAAACTCCACCCTCGCATAGCTTCTCTGTCAGAGTAACATGTAAGACATGACAGCTTGCATTGATAACCTCATAATGGTGACGGCCACAGACATTGTCTTATTTTTAGATGTGTTTCTTTCTCATCCAATATATTCAAAACCTCTTAATGTCATCTGCTCTTTGAGCCCTAGTATGAACTGAATGGGAATATTATCTAGGGACATAGTATCCATTTTCTACAACCTCCAAGAGAAAGTTTCTCCCTCATGTATAATTATTCAATCCAAAGCTAACTTGAGAGCATATTGTAGGGAGTGTCTCAAGCTCATGGGCAAAGTATAGTAACCCAAGCTTGGCCCCTTCACTGTCCTCCTTAACAAGTAGAATGGGGTTTGGGTTCAGCCTACGTAGGGCTGCCTGCTTGAGCCGACTACTTAAAGCTAGAACCTTACAGGAAACTCAAGTGCCTTGCAGTTTGAAAGTGTGATTACTGTTCTCTCTGGCAATGATTAAAGGCCTGTGTATGGAAAGATTCTCTTTTCTCCTTTATTGAAAACGTGTCTTACTGAGCTGCCAGGCCATGCTGAGATCTTAAACTGACCCGGGTACACGGTGCTAATGCCAGCATCTATGTAATCCAAAATCAAGCTACAGCAGCCTACACCTTCCAACCCTGCTCATTTGGCAAGGCTTCTTTACAGCTCCCTTCTCTGCTGAGGCCAGTGAGACCAGGATTTGCTTGCTAGGCGATGTGCAGCTGGTGTGTGCTGAGGTTAGCTGTGTGGTTAGCTGGGGCTCCCTGAATAGCTTAGGCCTCCAAGGACTGTGTTTTTGCTGATGCTTCACAGATTCTGCCTGTTGGCTGAAAAACCAACCAACAGTATAACAACCTGCATGATATGCTTAACTGGTTTATTTTGCAATGACTTTATAAAACTAGACAGACATTTATTTTCAGACAGAGCCACCATAAACTGCAATGATCCACCAATATGACAATACCATGTGGCCAAGGCCTTCAGCCATATGTCCAAGTTAATAATTAAACAAGTACACAATTTGTAAAAAAAATAAATAAATAAAAATAAAAAAATAAACTAAAAAAACAATTAAGTACTGACCCACCCCACTCCCCAATTACGCTCTATTTCTATTTTTTCATCAATCCAGCCCTTTCTACCAGATTCTATCATTCTCCTGAATTGAACTTCTCTACCCAAATTGCAGGATACTTCCATATGGGCAGCCTTTTTCACCAGACACCCGGAAAGCAGAGCCTTTAGGAGGCAGCCCCGCTCCTACAGGGAAGGAGTGAGAGAGTTGGAAGGAGTGAGAATTGGGCTGGCTGACGCATGCCCAATTTCTCCTCCCAAACTCTAGCGGCCCCAAAATTAGGACTGTTACATTAAAGGGGTTTCCTCCATAGAACAGCAAATTAGGAATGAGTAAGTAGCTCCTTTCTCCCATAATTATTATATACCAGAAAAAAACTTACTATTTTGAATACATTCTGTAATCTGACTTAAAAACATCTGATTTATGAAATAATTTATAAGAAAATATTGCTACTTGTAAGCCCATGAAGACTGAAAATATAATTTGATAAATTAAAGGATTCCTTTAATAGGTAGATCAAGCTATCAATTCTGTATGCAAATTGGTGTTTATTAAAAATGTTTTTCCACTTAAAATCTCCACAGACAAATAATTAATGACTTACAATGCACTTGCTTTATTATTTAAACAGTAAAATTCAAAATCTGCCCATATTTAAATTAATAACTTTTCACTATCTACTGTTAAAAATTAAATACAGAAAGCTCAGCACATGGAAGGTAGGTCAAAATATGAGCATTTGGCTGCTAGAAAGAGCCCTTTTTCTTACCATTTTGGAAGTCCGATTCTATATCAACTGTATACAGTGCCATATGCTTGTGTACAGGGATCCAGGTCCTTGTATCAAATGCTAATGGGCAGACAACTAAATAAATGATTATTACAGACAGTTGTCTGTGGCAGACTCCCACAGTTCCCCTTGTGGTGGCCCTCTCGCTCATGCAGTTCCTTGGCCTCTGTGATACCTCTTCAACATATGTTCACAGAGAACCCAGCATGGGTTGGACAGCTGCTGTCCTCTACATCCCCCCGGTCCTCAATGTGGCCCTGCTGTGGACCATTCTTTAGACCACTGTCTCACTCCTTCTCACAACTAACTGCTGGGAAGAATCTTATCAAGTAATTTGTGATGAGGTACTAATTATTTTGAATATCTTCACGTACTTCTCAGTAACAGAGTTTTTACATCTCGTATGTAAATATGCCTTAACTCAAAAGAATGAGTTGATACCTCCATCCAATAAGAGGTAATTATTCTTAAGATAACCTTTCTGTTTTTCTTCAGGCCTGAAAGCCACCTTCAAACAAACACAGCCACCTACTTTCTCGATATAGAATGCTGTTTGCTGTTTTATGCTGTGCTTTGTAGACACCAGAAATACAGGTTCATATGGTGGCAAATATATTCTCTATTATAATTATATGGGGCTGGTCCATTTGGTGTTCTCTCTATCTGCCCTACAGGATTGTGAGAAATTCACTGTAGAAGGCGGAAACTAATAAATTTGTATGGTTTTCAAATTGCCTTAAAATTATTCCAGGAAATTCCTAGTTTCATTCATTATGTCCAATTTTGTGATAATTGTTCTATATCTAAAATGTAACTGATTTATTGACGGCTTATCCTGAGATGTTTAAAATGAATACTACATGGTATTTGTCTTTCTTTGAACTAGGAGCTGAAGCTAATTTTATGTTGAAAATTCATCCTCTGAAGAAATATCCTGTGGATCTTTATTATCTGGTTGATGTCTCGGCATCAATGCACAATAATATTGAAAAATTAAATTCCGTTGGAAATGACTTATCTAGAAAAATGGCATTTTTCTCCCGTGACTTCCGTCTTGGATTTGGCTCATACGTTGATAAAACTGTTTCACCATACATTAGCATCCACCCAGAAAGGATTCATAATCAATGCAGGTATCTAGTGTTTGAGGTGGATTTCATAATGCCAAATGAAATTACTTTCTTATAAAATCTCTTTGTTTTTATAGAAAGGACTTACTAATTTTATATTTTTATTTTATTAAACGATAAGTGAAAATTTTGGAGAGAAAGTATGTTCCTATTTGAAAACTTCTGAGATTATCTGTAGTTTGGTCTTCTTATATTTTTTCAAATATCATTCAGTTAGTTTTTATCACAAAAACACAAATAATACTAATAATTTTGGACAAAACTCCAATAATCAGGCTACCCATATATATAAATACCTCTTTGCCAAGTCTGTATTTCTCCTTTTTGATTGCTTCAAATTTGTTGACTTAATGTTGCATCTGTATTTCCATTACTTCATTATGACTGTATTTGTAATTATGTTATGATATGATTCAAAAAAAGCTCAGCACATGGAAGGTAGGTAAAAATACGAGCATTTGCCTGCTAGAAAGAGCCCTTTTTCTTATCATTTTGGAAGTCCGATTCTAAATAGCACATGACCCACTATGAAACGAGAACTGACCTTAAAAATACAAGTTTCTCATACAATATTCTAATTAGCCTGTTGGATTTTGGGAGAGAAATATAAATGTGTTTAGTTCTTCCTTAATAAAACATTTCCTTTTAACACTTTCTTTCCTACTTGCACAAACTGCCCAGCTCACTTTACAGTACACACTCTCACCAAAACAACTCTGCTGTCTGTGGTAGTGGAATGGGGACTGACACATCGCTTCAAGGAGGGTCACGTGCCTTCTCCCTATGGGGCTGTACCTGAGGAATGATTCTCACTTTGGGGAACATCACAGAATTCTCAAAACAATTTTAATGAATTGTAATTGTTCATCAGTAATTGCACACCAAGCATCACTTTAAAAATTAGCACCATGTTTTAAAATAATCTAACGATAGTATAATATTTTAACTAAATTCCTAAAAGAAACATTTCCCAAAAGATATTTTTCAGCTGTTCCATGCTCAAATGTGATAGGAAATCACTACAAATTCTTACCTCCTCTTAAAAAGTAAAACACTACATATTAGCATAATAATAGCCCTTAGGTGTCCTATATTAAAGAAACATGTTTAATTGTCTTTATTTTACAACACCAAATGGTTATATTTCTATTTCCTACTTGCAAACAAATATTCACTAATATATAACTTTTCTTTGATTTTACACAGTACAGATTTTCTCTTATAAAATTTCCTTGGCAAGAAAATAAACCAATGTGTTCCCTTCTCACACCACCCACACAATTGTACTGTGAGTAGTATACCTTGAATCTTTGAAGAAAGCATAGCAAAACAGAACGTGCATTTCTTCTTTACCAAACAGTGACTACAATTTAGACTGTATGCCTCCCCATGGGTATATCCATGTGCTGTCTTTGACGGAGAACATCACTGAGTTTGAAAAAGCGGTTCACAGACAGAAGATCTCTGGAAATATAGATACACCTGAAGGAGGTTTTGACGCCATGCTTCAGGCAGCTGTCTGTGAGGTAAGACATTTCCCGTTACTCAGTGTTTGCTTAAATGCAAATTCTTCAAGAATTTAGGATTTTATTTTTCTCTTTGATTTATGGAGTGAAATCAGAGCATAGAAGAATACCTTCTTCTCCCTCTCATTTGTCACTAATGTTACTCATTTTGGTATGTGTTCAGGACAGAGGGGAGAGGGCTTTATATAGGAAAAGATACACTTGGAAAATCCTTTCCCAAATGGCTGCTGTGCTCACTCACCACCATCCAAGGAAAAACCAGAAGGAGCCTGTTGTCCTACTCACGTCATACTGGCTGCTCTGCACTTCGTAATCCTGGCTTGTTCTTCCGATGGGAGAACACTAGAAATCTGTAGCCATGAGCTAGTGTGGTCAAATGGCTGTGGTAAAATAGAGAATATACAAATGAAAGTTAATTTTACTTATGAAACAGCATTGTTTTTATGCACATCATTCTAGCCTGACTTAATGTTTGTGAACTTGAACTTAACGTTTACTTGAAATAAAGACCACAGTACAGATTTATGTTGTACAAGGTCTAATTACATGTTTATTTTAAGAGTCATATTGGATGGAGAAAAGAAGCTAAAAGATTGCTGCTGGTGATGACAGATCAGACATCTCATCTTGCTCTTGATAGCAAATTGGCAGGCATAGTGGTGCCAAATGATGGAAACTGCCATCTGAAAAACAATGTCTACGTCAGATCAACAAGCATGGTAATGTAGCTATATATAGCCTCTTATTATCACTCTTGGTTAAAGTGTAAGTTTAAATTGGCAATTCAACTGTTTTTGTAAAGAAATTACCTCAAAGAACATGATACAGTCAGTATGAGCCATGAGAGAGAACTTATGAGACAATGCAATGTATAAATGCTGGTCACTAAAATATAAGGTTAAAATACTTTGACAACATCTTATAGCTGACTCTCTGATGTACTACAAAGTACTATATAAATTACAAAAATAAAAGTGATGGAAGAGCTTACTTTCAATGCAACTGAAGGACTTTTAAAGAAAAATACATACACACACACACTTTATAGCTTTATATAAACAAATTAGTTCTGCATGGTTGGTATATAAACACATATTAAGGATTAGTAAGAAAAGTACGTGGCGTGAGGAATCCTCACAACAGGTACAATCTAAGTAGAGACCAAAAAAAAGGGTAAAACAGGGATAGCTTTTAATATTCTGTACCTCACTCCTTTCCTCTGAAGCTTGTCTATATTTAGCGGCTCATTTTTTAAATCAGTGACTATCTGGATGCTCTGAATCATATACTTACATACAATCTCCTAGAACCCTAAGCTTCCCAGCATTAGCTATTCTACATGTGAAAAAATCAACCGCACAAAGCATCATTTATTTCTGACATGGGCACACATTTATACATTCATGCAAATGTTAGAACAGAAACTTCCAAATTTTCTCAGATCTTTAAACCTGTGTGTCTCAGTAATTTTCCTTCCCTGGTGCCCCTAGACCAAAACAAACAAAGCACCAAAACCTGACAGTTCTGTTTATCAAGTAGTCAGGTACAAATAACTATTTCTGTCCTAAAAACTTAGCAGTCAGTTAAAAAATAATAATCTACATCATAAATATTATATAGCTATATTTGTGTCATTCGCAGTAAATAAGTTACTAATGGGAACTTCCAAGCCATGGAATCAGATTAGACACTGCCGTCCTCACTCCCTGTTTCACACTGATCTTCATCCTGCCCAGCTTTGCAAAGATATGATGTCCTCTAAGGAACAAAGCCACTGTATCTTAAAACGGTGACCTACTTCCAGTAGTAGTTCCTACGTACCTGACAGATGCCGAGTTTCCCTGAATTTCCCTTGAAAATTGAAAACATTTCAAGGCACCTTGTGAGTGTACTGCCGTACCCCAAGGCATGTCACGGAACTGCAATATTTGAGATATACAAATTATGCTGAAAAAGTGTGTGGTTCCATGAGTAAAATTTAAATTGTTTAAGTTTCATTAATCTGGAACGCCACAGAGGAGCAACGTATGACCACGTAAAACAAGTTCAGCCCTTAGTCGGTTTAGTCTCTTGAAAGCAGCCTCAAATTTTAAAGATTTTAAAAGGCAAACTAAAGTTTGCATTGAACATTTTAGGATTTGGCATTGTTCCAGCGGTGTCTTTACCCTCACTTTGGTAGACCCGCCCACTTCAATTTAGTCATTTCTTATATTTCCTTCCTTCTCGTCAACCTCTTTTAATCTAAAATAGAGTCCTAATTTATTTACTGGGCAGTGGAGGAGGAGACAAGAAAAATTACTCTGTTGTGAGACAAGGAAAAGTTTTTTTGGGTTTTTTTTAAGGAAAAATAATAATCACATTATTCTCCAATTGCATTGCTTTATTCTTTTGAAGTTTTGCCAAGTCACTGATGTCATCTCTCCAAAACTGTATTTTAGAGGGTGCTGTTGCTCATCTAGGAAGGATTCATTAAGGCAAAGATGCTCATAATTTTAGACCCATGCCATGCCATATACCCTTATGGAAATAAATTCTAATCTTGGTGGAATTTTACATAGCATTTGGGCTCTTATGACATCAGGAATTTGGACCATCTATTATGCACTTCATTTGCCTTCTTCAACATTGTTCAATTACTTAAAAGAATGCACCTTCCACATATCACTCGTGTATTGAGTCAACCAAGGAGCGGAATGTTTGTTAACATCTTAAAGGAATACTTCTATCACATCTCAGGTCTGTGTGTTAAGGGATCCTCTACCTAAGAATTCTCATTCCCTTCATTTCTAGGAACATGGCCCTAAAACAAAAGAAGCTGAAGCATTTTGATTGATCCCTTGACTATGCATTTATATATATGAGATGTGCTACTTCTCTGAAACCTACTATATCTAAAGCTACCCTGAACTTTACCAGAAGCATATTTACCTGCTTATTTTAAAATGACCTCCATCCTATCTTATTTGGTCATTGTAGAAGAATTATAAAAGGTATAAATGAGACAAGTAATCAAACACTTTGCTTCCTGGCTTTATCTCCAGCAGTCAATACCAGTAATGTTGAATACTATGTGAGCTTCTTGGTCCAAGACTCTGGTTCTTTTGTTTATAAAAAGAAATAACTGATAAAAGACCTTTTATATGTCTAAATTACACGGGCCAGAGTTCTACTGCTTGTACACATAGCTATTTCATGGGAGTCAATATGAACTCCAGGATAGTAATAACTCCATATTTTCAGTATTTACTAACTGAAACCACTGCAGCAAACATTGTATACAGATTCAAATTTATCTTTACAACAGCTCTATAAGGTAGTCATAATTATCCTTTTTTTACAAACAGAAAAACTAAGGGTAGAAGAAATAAGTTGACTAAGGACAGTCAGCTAAAAAGCTAATAAGTAACAAAGCTGGGGCTCAGTCTAGTTCAATCTTATATTTAAATCTGTATTCGTAACCATTTTACCACAGTGTCTCGAGGGGAAAGTAGCAGAAAATACAGTAATGAATTTCTTAGTGTAATTGTTGCTTTCACTTTCCAGTTGCAGTCTCACTTATGTAAGGAATAAAGCATATAATTTGGCTTACATAAAATTACAAAACCAGATATAATTTAAAATATTTATATTTACACATTATTACAAATTTGTATATAGCCACTGACAAATGATGTTATACTATTGAATAAATTACATTTTCCCCTGCTTTTTCTCCAAGTGCTGGAATGAAAAACTTGAGTAGTAATATAGTTTTATGATTGATCCAGTAATAATAGCAGTTTAAAATACAGCATTCTTTGGAAAATGTTAATGGTGTTAGAATAAAAACTGTCAATGGTGTAGAAGATAGGTTATTAATACTAAAGGGTCTGAAATTTCACCCTGTCTGCCCATCCAGCTCCTCCAGAGTAATTCCCAACCTCACTTGGAGCCCAAACAACCATTCACCCATCCCTGACAGAGGCCAAGAATAGCATCAAGGTCTCTGGAAACAATGAAAGGGGGCCAAGGAAGAGGCACACAGGTCACACAATGAACCCTTATTAATGGGATTTTCAAATGTTGCTATGACTCTCAGTCCTGGATGGAGGGATGCAAATAGGCAAGACGCTACCAGACTTCTAATTTTATTTAGTAGCTTAGGTTTGGTGTTCCTTTCTCTCATCTCAGCCTTAATTTTTTATGTGCCTCGTCATATTATGATCAGTGATTCTTCACCCCTCCTGTTGTGTAATATCTCAGAATTCCCTTACTGCTGCTTCATAGTTCATTCCCTCTCCTATAGCCTCATTTGGATAGGTGCGCTGCTGAATTGATCACCATCGTAGAGGACTGAGTGATTTGCAGAAGGCATATTAGGCATTACTCAAGAGTTTTGCTCCCCTCTGGTAAAAACAGTTCATATTCTGCCTCTGACTTCTTATGCCACTTCGTTTAACATGTTCTTGACTTCTAGTAAGCCAATTAGGAAGCTTTCTTTTTACCATGTATCTCAACTGCTTGGAATTATATTAAATTTTTCCAGAAGTGCAGATGAAAAAGGGAGCTTGAGAATATAATTCATTAATTTAATTCATAACTTTGAAACCTGAGTTAAACTTTTTAAAGTTATAATAACTAGATATTGTATCTATCTGTGTTCTGCATTTTTCCTGAAAGGGCTATTTCTGACATTTTGCTCTCTCTGCTGATATCCCACAACATTCCATGCAAGTATACAATTTTCATCTTCTAGTAAAGACACGATTATTGCTGCTGCTCTGTGACTAAGAAATTGCCTCTTCAACTTCAGAAAGTATTAAATGTGTCTCTTTCTCTGCTTCTCAGCTTCTTTGTCTCAGACACATACTAATAAAAATGCTAATTCACTGAGCACTTACTTTGTGCTGGGCACCAGGCTGAACTTACTGCTTATATTATCTCATTCAGTCTTTACCACAACCCACATTCTGAGGAAACTGAAACTTAGAGACATCAGATTTCTGCAAGATTACAGAGCTACCACAATATCAGAGTCAAGATCCACACCTAAGCTATCTCACACCAGAATCCACTGATATGCTTCAACCTGATGCTGTGCAGGCTGCCTCCATTTATTACCCTTGACCCTGAGCTCGGGGATCTTCCAGACCCTTCGCATACCTGAGCTCATTAAATCTCTGTATCAGCTCGGCTTGGTAGGCAGCATCATACCCATTCACAATAAACCAAGTGGAGAGGGAGACTAAATACCTTGTCCAGGGACCTGACTCTCAGGTCGCTAGCTTGCCCGCTATGCCACCACTTTCACACAAACTCAATGCTGGCTGCCCTCCAGAAAACCAGTGAATGCAACTGATTTTGAAGACACTGAAAGGAGCTATATTAGGAGTCATTTAAAAAAATATTTTAAAGAATATTCAACTCTGAAGCTTCTTCTAAAATAATTATTATTCTAAATGTTTAAACACTTGAAAAAGATGAACTTCCTAAGCCCAAGTTTATACAGTTTTCCTAATTTTGCACAATACCAAATACTATAGCTAAACAAACAAAAAGATCTAGAATAACTCCAAATCTACCTTTTGTCATCGATTAAGAGTTAACAGCAAAATAGCTGTTTAAAGTCAAATGAGAGGCCATTTAAATCAAAACTATTATTTTAAGGGGAAAAGAGAAGTATTAATATTTGTTTTGTCTCATAGAAATTACTGATTTGTAATTATGAGAATAATAACAACAGTAATTCTAATATGACTAAACTAAAGCATATAATAAAAATTTTCACCTAATTTCCTGTTTCTTACTTTGTTCTCTGTCACACTGCATAAAAAAATACAACTTTTTAAATTAATTAAGGAGATAAAATCAGTTTAGAGTGTCAGCACCTTTGGGTTTTATGAACACGCACAACTAGGAAAGTATAGGAAATGTCACCCAGGCAGAATGCACCTAAAACGTTTTAGGTCCTCGTGCAATTGGATTTTTTTTTTAATATTGTTACAACATTTAAAACTAACAAAATGCCTGATGGCAACTTACTGCTCTGCTGAACTATCTGTTTTAAATTGTAAATGCCATGAGAACAAGAATGACTTCAATAACTTTAGAACAGACCTAATTTAAGTGCTTCTCATACTAGCAGTAAAATAGCCAGGAAATGATCTCTGCAAACAATATTTTTTTTTTTTCTTTTAAATTGAAAGCAACAGTTGCACCCAGAATCACCTGGGCCAGACTCCGACTAGCCCTGCACTGCTTTTGTAATGGCTCTGATAACAAGAAAAACAATGGATGCTAAAGTCACACAATGAAAACAAAATGTGATGAAAATATGTATGAAATAGATGTTCCAATTAAATTACACGTTCATTCATATTTAAGCACAAAACTTTTTATTCCACTCTCACTGAAAAGCTTACACAAATTATTAGTCCATGCCCCTCACTTTAGTAACTAGCATATCATGATTATAATTGCTACTGTGTTGGGCAGGAGCTACAAACTCAAACACTTTGGGGTAAATAAAGGGTAAATAAATCAGGCAAGTCAAACAAAGCACATCCCAGAGCCCAACATCTCGCCTTTAGTAATGGCCTCCAAATATCCTTATTAGGCGGTCTGTTAATCAAAGATGTCTTTTACTAGGCAGTCCTGTTGTGTTTGTCCCTTACATTTACATAACACTAGCCAATGTCCTGGTGAGGTGTAGACATGCTGTTACCTACGTTTTATAAATAAGAAAACAGAGATACTAAAAGGATCAGGAACTTGTGTGTGGTCGCACTGCCGGATGTAGTATCATCCATGGTCAATGCCAAGCAGTGTGACATCAGGACACGAGTCCCTACTCATCACTAGTCTGGGCGTAATAATTACAGAATGGTAAGGAAAAGCCTTTACACAGATTGACCATTTAATCCCCACCACCATAACCATGAGAGGGAGATGCTAGAATTTATACCGATTTTATACATACAGAACCTGGATCACAGAGATGTCGACAGCCAGCCGATCAGTGCTACATAGCTAGTAATTGCAGAGCCAGGAGTTGAAGCCCCAAGTGGTCTGTTCACAGAGCCCCTGCTCTTGGTATGGTTCTCAACTGGAGGGATTTTGCCCCCCAGAGGAAATTTCAATGTCCAGAGACATTTTGGTTGTTACAACTGGTGGTGGAGGGAGATACTGTCATCTAGTAGACAGAGGCCAGAGATGTTGCTAAGTATCCTCTACTGTACGGTACAGCCCCCACCCCCACCCCCACCCACAACACAGAGTACCTGGCCCAATTTCACCCTGTCTGCCCATCCAGCTCCTCCAGAGTAATTCCCAACCTCACTTAGAGCCCAAACAACCATTCACCCATCCCTGACAGAGGCCAAGAATAGCATCAAGGTCTCTGGAAACAATGAAAGGGGGCCCAAAATGTCAGTAGTGCCACTGATGAGAAACCCCAGTCTATGCAAAAATAGGCTATTGCGATAGATGGGGACTGGCAACAAATAATTTAAAGTCTTCATCTCTAAATAAATCTCTGCTATGAGATTGCTTTCATGTTATTTGTCTCTTTCCTCTAAACAGTGAACTGTAAAAAAAATAATCCGGGTAATTGAGTGCTTTATTTAACCACGACATTGGGGTTTCTTTTCATATCTTATTATGATATTCAACACTACATATTCTACATTATCTTACAAAAATTTTCTTATGGATCTAACTCTTATGAAGAGAAACTTAAATACTTCGTTTTTTGCCCATACATATGCACATTATTAAAAGTCTCCCACACATCTCTTCACAGTTATCTCTTTAACTGAAATTGCTTTCAATGAATCTTTCTTACCTCCTCTTCCCTTCTGACATTTGTAAGTTATTTCCCATAAATCAGAGAGAAGGTGTTGGTGAAGAAGAAAAATATGAAAGGAATCCTTTTGCCTTCAATTACTTAGCAGCTGTCTTGGCATGTTGCTTTCCCTTCTCCCTGAAATGCTGTTACCTGTTAATTATTTTCAGAGTTTAGAGAAACAATATGTAATGGGTTAAACAAAGGGGGCGTTAGAGATGAGGAACAGTGACGTCACCAGAACAGCTGGTTGAGAGGGAGTGTTCCTGCTAGTGAAATACAAGACATAAAAGATAAAAATACTTAAAAGTTAATGTTTCATGGAAGAAAGGGGAAGGGGCTTCAACAATGGCCATTAATCCACAGCTCTCCTGTCAACAGTGGTTTATTTAAACATCTGTTACACATTTGTAATTTTAACAAATCTGTGTCAAGGTACTTGGAATTTTCTTTTAAAACAGATTTCTTGCTAGGGTTCAAAAAAATTTAAGCTTTAAAATCCAGTTGACCTTTTTAATGAGCTTCTGACCAAACTAGAACTTTCAAGATTTAAATTTTGTGTAGTTTCGGTCAATGTGACTTCCTGTTGTTGAAAGGGGAAAGAGATTAAGAAGGCTTCGAAAGCTGCTTACATCTTGGACTGTTATTTAAATATTGATTTTACGTAAGTTAAGTATAAGCTGGTTAAAAACATATGGATTAAATTTTCTTTAAGATATGAACGGTTTTAAAAATTAAGAAGGAGGAATGCCTGGCAAACTTATTATTTTTTTATCAAAGCAAATATATTTGAAAAGAAGTGGTGCCATTAGAAAAATACTCCCAATACAGCTACATTTACCCTTCCTTAACTTGTTCTCTTTGAGTTACTAACATTATGCAAACTGTCACAAATCTATTTTAAAAGTGCACATATTCTTTGCAACAAGGAATAGGAATTTATCTGGTAGAATTTATATTTTGGGGATTGTTTTTCTATATTTTAAAATTATATTTTAAGAATGGTTCTGGGCAGAATTTTTTTTTAAGGAAATCCATGTGGTAATACTCTTTTAAACCTCTTCATGAACTGATTTTGTATCATATTTAAATGTAGTTCATGAAAATTTGATTTGCTTCTATCACACCAATTACAGATTACATAAAAAATAAAAGCGTTTTTGTTATGGTTATTATTTTAGTCTATTTGGGCTATTGTAACAAAACGAAACAAAAAACATAAACTGGGTGGCTTATAAACAACAGAAATTTATTCCTCACAGTTCTGGAGGTTTGCAAGGCCAAGAACAAAGCACCGACAGATTCAGGGTCTGCTGAGAGCCTACTTTCTGTTTCATAGATGACACTTTCTAGCTGTAACCTCACACGGTGGAAGGGGCAAGGGAGCTTTTCCCACTGCCTCTCTTTTATAAGGGAACTAATCCCATTCCTGAGGGCTCCACAGGCCCAACTTTCTAACACCATCACCTTGGGGGTTAGGGTTTCAACATATGAATTTGGAGAGGGGGACACAAATATTTAGACCGTAGCAGTTACTTGTGGTAGTGCTAGTATTATTCAGCACAAGGTTACCCTTTATGTCTGTGTATATAAGTTTAGTATGTAGGTCACAGAACCTAGGCTATAAGCAAAACTAGTAAAATTAGCTCTCTGTCACATATTTGCCAAAATACAGAAATGTTAACTAAGATGGTTTAGCAACATTTTCCCTTAAGAAAACACGAATGGCCTTGAGGGGTGAAAGGGGGACAAAAACTACAGAGTAATTTGAACTTGAATAACGTGATAATAATTGGGCTCAGTCACATGATCCTTGGCTAATGCAACGAGGCACCAGTGAACAGGTGGGAAACAGTACAGGTAACGTCTGACATCACCTTTCTGAGAGGTGTCTAGTAAGAAGTTATTATTGGGAAGTTGAAGAAGAACATCTGTAAAAAGCAAAAAATATCAAGAACAGTGTCTATATAACTTTAGATATAGCAATTTCTATAGTTGTCAGAATTCTTATATTTAAACTCAATTTTATTCCCCTTCCATTCATCCCACGCTTTCTCACTACCACAAAGAGTGTCACAGTTGGCTCTACATAAGTTTCATTTATCAAAGTAAAACAGATTTATAATATATATGACATTTAGGTTAAATAGAATGATAATAAGTTGAAGAGCTCTGTAACCTTGTATAAGCCATTGGAAATAAAAATCATGATAATTGCTGCTAGTTTTGAGTACCTACTATACGCAGGAAACTGCACTAAATAGTTTGCATACTATTGTTATTTTTTTATCTTGCCAGCAATCATGGAAAGCAGATAACCATTCATGTGTTACAGAGGATGGACCTGAGATAGAATTTTTATCATAAAGTGACAACCTGGGATTTGAGTACAGGGTGTTCTGCTTTTAAACAGAGTTTATAATATGTCATGTTATACATCAAATATAGTATGTGTACATACATATGTACGTACGTATGTATGCATGCATATGCAAATATTTTCATTTCAACAGTTTTTACTTTGAGTCCAGTATTAATGTAAAGAGGCGCTGAACACCCTGTATTATGTTGAATTCAGCCCTCTTCGTTTTCCTGAGTTATAGGTTTTCATGGAGTTTTTGTCTATAAAATATCCTTAATACATTGGTGTTGATCTTATTTTTTTAAAGAATTTAAGTGCTTCCAGTAAAACCATAACCCTACCCAACAAAGTACATTTTTATGTCAGTCATATGTTTTCCCTCTTAAGGAATGTTTGGATATGTGTGGGATCAAGCTACTAAATTTCACTCCCTTCTTTATTTCATTATCCATTAACAGGAACATCCCTCGCTAGGCCAACTTTCAGAAAAGTTAATAGAAAACAACATTAATGTCATCTTTGCAGTTCAAGGAAAACAGTTTCATTGGTATAAGGTATGTTCATTCCCAAAATATAGAAATTAAAATGTTTGCCTTGGTGGTTGACGTTAGAATGCTTCCTAGAACCCCAGAGTTATTGTACTTTGTACAATCTAAATTTGTACTTTGTACAATTCTGGAGTTATTGTACTTTGTACAATCTAAATTTAATACTGTGTTAACTAATGTATACTACACAGTATCTTAAGTTAGCGTTTAAGTATAAATTATCTCTGTGTTTGTAATACTTAGAACCAAATGTGGGCACTGACTGATAATAATGGAAAAGACTTTTAACAGGTGAAAAGTAGTTCACACTCCAACTATACCTGTCATGTCTGGAGTCCTGCTAGTATTCTAGTCCATGGCATATCCTTATAACAGATTAGGTTGGGGAATATCAGCTTAATTTTCAATAGCATACCTAGATTTGGTCAAGGTCATCCAATACAGGAACAAGAGAAGCCATGGACGTGGCCTTCCTACGTAAGAATCATCTTAGGTTTTGTCCAGAATCCTTCAGACCAGGTGAGACCCACAAGCAGAATAGACATTTAGCAGCTAGCTGTGTCACTCTGGCAGCACCACAAGACCCCCGCCTCCAACATAGAACTGCTCTTCTGTGACCTTGCCATAGCTTTCTTTTTGTAGTCTTTTAGGTTCTTTCTTCTGGGAAACTCTCTTTTCTTTCTTTCCATGGTGCCATGATACCCTAATTTTCACTGCAGGTGTCTGTTCATGGGTCTTCCTCATCTTTGTCATCTTTGCTTCTTCCTTCTACTCCCAATGTCCTTCACTTATTTTTTAATACCTCAGAGAAGCTACATTTTCATTTGTCTTCAACAAGTACTTGAACCCATTTGCATTTGCCACAAAGCTGGTGTGCCCTCCACCAGCTTCCCTAATACCCAACAACCATAGTTATCGTCTGAAAGCACTACTTCATCATACCACTTCTTCCCTTGGAAATCTATAGTGAAACTTTATTTCACTGTTTTCCCAAATTTATATACCACGGAACCCCTTTTTTAATGGAACAATCATTAATATCCACGGAAGGAGTGCTCTGGGCCAAATCAAATGCCCAACCCACTTTATTAACAATAGTAACAGCTTCCACTGATTGAGAATCTACTATTGTCGAGCACAAAGTTTATTAACTCATTTAATACTCTTAACAACTCATAACAATGAGGGCAGTATAACTAGTATGCCCATTTTTGAAAAATGAGGAAACTCATGTAGGGAGGTTATATACTTGCCCAAATTTTCATTAACAGCCTAAATCCTGTGCTCTTAACCTCTAAGCCTAATAGCTGAATTTCAAATTATTGTGCTTTTTTTGGGGGGAAAGGGTTAATTTCAATTATAGTTGACATAATATTATTATTATATTAGATTCAAGTGTACAGCATAGTGATTAGATATTTATATACTTTACAAAGTGATTACCTCGGTAGGTCTAATACCCACCTGGCACTATACCTACTTAAAGTATAACAACATTATTGACTATATTCCTTATGCTGTTTATTTATTGCTTTTGTTTCCTCTTTCTCTGCTCTTTATTATTTCTTAATGGTGTAATTGACTCTAACAGTTTCTCCCTGCTCTGTTAAAAAATAATTTCTACCCACTGATAAAACAAAAACCAGGCAGGCTTAATTAACTGAATCGTGTGCAAAGTAAGAATCAACAGGTTCTGAAAACCCGACAAGCTCTGCTAAGATTCCTGTGTATGCTCTTACAATCACCTACTTTGGCAGCCCAGAGACATTTTTATCAGTCGCTTCATCTGGGCTGTAACAGCTTCTTAACGTATCTCCAAATCTACCATCCAAATGGCTGCAAGATGGTCTATTTAAATCACAAGTGTGACCAACGTACTCCCTAGAGTAAAATGTTCCCACAGTTCCCTCTGACTTAGCAGATCAAGCCTTTAATGTGGCATCGGAGACTATCTGGTCCCTGCTTGCCTCATTCCCCACTATTGTCTGCCTTGCACTTGCCCCTGCAGCCATGCTTCTAATTCTCCTGTGCACACCATCCCCCGGGCTCTTTCTCTCCTTTGTGCCACTGTTCTTGCTGCACACCCACCATGCCTGGAAGCCTTGACTAACTCTCACTCATCCTCTAAGACACATTGTTTGTTGAAATTGTTATTTATGTACCTGTGACATCATTAAGAATGCCAACTAAGTGGCCTAGCAATTTAGCATCCCCAAAGTGGTATACAACAGGTGCTCAACAAAGGTTAAATGGATTTTTAAAATCTGCAAGTGATACATTTTCCCTATTACCTCCTGAGATACCAAGTTGTTACTACTTACGTAATGGCTGGCATACGGCAGGAACTTAATGATACTTTTCAATGATAAAATGAGTGTACAAATGGATTTCAATACTTTTCATAATCTGATTCCTTAGAAATATGTACCTTTACTCCAGTCAGACTGGTTTCGTCTCTGTTCCTACTTCATCTACAACTCAGGGAAACCTTTAAGCCCTTGCTAATTCTTTTTCTTACTGGGAATACCCAGAGTTTTCTCCGTAATAATTCAGTACCATCCATCAAGAACATCCACTCCATGAAGCTAAGCCCTGTGACTATGATGGTTTTCTCCAGTCTGGACCAACATGTAATAAAGTTCATTCATGGAACAGTCGTTCTGCAAAATGTTTATATGAGAAAAGTGTTTTGTAATTAAAGAAATGTTGGGAAATGCATTATATAATGCTAAATTATTTCTGAATCACAGGACTTCTCTGAACTTTTAATTGTCAAGCGCACATTTTGAGTCTCTAAGTGGAAGAAACCATATGGAGAACTTCCCAAACTTATCTGCCCTTAGAACCCTTTCATGTTTAAAATCTCAAGACTATGTTCCACAGAAGATACTTTGGAAAATTCTGGTCTGTACTTTGATTAGCTTTACAGGTCAACATGTCATGTGTGCATGCACAGACACTCTTGCACACACACACACACACACACACACACACACACAGCCATTTCAGGTGTGTATGTTTTGGCTGCCCTAGTTGGTTGCTTGCTTATATTTTTCTCTTTTCTTATATTTTTTGATGCATGTAATATCACCTTCTACTGATAACTACAAGAATTTTTAATATTTGTTGATTGCTAAACCATTGCATATGACTGTCATTAAGTAAATGTCATTGGTATATTTTCTAGGACCTTCTACCCCTCTTGCCTGGCACCATTGCTGGTGAAATAGAATCAAAGGCTGCAAACCTCAACAATTTGGTAGTAGAAGCCTATCAGGTATGTATATGTTAAACACAACTTTCAAAAAATGAACTTTTAACCCCAATTTCTGTGGCAACGTACAAACTAGTGCCCTATTATCTTGAAAGGTGTGGTGGAAAGAACATTATGTTAGGAATTACGTTACCTAAGTTCAGCCCGCTCCACCACCAACTAGCCATGGAGCCTTGGGAATTTCACTTCAGCTTTCTGTACCTCACTGTGTCTCACTGACAATAAACCAACTTAGACTACAGGCAATCTAAGTTTCCTTCCAAATCAAATATTTGGTGAGTCACCAAATCACGGCTATAGAATATACTCTATTACCAAGAAATTTCACAATTTCCTATGTCATGAAGTAAGAAGTCCACACTGTTATTTAAAGCAGCAACCTGTCACGGAAAATGAACTATCTGGAATACAGAGATTACTAAGAGGAGTCTGTTAGGATCTCCTAGATCAATCATTTGATTGTTCAATCAGTTATTTTATCAGTTTTATAAAGCTAGTTTGATTAAAAGAATCACCTTAAGAAATGTACTAGTTTCTTGAGTTGACAGTTGTATGCTGTCCCCAGTCTGTGAAGAGTGGGATCTAAATGCAAAGGTTTAAAAAAACATCTGCTCTTTCAACCTAGGTCATTCCTGGAATGAATTCTTTGTTAAGATGCTGTAATAACAGTGACTGTTACTTTAATACCACCAAGAACCAGTTACTTTCCATACATGATCTCATTTAATCTGCACAACTGGCCTATAAGGCAGGTGTTAATACCCCCATTGTGTATTGTAGAACCCCAAAGAAGCGAAGCAAATTAACCAAAGGTCAAACAGCTAACAAGCAAAAGAAACAGGAAGAGAAGCCAAGTCTTCCTTAACTCCAGGCCCCAGGTTGCTTCCTCCTGTGTGATATCACTTGGTTTTGTTGTTGTTTACACAGTATTCAAAGACATGCTTTATTTCACCTTGAATTTATAGACCATTAATGAAGTCTTACTTCCTCAAATTCTCTGAATCCCTTCCTGACACAGCAGAGTTGAAGAGAGTAGCTCAAACATTGTGAGAAAGCTCAGGCTTCTCTTCTCGTTTTCTCCATGCAGCATCTGCCTTCAACTTGGGTACAAGAAGGAAGGCAGGATATAGACACAGAATAGAAAATGAAGGACTTGTTTCAACTTTCTTTGTTAATAAAATAAATCCTGTGAGATTTTTTATTTTTTTTTTGGGGGGGGGGCAAGGAATTGTTCTGTGTCTGAAAACTACATTGAATGAAATAAGGAAGAGCATCTTTAATTATATTTCTTTCTCCCTGGTACAAAAGAACATTAGGACTGGTAATGCTACTTATCATAGAAAATCAAACGTATGTACAAGTCATTCCCATCCGTAGTTTATTCCCAGGAATAATCAAAATAAGGAAGGAGCTTACAGTGTTAGAAGCCACCCTAGTTTTTATAGTAGAACCCATTTATTATCCCAAACAAGGAATATAAATTGACAAACTTTCCTGTATGTCAGACTGCACCAATGGGAAGGGAAAAGGCAACATTTGGTTTTATGCTCTTTATTTGCCTAAGATAGGTATGTGTGCCTTAGCTAACTGCAGTTCTCATTAACCTTAAACAATGGAAAAATACTAGTAAATCCAACAAGAACTTCCTCTGGCTAACTAATCTCCTTAAGTTGGGATCCTGTTAATATTTTATATATGTCTATATTTTCAAAATGTTGTCTTCATAATCCAACAGAAACTATTTACATTCATTGAAGAAAAAAAAGAATAAAAATATTTTCATTCTAACTTTTCATTTTTTGCGCTTCATTTATAAGAATTTTATAAGAGTGCATATAAATTTAGTACATGATGAATGTGAATACATTTGTTTTATGCTTTACATAAGCACTGCCATTAGAATTAAAATTATGTAAAAATTATAACTCTAATAACAAGAGCAATTTAGCTGAAATTAAGATGAAAAATAAATTACATTGAATGAAAAAGAGAATTGTACATCATAAGAAAATTCTGCCTCTGTATCCATTAGATATTAAAAAGGAAGCTTAAGATTGTGTCTGGAGCTTGTATTGTTATAAGTAGCTTAAGGTTTTAAGAGAAGCAGAATTTCAGAAGGGCAAACTGAGAACACTTTATTATTTTAGGAATTTCCTTCTGATCTGTCAATCCATCATCATATCAACACCATTTGTATATCATTAGACGTTTCTGTTGGTTTGCCAAAATTGTTCAATTAGGTGATTACAATGTATGAGCTCTTTAGGAGATTAAAAAATGTAGCTGACATAGTTTTACCTAATCCAAATAAAATTTACTAATTTGAGGAAGTATCTTACTCTAAAGATTTACTACTGTAATTCCATGACCAAATACTAATTAGTCAGCACACATGTCTTTATTGATTATTTAGCTGAAGAAGAAAATTTGCTCAAGTAAAGAGTTAGAAGTCACTGGAAATTATTTTTCCTTCATACCCTACTACTCACTCTCTTCCCTTAGGTACATACTTCATCTTTTCCCTTCCTTTCATTTGCAAGTATATGTTAAGGACTTTTGCATGTCGTAGACTCTTAGTTGTATGAGACAAAATGCACATGGATCTGAAATATATATTTATATATATTTAATGCAGCTAGAACTTTTAGAACTTAAAAGATTGTGATGGAAGAAATTAGTATGTGCTTGATAAATGGATACATGATAGGTATTACATAGATGTTTCTTGAGTGATTGCATAAATGAGTGGTTTTCCGCTCAGTAAGGGGTGCTATTTCAGTATTAAGAATTGGCACAAATTTGATTGACACAATCAATCCTAGGCCATTCTTGAAGAATTTACAGGACTGTATCTGGCAGGTAATTCTTATGCCTACAGTATAGAAATGGCCTCTCAAAAATTTACCTTTCAATTCTATCTCAATAAGACATTTTTACTTTCATGATAGTCTAACAAGTTTGAAACTGAAATGTTTCTTTAACAGCTATAAATGTCAGAAGCATGTTCCAGATTTTAAGCTGTAATGATTTACCCTTTGTGATGATATGTGTTTTCAATGTTTTATTTAAATTTTATCACAAAATATAAATATTATGGGATTGAAAATGGTTATTTTTGTAACGGGCTGAGTAAGATTTATCTTTGAAGTGATCAAAATGCACAGGCATGGAAATATGCAGAAGAAAAACAGAGCAATTTAATGTAGATAGTGTAATCCTGCAGTATTTCTTAGTATTTCAAATGTAATTAGGTCATGATGTGGAAACACTGTTTTTATTCATCCTTTTATAGAGTGACTTTTTGATTTAGTTAAAACTAGAATGACTTAATAAGCTTGATTCTATTTAGTTGCTTACATTTGAAAACTGCTATCGTATACAACTAAAAAATGATGTCTCTGCAGAAACTTATTTCAGAAGTGAAAGTTCAGGTGGAAAACCAGGTAGAAGGCGTCTATTTAAACATTACTGCCATCTGTCCAGATGGGACCCGAAAACCAGGCACAGACGGATGCAGAAACGTGACAAGCAATGACGAAGTATGTGGGTGCGCGTTTCTCCCATTGAAAATAAACTAAGTTGTTTGGCATGCTTTCTCACAGAAAAATCAAACCATTCTGAAAAACTTTACTTACTACTGACTCAAAGGATCTTACTTATACTTATACTTCAAAGTAACTTTTATTGTCTCTTTGCAAAGTTCCTACTTGTTTTAACACATTGACTGTTCTCTCCGACTCAAGAGTTAAAGTAAATACATATTATATGTAAAACTTATTCAAAGATAATAACATTAAACTTAGATGTTACAGCCATTATATATATATATATATATCATATTTCCTCAAAGAAATCACATCTCCTCAAACAAGTAGTGTCTATACTTATGATGATAATACCATTTTGGTATCAAATCTGAAAGTTCTCAGAGTAACTAGAAAACTGAAGATTAATAAGCCACAGAAAAGAACGGGAGTCATGAAGCAGTTGATAAAGACTTAGTATTTCAAAATCTTTCATTTTCGATTATAGTGGCATCAGGAAACAGGACCAGGGATGATAGGGATTCTCCCAGGACTGGCACAATAGAGAGTAAACACACAGAAATATGCCTTTGAAGGGAATTCTTGTTGGATGAAGACATTTTCAGTGAGTCATTTACCTCTTGAGGCATCAGTTGCCTCATTTTTAAATGAATAGCTTGGACTACAAGATTTCTAATCCCTTTTCCTTCCATCTCTAAGGTTCTATGATGTTATTATTTTAATATCATGCTATAGATAAAAAGAAAAAGGGTTACTGAAAGAGATAAAACGTCCTAAGATTCTAAGATTGAATACAAGAGAATCTGCCTTTCTCTTTAGTTTCAGTGTATTTTTCACCAATGGATAAGTTTAGAATCTGCAGGTATAGTTGTTCCATTTGAAGTTGTACATTTGAAATTACTTTTTGCTAGTTGCTAGTTCTTGAGGCTACTCCATAATCACTCCTTGGGTTTTGTTCAAAAGACATAATATAGTTTACAAAATACATATTTGATTCCCATTAGAGGAAACTGTTCACTAACAAAAAATAGCACTAAGTTACTTTGTGAGTAAGGGTTACCTTCTTAGAAGTTGTTCTTTCAAAATCAGTTTAGGCAGAATGTTTTTCCTTATATCTTACTTTTTTTTTCTTTGTCTATATCCCTTTATTCCTCTCACATTCAACAAATAATGTAAACAGTTTAACTCTCAGGAAGAGTCATATGACCTCTAATTATATAAACCCTGAGTTTTGCTGTATTAATATTGGCAGTGATCACATTATCCTACACATCTGTTAATCCTTAACATTTTTAAAGACAAAAAACATTTCAAGTACAACCCAACTGCACTAGTTTTAATATTGTGAGACTGATTCTAATTTCTAATGCATATATAACATATAAGCCTAAATTTAGATCTTTTATATCATTGTGTGTGTGTGTGTGTGTGTGTGTGTGTGTGTGTGTGTACAAATATATTTGTGCTAGGCTTTTGGTTGGGATGGATATATATCTATATATATATTATACATCCATATTATCTATTCATTTATATATCCATCCTAAGCAAAAAGCCTAGCACAAATTATTTTTAAATTGTAATGGATCTCAGTCTAATATGGAAAAAAAACCATATAACCTTATTTGCCAAAGTACCTGAAGATCATAAAATGGATTAACAAATATAAATAGACACATTAAACCAATCATGTTTCGCAAAAATAAAAAATAGAGAAAAAGAAAAAAAAATTGGCAGGAGAAAGAAATTCTGTAGTTTCATGAGGAAAGCAATTCCTGCCAGCCCAGATTCTTAGTTCTGGGCTAACATCTCCACTGAGACAAATGTATGACCTTTTATTGAGTGAGATCTGAAAATCTGAGAGTGAGAGTCCTAAATATTTTTTCCTTGAGTCACTCAAAGAAAGCTTCATGTTTTCCTCCATTAACACCATATATAAACTAAAATTTAACTCTGAAACTTTACTTGACCCCTAGAAAATAGAAACAAAATAAAAGTTGTTCATTTGAACATCCCATCTCAGGGTTTTTAAGCCAGTATAGAAGAAGCCCTTTAGTTTATCTGATCTATTCCTAATGCCAAATATTCTGTAACCCTGCCTCCCTATTTTAAGGACTGAATTGAGAAAATGGTCTAGTCTCTCTCAAGCTCGCTAAGAAATCAATTAAGGATATAAATTAATTATCAAAAGTGGAATTGACATTTCAAATAATCTTGAACCTCTCTGTCCATTTAATGGTTCAATACAGGCAAGTAGCAGTCATTGCATCCTTTAAATTTCTAGTTTATTAATTAGGAAATAAATGAAATTAAAAAGGGATATTACAGCTATATATGAAATAGAATGCATGTGTAATTCATAAATATTAATTTCTGGAAGATGGAATATTATTGATTGAAAATATCATTAACAGATATAATGTTGGTAATAAAAATAATCAAGACATATATTTTCTTTTACCCCTGCCCCAAATTTAGGTTCTTTTCAATGTAACAGTTATAATGGAAAGATGTGATGTCACACGAGGAAAAAGCTATGCAGTAATCAAACCTATTGGTTTCAATGAAACCACTAAAATTCATATACACAAAAACTGCAGCTGTCAGTGTGAGGACAGCAGCGGACCTAAAAGAAAGTGTGTTGATGAAACTTTTCTGGATTCCAAGTGTTTCCAGTGTGATGAGAATAAATGTCATTTTGATGAAGATCAATTTTCTTCTGAGAGTTGCAAGTCACACGAGGATCAACCTGTTTGTAGTGGTCGAGGAGTTTGTATTTGTGGGAAATGTTTGTGTCACAGAATTAAGCTTGGGAAAGTATATGGAAAATACTGTGAAAAGGATGACTTTTCTTGTCCGTATCATCATGGAAATCTGTGTGCTGGTGAGTATAAATCTATACATGCAATTTTTATTAGTCACTATTAAACTACCGTATGTGTTAAAGTATCTTAAAATCACAGCTTTATAATTACTAACCCTGAATCTGAATTTACTATTCAAAGTTTCAAAGTCTGTGAAATTACAGCATGGCAAGAGATTTGTACCACATGATTCTGATACTTATATTTTAAATCATTTTGTAAATACTGAAAAATAATACAAACCAAAAATTAATTCTTATTATCAAGTATGCCTTGACCTTGTAAAAATATATACCAGAAAAGGAAATTACTGATACTGTCTGACAGGTTTTCTATAAATCAGAATATTCTTCTAGAAGGATCTGATTCATTCTCGTAAGTGGTCACTCGCTCCAATTTACTCAGAAGATAGTGAGCTATAAAAATATACTTTTCATTCACTGGAAAATTCTAAATGCATTATTATAGATGGTATAGCAAGTTTGTAGTAATTTAAACCTCTCGTTTATTTTTGGAACAACGCCAGTAACAGAATTGTCAAGAGAGAGCATTTATCAAGAAAATACTGGTTTTATAAGTAATCTAGAAGATTAATCCCAGAGGCCACACACAGACCAAATTTTAAAATAAAATCATTTAAAATGAAAATATCAAAAGTACTTTTTGGCTAATTCAGTCTACTGCCATCTAGAGGTTAGATTCCAGGAAAATCTATGCAGCATTTAAAAATTAATACAAATTATTATTTTTAAATGAATTGATTTTTCTGTGATAGTGTGCTAAATCCACTTACTGTTAAAATGTCATTTTAGTGTGTGCCTTTTGGTAAGTAAATATTAATTAAATTATTGATGAACTGAAATTATCTCATTGTCATAAGCAGATGGAAAGTAAAAATCTATACAGAATAAATTTTCTGTGTTCTTGTGTAAGCTAAAAATTTGCTCTATATCATAAATACGTGATAGAAATTGTCTTTTTATTCTATTGTATATCAAAATATTTTATATTTCAAACGTTTATTCAGCTCTACTTGATATCATGGGCAGAAGAGATTATAGATGACTTTAGAACAAATCAGTAATTATCAGCTAATGTTTTAGAGCTAACCCTGTTTGGAACAGGGAAAAGAAAGAATTCTGAGATCATTTCCCACAGCTGTCAATCTCTCAAAGAAGCGTGAAATACATTGAGAATCCCAGTCTCTGTTTATAGTAAAATATCAAAAAACAATGTACTAGCTCTTCTATATGACTGTGATATTACTGACACACGGGTAGCTGAGAATCTGCTTTGAATTATTTGTGTATAAATTATAAGCGCAAACTGTAGGCTGACAAGCATTTTCTTCACTAGTCTCCTTTGAGAATAAAAACACATGTTCACAGGTCGGCTGGCTAGGATTAGCCGTGCAGCCTGCTTACGGGGAATAGGGTCTGGCAGGCATTTGTTTGGCCTGGACCTCATTAGTTTTACAGTTAGCAAATTGAGCTGATCCAACAGTAGACTCTATGGAACAGTTACCCTATGAGGTGCTCCGCAATAAAGGGAGGGAGGAGAAAAGACAGGGAAGGGAGGGAGGGAGGGAAATGTCTGTGGCTAAATAAGCTGGAGAAACACTACATAACCCTGTAAAATGTACTCCTGTTGAAGATTTGTAGTTCACATTAGCATGTTAAGTTTTGGATACTTCTGCAGTCTGAAATCCATTTAACTATATATAACCAGTGTTTTTGCTCAGCTTATTTGTTCCTGATGCCAACACACACTTATCTACTGCCTCGCTTTCTCTCTGCACTTTCTCATTACCACCTGATAGTGCACAGCACACTTTCGACATGCCCCACAATCTTCAAAATAATGTCCTGAAGATGTGAAAGGGTTAGTTCAACTTCCCTGGAGATTTTATCTTTAAACATGGCAGTAGCAGAACTGAAGCACTAGAAGGGTTTGCCTCACGGACCTCTGAAGTTATCCCAGGCCCTTGGCAATCACAAGAGACTAGGAGAATAAATTACAGAAGCTATTAATCCGATACCCATTTTTTTTGGATTTCAAGTCAGACAATTGACATCACTTCAGCCTTCGTAGCTTCTTATTGTTTGTATTTTTCTTTTAAAACTGAATGTATGGTGACCTTCAAGTCGTCAGGCAGCCACTGCAGCAGGCCGGGCTTCACAACTCAGGAGAGTCTCTACAATAGGACGGCTTTGAAAACAGACACCCCTGCGTCCTGGCATTGTTTCTCTCAGACAAATAGACAATGAGGCTGTTTCCATTCACTTGAATGGCAGTCTGTTTCCATGGAGCTGGGAGGGGAATTCACATTTGGAAACGCTCACGAAGTCCATGGCCCCGGTAACAGGTTTGGGGGTCTTTGTTGCAGGGCATGGAGAGTGTGAAGCGGGCAGATGCCGGTGCTTCAGTGGCTGGGAAGGGGATCGGTGCCAGTGCCCATCCACATCCGCCCAGCACTGTGTCAACCCCAAGGGCCAAGTGTGCAGTGGAAGAGGCACGTGTGTCTGCGGCAGGTGTGAGTGCACTGATCCCAGGAGCATCGGCCGCTTCTGTGAACACTGCCCCACGTGTCACACAACCTGCAACGAAAACTGGTATGTGTTCTCTGATCCAAACATACATATGCAGTCCTTCGTTGTAGCTTTGCTTATCCTTTTTTATTCTGCCTTCCTTAATCTTAGAAGTTACTGGATCTTCTCATAACAAATTGTTATCATCATGCTAAAAACTAAGTGAATGGGGGATTTGGGGATTAGAAGACTTAGATTCCAGTGTCTGGCCACCAGATAGCTGTGGAAGTATCAGAATTTATGTAGGCAGTCACTGCCTTAGCTTTTTTAAGTTAGGTTTTTTTCGTAAAAAGAATAATATTCAGTGTTTGTAAAAGTTCACTGGGGATTTTTTTCCCCCAGCTTTATTGAGATATAATTGACATATAACCTTATGCAAGTTTAAGGTGTACAGTGGGATGATTTGGGGCTGCCTGCTCCTCAGCTTGATATTAATTAGCTGTTAGACTTAGGGCAAGTTGTTGAAAATCTCTGTCCCTCAGTTTCCTGATATTGAAAGTGAGGAAACTAATAATAATGACTTGCCGTAGTTCTGTGAAAGAATTAAATTAGATGATTCATGTAAAAAATAAAAATATAAATTTAAAAAAAACTTTGTACTTGGTGCATAATCATAGAAAAGAAATGTTAGCTATTATTATAGTTGTATTTTTATTAAAGATAAAGAATAATGGTGGTTATGAAGCACTGTAGAAATATGTGATGGATAAATAAAAGGTGATATGTTAAGTGAAGGTAGCATTATTGTTTTGTGCCAAGAATTAATTGTCCAATAACAGTTTGAGTCCTGCTCAAAGACCACTCTCTAAACCTCACTGTGCCTTCCAATTTGTTTTATTCAAATTTTTAAGACCTTCACTTTCTTGGATTGATTTTTTTAAATTATGTATAGCAATTTATGCTCTCTTGGAAATGCAGTAAACATAATGATGTAGTTATTTCTAATGAACTCAACATAAATTTGAACTATTTATTCATTGCTAAACTTTTCTAGTAGTGTCTTAATATCTACCTTCTAAAACATCTATATAGGCTAGTTTTGTGTGTGGTGACAGTGTCTTATTCATCTCCTAGAGATTTTCTTAAGATAGAAAAATCATTATTTTGATTATCAAACTATTTTTAATGGTTAGAAAGTAACTGTGCCATGGCACTAAATTCAGCCAAGATTACGAATACGTGTCAAAGCTTTCTTTCCCAGTTTTACAAAGCTGCTGTCCTAAAGCAGTACTCTATTTTATTTCTTGTTGATAATAAGACAGGCTACAACCTTATTAAATATTGTGTATTTTCACTTGTTTCCCCTTACAGGAATTGTGTGCAATGTCTTCACCCTCACAATCTGTCTCAAGTTCTACTTGATCGATGTAAAACCTCATGTGCTTTCATGGAACAGCATTATGTGGACCAGGCGTCAGGTGAGCCAAAGCTTAATAATCGAATCATTGAAAAGGTGTTTGTAGTGAATCATGTTGCCCCAAAGGGCCCAGAATCAACTTCCTAAAGAACGGACCGGCTGCTTCAATGTTTTCCATTTCCCAGGGGTGGTACCCTACAAAACCAGCCAAGTATGTTTGCCTGGTTTGGCTGAATCATTACACCTCCCATCTGGGCTAAATTTCCATGCTGTGCCTTTCCACAGAAGTACACAAACAGATTTTCTAGAGAGGCCTCAGTGAGCCAGGAGTAGGAGGTTCCTATGTAAAGTCCGTTTCACCCTGAGACATAAGATCTATGGAGCCATAATTATCCTTCATAACCCAAACTTGCTTCCACCTCTAACCTTCCTCGTATCAAATCAACATTTACTTACATGTTTCAGGTGAAGCCAAAAAATTAAGTATTTGCTTTTGCGAGATGCATAGCTTCAAAAGGGCTATTCCTTCTGGTATTTTTCATTCTAACATAAATAAAATTTAGGGTGAGTGATTATAAAGGTGGCACGACAATTAGGGCATGGAACTTGGCTTAAGACATGTCCCTGACACTAGTACCTAAGAAATATCAGCCCTCTTACAGTGTTTCCCTCAGCCTCAGTTTCTTCATCTGTAAAATGATCATACCAACCTCAGAGTTGTGTAAGATTAAATGAGCCAATGAACATGGAAGAGGTACGTAAATTTAAAGATGACACATAAACAACAGAAACATGTGAGAGCTGTGTCGAAAGACCATGTTTAAACAAAATTCATTAGAACCCGACAGGTAGCACCCTGCTTTGTCAGATATAAGGTGTTAAGCTACACATGAATTAGAAATAAACTTGAAATTATGCTTTCCATGAAAACATTCATACTGCTACTATTATTTCTAGTCTCTTCCAACCTGTAAGAATAATTCCAGCTCTTAGAGAGAGTGCACAGAAAAATAAACTTTCTCCACAGTTTTGTTTCCTTCTTCGTTCACATCCACAGTGATCTTAGCCCATAATGAATTTGGCTCTGAAAACAGCCCATGTGCTGCCAGCTGGGGCTGTAGCAATCACTCCAAAAAGCCAAGTGCCTTTTCTAATAAATAGAGCCCTTACTGTCAACATGTCATTTATTATGTTAAGTAAACAAACCTACTGTGACCTAAGTGTGGTTACAGAAAGTATTCCATTAAAGCTCCTTAGGAAAAGCCCTTGTTTGACCTAAACTATGAAGATAGTTATGGCCAGGGCTTAATGTTTGGCTATCCAAAATGACATTTAAAAATGCACACACCTTTGGGCCCTGAAAATCTCCTCTGTCCTAACACATTAGAAATATTTGTGAAATGTACTGGTAGCTAGGGGACTCCCTTCTCCTCACAACTATTGTGCAAGGACAGGGACAGGGCATTTGTTAACCACCTCTATTATCTATCCACTCAGTCACACTTAAAGGGTGTTCTTTGGTCTTTCTGGCTGAGCTCCTACTAGGCGAGGAGCCAGTAAGTGGGATCAAGCCACGTGCCCCCTGTAAGGATCTGCCTTAGCTGATTGAGTAGTTCTAAGTCAGCCAAGGAAATGACAGTCTGTCAGGATGAAAGGTGTGCATGTCACGTTAGGGTCGCCGTGGAAGGCTCCAAGGGCATCCCCTTTGGACAGTGCATCTTGGATTCTCTGTGTGTGTGAGATCTGTGACAAAGGGGAACTTGTATTTGCGTTTGGTGCTTCTGTACCAATCAGTATCCTCCAGCCTCCCTTTAAGCTTTCTTTCAAGGAATCTTACCACTGACCAAAAGAAAACGGGGCTCTAAGTCTTCCCACTTGGAGAGGAGCTCTTGCCTCTGTTACTGAGTTCTTGGTTTATTCAAGAGCATGCTTGGTCATCCCTGGGATTCAGACACAAATCACCATGACTGGGTGATCGCTTTTCTCAGCCTTGGCAGGTCCCCTCCTGAAAGGCCCTCTCAGGGAGACCTTCAGACATTTACATGAAGTCTCCAAAGTCAGGAGAATACACAGAAATCACGTGCCTCTTTAGGCCAGGAGGTAATTTTGTGAGTCTAGGGCAGCTGGTGAGTTCTGTGGAATACTTCCGTATTGCGCAACCACGATCCTCTTGGATCTGGGTAATACCTCTGGCAGCCACAGAGTCTGTAGAATTTCCAGCTAGAGTTTACCAAAGGCCTAGTGCTAAAACAGAGACCTAGAATGCTCCCCTCTTAAGGCAGCATATCCTTTTCCATCTAGTAATTATTTATTCCTGAAAAAATACACAGTGGAATTTTTAGAAGCAAAATAGGGTAGGTTGGATTAACAGACAAGCAAAAAATAAATTCATAAAAACTGAAGGAAGAGAATTGCTTATTGTCCTGAATTGGACGCTCCCATTTCCTGGAGAAGCTATGTATAATAAGCATGAAAAGTTACACTGAAACTTCAAAGGAATATTTATTCATCTATTACAGTAGTACTGATTTAGATTCTGCAGATGTTTACTTTATTTCCCATTACTGGTGTGCAACAAACGAAGAGCAAGCATAACAAGAGAAATATAAACTAATGAGTAGAGCTGTTAAATAATTTTTTTAATCCTATTTTCCACTAGTGATCAAGGGTACAAACTACAAAGATTATCTCTCTTCATCATGGATAAAACTATATTTGATTAAGGGGTTTGAACATATACCTGTTAGTACAATGAAAGAATCAAGCTGCAAACAAATGCTCTTATAAAATACCTTAATGTGGCTATTCTCCAAAAGAGAGTTTTATGTTGAAAATGTTTTAATAATAAATGTTTAATAAAAATTAGAGAGCTCACTCTGAATCAACAGCAATGGCAGTCCTCTGTTTTAAAAATGTAGATATGCAAATATCTCTGGTCCTATTAATTGAGGTAGTGAACACACTGTTTACTTGTTGGAATCCTTTGATTTACTCATCCTAGTTTTTAATCCTTTTTTTTTTTGCTTCATTCCAGAATGTTTCTCTAGCCCAAGCTACTTGAGGATATTTTTCATCATTTTCATAGTTACATTCTTGATTGGGTTGCTTAAAGTCCTTATCATTAGACAGGTGATATTACAATGGAATAGTAATAAAATAAAGTCCTCAGCAGATTACAGGGTGTCGGCCTCAAAAAAGGTCAGTGAATTCTAAAAAAGAATTACTATCAGTATGTCATTGTCTACTTCCAATATTTAGGCCCTTAATTAATAATAATATTTCTTCTCCATCAAGGACAAGTTGATTCTGCAAAGTGTTTGCACAAGAGCAGTAACCTACCGACGTGAGAAACCTGAAGAAATAAAAATGGATATCAGCAAATTAAATGCTCATGAAACTTTCAGGTGCAACTTCTAAAAAGATAAAAAGTACTTTATGGGAAACTGGATTTTTAATAATTGCTCCTAAAAATTATAATTGTAGAAGTCACAGGAGGAGACAGATTGTTCCAGATCATGCCAGCTGCTGGTTGTCGACTGACAAGCATCCTCATCACCATGTGACTCACAACGCTGCTGAATTCTTCAGAGAAAACATGTGTCTTACTACTGTTTGAGACTAGTGTCATTGTAGCACTTTACTGTAATATATAACTTATTTAGGTCAGCATAGAATGTAGATCATCTGAAGAGCACTGATTACACTTTACAGGTACCTGCCGTTCCTGTGCTTCCCAGAGAGACGCAATGCTATGAGACGGTTTTGGCATTGTATCACTACAAGGGTACAGTAATCCCTGCATGCAACATGCAAAGGAAAACAATAATGAAGGCAGTTATATTAATGTTGCCAAACACTTCAATAATTGGCAGTGAAGAGACAAGAATAGCCAGATAAATAAATGGTTAGTGTTTCACTCATGCAAGAGGTGAAGAGATGAAACCTTAAGTCTTGAGGGACATTGCTTTTGAAACTGAGTAGTTTTATGCGTGTGGTTTGTTTTCTTCTTTTGACCAGATGGATACTAAATCCAGTATTCTCTCCTCTTTGCTTTTATATTTTGGTTTTCTTTCTTATAGGATAAGTTTATGTCACAGATGACTGGATTAAATAAGTGCTAAGTTACTACTGCCATAAAAACCTAATACAATGTCACTTTATTAGAATACTGGTTTTAAAAGCTGAATGTTTAATAAGGGACACTTTTATTTCACATCAAAATTTGAGCAGCTTCCTTGCTTGCAGATGTGGAGTTTTATATCTTCTTACCTGGTAAACTGGATGGACTGTTTCACCATTTCATTTAGCTAATCATCACGTTAAAATTCACAAGATATTTAGAAACTCTGCCTCAAACAAACTGCCACACTTTTGAATACATTTTCTCAGATATTTACTCCAAGTAGCTATTAGCATTTTTCAAATTAAAAGTTATATTACTTTTGCCCTTCCATGAAGCCTAAGGATATTATTTCCCTGTATCACCTCAACACCAGTTGCCAGAATTCTAAAAGTCTGCAATTGAAGGGCAGACAGTATCTGAGAAATAAGCTAATTAATTCACCCTTTTAGTTAGTCAGGGAAACAAGGCTCAGCAAGTTGAAATGATTTCTCAAAAACCTTCCCAGTGATTAAGTGGCAGCATTCAATGAGAACTCCTATCTTCTTATTGACAGACTAGTGTTCATTGTATAATATCATTCTACCTCTTGAGCCTTTGAAATATCCAATTGGCAAGTATTGTTAAATGGGATTTACTGAAGTCTTAAGTATATGGGCATGAGAAAATTTCAAAGCAAAGCAGAAAAGAGTAATTCAAACTGAATTGGCCATGACTGGCTTCCAATCTTTCCTGCTAATCAACTTTGAGGCACTAACTACAGGGAAACCCATTCGCACCTTAGCCTGTGTGAACAGCACCCCCTAGAGTTGTGCAGAGCTCAGCCCCAGAGATTGATGCAGAGACCATGAGCTTTTTACCTTCCCCAATGGAAACTTCTTCACAGTTACCATATCCCTACAGACTTAGTCTGGTTTTACTGGCTAGAAGTCCAACAGTTCTGTGTGCAGTACAAAGCTTTGCCTATGACAACAATGTCTTCTTATAATTAACTTCCCAGATTTGCTATCTTCCAGCACTTGAGTTAATCATAGATATTTGCATTTCAATGAAGACAAACCCTCACCCCATATTCTACCCTAACGAGCCTTTTAAAACAGGTTGTTCTGGAGCCAACAGACAGAGCAGTTCCATTAGCTGGCCCCTAAAGCCAAGCAATTAGGACTCTAAGTTGAACTGTATTTCCTTCCCTAGATGAGACTGGGGACATGGATAGAATTCAGTACTGTGACTCACTTGTGTAAGATGCCCTGGATCACCAAGGATAACGTAAAAATCATATCGCAGCCTGTCTGTCACACAGAGCATCCTTCTTTAAAAGGAAAATAAGTGGATAGTTGACAGACCCCCAAGAGGAAAAAGAAGAAATTATCCATTTATTCAAATGCTGACAATTTAAAAAAAGAACATTACGATGTTCATAAACTAATTTTCATGTGGAATGAATTACTCGAAAAAGCATAATAAAATGAAACCCCTAAAAATTCAGGGTTTATATTTTTACACTCTCATTAGTTTGCACTAATTTATGATGGACCGAGGCTGTTATCACAGGAAGGAACAAACTTCCTGATAGGCAGTTCAATGCTAAATGATGACTGTCATTATGCTTGTGATGTCTTGTGCTTTCTTTTTTTACTTAAAAATCTAATTCTTAAGGATTTTAGAGCTTATATTTTACTTGAATAATTGATATTTTCTTGTATAATAGCTTGTGAGAAGAGAATTAATATTTGTCAAGCTAGAATTAATTAAAAGGTAAGGGAAAACAGGGTATTCTTAGATTAAATAATATTTGTAAATAGAGCCTATTTTCAACTAATATGAACACAGGAGCCTTTTGAGATTCACTGACGTTAAACACAAATAATGAAATTTTAAATGGTTAACAAAGAACTTGACCACTTTCGGTACGACAGCATTTCTGTGCCCTAAAGTATGTAATGATTTAGAAATGTGCCATACACACACTACAATATAACTGTATGCATGTTATTTCTCTGGGGACGTCTATACTGCAGTGTACATGGATTTATAAGCATTTGATATCTTTTCTTAAATTTATGAATATTTATAAACCCATAGATATTCTCCATAAGACTCAAAAGTTCACCAAAAATCTGATGATATCCTAAATGTTCAATATAACGTTGGTTAGTAACGATTAAAGAAATCTAAAGTTAAACAGAATAGATTTCTCTAGAAGCGAATTTTTCAAAACTCATAATTAAAAATAATGTATGCATCAGATGCAACACTTCACTGAAGAATAAATTCCAAATATTTTAAATATATACTTAATCTTCATTGAAGATATTCTTATGTATGACAACAGGTATCCATGAGACAATGAAATATTTTTATGATGGACTATGAAAATTTTTCTTCATAGAATTATATTCCTCCAGGTACCTAGTATAGCAAATTAGACTTAATGGCTTTTACTTCCTTTCCTTACTCCTGTTTTTTCCGCTCAGTTTTCTTAAGGGACTGCCCTAACACTTCAAACTCAATAAGCCTAATTGTGAAAAAATAACCAAATGTAATAGTATAATGTTCTTCATTTCCAAAAGTCTCTTAATGATTTTAAAACTCATTTGAATCTATGCACTGAACAAAGACAGACCCTTTAAAAAGTAAGAATTTAAAATTTTCACAACTGTTAGAGATTCTTTCAGTTTGAAAGCATTTGAGAGCTATATATTTTAATAAAAGTTTCAAGTGAAATATAGCTATGTGGGAGTTGAAGCATTTGCATATTGTATTTAGTATTATTTACTTTTAACATTTAATTTATAACTATCCTTATCAATATTGACCTTAAGAACTCCATTTCATACAATGTAAACCAAAATGTATTTTCAAAGAAAAATAGAACTACTAGCATTCTTTCAGATCACTTCCCTTTTCTATTTTCTTTATGAAAAATTTATTATGGATAACTGATTATACATATTTATATCTCATTGATTATGAGCCATCCACTTTTTCATATGACATCTCTGAAATTGTGATGTATCTTGAAATCATTGGCATGTTAGACGCAGTGTTGAAAGTTGTGCTTGAATAAATATTACACTAATTCATTTTTAACTAAATGTTCATGGGTATAGGCACATTCCTTTCTTACAAATATTTGAAAATTCATTTGATAACATATGAGCCAGTTTTCAGGACAACTGAATCACATACAGTTCAATCTGGAACCTGACTGATTATGAGCTCAGATCCTGCACACCTGTACGTTATTAAAGCTCTTTCAGCCTCCTGTTTACACTTTATACTAGTGTCTATGATTTCTGCAAACCCTAACTTAACTGACAAGAATGATTTGGTTTTTCACAGTTTTGTTAACAAATTTTTATTCTTTCTATTCCTTTGAAAAGAATACTTTTACAATATCATCTCGCTTTTAAACAGAATTAACTGGAAGGATATTACAGGAAACCATTATAATTAGATTTTGCAGACTCTTGTATGTCTTATGTCAATGACAGGAGAAATAATATATACAACCAATCAGTGCTGTAGGAAAAAAACCTTTCCCTTTGAGTCCTATTTTTTTATTCTTCTTTAACATTCCTGTTCTTTTTATTGGTTTCTTTACCTCTGATAAATTTGCCTTCAGGCTCATGTAATGACTGTCATGAAACGATGTATTTAAATTATTAGATTTATATTAAACAATTGTTCAGCTATCTGGGCAGCTGTTAATGAAATACCTGAGAGTAACAACACTACTCTTTTATCTACCTGTAATATTTTCCTGCATAAAATTTATCTTTGTAAGCTAACTCTATTAATCAGGTTTCTAACCTCTACAACCTACTTCAGTTAAAATTACTTAAACCACAATAAAAAAAATAAAATAAAAAAGAAAACACTGCAGTCACCAAGGATGGAAAATGTGATTTATATCTATAAAGAACTTTTACTAACTTTACACTGTACCACAGATAAATGTGATTTTGATATTAATGTCACACAATGACAAGTATGGTACATAAATCTTATTAAGAATATTGAATATAAAATATTTTAATTCTAAATTATAAGAAAATACAAATTTGCACATATTAATATAGAAATTCATTTTGTGTATCTTTAACATACCTTTAAAACTATTTTACATTTACCAGCTACTTCATTAAAGTTATTTAAACCTCTGCAAAATAATTTAGAAATGTTTTTAAATTATCAGTAATATAACCTTATTTGTTTCATTTAACAAGTCTTGCCTTTGTTAAAAAAAAATAAGTAGAGTGTATTTTTAAATTAAAATATTTGATTATAAAATAGCTCTAAGAAACAAATTCTCATTAAACAAGTTTATTATTTCTGGCTTTGAAATATATTTAAAATTAAATGGTCTTAACACAGACGATTGGGGTATATGATAATTTCACATAGTAAACTATGAAGCTGTTTATATAATTCTGACTGACTACTAAGTTGTTTTATGTATTTATTAAAGAGCTGACACTGTAGTTGTAAGATGTCTATTTTTCTGACAGAGCTTATAACAGTTATGACAAGGCATTTAATTAATGCATCATTCTGTTTAAAAGTAGATGTTAATCAATATAAAAGTTTGTTTTAAAATAAAAATGTAAAGATCGAAGAATTCTCTTTTATTTAACATTGTGTGCAAATGACCCTCAGAGCTGTCAGACAACAGCACACTGTCACATGGAGAAATGTAATAACATTGATATATTGTCACTGGTAGAGGTTGTTACATAATCCCAAAAACTACTTTTAGAAAATTGCAGGGCCAATGATAAAGGTGTGGGGCCATCCTAATTGCTCTATTTCCCTTTTGATAGCTACTCAATAATGGAAGCAGAAGGAATATCCTAATTACAAAGAACTGAAAAATTAACTAAAAGATAAATCAGGTTTTTTTCTACCAGTCAGAGATTTCTACCATCACCTTGATACAAATATAGCGTGTTCATAAACTCAACAGTACATTCTCCAAAGCCTTATTTAATTAAACTACTGAAATTTATGGAATACCCATGTTGTGATTCTTCTTAATTTAATCTAAGGGAGAGAGTAAAACAGATGAGGGAACACATTAAAAGTTAAATAAGACATGTAGGCAGATTCCCTGTCCTTTACGAGTTTTAAGAGTTTGAAGGAAAAGGTATGTGTAGCAAATCTATAGAAAGAAGGGTGTGCTGGCTATCAGAAGGTCTCACAAGGTCTTTCATGTTGAGAATTCATCCCAGCTGGGTGTGAGCTAGTCTCTGAGACTCAGAATCCTGATTTTGTTGTGACTCTTGTTTGGCCCCTTTCTTCCCTTCCCCATTTAGTAATACGACCCATCTCCTGAGTTTCAGTAGAGCACACAACTGAGACTTAACTACCCGTACTCCTTTGCAGCTCAATGTAGTTATAGGACTAATGTTGGTCAGTGGAATGGGAGAAGAAATGAGATATGCAACCCCAGATCTCACTTTCTTTTTCCCTCTTTTCGTTGCCTGGGACAACTGAAGCAGCTGTCTTAGCAAAGGAATTGTCAGAGCTTCCCTTCCAGCCATCAAATGCTCACCTCAAGACATCCCTGGTAGGGAAACAATCTCTTTTTAGCTAAACCACTACATTTGATGTTATATCAGATAATCTGTAATGATGCATTCTTTATATAATTGCCTCACTGAATCCTTAGCAATACTAAATACCATTTCCCTCAAATTTTCAAATAAGGAATACAAGGCACAGAGGTTAAGGACCTTGTATAAATGCAGCCAGCAAGTGGCCAATGCAGGATTCATACCCAGATCTGCTTTTCTCCTCATAAATGACTGATCATATATGAAGATAGATTTTACATAGTTTAACTATGTCCCCACTTCCCACAAAACATATACAATAAATAAAGTTAAGGAGCTAATAATATATGTGTACAAATACTAAACAGGAAGAAGTAAATAGATCTTGAAAATGAAAAACAAAATGGTAAGTGCACTCAGATGCTAGAGTTAGACTAGATCAGGTCCATGGAGGATAGCATTTGGCCTAAGCGTTGGAGGAAAGGTGAGTGTGAACATGCAGAAAGGTGAGGTCAAGGAAAGCTAGGGGAATGGTGAAGCAGAAAAGAATGGGATTCCATCCAAGAACACTGAAATATTGTTGAGGTGCAGCATTGGATAATGAAAGGCAATAACGTACAGGTCCTAGGTTATGGAGAACTTGATTTCCAGGCTAAGAGATTTGAACTTTGGTTACTAGGAAAAGCAAGCCCTGAAGCTTTTGCACAGAAAAGTGATATTAGAATTATATATGATTTAGCATATATTTACATAAACTAAATATAATTTTTAATTAAACATTAATTTTATACCTTCTGATACTAAATGTAAATACTATCTAATACTATTAAATATTTAATGCTATTAAATGATACTTAATACTAAATTTAATTACTATTCAGTACTAGTGTAAAAAAATGGAAGTAGGGGCCGGCCCGGTGGCTCAGGCGGTTAGAGCTCTATGTTCCTAAAAACAAAGGCTGCCAGTTCGATTCCCACATGGGCCAGTGGGCTCTCAACCACAAGGTTGCCAGTTCAACAACCCGAGTCCTGCAAGGGATGGTGGGCTCCGCCCCCTGCAACTAAGATTGAACACGGCACCTTGAGCTGAGCTGCTGCTGAGCTCCCAGGTTGCCGGTTAGACTCCCTCAAGGGATGGTGGGCTCCGCCCCCTGCAACTAGTAACAGGCAACTCGACCTGGAGCTGAGCTGCACCTTCCACAACTAAGATTGAAAGGACAACAACTTGACTTGGAAAAAAAGTCCTGGAAGTACACACTGTTCCCCAATAAAGTCCTGTTCCCCTTCCCCAATAAAATCTTAAAAAAAAAAAAAAAAAAAATGGAAGTATACAAGCAGAAAAAAAAAGTCAAACTCCCACTTCCTACTAGCAATCACTTTCACATGAGGGCATATGTTCATTTTATTTTATTATGCACTTTACAACTTTTATTGTACTGATGATGCATATTTATTGTAAAATATCCTAAAATGCATGTTACTCCAATACAACCACCCAGAGTTGACCATTGTGACAGATAGATAGATAGATAGATAGATAGATAGATAGATAGATGTTTGTCACTAGGAAAGACGTGCTATAAATAGTTTGGTATAAAGATTTTTCATTTTCGAAAACATTTTAAACATCGTCCATGTCAAGATTTAAACAACTGTTTTAATAGGTGAATATATCCCATCCATGAATGTGCCATAATCATAGCTCGTAAGTTTATTGAGAAAAAGAATGCGCAGGATATAATTCCAAATATAAAACACTGGTTAACAACTTTTGTATTCAAAAAGAGGAGATTGGTTAAATAAATTTTTTTGAATGGGAGAGAGTTGCATTTTATAATGGCATAGGAAAAGGAGCAAATATAGAAAGAAATGTTTATGTTGGGAAGGTTTGGATTGGTCTAAGGTACAACAGGGGAGCGTTTCAAATTGTGACAAAGAGGAGTCAGTCAAATAAGCCTGGAAAATTTTTCATGAGGAAGGAAAGGGAGGGAATATGGGCGACTAGTACAAGGAAGATTTGAGAGAACGTGGGGACTGCCTAGATATAGGTGATAAGAAAAACAGCAGGTCAAAGAAAATTCTGATGCCAACTCCAAAAGACACTACAGACTTCTATCAAAATTGGATAAAACTCCCAATATGGTCTCACACATGTTCTTGCCAATCCGTGACATTTAGACTAAATTCTAACTGCATCAAAAGATTTGGCCAGACAAAACTAAAGCTGTGAATTTTTAAACCATGCCAATGATCATGCTTTCGATATTATCAAAATAAACCTATCTTCAAGACACACAGTATCTAGTTTTATCTCGTTCTTTATATACCAATATTTTGATCCTAATTAGAAGCAGTGGTGGGCTGCAGGCGAAAAACAAATGGCACCTTGGCTTTCAGCTTGGCAATCCTTTAGCATTTATTTGGAATGCTGCATCATTTAGTACTTAGGGCCCAGTGCTGTTTAGACTTCTCCCAATGAATTGCTTTAAGGTTTAAAAAATTTCTCAGACTATAGTGATGAGAGGGAAACTTTCTTTATTGGGCTTTGTCATTCTCTGCGTTGTTTTTCTATTGTTATGACCACCAAATACACTCTAATCATCCTTAAAAGTCATGAGAGATACTTATCCTTAATTTGCCATTAACAACAATTTTTCTCTACATTTTCCCCTATTAAATTCAGGATAATCTATAAATCCATAGTTTTCAAAGAGGAGTCTCCAGACCCAGAGCATCAGTGTCGCATGAAAACTTGTTAGAAATGCAGATTTTTGGTCTCCACCGCAAATCTTCTCAAGCAGAAACTCTGGGAATGGAGCCCAGTGATCTGTGTTTTAACAAGCTAAGCAATTCTGATGCCTGCCAAAGTCTGAGAACCATTTCCATAAAGAGTGAAAACTAGCATCAGGAGACCACAGTTAAAGATTATGCTTCCAGTGCACCTAGGCCAGTACCTAATACTCAGTACTCAGTGCAGGTACTCAATTAGGTGTCGTGTGAGTCAATGATGTTGCTTTTACTGAGCCCTTCAGTCATGTCCCTGAGAAAACACTGTGCTCAAAATCTGTCTGTTCTTTGTTGTAGTTAAAATCAAAGTAATAAAACGATTGTCTGGCATGTTGTTTAAAAAAATAAGGTTAACTTCAATTATTTTTTATAACAAGCCTGACATCGCCAATGCCTATGGAGGCCCACATTAAACACTTTTATTATCCGCAGCCAATTCTCATTTTTTTCTGTCACTGAAACTCTCTATTCTTCCCAAAAGCTAAATGTGTGTAGATTTGGGTGCCTGCATGAAACAGTCAGAGGACCTTCTCCACTATCCTGAATAGCAGGGAAATTCGTAACACGGTCTGTGGAATTCCAGCTTAGTCAGAGAACTAAACCTTCTCTTCATACACTCATCTCCACCCAAGTATACAATTTCTTTCCCGCCTCTGTATTCAGAGCACTTACAGGTGTCCAGGTCTTTCTGTTATCTTCAGGGAATACAAGTGAGACAGCCACACTTCCGCTCCCTGGTTACAGGATTATAAAAGCCTTCCTCTCCCTCTCATTTTCAGGAAGCACATTTGTTTACTCCTTTTCGCTCAGGTCTAAAACATCCCTTTCTCCCTTACCCTAGATTAGAAAAGGAAAAGAAAGAAAATGTATACATATGAGTATGTGTATGTGAGCATCAGGTAGACCAAAAACATAAGAAACTGAGAACCTGTTCTTGGACTCCAGCTCCCTGGGGCCATGGAGGATATAAAGAGGGAGCAGAGATGGGAAGGAAAGGAGATTTAAATTATATATATTTTTTGAGAGATTCTTGCTTTGTCTCTACTCCACTCTTTGTGTATAGGGTAGGCGATATTCTATGTAACCTCCAGCCTAGTGGGGCTTCAAGGAAACCACTCGGAGCCTTGAAATATATTCCCTATATCTGGGGGACAGAGAAGTCTGATGCCTGGCTCATGCCAGAGAGAGACTTCATCACAGATTAGTGCTGATAACAAATAAGGCTTTGGTCCTATCACCTCCCAGGAAACCTAAAGGGGATAAATGCCAAGACTAGGTGTGTGTATCCTAATTCTAAGTGCCTATTCTTATTCTATAGGTTAGGGTATAATTTGAAACAATAAATAAATACCATTTTTCCTTTCAAGTATCAAAACAATATCAGACTGCTTAAGAATAATTTTGGATATAACATCTCCCTCTCCTCTGAAAAGAACTAAATGCATATATTGAAAACATGTTCAATAATACTGTTTATTATATTTTTAAAATTAATTGGAGTTTATATTTTAATGACTTTAGAATATGAGATCACTTTGCATGAAAAATATTCACCTTAATCTACAAATTGATTTTGTAAACAAAGATTTACTTTCCACTTGGCAATGTCATAGCTTCCTTTTGTTTGACTAAGAACTTTTATTTAAAAAAAAAAAAAAATTTCAAATGACCAAATTAACATTTAAAAACTGCTCTCCTTTGCTCTTGGACAAATTGTAAAGGACAAGTTATTAAGCTTCAAGATTTCATTACCTTGTCCTCTGATGGCATTGAGTCTATCTGGATAAAAAGTATGTAGATCTCTTTGAGTCAAAATTGGAGGACTAGAATGGTAACCATATACATCATCTGTTAAAGTGCCTTTATTAATAAAAGATAAATATGCAATTAAAGTTTCTTCCTATATATTTTCTTTGTTCAAACCTTCAGTCTGTTTTTTAAAGATGGGTTATTTTTCTTCTTGTTGAGTTAAAAGAGTTATTTATATACTTTGGGTATATGTCCTTTATATTATAAGATAGGTGTTTTTTCAATTTTTTTCTCCCAGCTTTTGGCTTGTTTTCCATTTAAACAGAAATCATTCAAGAGAAGAAATTTTATGTTTTTATGAAGTTCAATTTGTCTCTTTTTTTTTCTTTTGTGGTTCATGTTTTCGGTCATATCTAAGAAATCTTGGCCTAATGAAAGGTCAAAGGATTTTTTTTCCCTATGTTTCCGTCTAGAAGTTTTATAAATTCAGGTTTTACTTTTAGATATATAGTACACTTTTGAGGTTTTCAAAATTATACTATAAGTTCATTTTTTGAAAGTCTAATTGTTTCAGTATCATTTCTTAGAAAGACTATTCTTTTTCCATTAAATAAACTTGGCACCTTTGTTTAAAAAAAAACAATTGACTATATGTGTATGGTTCTATTTCCAGACATTTTTACTCCATTGACTTATTTGTCGATCCTATGCCCATATTAAATTGGCTTTGTTACTCATATTTATAGTATAAATCTTTAGATCATGTAGTATGATGTAGTATGAATTCTCCAGCTTTGTTTTACATTGTCAAAATTTCTTTGGCTATTCTGGGTACTTTGCTTTCTATATACATTTTAAAATACATTTTACAGTTTCTATAGAAAAGCTTGTTGAGTTTTTGATTAGGACTCTGCTGAATATAGGTCAATTTGGGGAGAATCTACATCTTAATAATTTTGATTCCTCTGGTCCATGAACAAGATATATTTCCATTTAGTTAGATGTTCTTTGATTTCTCCCATTAATGATTTACAGTTTTCATCATATAAATCTTATATATATTTTGTTAGCTTGATCCCTATGTATTTTATATTTTAATGAAATTGTAATGGTACCGTTTTATTAATTTCAATTTTTAATTTTCCATTGTCAGTATAGAGAAATGCAATTAATTTTTGTACATTGACCTTTTATCTTTTGACCTTGTTAAACTCACTTATTAGTTTTAGTATCGTTTTTCATAGATTTTAGGAGGATTTCCTATTTAGACAATCATGTCACCAGTAAATAAAAATATTATTTCTTCCTTTCCAATCTACTTTTATTTCTTTATCTTACCGACCACACTGGCTAGGACCTCCAGTACAATGTTGAATAGGAATGATGAGAGCAGACACTTTGCATTGTCTCCAACTCTTGGGTAAAGGCATTCAGTCTTTCACCATTAAGGTATTAGTTGTAGGCTTTTATATTTATATCCTTTTTCAAATTGGGGAAATTCCTTTCTGTTCCTCATTTTCTGAGAGTTATTTTATGATAGAATATGAAGTGTATTTACTGTATCTATTCACATGATCACGTTTTTTCTTTTTTAGCTTATTGATATGATGATTTACATTCACTGATATTTTTTTAATGTTGGACTAACCTAGCTGCTTTTAAAGACCCTCCACCATACAATCTCACTCCATATAGTCAACCATATTTGCACAAGGTGCAATCACAAACCCTAAGCTGTGGTACCTCGTTATCTTGCTTGACTGATGCTCATCCTTTGACCCACAGTGCTCTTTTCCCTTCACCTATCTGGAACACTGTCTGCCTTCAAGGTCTAATTCTACTTCCTCCATGAACCTTCCTCGAGTTATCTAAATTCCCTCTTCATGGGCCAATCATTTGGACATGAGCACTCTTCCAATCCATTTTTTATTAGCAAGAAGCCATGTCAAGGAGAGGGAGAAGTTGCTGGGGTCAGTGGATGGAGATAATAGTCAATGGAGGAGAATACTGGGAAGACAGGGTAGCATAATATCTGAGTATCACAATTGGTATTTTTCTCCTAGTACAATAACACAGGGAATTTCTTGTTCTAGTTCTGGGGAGATTCCAGTCATGTTATGCTCATAGATAATCCTCCTCCCACCCTTACTGCTCTTGGAACAATTCTGGAAAACTGTGCTCATTTCTTTTTGATAAACTGCAAAGATAAAGAGAACCTCCTGTTTCTCTGAAAATCCTTTGTAAAAATATGGATAAAGGAATAAGATAAAATGGTACGTTTATTTATTCAATAAATGCTACCCACTGTTAAGCTTTGTAGGGGATACAAAAATAAAACCTATTTGACATCTCTAAATTTATATTACCCGTAACATGCTGTATATTATTCTTCCTTGTGTTGAAATCCCTATTTCTTTGTAGTCCGCTACCCCAGACACACACACTCAGCTGCTATTCAATAGACAAATACTAAAACACAAGATGACATAAACATATAATTAACTTCAATTTAGCACTATTTTGCATAGTTTTACACGACCAGTTTCATTATCAAACAATTACGGAATATAATCCTTAATATGTAAAAATCATTTTGAATATTTTCTTATCTTTGAAGAGCAAACCCATTAACATATAGAAAACTAGTTTTCATTAAAAATTAAAAATTAAAACATCTCGGTTAAAGCCAGCTTTTAGAATTAAAACTGTATGGGATCTCTAAACAATGCAGCTTTTGGCACTGTCAGGATGAACTGTAATGAAACTGGCACTTGTTTTCATGGAAGTCTTTTGCCACCTAGGCTTTTGGACATTTTCAGTTTTGGCCTTAATAACACTCTCCAGATGATTATTAAATTACCTGGGTAAGAAACTGAAAATTGCTAAATATTCCTTTTTGAAATGTATTTGTCTTAGTGTGGCAACCAATAGAAAGTAACTGTCTGGGTAAACAGAAATTGCCAAATGTTGGATTCACACTATCTCCCACACATACACACTCGATCATAATCTTAAAACACAATAGTAAAACTTTGGTGATTTCCATGATCCAAGATGAAAAACAAAGAAGAAAGTCTTATACTGTAAATGACAGTGGGGATTTTTCTCCCTTATATTAGAACTCAGCTAATTAAAGTTCAGCTGGGATTTATAGCATTCAATGGTCAAAATCAAATGTATAACTTGAACTACAAACAAAAGTCAATTGCAACAGAAATTATAGATTAGAATAATCCCAATTTTACGTGTTACCCACCATCACATTCCTTCTGTGTGCAAGTCTTAATTCTACCTTGAATAATTTATAATGAAAGCCATCTGCTTAAGAAAGTCTGTGTATTCCCCCTTTCTTATATTCTCTGATACTCTGATTTTTGGTATGTTTTTCTAGCTAAGGCTGGTCAACTTAAAGTAAATAATTTATTGTTTTTAGTTAAGATGTGATGGTAGAAGAATAAACATCATGAAATAGTTTATAAAAGGAATGTTTATAAAGCCTACAGCTATGTGAAGTCTTCTCGAAGAAGAGTTCTATAAATCACTCATGAAAACCAGTATAGACCATCCAGAGTATTTGAGCTGAGAGGGAATGTAGGAAGTATCCAGAGGGAAGAAGAGTACGATACCTTGTTCACCTTTGGGCAGCTCCTGCAGAGCCATACCACTCTGAGGAACTAATCTCCACAAACTCACAGAAGTCTTCCCTCTGTATATCCCCGGATCCCTTTGTCCCTCTTCATACCCTCCCCTTTGTAAGGTGTGTTTGCAGTATTATTTGAGAATATTCAGTTCTCCTATAGAAGAGAAGCAAATGGAGTCAATGAAACTCATACGAAACATTAAATATTGATAGTAAGTATACAAGTAACTTGTGAGACACAGGAGAATCTCATAATATGTGTTAAGCACAGATAGTAAGTTTATAACCTCTGAGGTTAGACATCAATAAAATAAACAGAGCGTAAGTGATAAACATTATGTGGGGATGGAAAGACCAAAGGCACCAAATAATCGTACGGCACATGAGACACCAAAACTTTATGTTCTACTAAATATTTATGAGGCAAAAGAGATGTCAAATATTCATGAAACTTTAATGTGTCCCACCCATTGGTGACACCCGTTCTGGCCTGAGACATGCAGATAAAATCTACAACTGCTCACTCAGCAACCTACAGCTGTGGCCAGACATGCTTGCCTGTGTCTCTTCTACAGCACAAACATTTATTGACTCAGGCACCTTCCACTGGCTGAGTGCCTTGCTCACTCTCAACTCTAGTCCTTGTAATTACACTGATGGTGGGGTTGGCCGATAAGGCTGAGAGAAAGACAAGACATAGGAACAAAACTGTGTAATGTAAAATTCACATAGTGTGGTCCTAACCTTCTTCCCTTTTCTAAGTATGTTCACCTACCCCATGTCTTTTCCTTACTTCTCACTCTGTTTTATGTTGATTCAATAAACCACAAGCTTTGATGATTTTAGTTTCTGAGTCTTTCTGTTCTGTGGCCTGTGGGAAAGCTTCTCTTACTGTGTACTTGCAGGTTTCATTGCAACAAGGCAATTTCCCATATGAACGCCCATCCCTGCCACCGCCAGTGCTGACTCTCAGCCTTGCAGTCCTGGTTGGTGAGGAATGACAGAAAGCTCGAGATGATGCTGTTAGAACTTCTTGCTGGCACCTAAGTCTAAACAGTGAAGTGCCTCCCTATACTTGAGATTTTTTTTTATGTGAGTAGGTTAATTTTCCTTACATAACCTCCCATTTTTTCTGACCTTTAGGTTGCCAGTTTTCCACTGTATTAGTTATATCATAATTTTTCTATTTTAGACCATTATTGGAAATTTTTTTACGTTAGTCAGTATTGCTCCCACTCCTGCCCTCAGTCACCCAGTTTCCTTCTCCATAAACACCAAATATTTTCAGTTTTTGAATAGAAGAAAGGAGATAAAATAGAATGATACAAGTCACTCAAAATTTTTATACTACTTGCAATTCTCGTGAGGAAAGAGGAATTTCTCAAGGAAATAATTTAACCAATATCCACCAAGAAAATATTTTAATAATTTTATTATTAATAAGAAAATAATTATAAAAATACTTAAAAGGTTTTTGGTACTTTGCATTATATAAAGGAATTTTCAAATTATATTTTTGATACTCACTGAAACGCCTTGCGAAATAAGTATAATAATAGTAGATGTGTGATCACAGGCAAGTTGCTTAACTTCTCTGTGCTTCAGTTTCCTCATCCCGTTAAAATACAAATACAAATAGTACTTATCTTGTAAGGCTGTTGTAAGTATTAAAATAACGCATGCATGTAAAGTGCTTTCAGTAAATGCCTAGCACTTAATCATTTTAATAACTTTTGTAAATTGTTCATGTCCTTTTTTGATTTCTCTATGACACGTTCATCTTTTTTTTTTTAATGTTGCAAGGATTCACTATTTATAAAAGATGTAAACGAGTTGTAAAGATAATACTTAGAATGGACTTTACTGAACTCTTGCCATGTTCCAGGCATTCTGCAAAGTACTGTATCTAGGTAATCTCATTTACTCAAAACAGTTTTATGAATAGATATGTTATTATTGCTCTTTAAAAAACAAGAAAATGGAGATTTATTATGTTTAATTAGGTCACACAGCTATATAGTTAAATCTTAAACTAATGCATTTATTCATTTGTCTCTAAAGTCCATAATGTTAATATTGTGCTTTAGTGCCCTTTTTCAAAACTTCTTAAAATATTTCCCCACTGTATAATTGGCCTTTCAGCTTTGTTTATGTTAATTATAACACAGAAACATTTCATTTTTACATATTAATAACTAAAATTGTTTCGAATTTTATTTTATTACTTTCATAGTTAAAAAGTCATTTCCCAGACCAAGATAAGATGTTCTGCAATATTTTCTAGTTGCTTTAGAGTACTTTTCTTTTATTTGCATTTAATTCATTGATCAATTTAGTATTTTAGTATTCACTTTTGTTTTGAATATGGGGTTAGGCATAACTTTATTTTTGCCCCAAATAATTAGCTAATTTTTCCAGCACTGTTTAATGCATAATTCTTTCTTTTACTAATATGAGAATTTACTGTAATCACACAAACTGAAATTGCATTCTTGCTTATAAATTTGAATTATGGGAATTGGAAAACATACACTACTATGATGTTAGTAAAGCATCACTTTGTATAGGAAATTTAATGCCTGCACTCTAAATTAAAATTCTCTCAAGAATATGCTAATTCCAAAAACAGAAGTAGAAAAAATGATAGACCATCTGTGACCCCGTGTTGCATAATCTGATGGTGGCACCTGTAGCACAGCATTGCGTATTCTAGTAAATGATGACTCTGGTCTGTGCAGCCTGATCTGTGAAGCAGCAATGGTAACTCAGACGGGTGGGTTAGTTTGGGCTCCCCCAGAAGATGCTTCCTCCACCCCCAAAGATCTAAGTGGAGGTACTTTATTTGGGAGATTATCTGCGGAAACACTGATAGGGGAATGGGGAATTGAAAGATAAAGGGAAAATGAAGAAAAAAGAGTGGCCTATCAAAGTCTACCACTGTGGGCAACTGGATTTTAAGTCTGAGTGGGTGTAGATCTCAGTCCTAGGAGATGTCTAACCGAGGGATGAGGAAGCTGGAGATTTTTTTTTAAGTATGTGTGTGTGTGTGTGTGTGTGTGTGTGTGTGTGTGTGTGTGTAGTAATATTTTGAATATAACTGCCTTTTTTTTACCAATTGCATTTTTTTCTTTTTACCCCTTTCATCCATTCCTCCCACCCCCAAGCCTTGTCTCGCAAACACCAATCTGTTCTCTGTATCTATGAGCTTGTATTTTTTTCTTGTTTTAAGACTCCAATATAAGAGACCATGGGTATTTGTCTTTCTCTAGTACTCTGACTTATTTCACTCTAGCATAAGGCCCTCAAGGTCCATCCATGTTGCTGCAAATGGCAAGATTTCTTTCTTCTTTATGGTTTACTAATATTCCAATACACACACACACACACACACACGCACGCACGCACATACACCTTTTACCCATTCACCCATCAATAGACACTTAGGTTGTTTCCATATCTTGGCTGAACATGAAGGTGAACATGGGGTGTTGATCCACTAACACGGGGGTGAATATCTTTTTGAGTTAGTGTTTTCATTTTGTTCAAATAAATACCCCAAAGTGAAGCTGATGGAGTATATAGTAGTTATATTTCAAATTTTTTTAGAAACCACCACGCTGTTTTCCATAGTGGCTGTACCAATTTACATTCCCACAAACAGTGTACAAGAGTTCCCTCTCCACATGCTCACCTACACTTCTTATTTTCGTCTTTTTGATAACAGCCATTCTAACAGGTGTGAGGTGATAGCTCACTGTGGTTTTGATTTGCATTTCCCTGATGATTACAGATGTTGAGCATCTTTTCATGTACTTCTTGTCCATCTGTATTTCTTTTCTGGAAAAATGTCTATTCAGATCTTCTTCTCATTTTTTAATCAGGTTGTTTACTTTTTGCTATTGAGTTGTATGAGTTCTTTATATATTTTGGATATTAACCCCTTATCAGATATATGATTTGCAAACATTTTTCTCCCATTCAGTAGGTTGTCTTTCATTTTGTTGATGATTTCCTTTCCTATGCAGAAGCTTTTTAGTATGATGTAGTCCCACTTATTTATTTTTGCTTCTGTTCAGTTGCTTTTACTTTTGGTGTCAGATTCAAAAAATCATCACCAAGACTTACGTGAAGGAGCTTACCACCTATGTTTTCTTCTAGGAGTTTTATGGTTTCAGATGTTATATTCAAGTTTTTAATCCATTTTAAGTTAATTTTTGTGTATGTTGTAAGACAGTGGTTGAGTTTTATTCTTTTGCATGTGTCTGTGCAGTTTCCCAAATACTAGTTGTTGATGAGACTGTCTTCCACCCTTGTATGTTCTTGGTTCATTTATCATAAATTTATTGTCCATATATGTATGGGTTTATTACTGGGCTATCTATTCTGTTCCATCGATCTATGTGTCTGGTTTTAAGACAATTACATACTATTGTAATTACTATAACTTTGTAATACAGTTGCAAATCAGGAAGCGTGATGCCTCCAGCTTTGTACATCTTTCTCAAGATTGTTTTGGCTCTTCAGGGGCTTTTTGTGGTACCGTAGAAATTTTAGGATTATCTGTTCTATTTTTTTGAAGAATGCCATTAGAATTTTGATAGGGATTGTGCTGAATCTGTAGATTGCTTTGGGTAGAATAGGCATTTTAACAATATTGATTATTTCAATCCATGAGCAAGAAATATCTTTCCACTTATTTTTGTCTTCTTCAATTTCTTCATTAATGTCTTATAGTTTTTAATATACAGGTTTTTCACCTCCTTGGTTAAATTTAGTCCTAAGTATTTTATCCATTTTGATGCAATTGTAAATGAGATTGTTTTCTTTAGATCTTTTTCTGACAGTTCTATATAAGTGTATAGAAACACAACAGATTTTTATATATTGCATGTATGTCCTGAAACTTTATTGAATTTGTTTATTCTAACACACTTTTGATGGAGTACTTAGGATTTTTTATATATAATATTATGTCATATGCAAATGGTGCCAGTTTTACATCTTCGTTTCCAATTTGGATGCCTTTTATTTCTTTTTCTTGCCTAAATGCTCTGGATAAGACATTCAATACTATGTTGAATAGAAGTGGTAAGAGTGGATATTCTTGTCTTATTCCTGATCTCAGAGGAAAGGCTGTCAGCTTTTCACCACTGAATATGATGTTTGCTGTGAGCTTGTCATATATGGCTGTTTGTATGTTGAAGTACATTCTTGAGTCAGTTTAAGCCTGAATAAGTATAGACATCTTTCCTCAGAGATGTCCACCCTAGCGATGAAGGAGTTGGAGATCTTATGCAGCAACTCCCATCAGTTTATCACTGAAAGTTGCTGGCCTCGCTGCTAATTCTCCAGCACTCCCAGCCACTGTGGAGATGTACTTGGCTTCAACGGAGGACTGAGGAAAATATACTTCAATAGTGAGGCCTAGGGAATTGACATTTTCTGCTCACTCAGTAAATGGAAATGCCATAAGTCAGGATTCATCTTGAGTGAATTGCTGAATTAATGGGAAGTCTTCAGGAATGAGTTCCTTATGATTGCCATGAATGAAGTGATGATCTATCATCTATTTTAGGGTGATTATCTGACCTATTACACTGTCAATCTACTCTTGCACTACTGCAGTATTTTAATCAAGATAGTTATGCACTTTAGGGCAAATACCTCCATTTTATAATTTACTTCAGAATATTTTTAGCTAATTTCATTCTCCCAAATGAAATTCAGAATTTTGCATCAATTCCCATACCCACCCAAGAAAGAAATCCTATTAGTAATTACATTTGAATTTCAAAAATTAATTTAGTAAGAACTGACCTCTTTAGAAACAAATGTTTGTACAAATCTGCAAGTTCAATTCTTTTTTCATACCTCTCAATATGTTGTTGTAGCTTTAGTCACAGGCCACACAAATGTTTTGAAGAATTATGCCTGTATATGTTATAAGGTTTTCTTTTTTGCTATTCAATAAAATATACCCCACCCACTCCCTTCATTATATCTTTTAAGTAGATATACATTGAATATAAGAAAGTTATTGATTTTGTAAAAAATTTCCATTATAGTCAATCTACTTTTGAAATTCTAACCATTTATTATTTTCTTGTGCTAGCTAGTTTATAACCAAATCATTTGCAAAAAATATCATCTCTTCCACCTTCATAAAATTCTTTCATTAAACATTTGTTCCTTTGAATCTAAGCATCATCTCTAAGGCACAATATCCTTCTGAGAGACTAAAAACATATTTGGCTCTTATCAATCATTAGTAAGTTATCAGTGTGAATTCCCTAATCAGATCCTCTATAAGAGGACATTTAATTGAGATAATTAACAGGGAAGTGAGGGAATGTACTGGTAGAAAGAAATAGCTGGGGGTTGTTTCTAGGCCTCTGGAGGTAGGATATATGAACAAAGCTATTCATCTTGACTGGGGAAATACCAAAAACTGTCCTCTCTTCTGCATTCATGATTAGGGAAGGCCCTGCTCTCCAGTGGCCTTTCCACTTATCAACCTGGCCCTTTTCCAGGTCTCCATCTAGCTACTGCTTCCATTCTACTTGATGACAAGAAACAACAGAGTGAGAAATGCTTTCACAAGAAGCTTGGCTCAATACCCACACATTTTCTGAATTACCTAGGGCTGCATGCTTGGGATAGGAATAGTAGAATATTCTGGACTTGATTATTGCATAGCTGGATTATGAAGCATTTTGGTAAGTTTCCGGAAGTATGTTAGCATACACAAAAATAAAGAGCTCCATTATTCTAGGACCCTAAGATATTATTTTTTCCAAAAGTGCTGAAATTTAACATGATAAAGAGACAATCTCATGTAGAATATTAGCAACATTTTAAATAACTGTAAATAACTACCAGGAAGAAAGTCTCTATTTATAAATTCAAAACTTTTCTCTCACCAAGCATTGCATGTTTAAAAATAAGAAAGAAAGAAAAGAAGGGAAGGAGGGGAAAAAAAAGTGGAAGAAAGTCTTACATGGCTAGTAACTCAAGCGATTTTTCCAATGAAAGAATCAGATCTAACTCTATATTTTAATTTCTTTTTCTTTAATCAGTATGCCTTTCTGCAAACTATCTTCCAGAATATCTTTGAGGAAAAATGATTGTGGGGCTTCTCCAGATAGAAATACCTTTCTGAAAACTAGGAAAGTCTGAGAAAATTACTACCTTTAGGAAATATAAAGCCTTTGGGTGTGAAAAGACTGAAGTTCAAAACTTGTTTTCAGATCCAGTCAGCTAAGACTGTACAAAATCATTTGGGAATAACTTTCATTATTATCTTTTTTGGTAAACGAAATAAGATTAACACAGTTTAATATTCTGGAAATCATTAGGTAGAAAATGAAATATCCTAAAATGTAAAGCTAGAAGCACATATTTCTTAATTGAAGCTAAGACGTGAACACCATCTGTTATTTTCTTATCCAGCAAAGTCAAACCCTTAAAATCTCATATACTGTAACGTAGGTTAGGTCACTATAAAATAATAACAATAATATTATTATATAAGTATTTAATTATAAGCATTTAGATACAAAACTCAGTGACTAAATATCATCAAGTCTTAATTGAAGTTGGAATATATTAGTTTTTGAGTAACTTTTAATGGACCACTTCTTGTGCAAAATGTTGATTAACACAAAATAAGTCTGAATTTTAATCTTGATTTCCTTTTGAAAAATCAAATTAACTTACACAATGGATTTTAAATCAAAATGAAAGTTTTTTAGCATTTTTCCAAAAAATTGCCATATTCTCTATCACATAAAGTTATCTAACACTGTCAGTATTTTGTGCTGTCCTGGTAATTTATGTCACTCTTTGTATAATGAAAATAGATGTTGGATACTTGAAACTCTCAGAAATAGAAGAGGTCTTAAAAATGCATTTTGCTACCAGTCAGTACACGAGATGCATAGCAATGCCTTCGCCTTGTAGCTGGATTCATTACACACAAACACCATTTATGCCCCAGAATAACTTTACATTACATAAATACTCTAAAAATTCAAGTGCAATATCACATTTTCATCTTCTGTTCTTTACAAGGCCACTCTCCTACAATATTTTGGTTCCTCTTTGTTTAATAATGAATTTGTCTGGCCTTTGTCCCTGGTTACTGGGAGTTGATAGGAGGAGTGTCTTTGCTATTCATGCTGGGCCTTTGGAACCACTCTTGAGTTTATGCTAACGAGGTGGCAAATGGTGGTCCCTTTGATAGTTTATGCCAAAGAGAAGACTCAAGATGGGGGTTGGCCATGCCAGAAAAGACTAACCATGTGATCAGAGGGTTAGGGCTTTGAGCCAAGTGATATCTGCTCAACCTCTTAGGAGGAGAGAGGGACTGGAGACAGAGTTCAATCATGTGGCCAATGATTCCATCAATCCTGCGAATGCGATGAAACCCCAATGAAAACTCTGGACACCAAAGCTAGGTGAATCCTGGTTGGCAATACATATACTGTCATACACTGATGTGCTGGGAAGGTCACATGTCCTGACTCCACAGGGAGAGGACACTGAAGCTCACTCCATGCATCTCTCCCTTTGGCTGGAAATGATTTTTATCTTTTGCTATGATAAAACAATAATCATCTCTCTTTCCTGAGTTCTGTGAGTCATTCTAGCAAACTGTCATCCCTGAGGGGATAATGGGAACCCCAAAAGTGTTGCTAGCTTGTTAGAAGTGAGGGTGGCCCACAGTCCCCTTGCAGCTGGTGTCTGAAATAAGGGCAGTCTTGTGGAGGATGGTACTCATGATCTGGGAAATTAGATCTAGTTAGTGTCAGAAGCCACTGCAGGCCTTTCTTCATTGAAATCATGTCACATTCAGATGACATTCTTCTAAGAGCTTTCCATTCACTATTAGTGAGTCGACCTACAATGTTACAGCCAAACTGTAAGCTTGAGATACAATCTTTTTAAAATATAATTGGGTGAAAGAGGTTACAACTTTTACTGTCACTTTTTTCCTGTTATCTTCTTAGGGGACAGGGTGATGTTCTTACATCAGGATTAATTTCTCCAAGCCATGTTTCTGCACCATCTTAGTTCTGCTAAGTAACTATCCTAACTGCCCAAAGATTTTTTTTTAATAACCTTTACTTCTAAAAGAGGCCACATTCTTTAAAATGATTATCAGAATACACTTATTTAAAAAAATATTTTTTTCAATGAGTTAGCATTTTGCTAACTTATTAGATCAGCTCTATTTTGAAGGAGAAATTCTTCTGCCTGATAGTTAAAATAAATTTTTAACTATATTTTCTATTATTTTTATAAACAGATTTTAATTTGTATTCATACTATAGAGTAATAAACAAGTTAACAAATAGTCTGACGCTCTAGAATTACTCCATCTTTTTTCTCTGTTAGGGCACTCAGATTTTACCAAGGTGAGTATTCAAGTTATAATGGTCTCTGAAGTCTACATTAAACATCATATGTGAACTCATAGCTGCAAGAAGTGATTTCCTGTTGATGGGAAATGCACTAGATTCAATGTTCCTTAGTTACATAAAGGGTTCCCTTACCAAGGGATGTAGTGATAAAGAGAAGTCTTCTTAAGGAAGACTGTAATTGTAAGAAAAAAAAGAGATCCTGGCATTTCCCCCACTATTATCAAAGAAGTTCATGTGTCTTATTTCATTTATTGAGATGAAATTTCAAATGAGGAAATAGGATCAGAAAATGCAAATGTCTTTGATATGGGCACAAAGAGCAGCCTATCAGGAATGTTAGCAGAGCACAGAGTTCACTTACCCAATCCAAAATACAGTGTTGAAAGCTTTGCTTTCTGCTAAGTAAGAATGATGAACCTATGAGATTCGTGTACATGAACTGAATGACTATATTAGTAAATGTTTCTGTTATTCTCATGCTATTTTTGTGTCTGGTAACTTTGGTTACAACAAGGGTTTAAAAAATGAGGAACTGAGAAGCCAACACATACCCACTTTATAAAAACAATTTAATGTCGCACAATGTTTCATTTCTCAGGTGATAATTGACTTGAAGTAAGTACATAGCTGAGACATTATGATGAAGGTTATTTAAGGACAACTGTCTAAGAGGAGGAAAATGTGGAAGGCTGACTGAACCGTGGACCACGTGACTTTCCCATTTTATGGCTAGCTTTTCTTTTCTCCCAGCTTCCTTCTTAGGCAATAAGTTTTAAAGAAAATACAAATACACTCAAACCTCCTTTTTCTGCCCAGCTGACTTTTACTTCGGTCATAACTGTATCCTACTGGCAGAACACTCTAGGGAAACACAATCAAAAGGCCCAATATTTGAGCATATTTATCTCCCTTTAGTGAAAGAAATTTCAATATGCCCAAGGTAAACCTCAATCTCTGTGCTTAGTGTTTATTGTGTCTCCTAGGCTATATTCCTAGTTGGTTTGTTTGCTCATTGAAATCCTTCTTTGTTCACCAAAGAAGTCGAGACACTTTAAAATCAGAGTGTGCTCAATAATAGTAATTATATAATATGCATAAAATGAGAGAATCTGGACAGACAGCAATGTAAACAGACAACCTAGACCAAATTTATTAATTTGTAGATCACTTTAGCTTCTTCAGTTGGGTTTCTGAGTTTCTAGGTGAAGTAAAAGGGGAATATAATCACTCAATTCTGCTTCTGCAGAAAGAGGTAATTAGTCAGGTTCTTTAGACAGGAGACTTCTAGGCAGAGATTTGCGTTCAGGAAGCTTACTACGGAGGGCTCTTGGGATTAACTCCTTTGGGGGAGCGATGGAAGTCTGATGGGCAGAGAGAGGAGTTGGGCTATGAAGTCAACAAAGGCTCCCCTACAGGGAGGACTGAAGCTGGGTGGCTCTGCAGTTGTTTCACTTGGATAACACAAGCCGTTATACCTCTCACCCAACCCTCTCCCCAGATTGGGCGGTCATGGATACAGGCTGTTTCTGAGAAGGGGAGTAATGTTGGGCCAGGTGGCTCTCTTCAGCAGAGAGAAATCAGGGGTGGGTGGGAAAGGTCTTAGCTGCAAGTCATCAGCTGTCAATTCTCCCAGGAGCTTTGTTGTGCATGTTTCATACTGAAGACTGTGGATTTGGGCTGCACCCCTAACTTACAAACGAAAGAAAACAAGATTACTCTCTCTGGGAAAGTAAAATTATTCCAAAACAGGATGAAAAATATATTAGTTTTCATTATTGGGTATATAGAAAACTGAGTAATATGATGGAAAAAATTCTCATCAACAGTCCTCCAGGAAACACGGTTAACAGATTTCATGGGGCTGTTTTCTATTGTATTTTTGATAAGAGAATAACATTAAAATGCCTCTCCATGAAAATGATTGTGTAAGGGGCTAACCAGAAACAACCCTGGGACCCAGTCTTCTCTGGTGGTCCAGCTTCATTCATTTGTTCCTTTATTCAACAAGTGTTTACTGAGTGCCTACTAGGTGCCAGGATTTAGGCTAGGCATAAGAAATATTATGATATGGGAAAGACACCACAGAGATTACAGATTTTAATCAAAAGAATCACATGGACAAATGTGAAATCACACTTTTGATAACTGCACATCAAGAGAGGCTCACTCTCCAGTGGTATCAAAGATTCTAATAGTAGAAAATGACCTGGTTATAGAGGTCAGAGATGCTTCCGTGAGGAAGTGATCATTTTTCCAAAGGTTGATGGGCGAGTAGGAGCTAGCCAACAGAAGCAGAAAGGGACAAGCAACCTGGTATTAGAAAGGCCCATCTGCCTGCCCTGGTATGGCTCGAGGGCAGGCAGATGCTGAGGGAGAACTTGGAAGAAGATGAGACTGTAGAGTTAGGAAAAGGCAGTCCAAGCAGAGCCTTAAAGATTACATTAAGGAATGTGGTCTTCATCTTAAGAAGAATAGGAAAATCACTCAAATGTTTAACACAAAAGGACTGCGTGGGGAGGTACTTCTGATGAGATTCATTGGGAAGATGTATTAGTTTTCTATGGGTGCTATAAAAAATTAGCACAAACTTAGTGACTTAAACCATGCAAATGTATTAGCTTAAAGTTCTATTGCTCCAAAGTATATAAAGGGTCTCATTGGGCTAAAATCAAGTTGCCGACAGGGGTGAACTTCTCTCTGGAGGCTCTAGGGTAGGATCTGCTTCCTTGCCTTTTCTAGCTTCTAGAGGTTGCCTACATTCCTTGGCTCAGGTCCCCTTACCATCTTCAAAGCTAGCAATGGCTGGTCAAGTCTTTCTCACATTACATCCCTCTGCTACTGACTCTTGAGCATCCCTGTTCTACACTTACAGACCCTTTGATTATACTGGGTCCACCCAGATCGTCCAGGATAATCTCCCCATCTCAGGCCAACCTTAATTCTATCTGCAGCCTGAATTCCCCTTTGCTTTACAACCTAATATAGTCACCCCAGAGACAATAAGATAGACATCTTTGGGAACTGCCATTGCGGGGACCAAAGTGTAGACAGGTGGAGAGGCTATCGGAGTTGGTAGTGGTCAATATGGAGAGCTGTGGACAGATTTGAAAGTCACTTAGGAACAAAAACTAAGATGACTAGATCATGACTGTCCTAGGAATGAGATCTATAGAAGGAACAAGACAGGACACCTGAATGTACTCATTCATTATCCATGTTTCTTTGTGTTCAGATACTTGGTGAACAGATACTGTTCTAGTTGCTGGGGATAGAGCCCTGAGCAATTCATAAAAGCCCCTGCCTTCATGGAGCTTACTTTCAAGACGAGCCGCTTAGGTCAAGAATTATCTATAAATATCCTTTTTCTCAGGCAGACATTTGATGGGTGCTAAATAGAGAGATACTTCCTTCTGATACGGATATGATTCACACCTTACCCCGTGTTCTTTGTCGGCTGCAGACACAGGCTACCTGAATTTTAATTACAGTTTTGATATGAGTGTATACCTGTATGTTAAAACAGGAAATTGTGCGGTTTAAGCAAATATTGTCCTCAATTTGCCAGAGTTGAATTCTTCATCTTTCTAAGAGATATGGAAATTTGCTACCAACTTGTTTCTTAATTCTGATTGTCACATGGCATATGAAAGTTTTAGGAGAACTAAAAGATGTCTTTTGATATTCACACTAAAGAGTAACACATTATACCAGCATGCTCAGATTTTTTATCATAGCAGAAATATTTTATACCTTGTAGGACTTGTCTACTTTCATAGTCTTTTTTAAATAAGAAATTCCCCTTATAGATTTTGAGAGTAAGAGCAAATAGAAATTATCTTTGACTAGAAAGTAGTTACCTGGTTGAAAAGGGTGAAATAGCACTAAATAAAAGGTTTTCTGCAGTACTGAATGTCTTCTAGGTTATCTAATGCTTGTATTTTATATTGCATGATTTAGTCCTTAGCTATTAAAGCAGATATGGGATTAGTTTCGTACATGTGGGGACAGAGCCCCCGAGAGCAGTTTCTAGGCTCTCGCCCTCATGTGGAAAGGTGCTGGCTCAGGTAGTAAATGGCCATCAACTATGATTGGATGGCCATCAGCTGTGGCTAGTTGGCCATTAGCTGTAACCAGTGAGCCATTGGCCACTAATATAACTGCTGTGGCTACGCTAGCAGAAAAAATGGGAGCTAGCAAGAAAATGGTGGCTGAGCTAGCAAGAGCGGATTGCAGTTAGCACAGTGGATAGCGGCTAGCAGGTGAGGTTGGTTGGCAGAGAGAAGTGGTTGCGGACAGTGTCGCTCCTGCTTCCTGTTTCTCCAACCCAGCCGCCAGCAAGAATATAGTGATATGACACCCCTACCTATGGCTCCATGGGTGTTCCTTTTTGGCCTCGCCATATCCTGTGTTCTTATGGGGGGAGCGGGACCAGAGACCCTGCCTGTCACCTTGCATGACAGTACATATCACTAACCCTTTTCCTTTTAACTAAATAATCCTGTTATAAATTAAGAAATACTTAACAGCAGGTTGCATACTTGCATTTATCAAGTTTTATAAACTAAAAATATCTAACCTCTAATTTAAGCAGTATTATTTTTGCTTCTCTCCTTTTTGAAAAACATTTATCGAAAAATATCAAAACTGACATCAGCTTCTGAAAGCAAGGAAGACTGGAGAGGCAACTCCTACATCTTACAAGTTTACCCCCATATGCAGTTTTAGATAGTTGCCAAAACTTTCAAACAGAGTCACTAGGACTAAAATTATACAAAACCATTAAGTCCCATGCCTTTTCCTGCATGGAGTTTATAGTTCTCTGGCAATATATTTCTAGGAATTTGTTTGTTAGCTATAAATGATATGGGAAAACTACGTTTTTTTCTTCAGAAAATCATTTATGGGAATTAATCCAAACAAAAATGTGAAATCTGTTCATCAAACGTTTTAAACACAAACACCCACACCCACACACACATCAGATGTTTTAGTTTAACATGAATCATGGAGAACTAATTGTGGCAAATGGTCCTAAACATTTGTCTTTCTTAGAGGACCAGCTGGCTTAAACATTTACCTCATAATTTTCAATTGCTCATTTCTATTTTTCAAAAGTAAACTGGTGTCTAAATGTGCAATGAGCTGGGAAAAATAGAGACTGGCTTTTACATAGGTGGGGCAGTGTTCTTTTCTGGAATCATTTACAATTAGTTAGCCATTCATAAGAATGGGTATCAATGAATATGACAAGAGCAATGCAGATGCTGTTCAAATCCCATATATACGCCTCACCTTAAATGTTATCACAGTACCATGGAATACAGAATAGCATCGGTAGGACGGCGTAAAGAACCAGCATTCTTGTAAGAATAGGTGAAATTCATTCCTTGGAGGAGAGAGGACGGGTTAGAGCAATCTTCATGTACACCCATGTTATAGTAGCACTATTCATAATAACCCAAAGGTCGAAGTAACACAAATGCCCATCGACAGATGAACAGATAAATGTGGTGTATACACACACAATGGAAGAGTATTCAGCCTTAAAAATGAAGGAAATTCTGCTATATACTGCATTATGGATCAATTTTAAAAACGTTATGCTAAGTAAAATAAGCCATTTACAAAAACACAAATACATTATGATTCCACTTATATGAGGTATCTAAAATAGTCAAATTCATAGACATAGAAAGTAGAATGGTGGTTACCAGGGGCTAGGGATAGGGAGAAATGGGCAGTTGTTGTTTAATGTGTACAGCGTTTCAGTTTTGCAAGATGAAAAACTTCTGGAGATTGGTGTTTCACAGAAATATGAATATATTTATCATTAATGAACTGTATGCTTAGAAACGATTAAAATGGTAACTTTCATGTTATGTGTTTTTTACCACAACTTTCAAAAAAGAAGGCTTCAGAGAAGATCATTTGAATTGAACAATAATATGAATGATTACAGTAAGTTCACAGGAGTAGGGAACAATTCTAGGGAATCTTAAACCAAGAGAATACCTTAAGAAAAGAGATAGGATTGGGAAGGTACAGAATAGTCACACCTCAGCAACTAGTTCAGGGTGGGACATACTCCATTGAGTCAAACTCTGAGACTATGGTGGACATATATTTGCCTGCACAATACCACCTCCCAGCTTTAAATGACTTACCCCCCACACACACACACTTTTCCATTTAATCTTCCTCAATTCATACGGTTTGGGTAGAATTAATCCCAGGTTTCAATAATCAAAGTATCCCTTCCCCCGAAACAATCCACATATAGGAATAGGAATGGGCCATTTAGACTGCTCTCTAGGATTCTATTGGCACTATCAGAGAAAGAGACTCTCTTCCATTTATATTTAAGATTTAAGGACCATGGAGACCTGGAGATGCCCCTGGATATCTTCTCCCAGGTAGAGAATTCTACGGAAAATATATAGAAAAATCAGAGTTGAATTTTTTAATTTTTTTTAAATAAATTAAGAACTAGAGTGGGGGGAGGAAGGGAGGGAGGGAGATAGTGAAGGAGGGAGGGAGGGAGGAAAACTTCATAGCTGACAATATTGTTTGAACATTTGAATCTACCTACGCCTTGAATCAGAAAAACCCTAGACTGCCCTGTTTTGTTAACCCAAAAATTCCCTTCTTTGGCATGAGCTGGTTAAGATGAGTTTTTGTCACTTGAAATCACAAGAGCACTGACTAATCCAGGGATAGATGATGGGGAGCCCAGAATAAGGCAATTCAAAATATTTTATGAGTATTCACTTTGTCAGACACTATTGTAAATCCTTTAGCTATTGCAATGAACAAAGCAACTTTGGCCCCTGCCTTCATGGAGGTAACAATTTCTTAGGTCACTAATAGATAGCTGGCTGGGCCTCATTCCCGTTTATAGGCATCTCTGTGTTTTGTTTTGTTTTTAACAAGTCCTACTGTGATAATAAAGCACATTCCTACCACTGATCTAGAACAGCATGTACAAATTTTCCTAAAAACAACTTTTGGGCCACCCTCTAGAGCCATCTAATTGGAATCTCTAAAGCATTTTTAAACATTACCTGACCAGGTGACTCGTACCATGAGAGAAGTCTGTGAAATGCTAATCTTAGGAACCACACAAATAGATTCAGTGTGGTTCCTTGGGTCAGTGGCAATGAAATTACCTGAAACATGTTAAAAACGGAGCATCTCAACCCGTTCCCAGACCCAGTGAATCAAGATCTTCCTATAATATTTTAACATGAAAAGTTTGTATTACATGAAAATGTTTAATGTCAAAATCAGAGACAAGGAGAAATAAATCTGAGAAAGAGTGCTCAGAAGTGCTTTCCAACAAAATCCTTTTACTTCACAGTCAAGATGACATTAACTAAAAATTAGATATTACCTGCACTGTGTTTCTAAGTCCATTGCCAGTAATGTTGCTCTGTGTGAACTGTATCAAAGGTTAAATAACACTCCTGTATCTCACAACTCTAGAAGGGACTGTTCATTTTGTGTGTCTATGAATGGCACCATCAGGAACTGTATAAAGTAGCAGCCCTGGGTTCAAGCACAACTAGAGATACACTCAGAGTCAAATTCTGAAAATTGAACCTGGTAACTGCTTGGAGGTGATAAGGAGACCCACCACAGGTTATGATAACCAAGGTAATTGAAAGTGATGATGTCCAAATATAACGATGTCTCTTTGCAGAAGGCTTCTTCTAAGTCATTAACAGAGAGCTATTACAAAATAGCAAATATACAATAACAAAATGCAAAATATGAAGTGATAAAAGAGTTCCTGATTTAATCCAACCCACTTGTTTTTACATTTTGTTTATCTTACAGGTATAGAGGGACCGATGATTTGCTTTCCCTGGTTCTTATAATGACACTTTGCCACATTCATACATTTGTAGATGAAGGAAGCATCATCATACAGCAACTCTTAGGACCCCTCGGCCTTATTTAGCAGGACTGTGAACTGCGTGGGGCAGTTGGTAGACATCTGACCTCTTAATGTACCTAGTTTCGGCTGCTATAAAGTAACAGTCTTAGTTAATTAAGAGCCTAGACACTGGGGCCCGTCTACCAGGTTCATGTCTGACTCCACCACTTACTAGTTATATAAACTCAAGCCAGTTCCTTAACCTCTCTGTGTCTCTCTTTTCTCATCTATATAATGGGGATAATAATGGGACTTCATGAAGACTGTAAAGAGTCTTAGATTTCACCTTACTTGCAAGCTCACAAATGAACTTGCCAGTTTCATGTACACTGACAGAAGACAGAAGACTCCTGGACCAGAGACAACACTTTATTACTCACAGCAGAAGCAGTAGCCACAGTGTGAGCACTGCTGTGTCTATTCCCTGAACCCCAGTTCCTAGTGGCACTGCAGGTTTGCCAGGATGAATGCCTGCACACAGTGTACTGTGTTACAGAAGAGGCATGCTGGGCCTGGGGAAGTTGCTGCTTTATAGCCTAGGCTTTGTCCCAGAGTGAGATAGTGCCTCATCTCCCAAGGTTGTCATTGCAAACACAACCCTGAAAAGAGACCTGGGTAAAGAGCTGCCAGGGCCTTGCATTCTTGGCATTGCCAGCAAGGTAGGTAGCAGTACAGAGACCCATGGAAGACCATCTCTAACAGATTGTTGGAAGGGTTGAGTGAGTCAGCACCTTTTCTTCGCAAGGTGCTAAGAAAAGGAATAACTCTGTATAAGTGCTAGTTATTATTAGTAGCAGTAGCAGCAGTATTAGTAGTGGTAGTAATACATGGATGTTTGCTGCCTGTTTCTTTAAAGTAGGCCCTGAGTACTATATACCGGGGGTGCCAAGAAAACGTATACACATGACTTGTATTCATCTTTTGCTATTGGTGTACTATATTGAGTATTACAATTTAAATATTTTTTTCCTTTCTTAAAATGTGTATAAATTTTTTTGGTACCCTCTGTATATATGTAATATACATATATTAAATATTTGGTATATATACATTAGAATGGATATATTAGATATAATAGACAAATAATATATATTAGAAACTTCGAGAAATTCAAATAAAGAAATTATTAAAATCTCTAGTAATACCACTATCAATTCGTATCCATTATTTTATTTTTTGTTTTTCTATGCATAAACATATTTTTATTTGCCTAAACTGATCTCCAACTCCATTTACCATTTTTATATTTTCCACTTTTTATCTCACCATGAGTATTTTCCATTTAGTAAATAGTAGTCTAAAATTAATTAATTTTAATAATACACGTCATCATATGTATCATAAATTATTTACTCATTCCCTTACTATTAGATAGTTTAGCTGTTTCTCATTTTCTGCTAGATGCTTAAATCCTACCACAAATGATTAACTATTTATAAGTGGAATTCCAATTAAAAATAACCTAAAACATAGTTACATAAATCTAATTCCTGGACTTTGAACTGTAAATAGTTCCTTAATTGGCATTGAGTTAGTTGTTTTTTTCTTTGAACCACATGAAACAGCAACTAATTTATCCCAAGTTCCCGCATCTGAACTGTACACTTTTTGCATTAATAGAGGACCACTGTGGCAGTGAGTTTGGGCCAGGGCAGAGTACTAATTTAGCATTGTCATAGACGCTTACATAATTTAGGAAAACCTACTCAAAATCAACATTTTGTTGATTCCCTAGGGAAATATATCCCATCTTTCACCCATTTACTAACTGAAAAAGTAAGCAATTTTTAAAAAAGCAAAATAGGTATCAAAAAAAAAAAAAATCCACGCATAAAACTTACATATTTTACCCATACAAGAACCCTCGAGAGCAACCTAACTTTTCACTCTACATCTAATTGTAAACAACTTCTATCTCAGAAATTAACATTTATTGAATCCCTTAACATACCAGGCACATTTGTTAGACATGTTACATGTCTCATTTTAGTCTGTAAACTGGGAAACATGTATTAGTATTGGAGAGAAAACTAAGGAGAAAGAGAAGATTTATGAAAAGGAGCTCTGAGTTCTAAAAACATAACCATCTTAGCCCATTTAGTGTAGTGGCTACTCTATACGAACACTAAAAAAAACACCTAAAAAGATTCATAAATATTCCCTCAAGTTATGAAAAAAAAATTTCACTGAAGTTTATAATGTGAAAAAGATACATTCATTCAAGATATATTTAACAAATATTGCCACTAATGTGCTAAAAACAGTTCTCTTCAATTTTTTGAAAAAATGTGTTTATGTAAAACCAATTAATCTTTGGTATCAAGTATGTAGAACTTTTAGTCATTACTTTGCTGACGGGGCCACCTATATCTTTCCTTCTGTCCACTTTGCTTTCATTTCATCTGATGATTTTTCCTTCTCTGGAATTTACCATAATGGAAGATATAACATTAGCTAATCAAACAAAATGTAAAATAACAAGGAAGAATGAAAACATAGATCACAAACAATATTCTAACTATAGGATACAGAAATGGGAAAAAGTGTGTGCTATGAGATGTGAACATACATTTCCTTTGTTTATAAGCCAAATAGGATTAAGCTAGCCTTCCAGAATTTTTGGAAAGAAAATCAAAATAATGGAATTTTGTTTATCTGATTGGTGTCTTGTTTTTTTCAGTACTTTCTCTTCTGCCTTATCTAAGTTTGTTTTAATGCTTTAGTGATGCAACAGTTCTGTTGGCCTAAGTTACCTGCTAATGCAAAAAGCCAGTTAATTTAACTTTATTGCCATTCAGATTTGTTAAGACAAAAGAAGCTTAACCTTGTTTTGAGGTTCTATTAAACTTCTGTTTATCGAGTTCTTCCTGTAAGAGGCAATTAAAATCGAACAAGTTTGTAATGTGGATCGAAGCAGAAAAGCAACTGTGAAGGGACAGACACAGTGACCAGAAGCTGAAAGGGCTCAGAAGAGGTGAGGAGAGTCTAAATGCCTCCCAAAGAAGACAAAGTTTCTTTTTGCAAAGCCTTTCAACCATACCAAGATGAGAAAGAACACAGACAGTGAGTATGGTGGCTAGAGAAGGAAGTCTCTACGGACCCCACAGGGAAGGCACAAAAAAGATGTGGTTGGGGGTGAATCGATCAAGATTTTTGTGAGCAGGCACGGGGATCACCCTCTCCATGGCAGGTCCTGACAAACTGGAGGGGAGCCAAGGAACGGTAGCAATGAGAGGCTTAAAATGGCCTCTAAACCACAAAAATCTAAAATTCTGATGGATTCAAATGCTCTAATTTGTCCAGTTAAAAGAAAATATTCATCATAAATACCAATTTGCAAATAGAAGGTACAAATACCAAGACATGCGCTCTTATTGGTTCTAATACAAATAAAGAACCCTATACTGTACAGTTACATCTGAGGGGCAAGCCCTTAGCTTTAATAAGAAACAGCTCACTCAGCAGAGGTCAGAGAAGCCGAATTGACTCTTTCAGCATACTATTTTAATGTTTCAGCATACTATTTTAATTCTTAGTACCCTAAGAATCCCTGGTTTGATTTCAATGTATGACTTTTAATCTTTTTTTTTAATACAATCACTCAGCTGTATCATTACAGGTATCATTAAAATGATGCAGAAATTGTAAGGTCCCCAAGAAAAAAATAGTGTATGACCGAGTTGCTACGTGTCAGGCACTTTATAAAGGGTATCTCATTTGATTCCCAGAACAAATCAGAAAAGTTGAGCAATTTACCACTTGACCAAGTAGATACAGCTTGCAGGGGAAGCCAGGATTTGATTTTAAGATAGTCTGGCTTCATGGTACACGCTCTGTCTGTTACACCGTACTACCTTCTATCACTTCTTTATATAAGAAGGTAAAGGAATGATCCAACAGACAGACATGAACCATGGATTATTTTCCCAGTTGAGCCAAAAAATGCACTGTCATGTTACAGACACATTAGGAAGTACGTTAAAGGAAGTGAAAAAACAGCCCTATCGACTGGAAAACTTTCTTAATATTCTAAATATTTCCAAAATACTGGGGATTCCTCTACCAGTCAGCAGGGACTAGACACGAAAGAATTCATTGTACATATGACAGGGGATTCCCCATCCATCACCTTTATTTTTCCCATTTCAGCACAAGGAAATATTACACCACAGAAGAAACATCCACCTCCTCCCCCATTACCCACCCCCAACAGTCTTTAAAATATAGAGAGAATATTTAAGACATATGAAATGTGTGTAAAATAATATAACACATAGCCAAATACTCATCTCCCAACTTAAGAAACAGCATATTAATAACATCAGATTTGAAGACACAAATATGATTAGGGAAAAATGAAAATTCAAAAGAAGGGTTTCCTTATAAGTTTTATTACATATAATGGGGAAAACCCATTTAAAGGCCAAGATACATTTTTGTCCTGAAGCACATTAAAAATTATGTGAGATGCTTAACATGTATAAACAATAAGTATGCATAATAGAAAATGTACAGCAAAAGAAGACGGATGCTTCTGTGTAGATCTCTGTGGCATCAGAGCTACAACTCTGAGGCTCAGGGCTGTGCAGTCAAAGCAGACAGCCGGCACGATGACATGTTAAATTACCCACATGATGTATAGCTTAATGAACCCCCTTGTGTTGATCACGCTTGGCATTAATCAAGAGTCAGGAACAGATTCTCTTATTTTCTCAATGCTGCTCTGATAAACTGCAATTTCATTTAACCTTGGACAGCAACTTTAATAGCTTCCACGGGACAACTGTCGATACCTTCCTGGGTATACAGTTATTAAACTGCAACCCAAGATGCATGTCATGAATTTTCTTCATTTGAGATTAGAACTTTAATTCTTAACAACTATTTGTATAAAATATGGTGAGGACACTGAGATGTGTAAAGATTTGCATTTTTCCCAAGTCTAGATTTGCCATGCTGTTACAAAACATTAATTAATATCATATTCATGAAAAAGAAAATAGCACATTACCAAAACTTTGGAAGCCGCTGAGAACTGGTCCCTAATCACATGCCGCTCACTCCCTCACAGCATAACTACTATTCTGAATATGATGCTTATTTCCATAAATGTTTATACTTTTACTCCATCTGTATGCATTCCTAAACAACATATATATTTTCATGTTTCCAAAACTAAATGTCAATGATTTTATATAGTATGAACATTTCTGCAACTTTCTTTTTCTTTCCTTTTTCTTTCTGATGATCATTATGTCTGTGAGACTCACCCATCTTGATATAGAAAGATTTGTAATAACATTTCCACTGCATGACTATTTTATCAACATAAAACCATTTTCCTACTGACAAATGGAATTGCTTTGCCATTACAAATAACACTGTTCTAAATGTTTTTATACCTGTGTTTACATGAGAGTTTCCCTGGGCTATGCTTAGAAATAAAATTTCTGGATCAAAAGGTATCTTAATTAAATTAGATATCGAAAAACTGTTTTGAAAGAGATTTGACAAATTTACAACCTCTCTCTCAACTTTTTTAACAGAAATTACCAAATATAAATTTCAACTCCAACAATGCTTGATTTTAGGTGGATCTTCATTCCAGTAGACATTAACAAAACTTTGGTTTGTATTCATGATTATGTTCCATTTCCTCAACCCAAGTAATTAGCTAAGGTAATCAGGCGCAAGTCCAAGCTGATTATCACTGATTAAATGTGGCCTTTCTTATCTTCACTGTGCCCATTCAGCAAAATAAAGAGCTTTCACCTCTTCTTGAGAACAATTTGGCAAAATCTATCAAAAGCCTTAAAAACGGACTAGTCTTTGATTCAGGAGTATCTGAAATTTACTCTAAGGACATATTCAGAGGTATATCAATACATAAAAATTTGTATATTAAGATATTTGCCTTAGTGTTAAATATGATATCACTTGCAATATTGTTGGTGCAAACAAGCAACATATAAGGTAGGAATTAAACAAATGGCTGTATGTTCACATAATTTGCACACTACGTGGAAATTAAAAAGAAGAGGTGGATGATGAACTAATATATTATTGTTTCAGTTATTGATTGATACGTAAGAAACCATTCAAATAGAAAGCAATTATTTATTATTTCTCAGGATATTGTGCACTGACTGAAGATATTCTTTTTCTCCTTCTGGTGTTGGCTGGGGTCACTCATAGTGCTGCATACAGTTGGAGGGTGAAATGGGACTGGAACATCCAAAAATACCTCATTCACACATCTGTCATTTGGTGCTGTCACGTGGAACACTTTAGTTCCCTTCCATGAAGCTTCTCTTCACCCAGAAGTCTAGATCAGCTACCTTCGAACACGGTAGCTGGATTCTAAGACGGAGTGACCCAAAAAGACAAGCCCCACTGTGCAAGTTCTTATCAAGCCTATACTTTGCATCAACCTGTTAATGTCCCTTTGGCCAAAGCAGACACAATGCGAAAGAGTAGTACACAAGGGCGTGAATTCCAGGAAGCATGATTCACTGGGGTCACCAATGTAATAATCAACCACAATTATTAAGTGAACAGATGAAAAAGCAGACGACTAGGATAACCATTGTTTTAAAACTGTTTGCATAGAGTCTGTCTGGAAGAAGAGTTACCAGTGTTTGATACAGTGAAGTAAAATTTTCATGGAAAGTGCTGATTTTTAGTGCATATATATGTGTGTTGCATGAATTTTTCATAACAATCATTTATTTTATAATTTTAAAACTATGGAAGAAAATGAAGTTATAGAAGAATAATTCCATAAGAGAACATTCGTAATATGTCAATTTAAAAAAATGTTAAAGGTGGTTATTTCAGGATAAAGAATTGTGAGCAATTTATTTCCTCTTCATAATTTTCTGTATTGCCTACATTTTGTATGAGAAATACAGATTTTGAAATCAGAAAAGAAAAAAAAAATGAAGGGGAAACAGAATAAAGTCAAACCATTGGTCAAGCATTCTAATTCTTCATGCAAGTATTTCAAAATTATTGTAGCATTATTTTATCTACTTTTTATGTTACCAACATGCTCTTATGTCTAACAGTAATAAAATTTTCCCAGTGGCAAAGAGAAGACTTTATGTACAAATCTATTTTGCTTTATGTTTCACAATCTAATAAGATCATGAAGCATCTGTAACTGCTCCATCATAATAGGTTTTTCCAAATATGCATTTTGGATTTCCCAAACTCAAATCCCTACTTGCTGACTTATGAGGCACTTTCTGGTGAAGCACTTTCCCAACTGTTTAAAGCTGTCATTATGTCTTAGCCATGTCATCAGTTCGACAGCAAGAAAAAGTGCATTTCTTTTCTTTACTGTTTTTTAAAGACAGAATTTTCTTTAAAACCACAGAAATATACATTGTATGTGATTTCATTTATCTTATAAAATGGGCATCCTTAATATAATCTGGTCCCATTAAACTGAATGTACAGTACTCTGTGTGATGAAAAAAAAAGACCATTCTCTCCCTGCTTCTTTTAATAAGAGATTTTTAAAAATTAAACATTACGCTTTAAAAATATATTAATCAAAATTCATGGAGATCAAGTTAAATCTAACCTTGTTTATTATTATTTATATAAACTTGAAGACACAAAAAAATTGAGATATTGTTTATGAATACGTAACACACATAGTGAAATAAACTGGATTCACATTTGGGATAGTGGCTCTTGCTGCGACTAAGGAAATGGAAAGGTTTGGGGATGGAGGTTTCTTCAGCTATATCTATAATTTTTTCATAAGAAAAAGAGGGCAAACAAAGAATTGTTAGATCTGGGTAATGGAACGATAACCATCAAATATATTATCTTCTATATGTTGAAATATTTTGTAATTAAAATACTTTTAATTTGAAAAATAAAAAGTAATTTTATTACAGCTGGTGCCATCATCAGAATTGCTAAGATAGAACCATGCATAGCTAATGAGGTGATTCCTGAAATAAGCCAGGCCCAGAAAGGATTCAGATGTTCCACAACCCAGGCGTGCCTGGGTTAGTTTTAGGCCAAGAATTTGATCCAAGATGTGTATCCAACAGGACTGCACTTTCTTAATATGTTGTCCCTGGAGCAAAAATAAAGCCCAGTTTTGGCAAGGTGTGCTTGCTTTTTAGGCTCTTGTTGGAGAATCAATCTCTCTCTCCTGCTTTCAGGACTAGAGCCTGGGCAGAGGGAGCCTTATTAGAATCCAGACAAATCTCCAGGCCCTGGAGGTTGCTTGACGAAAAGAAAGTATCAAGGGATGGAAACTTCCTTCTTGTGTCCAGAGCTGGTTTTTCCCAAAGATGGGGAAGAAATACCAACTGAAATTTTGAAGAAGAGATCTATAAGAGCTTGCATTCTAGCAAATACATGAATATGAAACTTACATAAAATCACAACTTCTGGGATTCCTATGCTACATTATATGTAAGATTTTCCTGGGCCTTCTGTGAAAGGACACTTACCTCCCCCATGGTCCATGTCACATGGTCTGGGGAAGACAAGCAAGGTTCCATACTTGGGAAAGCAGTGGTAATTATATGTGAATTATGGTTCAGGGTGGAGACAACATTACAATTGTGGACAGAAAGGGATGTCAAATGGGCATTGGTTAACTGTGCCCTATAGATTACCACAGAGAACAGTCACTATCCTTCTAACCAAGTTCTCCAGATTCTCAATCAATTGGTCTTTCTATTAGATTAGTGTCCAAATCTGATAGATGATTAAGATTTCCAGTCACTTGTTTAATATAACAGGTTCCATGCTTCCACCCCCCACCACCATGCCTAATATTCCTTTTTGAAGTTTTAGCAGTATGAGGGAGGGATGGTTTGTGTATGTGGTGTTGTATGTGTGCATGTGCTGTATATGTGAGGGTGTGTGTGTGTGTGTGTGTGTGTATGTGTGTGTAAACTCCCAAGTGGTTCTGATGCATTATGTCCTTGGACTTTGGACTAGAAAAATACTTCACTTAGACTAAATTATTTATTACTGACAAAATTCTGAGAATGACTACACAAGCATTCTTCATTACTAATGTAGCAAAACACCATTTTCTATTGCTAGAGATGTTGTCTGGACCGGAGCAAGGGAGCTAGGAAATTGCTACTAAGATGGTAAGTTTCCGCATTTAGAGTAAAAACTGGTCCTGGTTCTTGGGCCAACTCTCTAACTTGTCTAGAAGGAATTACTGTGCTGAGCCTTTTAGTTGTAAGATTGTAAGTTCTGTGAGTACAAGTGATGTTATCTGTTATTTACCACTCTATCCCGAATACCTGGTAGAGTGTCTGGCACATAGAATACACTCAATAAATATTTGCTCAATGAACAAAGGAGAAGGAATGCAGACGAAAACCCGTAGCAATGAAGTATCTATATACAAATGTTTCCGACTCAATCTTGCCATGATATAAAAAGCAGCCTTCATTTGAGGTCTCATGACCCCGGAAAATTATGGGATTGTTTGTTCTAATTTGTTTGTTTGGCTATTTGTGTCAATTTGGCTACAGGCAGAAAACTCTGGAGATCTGATATGGCCCAGAGAGGAAGGAAAAGAAGGGGCAATCTGAAGGAGACTCTCTTGTTTGGGTAAAAGAAGCTGCCGCCCGCAACCTGCAGGGCCTCAGGAGAAGAAGAGCCAGTAGGCGGCGCTCTCTGAAAAAGCCTGACCTAGAGCAGTGACTACCCAGGAAGTGTTAAGTTCTTGTCTGTGTTGTACTTCCTGGGCTGTCCGTAAGCCTTAATGAAAGCTTTGTTAAAAGCCACAATTCTATGTCAGTTAGGCGCTGAGAATTAAGATCTGAGAATGGGGAGCTACAGCAGCACGGAAGGGCTATTAGGAGGCAGCAAGATGCAGAGAGCAAAAGTGTCCAGAGCCATCATCAGAAATGGCCCTGGCAAGCACAAATCTCAGTGGATTTGGGAAACAAGTACTTCCTGAAGCACTAGTAGATAGAATGCAAAATGAGATGAGAGTTTTGAGTAGGAATTTGGAAAGAAGCCTTGGAATAAATATTGGGGGCCTTCTACATAAAGGGGAAGGTTATCTTTGGCTGGCTGGAAAAGTTGAAATTTGGAGTGAACCCAGTAGATGATATGAGGACCCAAACCTATTCTGCTTCTTAGATTAAGAAGCTGAATTAGTAGTTTAGTATTCAATCATTCAATAAGCATTCAAGTGTTGCTAACAGCAAAGCAGTGTACTGGGTGAAAAGGGATAAAGACATATGTGCATGTGTACGTATTCTAGACATGTACTAAATATATATACACACATACACATATATACTAACACACATACATAAATGAAATCACACTAAACCTCACTTTTATAGCTCTGATTCACCATTATTATGGCTGCATATTGTCATAGTAATGTTTTCTTATTCATTCAGCCATTCAATGAATAATTATTAAATGTCTATAAATCAGCTAGAATTCACTCAGCTGCGAGTAATAGAAAATCTCACAGTGTAAGATCAGGAAAGCTCAAAGGACACTGGGAGCTCACTCTGGACAATAAAGTATCTGAGACTGGGACTCCTCTATCTCTCATCAGTTGGGGCTGCATCTCAGCATGGCCTCCCACAGGACTTAACAGTTTCCTCCATCTCATGGACCTCAAAGCAGCTCTGCTCCCAGAACACTCTTGTGACATCTGGCACACCCAAAGCTAAGCACGCTTTTTATTATCCCACTGACAAGGTAGTTCTCAGTGCTTGCACTCTATGGAAAGGAAGCATGTAGACTCACACCGCATGTTCCAGAGATTGCCAGGCCCCTGCCTGTTTCCCAGTGTGATGTGGGAAGATGGTAATTGGTCCTTCTCTTGCCAAGCTTAAGTGCGTGGGAGTGGCTGCTGACATTAGTTCTGAGGCTAGACTACATCAGGACCAATGTTTCTGCTATTTTCTTAGTCTTTTTCTCATGCTTGTTGCCCTCTGGTCATAAGATATCTATTTGCTACCTTGATTAGTAATTTTTAAAATGTAGTATATGGTGAATGGACCTCAAACTGTAGTCTTATTGAGAAGTCTGCGAAAGTTAAGGCTGAGTCTATTTGTCTCCATCCCTCCCACTGCAACAGCTCATCAAGGCAACCAATGATTTCCACATTGCTGTATCGAATAATTTAGAGTCCTCATTTCATCTGACCAGCAAAATTTGACATAGTTGATCTCTCACTGCTTTCTGAGATACTTTTTCACTTGGTTTTAGGATAAAAGTCTTCCTTGATTCTTCACCATCCTCACTGGCCACTTCTTCCCACTTCCTTTGAGGCCCTCTTGATCTTCCCATCCTCTAAATGTTGGGGGGCCCAAAAGCCCAGTCCTAACAGCGTTTCTCATTCTTTGGGTAATCTCATTCAGTTTCACTGCTTGTTTCACTTACAGTTTTAAATTCCTCCCTTTAGTTCTTGAACCTCAGATTTATTTATCCATCTGCCTCTTGACTTCCCACTTGATATTTTAATAACCATCTCAAACTTAACATGACTAAAACAAAACTCCTTATTCCTCAAACCCTTCCTACAAAAGCCTGCTCCTCCACAGACTTCCTCATCTCAGTGCAATAGCCTTTGTTGAGTTTGGCAAAGTTTATAATTCCTAAAGAATTTCTTCCATTCAGGAAATAGGTTATCATTATTGGAATTAATATTTCATGAATCCCTGCTGCTAATAAGATCATACTTAGTGAGGTTTATTTGCTTTATATATCAGCTAACTATATAGACCTATATATCTATATAGCTATATATACTGTTATGTAATAGTATATATATATATATATTAGTATATATAACAGTATATATAATATATAACATAATACAATACATAAAATGTTATATATATTTGCAGAACTTGGGGAATTAAAATTTATGTAATTTTATTTAATTCCCCAAGGGAGCTCAAATTTGGGAATAAAACAGTTTGGTATATTGGTTATTGATTTAAGATCCATGGGATTTATTCCTGCCAAGTACTTAGGAGAGACATGCCTACTGATATGCTTATTTCCTAACTCAATGTAAAAGCATAGTGTGACCAAATTAAAGTAAAAACTCTTTTCCAACTGGAAGCCTAATTGTCTTTTTAAATCTATGTGTACATTGTTCTTAATTTCCAAGGTTTTTTACTGTTATTGTACTGCTAGACAGCATAGCTTTGATCTGGGAACTATAACTAATCAGTTCATTATATTTAGGCAGAATTATTTACAAATTGTTTACTAAAATAAAAGGGAAAGAGAAGTATAAAAATACCACTCAAGTCCTATATATACATTTACTAGGTATTTTATGAATAGCATCTCATTTAGTTCTTAAACTATTCTTAGAATAACTCATTGTGTATTACTGTTCTCATTTTATAGAAGAGGAAATTGAGGTTCAAAGAGATTAAGTAATTGACATAAGGTCAGAACAAAAGCCAGGACTGTCTGACTCCAAAATTAGGCTATTTTTACTATATCATACCACTTCCTAGTCTAAGTGATAAGTATATAGTAGCAAATTCCAGTATCTCTAGACAATTTTCCATCAAAAAACCCAACATTAATTCTTTCTGCATCAAATCCTGTTCATTTTTGTATTTTCTCAGTTGTTTATTTCATAAAGATGAAAGATACCAAGCCAAATCCCCAAATTTCTACTTTACATGGGAAATTACATCTTGCTTTTCTTTCCCACAAACTAAATGTTGATCCTAACATTTGTCAATTCTTTATAGCATTTAAGTTCCTATTTAAAATTTTTCTCTTCATTTTCACCATATTTCCATAACTTTAAAGTCAGACAGTTTTGTCTTTGACTTACTAATTGAATAATACTAACCAACACTTAATATAAAGTATCTAATTCACAGTCACTTTTCTCTGTTACTGCCTTGTGAGTATGGTTCCAGTGTTTTTCCACCCAAAAAAAAGACCTCTCTCATTGACCTACTAGGATACCACCATTTAGAAATTCAACTCTTTATTCCTTTTTAATGTAACCCCTATAAAGTTCTCATATCCTGAGAAGAGGTTCCATCTTGAGCACTCATAAGTTAACACAACAGTCGAGCAATCTTCCAGATTCTTTCTAAACTACTAGCCAGGCTCTATAGGGCTAAGGAAGAAGAAGCTGCCTTAAAGGGTCAGTGAAAGGACACCACAGACGAAGTTCCTTTACATCACAATTCTGCTTCACTTCCTCTTTAACTGCCCAATACCTTTGCAAATGGATCTCAATGGTGGTGTCACATTTACCCTCTACCATGGCTTTATTCACAGATAAAGAACAATCCAACTTCTTGAAAAGAAAAACTTGCAACCAAATTTGGTTGCCCAACAACATATGATTCTGAATCATTTTACCATCTCTGACACTGAAGTAATCTGGCCTCAATGCTTTCCTCAAGTTTGCAATCAAGTCATTCAACTACAGGGCATTTACTAACCAACAACCACACCCTAGGCCCACACCCTGAACTGCTTCAGGGTGATCCTGGGGCTTCCCAAGATGGGGCTGTAGAGGTGGGTGGCTACCACGGTGTAACAGACAGATCACTGGCCTCAAAGTCAAAAAACCCTGAGACTGAATCACAGCTCTGCCATTTACCACCTCTCTGAAACTTCAAATGCTTCATCTAAAACCTGGACATAATATAATCCACTTCATAGGACTTTTTCCAAGAATGACATGTGAGAACACTTAGCAAAAGGAACACTAACAAAGAGAAGGCACTCCATAAGTGTGTTTATTTTTAGTTAGACACAGTCTGTTTTTCCTCTCTGGTCATGGGATAAAGAGCCTTGAATAATTTAGAGTTACTCCTTTCCCCTAAAAATCCCCCAGGACTCTGGAGCCTGAACCCCAGATTTACATGTACATGACTCAGAGGCTATAGTAATCAAACACCGAATACTTAAAGAGAACAAAACAATTTTTACCTTTAAGACCACCTCCAATAACAACTCAAAGAAATTCTAAAATTCTCCAATTCAAAATTAATGTGGTATCAATTATTTTGATGGTTCTTATTTACAGTATAAGTGCCCCTGATGAGTATAACACTTTGACCTTATCAGTCATTTATCTCTCAGTAGAAACGAACTTAAGAGGTAATATTTTATGGGGCCAAATATGTCCAAGAAGGAAAAGCCATGCAAGTAAGGTGTCTGCATGGCTCATCCAAGAAACGAAGCCAGGGAGGAAGGAAACGTGGAGACTCTGAGGGCCAACGCCTCCTGCTCCATGGTTTTGCTCTGCATATAACCCTGTGTGGAAGGAGCAGAACCCCTCAGCAGGGCCAGGGCCCTGAACTCAGAGATAACCTTGCAGGACAGACAGAGCCTGCCTAGTCTTACACAGGAAATGGTTTTACACTAGGGTTGCCAGCTTTAACAAATAAAAATACAAGACACTCAGTGAAATTTGAATTTCAGATAAACAACCAACATTTTTTCTTTAAATGGAACATAATTATACTCAGCATACTTACTCATTGTTTTTCTGAAACTCAAATTTCACTGGGTATCCTGTTTTTATCAGGCAGCCCTGCTTTACACCCCTACATCCTCCCATCTGCTAGACTGACTTCCTTAAATGGCCATCTCTGACAGTGTTCCATAGACCAGCAGCAGAAGCGTCAAGCTCATAAGTCACATAACATCATTCCTGCCAAGAGTGTTAGTTTTCTTCATAGCACTAAATATCACATGATGTGATGTGATGATGTACATTAGTGGACGTATTTCGTTTGTCTCACTAGAATGCAACTTTGTGAGAGCAGGGACTTGATCTTTTTACTTCATTCAGTATCCTCATCATCTACAACATCATCTGGCACAGAATAAGACCTCTACAAATAATTACTGAATGAATGCAAGAATGTATCTTCTTCTTCCTTAGTCACCTGGTCCTGACAATTCAGCATTGTAAGCAGCCAGTTACCAAATTTCCATCAAATGTCACAGAAATACTGCAATGGCCTCCTGACCCATCGTCCTTGCTCTGGCTCCGCCTCGTCTTCAGTCTCACATCCGTGTAGATCTGAGGGTTGTTTCTGAACAAGAGGTCTGTTTGGGCATTTTTTCTGCTCTAGAATTCAGTGGCTCCCTTGCTGACCAGAGAAACCCTCACCATGGAATTCAGAGCCTTGATGACATGATCTGAATCTCCCTTTCTTACCCCTCTTCCTCAAAAACTACCCCCGTTCCTCAACAACTACCCCCACTCCCAACCCACAGGTCTTACTTCCAATGGGCACTGACCTCTCTCTTAGTTTTTCTTCATGTAGTGCTCTAGGCTCTTTGATATAATTTGCCTCTTACCTTTTCCAGCTGACAAACACTTGCTCATCTTCAAGATTCAGCAATTTCATCACCTCTCCTGTGGAAACTTGCCCAACATCCCATTTACTCTGGGTTTCCTCAGAATTCTGAACCTAGCTAAATAAATAGTTTTATTATAATTGTTTCCTTATATGGCTGTCCCTCCCCCTCAACAAACCATTATAGTCTTGTGTCTTTTTCTTTTTAAAAATGTCTACACTATGTTCCAGGCAGGGCTTGGTGCAAAGTATGTGTTAAATAAAAGCAGGTTGAACAAATATTCCCAAAGACAGATCTGGGAGGTATCAGTTCTAGAGTAGGATTAATGAAAGTGAAGCTCACTACATCCCAGAATAATTCCAGACCCAACACCACACTGGACTCAGACATTATGAACAAAGAGAGCTGGAAAGATAACATACCTGAGGCTTTTGCCATTTGGTTTAAAACTGTAGACTTCCTCTCTGTAGGCAGACTCATCAGAAGGCCAGTTCTAGAAATGTGATTTGCTATTAACCTGTAAGCAATCTCAGGGAATTTGGAGAGGCTGCTGTTTATACTTGCTTCATAGCACATGGCAGGGTAATGAACTTGAATGCCTAGAAGTGGAAACTGCAGCCAATGATTAATTGATCCAGTATCTGCTGGATCAATTATCCAGTATCTGCTGGATCCAGTATCTGCTCAGCCTCACGTTAAGTTGTCTCTAGAACTATTGTAAACAAGAGACTCTTAGAGTAAATAAACAATTCTTCCCCAGAAATTTTTTCCCTAGTCAAGGACAGTCATATCCCTAAAGAAGCAATATATATATATATATATATATATATATATATATATATATATATATATATATATATCTCAATGATATAGTGAAGCTTCCTTCTTGTACATTGGTACTGCAAATGTTTTTAGAAACATAAGAACTAGTATTGACACTGTTTTTGTTTTTACCACACAATAACTTTTCTTATAACCACCCTCCTGACAACTTTTGTAGAGAGTGAGTCAAAGATTCTGACCACCTACTTCATGATGTTTCTGGCAGAAGTAGAAGCTTGCCCTATATAAGGTGGTTCAGCCAGGGCCTCAAGAAAGGTATTTCCGCTGGCAATATTTTGTCATGGCCCATATCGCAAGATGTAGAATCAGCAGGAAAGCTGAGTACAGATCATTCCATCCGGGAAGTTTTTTGCCCTAGTCAAGGACGATCAGTTCCCAAGAGAACAGTTTGTATATTTTTGCTCAATGAAATGTTGAAACACTTTTCTTGTACACTAATGTTGAAAACGTTTTTGGAAACATATCAATTAATACTGACTTGTAAGTACTGAGTTCCTTTTTGGATCTGATTTCATCTCTGGAGTTATAAAAGAAAGAACATTCTACATTTCTTCAACAAGCATATCATTAAATGTGGTAAGTTAAATATGATTTGTTTTTCAAAATAAAATATATTTAATCAGTATATTTTGGCCTTTATTGATCATAGTCATGAATATAAAAATCTTCATAATAATTCTGAGTGATGACAATAGGCCCTTCCAGCTCTAAAATTATACTATCTCTCCTCCTCCTGGGTTGACATTTCTGGCAACTAATAATACCATCATTATCTGGAGGCATGATATGGGCACACTGTGGATTTGTCAACAGTACAGCTTTAGCCTAACGTGGCAAATTTGAGGCTTATGTACAGTCATAACTCCCTTTTGAATGTGTGGCCTCATCACTAACCTATCTCACTATTCTTCCCCACTGAACCCAGATCAGACCAAAGAAACCTCTTCAACCAAATGCTTTCTGTACCCATAACCTAGCAAACAGATCCAGTATGTGAGATTTTTTAAAATCTATTTAATGTTTCCATTTCTCTCAAGTAGAAACTTTCCAACCCCAAAATAAAACTAGTTAAGCCAAACATGAAGAATGAGATCAGACATATGCAGGAGCCAACTTTATAGTAAAATACACCTTGGTGAAAACAAAACAACTAACAATTAAAACACAAGAGCAGAAAGGGATAAGCTCTTGACAATGATGTGTTTTTTTTTTTATTTGACACCAAAAGCAAAGGCAACAAAAGCTAAAATAAACAAGTGGAACTACATCAGACTAAATAGCTTCTGTTCAGCAAAGGAAACCATCAACAAAATGAAAAGGCAACCTACAGAATGGAAGAAAACATTTCCAAATCACATATGTGATAAGAGCTTAATATCCAAAATACAAAAGGAACTCATACAACACAATAGCAAAAAAAAACAAATAACACAATTTTTAAATGGGTAAAAAATATGAATAGACATTTTTCTAAGGAAAACATACAAATGGCCAACAGATACATGAAAAGGTTCTCAACCTTTCCAATCATTAGGGAAATGCAAATTAAAACCACAATAAGAAATCACCTCACATCTTTTAGGATGTCAATTATCAAAAAGACAAGTGATAACATATGCTGGCAAGGATGTAGAGAAAAAGGAACTGCTGTACACTCTTGGGGGATGTAAACTGGTACAGCCACTATGAAAAACAGTATGGAGGTTCCTCAAGAAATTAAAAATAGAACTATCATAGGAGCTAGCAATCCCACTTCTGGGTATATATCCAAATAAAATTCAATCATTATCTCAAAGAGACATCTAGACTCCTATAATCACTGCAGCATTAGTCACAATAGCCAAGGTATGAAAACAACCTAAGTCTCTGTCAACTGATGAATGGATTAAAAAAAATGTGAGACACAGACACAGAGGAATATTATTCAGCCTTAAAAAAAGAAGGAAATCTTACCATTTACAACATGGATGAACCTAGAAGGCAGTACTAAGTGAAATATGCCAAAGAAAGAAAGACTAATATTGCATGGTATCACTTATATGTGCAATCTAGAAAAACAAAAATAGTCAAATGCATAGAAACAGAGTAAAGCAGAATAGTCATTTCAGGGGTGTGGCAGTATGAAGAGGTTAGTAAAGTACAAACTTTCAGTTATAACAAGAATAAGGTCTGATTATCTAATGTATAAATAACATAGTGACTATAATTGATAACACTGTATTGTATAATTGAAATTTGCTAAAAGAGTAGAACTTAAGTGTTCTCACCAAAAAATAAAACAGTACATATATTAGGTGATGGATGCTTTAATTCACTCGATAGTGGGAATTCTTTCTTTCTATTATAATATATATAATATATGTTTATATTACATGTATAAAATGTGTGTATATATCAAATCATAACATTGTATACTTTAAACATATTACAATTTTATTTATCAGTGATACCTCAATAAACTGCAATAAAAACCTCAAAAGCAGAAATAGCAGGGTTTGAATGGAACTTCATTAAAGGTATTAATACACTTGAAGGACACCTGTCTAAAAATGATGAGGCAGATTGAAGAGAGTAAAAACAGAAGTCAGAAATATAAAATTTGGCAATGATTCTTTGCCATTCACCATGATATGTATGAAGGACAAATACTGAATCTAGAATCACTACTCCAGGGGAAGTGTGCTCTGTTGGGAGGCAAGACTTTACCAAAACATGGGGGAATCATTCCTCTAAATGACCCAATCCCTGTGACCTGATTCGGCACTCACCCACCAAGAAAATTTCTAATTATGGTTTCTCAGCTTTGATACCAGTAAGAGTGGTCTCTGGAAAGCCAACATAACAATCCAAAACATAACAATCCAAAAACAAAAAAATAGATATTCCCCATTTGAAACATATAAGATGACAAAGGGACAAATTTTTTGTGTAGATGAATGTTAGCATCCAATCTGATCCATCCTGAATTTTCTCCTCATAAATAAATGTATTGGCAACTTGGTTTATACATCAGTGCTTTTGAGTTTAGTCATGTGGCTATTCCCCAAATATTTCCAGTCCTCCACCTTCTGGATTGAAGGCACGATTGCACATCCTGGCACTGTATGGTTGGCTGAAGCAATATGGCAATGATGCATTCATCAGAGGAAGCAATGTCACTTCTAGGCTAAGCATGTAATGGCCAGTGTAAGACTCTCCAGAGCTCTTGCTTCCCTAGTGTTGGTGGTTTGGCAACACTTAAAATATGGGTTTCCCTCTTATCTTGGGTCCTGGAAGGAGGACAGTGTGGAGTCCAAGTCCCCAGAGGGTGGTGTAAAAAGCCAAAGAGAAAAATGGACCGGGTAGCCCATTCCAGGGATGACTTATCAAGGATCATTTTGAAGGAGAAATTAAGAAAACAGTCCCATTTATAATTGATTCAAAAACTATAAAATACTTAGGAATAAATTTAACCAAAGAAGTAAAATACCTGTACTCACAAAATTATAAGCAACTGAAGACAGAAATCAAAAAAGATACAAATAAATGGAAACACATACCATGTTCATGGATAGGAATAATTAATATAATTAAAATGTGCATACTGCCTACAGCAATACAACATAGATTCAATACAATTCCTATCAAACAACCAAGGACATTTTTCACAGAAATAAAACATATAATCCTAAAATTTATATGGAACCATAAGAGACACTGAATAACCATGGCAATCTTGGGAAATAAGAACAAAGTGGGAGGTATCATGATACCTGACATCAAATCATACTACAAGGCTACAGTAATCAAAACAGCACGGTACTGGCATAAAAACAGACACATAGATCAATGAAACAGAATAGAGAACCCAGAAACAAATCCATATGGTCATTTAATCTATGACAATGGAAGCAAGAATTTACACTGGGGTAAAGACAATCTACTCAATAAGTGGTACTGGGAAACTGGACAGACACATGCAAAATAAACGAAGCTGGACCAGCTCCTTATGCCATACAGAAGAATAAATTCAAATTGGATTAAAGGCTTAAATGTAAGATTTGAAACCATAAAACTCCTAGAAGAAAATATAGGAAGTAAATTTTCAGATATTACCCTTAGTAATATTTTTACTGATATATCCCCCAGGCAAGGGAAGTAAGAGAAAAAGTAAACATATGGAATTAAATCAAACTAAAAAGTTTTTCACAGCAAAGGAAATCATCAATAAAACAAAAAGGTATCCTACTGAATGGGAGAAGATATTTGTCAATGATACATCTGATAAGGGGTTAATATCCAAAATTTATATTTAAAAAATAATTAAAAAAAAAAAAACTCATTCAACTCAACACCAAGAAAACAAACTCAATTAAAAAATGAGTAGAGGACATGAAGAGACATTTTTCTAAAGAGGACATACAGATGGCCAACAGACATATGAAAAAATGCTCAACCTCACTAATCATTAGAGAAATGCAAATAAAAACCACAATGGGACACCACCTCCCTCTGGTCAGAATGGCTATCATCAAGAAATCAACAAAGAAGTGCTTGACAGGATGTGGAGAAAAGGGATCCCTTGTGCACTGCTGGTGGGATTGCGGATTGGTACAGCCACTATGGAAATCAGTATGGAAGTATCTCAAAAAACTGGAAATGAGACTACCTTATGTCCCAGCAATTCCACTCTTAGGTATCGATCCAGAGAAATCCAAAAGATTAATTTGAAAAAAATGTATGCACCCCTATGTTTACTGCAGCTCTAGTCACGATAGCCAAGATATGGAAACAACCGAAATGCCCATCAGTAGTCAACTGGATTAAGAAACTGTGGTACATTTATACAATGGAGTATTACTCAGCCATAAAGAAGAAAGAAATCTTACCATTTGCAATGATATGGATGGACCTAGAGAACATTATGCTAAGTGAAATACGTCAGACAGAGAAAGAGAAAAAACACCATATGATCTCACTTATATGTGGAATCTAAAGAATAGAATAAGTGAACAAACTAATCAGAAACAGTTTCAGAGATATAGAGAAAAAACTGAGAGTTGTAGATGGGAGTGGGGTGGAGACGAGGAAGAAGGTGAGGGGATTAGAAAGCACAAATTGGTAACCACAAGATTGCCATGGGGATACAAGACAGTTTGGGGAATACAATCAATAATGTTGTAAAGATTTTGTAGGGTATCCGATGGACACTTGTCTTATTAGGGAGACCACTTCATGGATGGCGTAGATGCCTGACCACTTCAGTGTACACCTGAAACTGAATAATAATGAATGTCAACTATAATTTAACATATATATAGTCACAGGATGTGGAGTACAGCATAGGGAACAGAGTCAGTGGAATTGTAACAACTATATATGATGTTAGATGGGTAGTAGATTGGGGGAGAGGGGTTATCACTTTGTGAGGGGTGCAAATGTCTAACTATTGCATTGTTTTATACACCTGAAACTAATTTTAAAAAGAAGAATCATTTTAATGTGTTTTTCTAACATGAATTACATATGGTATAAGTTCTTAAGTAGACTATATTGGCTATAGCTTTGATACAGGGGTACCAAAAAATTTATAGAAGTGGAAACTTTAGTCAACGTTGCTCAAGCAGTAGTTCACTGTAATCAGAAGTGTCTGGATGCTGATGGTAACCACTTTGAGCACCTCTTGTAATTACAGAAGTAATCGGTATATACTGAGTATTACAGTTTTAATACAGTTTTCTCCTTTCCTAAAATGTGTATACATTTTTTTTTGCCACCCTCTGTATTTTCGTAACAATCTAGTATAAGTCCTCATTAGGCACATGAACTATTAGGTTGGTGCAAAAATAATTGCGGTTTAAATGGTTAAAAATAATTGCAAAAACTCCAATTACTTTTGCACCAACCTAATACTTTAGGAGCCAGTGAGTTGTGAAAGCTGTTGAAGTGTATACAGAGACCAGCTTTTAAGCCTGAAAATGAAACAAAAGTTGACCAAGCATTTTGCACAAGTTACTTCATTTAATCCCTACAATCAGTCTATAAATTATACTATATTATTTTCACCGTGCACATGATAGAATGGTCACTGAGATTTTAAATGGCTTGCCTAGGGTGACAGAGTTAATCAACAGGTGCTAGGGGGAGATTTTATAGGCAGGACTGCTTGTCCCAAAAGCCAGGTTCTTTCTATACTGCTACTTCCCCGCCGTTTGACATTGTGATGTCTTTAAATTTATTCTTTTTTACTTCCTTCCTAAACTGAAGTCCTGTTTGTTGCTAGCAATGTATTTCAATTTAGTAATACCCCAAGCTTTCCTTTTTTATTTGCTGCTTCGGACAAGTAGTGCGGTAGGGAAAGCAAACAAACAATTTTGTTGGATGTGTTAAGAGCAAATGTGTTCTGGACAAGGCCCGGGGCCCCTGCACAGAAATTTTAACCCATGAATCTGTGAAGTCTCTTTGGGAGGCATAAGGTCTGTATTTGCAAACCTCATGGTTTTCAGAGTGGAGGGTTCTAAAGAGTGGAGTTTACCAGAAAAGCAACTGGTAACTGGAAATATTTCAGGTAACTATATTTATTATGTCTCTGCATCTGCCTGGAATTTTCATTTTTGTTGCTGCTGTTTATGATAATGGGCTTAAAAATATGACAGAATGGTTTTAAAAGATAATACTTGTAAAGATACACTGTGTAAACGTGCTGGGTTTAAATGGGCCAATCAGTGATCTAATAGAATTGCTTTTATGTTATTTGAATTTTTCTCCCATTGCATGTTTCTTCAGTTAAATTAAAATTCGTTTCTGATTTCTTTCCTTCTCCCATTTTATTCAGGAATTTTCATGACACCTCTACTGAGTAAGCTAAAAGAAATTGTTATTGCCTATGAAAGTCTAGTAGGTCAGAAGATAAACTAACCAAACAGCTGAAGGACAATCATTCTACCATTTTCTACCATATAATAATCTGATCTTTTTGTAAATATTACTACAATACAAAATAGCTGGTCAATGCCATAAATTATTGCTTTTATCAGAATGACGTTACCATGTTGTTTGTGATTTCCTTTTAGATCTTCTTCTTCCCTTTAGTTCTAAGTAATAATAATTATTGAAATTTTAAATGCTGTGTTAAAGTAAGCTGTACAAAGGTTATTTTCATCAATGTCAATGTTGTTCAAACACTATGCCAGGCTATCAAGATCCAAAAATAAATTATAGATGTCTCTTTTCCTCCAAAAAAGGAAAAGAAAGACAGGATAGTTTGATGGTGATGATTTACAACCATGGGGTCAGACACATCTGACATGGAATTCTGACTCAGGCAGTTGATGGCAGAGTGGCTTTAGACAAGACACTCCTGAGTCTCAAATTCCCTGATCTGTAAAATGGAAAAAAACAAAACAAAATGAGAACAAGCACAGTACCCCCCTGATGGGGTACTGTTATTGACTGTATCACCTGAGATATGTTAGGAGCAGGGGCAATCCATCTGCATGGGTAAGTCCTTGGATGCTAGAATCTTACTACAATGATTCTCATCCTGGCTCTCCCACTCACTAGGCCTTGAAAAATTATCTTATCCTAAGATCCTTCACTTGCAAAGTAGAGACAGTAATAGTATTCTATAAGTTATTACAAAGTAACAAAAAACTAATGTAAAACGCTTAGCATGGTGTCTATGTTAGTTTGTTAGGGCTGCCCATATGAAATTCCACAGACTGGGTGGCTTAAACAACAGAAATTCATTTTCTCACAGTTCTAGAGGCTAGAGCTCCAAAATCAAGGTGTTGGTCGGGCTGGCTCCTTCTGAGTTCCCTGTCCTTGGCTTGTAGACAGCTGCCTTTTCCCTGTCTTCACGTATTCTTCCCTCTGTATCTGTATCCTAATGTCCTTTTCTTATAAAAACACCAGTCGTATTGGATTAGGGCTCATCCCAATGACTTCATTTAAATTCAATTAGCTCTTTAGAAACTCCCCCTCAAATACAATGACATGCTGAGGTACTGACTGTTATAACTTCAATAGGAATTGAGGGTGGGGATAGGAGACACAATTCAGCCCTAAAACTGACCTATACGAAACACTCAATAAATGTTAGCTGTCACTGCTGCTGCTGCTCCTAGTGTTATTATTTTTTTGTTGCTGTTAATTAATCTATTAATCTCAAATTAAGCCACCCGTACTGATTTAACAGTAGGCTGTTCTCTTACATTTTATTTCACAAATAGGGGTATATTAATCACACGGATGTTTAAAATCATGTTATCTGCCATATCAAGCGATTCAGTAGAATTCTAAGTGTAAGCTTCTGGTAACTTCCACATTGGTTAAAATACTAATAGTGTCAATGTCAAAAGTCCATGTCCATATTGAAGCCAAGGCTTCATTTTGTTCTGTGGCTACAAAATGTATCCCAACCTTGGTCGGTCACACCACAAATAAAAAACATTGTTTCATAACAGGAATAGGGCAAGAGGGTATCCACGGATCCGCAAAAATCTATTGGCATGAGCAGAAAAACAACCGAGGGTGCACATCCTCTGATCAGATACTTTTATAGAGTAAAAGGCAAAAATGCTTAAGAAATGACAATTGTCCCCCAGAGAAGCAATGAGTAGAAAATGAGATTTTACTCTGATTTTCCCTTTTTAAAGTACTTATGGTAGTAAAATGAAATTAGTGGCATCTATAGCAACATTTAATGGCAACCACTTACTTTACCTTTCATTCCTTTTATTATTTCCACAGAAGATACTAAAACAATGTGCCCTGAGGGGGATAAAGGAGAAAGTAGGCTCAATTATATTTTCAGATATGTATACACATACTTTATTTTCTATCAATAAAACTGTCAAAAATTCAGCTCCATTTTGAAAATGATTTGCAATCCAGTAGATACAAATAATAGACTTATGTGTAGTCAGTAGCCTGCATTCAAGATTCTCCAATTAGTATAATTTGCAATCACTGACATTTACATGGAATTTAGACAATAAAAAAGAAAATTAAAAAGGAATGATTCCCCCTTCCTTTTCATCAAAAATAAACTGAATATTTAAATTCATCTCTTCTGTCCCCGTACACTTTTTCATGAAGCCATATTAAAATCAAAATAGAAGTACCACTTGTAAAACATGCCCCAATGAAATGTTCCTAACTTGGATCTGCCACTAGCAAAAAATAACTGAGGAAAATTTGTGCAGGCTACAGTTTTACTGGACAGTATTATTTTATATTTTTATGCTTCTGACTTACATTCAACACTTAGAAATCTCCAATGATTTGGATCACTATACAGAACTTCTTGACGTATGATTATTCCCTGCTCGCCAAAACAAGTCACTTAAGTGGGATACCAGGCAAATCACCCAAGGGCCTCTTGAACTCAAAATCTGTTTGGACCACAAAGAAACAGTCACCAGGCCTCACCCCCATAGTGAACAGTAAACCTCAGAGTTGGCTCCAAATTTACACAGCTCTGCCATACATCAGACCTAAACGATCCTGAAATTTCTCCAGCTGGATAAGTATTAATATATCAGAGCTAGGAAATAATTAAAATATACAGTCATGCATTGCTTAGTGACAGGGATACATTCTGAGAAATGCATTGGTAGGGGATTTCTTCACTGTGTGAACATCACAGAGTGCACTCACACAAACCTACATGGTACAGACTACTACACACCTAGGCTAGATGGTACAGCTCATTATTCCTGGGCTACAAACCTGTACAGCACATTACTGAATACTGTAGGCAGTTGTAACACAGTGGTATTTGCGTATTTAACATACAAAAAAGGTACAATAAAAATACAGTATAAAAGATAAAAACTAGTACACCTGCATAGGGCACTACCATGAATGAAGCTTGCAGGACTGCCAGGTGCTCTGGGGGAGTCAGTGAGTGGGTGGCGAGTGAATGTGAAGGCCTCGGACATGACTGTCCACTGCTAGAGACTTTGGAAACACTGTACACTTAGGCTACACTAAATTTATAAAAAAAAATTTTCTTCAATAATAAATTAACCTCAGCTTACTGTAATGTTTTCACTTTATAAACATTTTTTTTAACTTTTCAACACTTTTGTACTAACACAGATTAAACTATAAACACATTATACAGCTGCATAAAAAAAAATGTTTTTTTATATCCTTATTCTATAGGCTTTTTTAAATTTGTAATGTTTTTTCTTTCCTTTTTAAGCTTTTTTGTTAAAAAACTAAGACACAAACACACACACTAGCCTAGACCTACACAAGGTCAGGAACACGAATACCACTGTCCCCACCTCCACATCTTGTCCCACTGGAAGGTCCTCAGGGGCAATGGCACCTTGGGGCTGTTGCCTCCTATGGTGACAAGGCCTTCTTCTTGAACACCTCCTGAAGGACCTGGCTGAGGGTCTTCTTGAGGAGGTGTCACTCTTTTCGGAAATATATTCAGGGTGGTTTGCTTGGTTTGTGTCTTTCTTTCTTTTTTTTTTTTTTAATATCATAAGTTTGCTTGTATTGTTTCTTTTTTTTAAATCATAAGTTTGCTTGTAAACAGATAGTGCACCATGAACATTCCTTTCTATTAACGAAACCTTTCAGTGTTGGGGTCCATGTTTTCAAACTTTTTAAGGAGCTTGTTGAGGTCTGCAAAAGGTTCTGCTAAACCCTTCACTGTGAATGTTCTTGGGAGTTCTTCTTTTCTTTTCCTGCAGTTTCCTTTTCTCTGGCCTCTTCTCCAGCTGTGTGCTCCTGTCCCAGTTTCCACTATTCCTCATCACTCAATTCTGCAGGAACCCCCTCTAGCAGGTCCCCAATGTCATTCTCATCCACAGGTTAGAGGCGTTTGCCATCTCAACCACAGCCTTGCAGATTTCTGCAACCTCCTCACCCCTGGCACATCCTCTGAAGTAGTGGACAAACCTCTTACCTTCTTCTAGATGCCATGCATACTTGTACACTCCTTGGTGACAACACCTCAAGCCCAATCAAGGTTCTTGATGGAGTCATAGATGTTGCGATCCTTCCAGAATTGCACCAGTGTCTTCTTCTCAGTGTCTTCCTCAGCTGCAATAACAGCCTGGGCCAAATAGTAGGCTTTAAAAGCTGCTATAACTCCTTGATCCATTGGTTGGATCAAAGAGGTGGTGTTTGGAGAAACATGATTCTGATATTGGGATAAACATCATGAAAAAAAAGGAAGTTATCTGGGAGTATATCAACAACACGCAAAATATTGAAAGGCATTAGTCTCCAAATGGTACTTCTCCATTTTGCAGGCATAGGAATTCATAAAGGCATTTTGGGAGAAGAGCTGGGTCATCCATGACTTCTTACTGCTTCTGTAACACACTGGCAGCATGAGCTCACTGAGATGCTTGAAGGCCCCATGGTTCTCCCTGTGCCAGATCACAAAGGGTTTCAATGGGTAGCCTGCAACATTGCCCCCAAGCAAGACTGCGATCTGGTCCTTAGAAACCTGGAAACCTGGCATTGACTTAGCCTCCTTTTAGATGAAAGTCCTTTTAAGCATCCGTTTCCAGAATAGGGAGGTTTCATCCATATTGAGTATTTGCTCTGGCAGGTAATTTTCTTCCACAATCAGCTCATCTAGCATTTCCAAAAATTTTTCAGCTGCGTTCACATCAACCCTCGCACACTCACCACTCACTTGCACATTTTGTAACGAATGATTCTTGAATCATTTAACCCACCCAGAGCTAGAAGCCAATTCAACATTATGTTACCAGTGAGATCCAGCCTTTTCTTTCAACATCACAAACAACCTTTTTGCTTTGGTCATGATTGTGGTCATGGTTAGACAGATACACTTCTCTGCTGGTCTTCAATCCAGGTATTAGAAGTTTTTACATGTCTGCTATAGACCCTTCTAGAATCTTTGTTAGTCTCGTTGCCTTCAATGAAACAGAGCCTTTAATAGTTTCCATCACAGTATGCTTGTTCTTCAAGACAGTAACTATGGTGGAATGCGACACACTTAACTGGTAAGCAATAACCATCACCGATTTTCCACCTTCATAGTCTTTAATCACTTTTAATTTCATTTCCAAGTCATTCACTCAATATGGCCTCTTATTGGCAATGGTAGCAGTGGATTTTGTATGCTGAGGGGCCATGCTGAACAAAACAATATGAGATTAAATTGAGCACAGGAGAAAATGAAGCAATCAAGAGACAAGTCAAACACGAGATATATGAGGCTGCTGCCAGCATAACATCGTGTAGTATTTCACAGCAAACTTTCTTTTCTAAGTAGAAAGAGAGTACTCTAAAATACAGTGGTACCTCGGTTTTCGAACGTCTCCATTGACGAACATTTTGGTTTATGAATGCCGTAAACCTGGAGTAAATGCTTTGGTGTTTGAACACAACTCAGAAGTCGAACATGTCACACAGCTTCCACTGAGTGCAAGATCCTGAGGCCTAGCTGTCGGCTGTTTCTGAACGTTTCAGAACTCATGGATTATGTTCGAAAACCGAGGTACCACTGTACTGATCAAAAGTATAGTGTAGTAAATACATAAATAAATAACATAGTCATTTATTATCAAGTATTATGTACTGTACATAATTGTATCTGCTATATTTTTATACAGCTAGCAGCACAGTAGGTGTGTTTACACCAGAATTGTGACAAACATGTGAGTAACGCATTGCACTACGTCATTACAACAGCTATGACATCACTAGGTGACACGAATTTTTCAGCGCCATTATAATCTTATGAAACCACCATTGTAAATGTGGTCCCTCGCTGACCGAAATTCCATTATGCAGTGCATAACTGTACCCCACTTCATATTAAGGGAGGGACGCCTAGCAAGACAGTGGAATCCTAGGCAAATTACATTTGCCTCGATATTATTGATGCAACTTTTAAAGACGTCTAATTTATTATAAGCTTAAATACCAATAAAATGTATTTTTAAAAGACACGAACAACTGTACAAACTCTACTGATACAAGTTTAACCATAGTCCCTGCCCTGTGACATATTTGTATATTTAGCACAAATAAAGAGTTTTAGGTTTTTGCATCAACCATAATAACTGTTCATTTTTAATTCTTATAATTTGGTAAATGCTTTAAGAAAATAATCTCTTTGTTACAAGGTTGTAAGTGGGTAAGGAAATGGAGACTGAAAGATTACTAACGAGTCTAAGATGCCACAGTTAGTAAATGGCAGGGCAAGGATCAAACCCTGGCCTTTGCAACTTCCCACGCCTGTGCTGTTTCTGTTATGCTCCTGACAATGCTACGTTCTTCATCTTCTAATTTCTCAAGAAAAAACTTTAACAAAGACACAAGAGGTTTGAAAAATCAATGTTGTGGTTTGGGTCTGCATTAGCAGATAGGTTTAGTTGTGCATATATCTGATAATTTTATATATAGTTATAATTACAAGATACATAGTTTTTAAAAGATATTTTGTTTTTATAGTGAAACCAGCATTTCACTGATTCCATTCAATGTTCTATTTGTTTCTAGTTTACCAATACTAGTTTATGACATGGAAAGATTTTATAAGAAATTGCAAAGAAACTAGGGATGCATACTCTATAAATTTATACTTTATTTCTTAGTAAGAATCAGAAGTTTCTTTCAGAGCACTACCTTTAGTCCTCTTTCCTTCACTCTCATCGTTGTTCCACTTTTTCTATTTTGATAGTTCTGTGATTATGGAATATTACATACAAGGTGGCTAGCAGAAAAAGGGCCTAATGTCCTTTGTACCCAGCTACTGGCTGACTTTGCCTGTATCTATTTTGAGTACATACAGTTCTGTTCTACATAGTTGAGAGAAACAATGCTTGTTTGCAAGCTATCAGTAAACTAGAATTTAAATAATAAAAAAAATGGAAGTACTATCTAAATAAATTCTTAAAAATTTAGGTAGATCTAATTTTTAAACTTTATAATATGCTTTCTATAATATTTAGAAACAAGACTAACATAAAAAATAACCAGGGCAAAGTGGGGATTATGCTGGAACACAGTTATACAGCTATAAAGTTTGAATAAATTAATTCAAGAGTTATTTTGATAAAATTTAAAGTAGGACTTATTACCTAGTAATAGGCATTCCTAAGAAGTTTGAAAAATATATTGCAATGTAACTAAGAAAATCCACTGTGAAATTCAGCCAGCTACTGGAAATTTTCAGAATATCTATTTATCTGATATTTTAAAATTCCCAAGTAAACTTTCATTCCTTTTTCAGATATAAAGATGAGGTACTGAAACTTATATTTATGATAGTAAAACAAAAATATAAGAAACCAGACATACAGACCAAAGAAACAAGATGGAAAACTCAGACTTCCACCCTCCAAAACTATGAGAAAATAAATATCTGTTATTTAAGCCACTTACTCTATGGTATTTTGTTATGGTACTTAGCCTAAGCAACTAATATAGGTACCAAAACCAAAGGACAGTCGCTGCAAAAAATGGTGTTGGGAAAACTGGATATCCACATGCAGAGAATGAAGTTGCACTTTTACATTACATCACACACCACACAAAAATCAAAACAGAATGGGTCAAAGACCTAAACTAAAACTATAAAGCTCTTAGAAGAAAATACAGGGGGAAATCTTCACTGGCTTTGTCAAGGATGTCCTGGATAGGAGACCAAAGCACATGCAATAAAAGTAAGACTAAATAAATTGTACTATATCAAACTTTAAAATTTCTGTTCATTGGAGTATACAATCAACAGAGTTGAAAAGGCAACCTATAGAATAAGAGAAAATATTTTGAAGTCATATACCTGATAAGGGGTTGGTTAATATCCAGAACATATAAAGGGCTGACTGAAAAATGGTCAAAGAACTTAAACAGACATTTCTCTAAAGATACAAATGACCAACAAGCATACGGAAAGATGCTTAATGTCACTAATCGTTAGAGAAATGCAAATCGAAATCATACTGCGGTATCACCCCACACTCATCAGGATGGCTATTAAAAAGGAAAAAAACTGAAAATAACCAGTGTTGAGACAAAGCTGTGCAGACATTGGAACCCTTGTGAACTGTTGATGGGAATGGAAAATGGTGCAGCTGCTATGGAAATAGGTCAGTTCCTCAAAAGTTAAAAATAGAATTACCATATAAACCAGCAATTCCATTTCTGGGTTTATATCCAAAAGTATTGAAAGTAGAATCTCAAAGAGATATTTGCACATTCATGTTCATAGCATCTCTGTTCATAATAGCTAAGATGTGAAAACAAACCAAGTGTCCATTGACAGTTCAATGGATAAATAAAATCACACACACGCGTGTGCACAGTAGAATATTATTCAGCCTTAAAAAGGAAGAAAATTCTGATACATGTTACAACATAGATAAACCTTGAGGGCATTATGCTAAATGGAATAGGCCAGTCACATAAGACAAATACCGCTTCCATGTAAATGAGATATCTAATTCATAGAAATAGAAAGTAGAATGGTGATTATCAGAAGCTGCGGGAGAGTGAAATGAAGAGTTATTGTTTAATGCACATAGAGTTTCAGTTTTGCAAAACAGAAAAGTTCTGGGGATTGACTGCATAACAATGTGAATATACTTAACATTACCGAGCTGTATACTTAGAAATGTTTAAGATAATAAATTTTATGTTATGCATTTTTTACCACAATAAATGTATAAGAAATTCAAAAGATTCTTTTTGAGAATAAAGTTAACATCTGTCTCAGTAGTGTTCTAGGAAAAGCACATAAAAGAGAGAAAAATCTCTATAAAAGAGGCCACTCCATGGTAAAATGGTCAGTGGTTTATATTTGAGGTGGATTAATCAGTACAGGTTCATTCAGCACTTAGAGGCAGCAAGTATAGGTGTCTCTCTCTCTCTCTCTCTCTCTCCCTCTCTCTCCCTCTCTCTCCCCCTCTGTTTTTTCCTAAGATATTTAACAAAAGAATGATGTTATGCTGATCTTACTGAGCTAAATAACTGTGGACTCCCATGGTAACTTTAACATTTGAATTCACACTCATACTTAATGAATGGTTTTTTCAGAACAAAGGCTTTTTGCAAGATTACAGAGAAAGAGTATGTGACAGCTGAAGAGGATGCCTACCCAGAAACATTAATATAGCAACTTACGGATGAAACATACACACACTGGCTGCATGATATAATTCGTGTCTAGCTAATTTCCAAAACGCGATGTATTACATACGATTTGCAAATACTGGGCTCTTGTTACATCAAACACCAAACAAATGTGTTACCATTTTGCATGTGAGTATGGACATATAATAATTATACCTTTGTCTGAAGGCAGTGCTGGTAGGCCGAAGAAAGGATTGAAAACACAGTAAGATACACCCAAGGAGGATGTAACCTTGAAAAGGAGGAAGTGTAGAGCAGTATTTTCTAGCCAATGCTCTAATTTGATAAACAAAGATCTCATTCCCTACTTGATTATACATTAAAGACTTTGACTAAAAGCAAGTCAAAGCAATGAGGAACACACTGCAAGTGTTTTCACGCTACTAAGCAAGCAGCCCACCCCCACTCCCCCAAGATTCTGATTCGTACCTCTTACCCCCATTCCTCCCAAGCCTAGCTCACTGCATGGAGAAACACAGGCCTAAACTGTACTTCTCATTAAGCTTTTGTATGGTCAGTTTATGATATATACATAGCTGCCTATTCTTATATTTATTACAATAAAATTTATTTGTAAGAAACCTGTATCTCTAAGACTTTCCAGATCATAATCACGCTTCTTATCAGTTCTTACCAAGTTTTAAACAAAATCTGAGTCATTAAATAGTTGAAAGGAGGTTCTATTTGTTGTGCTGTAACTTTATTCTGAAACTAAAAATGTTCTAAAAATCAATAGACTCTCAAGTATAAACAATTGCTTTTAGTAAACTATCAAAGAGTAAATGTGTTATTTCTAGAATTAGAAATTAGAATTTATTTCTAAAATTATGGCAATCCTAACTGCTATAAAACTGCTTATGCCACAGCAAGAATGAAAGCTAAAGCAATTTTTAACTACTCTAAAGAAAGTTATTGCATTGAATGGTTAATGGAAGGCATCAAAGGAAAGTACGTTTGGAAGTAAATAGTATTTATAAAGTTTTAAAAGTGGGAATAATTTTCTTGCTAAATTTGAAACATATCTTTAAAACTTAGATATCTCAGGGGTTTCAAATAATACAATTTTCCATGATCCTGGGCAACAACATATACTAAGTTATTATTATAACTAACATTTACTGAACTCTTAACAGGGGCCAGAAACTGTGTTAAGAACTTACAATTATTATTCCATTTTAAACCATGGCAACCCTATGAAGGAGATACTGTTATTCTCTTCATTTTGTAGTTGAAGGGGCCAAGGTTTAGAAAGGTTAAGTAATTTACCCCAAGTCATATTGTTAGAAAGTGGCCAACGCTGATTCAAACCCAGATTGATTTGACTCCAAAGCTTAAACTCTAAATAAGCTACATTTTCACGGACTCCACATTCTTCATATGGAAAATCGAAGAATTTGAAAGAGGTGATCCGTAATATTAATTCCTGCTGTAATGATCTGTGAATTTCAAGCTCTCTCTCCACAACATTTTTCTAAGTGATCAAATCATTTTTACACATCAAATTAACCTATTGGAGATGAGGGGTGGGTTAGAGGAGCAAGAACTGTACTATCTTTAAAAATGGTAATAAAATTTTAATGAAGAAATTAACATTTAAAAATGTAAGTTCAATTTCCTTAGGACCACAGTGGGATTTAAACCCACTTATTCTGAATCTTTGCCTCTTTATTTTACTATTTAAAGAAGGTATCTTGGGAAGGTATAAAACATACCAAATAGAAATCAATGAAACATGAGTTATTCCAGCATTCAGGTAGCATAATTCAAGAGCACTAGGTCATCGCAGATCATAAGCAACGAAAGACATTTTTGATCCAACTATATTTGTATCTAACCTATAAAACAACCTACCAGAATTTCCCTTGAGTAGCTCAGACCATGTCTCGTCACTGCCTTCAAATTTTGGTGCTATAGAACTTGCCTTCACTCATTCTGGCAAATGAAATTCCTCTTCCAGGAAGAGGATGAATTATGTTCCCTCAAAATTCATATGTTGAAGCCCTAACTCCCAGTACAGCAGCATAAGGCTATATTTTGAGATAGGGTCTTTAAAGAGGTAATTAAGGTTAAATGGGATCACTAGGGTGAACACTAATCTAATTGGACTGATGTTCGCACAAGAAGAGGAAGTTTGAACCCACAAAGAGACACCAGGGGTGCACATGCACAGAGGAAAGACCATGTGAGGACACAGCAAAAAGGTGGCCATCGAAAAGCCAAGAAGAGTGGACTTAGAAGAAACAACCATGCTGACACCTTGATCTTGGAGTTTTAGCCTCCAGAACTGTAAGAAAATGAATTTCTGTTGTTTAGGTCACCTAGTCAGTGGCATTTTGTTATGGCAGCCCTAAAAAAACAAATGAATAGGGTTTTCAAAGGTAGCCCAATCATTCTACTTCTCCAAGAAGATTAAAACATGTTGTACTATATTGCCAGGAGCTATGGGGAGGGAGAAATGGGGTGTAACTGCAAATGCGTATGGGGTTTCTTTGGGGAGTGATGAAAATGTCCCACAATTAGATTGTGGTGATAGTTGCACAGTTCTGTGACTACATTAAAACCATTAAATTATACACTTTAAATGGGGGGGGGAAACCATGTCGTACCATTGACTCTGCCTATATCATCCCTTTCTCTTCCCAACTCTAGCAACCTTACCACCCCCAATTCATCTCCAGTGGAACTTTGTAATTTCTGCCACTAAGATAAGCCCACATATGATGAATAAATACATCAATTAAAACTTATGTATACCTAAAACATATATACCTAAACCTAAATGTATACCTAAAACAAAAGTAATTTTCGGCTTTGTATAGATATGATAGTAACTTCAAGAATGCAACACATACCAGCATCTATAAAATCTTTGTATGTAAAATGTTAATGTAGTACAATTATTTTATTACATTAGAGACCTGTATGCTGATATTCTGACAGAGGACAAAGCTATCCAAGGACAATTCACAGAAGTATAGCATTGAGCATATAGAAAATACAAACAAATAATTAGCAGGAAATAATACATTTTCATAAGCAATTGGTTGGATCTTTGTCATTCTAAATTATTTTGTTCAAATGGAGCCAGATCAAGATAATCTGTTTATAGATTACCTTTTATATGGATTATTTACAGGAATCCAGACCCTCAATACCACCCTCACGTTCCCCATATAACTAAAATGCAATCAGGAATAAGTTCCAAGCCATTAAAAAAAACAGACGTTTTCAGAACAAAGGAGTAGATGTGTGATTTTCACTAATTTCAAAAGGTAGCTTTAAATGCTTTCACATTACTGCTTCATGCTAACTACTTCCTTATCCTCTCGTTAGTGCAGCTGGCCTAACGTTCACCATAGGTAGAGCAACCATGTAATTTAATCAATCTAGGATACTTCTGAGCATGGAAAGGGAAGATATTAATAATCATGCGAAAACAATAAGTGAAAATCAGATCTATCCTGGGAAAATTAGACGACATATGGTCACATTTACATATAATAAAGGGCACATAGTGCCATAATAACCATTTATGACTTAAGCAAGGACTGGAAATTTTGTTTTCTGTTCAGTAAAAAAGAATAAAAGAAATTTAAGGATGGTATGTATTCACAAAGTACAAAGTTGGACATATAGTGATTTTCTGGCAGAAGACTGTCAACACCATCAACAAAATAGATTTGTATGTATATGTGTGTGTGTGCGCGCGTGCGTGTGTATAAAATCATTTACAGGTAAACAAATCATGGAGAAAATGCATTCATCTTCTTTTGTCAACAGTAAATATTAGAAAAATATATTATGTTTTGAAATTTATGATTATAAGTTCTTCCTTAAAACTATTTCAGGTATTTTATTTACATTTGTACTGGAATAAGACCTAATATATTTTTCTTATCTCCCCATGGTTGATGAGGGATTAGGCAAAGAATCAGAAAACTGAAAAATATTTCTCTAGCTCGAAACACTATTTATGTAGAACGCCACTACACAAATCAAGGTTTTGCTTATTTATTTGTTTGCTTGCTTGTTTTTAAGTACATGTGAAACTAAAGTTACAATTCTCAGCTGTTTGAAGCCCGTTCTACACTATGTGAAAAATGTACAAAACTCTTAAAGATGGCATCAACTCACCAGAGATACTTCATTGCTTCAGTAGCCTAACGCCATCTTGGCTACCTCTTTCTGCACGCTCCCATTAAACTGCTTCGCATTCCTGCCCCTAGGCATTGCGAGCTTCCTTCTCTGCCTCCCTGACAGGAGGGTTAACTCCCAGAGGTCAGCGGTCAGAGGCTCTCTCTTGTTCAGCATTGTCCTTTTAACATCCAGAAACCTGGCTCAATAGTTTTGAGTTTTTTTAATTCTTTTTTTCTAATCCCACTTCTGGGTATTTATCCAAATAAATTCAAAACACTAATTTGAAAAGATATATGCACCCCTATGTTCACTGCAGCACTATTTACAGTAGCCAAAATATGGAAGCAACTCAAGTGCCCATCAATAGATGATGGGATAAAGAAGAGGTGGTACATATATACAATGGACTATTACTTGGCCATAAAAAAGAATGAAATCTTGCCATTTGCAACTACATGGATGGACCTAGAAGGTATTATGCTAACTGACTCAATAGATTTTTGCCGAATGAACTGGAAGTAAGAAGCCTGCTTTTCGTGACTTTGTTTAAGAGAAATATATTTTCTTTCAGCCTTTTGAATTATGGAGAAACTAAGAAACCCAAGAGGAAAAATAAGAAAACAGGTTCTATAAGAAAAGCATAAAGAAGTCTTTGGTTTTAGTTTTTTCCTCCTTTTGCAAGCTTTCAAAAAGAAGACCAAAGGGTTATAAAAATGTTCTCAGGTTGATGACAAATAGTGACCAGTAAGCATCTATCAAAAACTGAAAAGGAACTGGGCTTAATTTTCAACAAAGGGACCAAGCAGTATTCACACTCTTAAGAAAGAACATCATATCCATTGGAAGGGAGATTAATTTTGCCCAGGCAGGGCTGTGGCCAGTGTCCTCAGAAGAGATTCAAATGAGAGTGTCGATTTAGATAAGTTTGGCTTATACACGTGTAAGGCAATAGAGGAAGCAAATGACCCCATAAAGTCCCTTCCAGCTCTTTGATTTATAACTTATCCTTAGAGAGTAAATTTGAAACCACAAACTAAACATTGAAAAATTATAGCAACTTTGAACTGGAAAGTACATTTAGATTTTTATTGGACTTCATTGAAATCATGGCCCTGGTTAATGAGACTATCTCAAAAAATCCTTTGTAAAAACATTAGTAGGAAAAAATATGTCGGGGCATACTTAGCCCCAAGATGCCTGTCCAAGTTGTAATCACAGTGTAAAAATGAGTTTGTGATGTGTAAAGTAAATGGTTGTAAACTAAATTTGTCAGTATTTGTAGACACAATGTCCAAGAGAAATAATTAAGTTCTTAAACAACATAACTTGTTATTTCTATAAACATACTAGGACATCTTGTGCATATATATTTGAATGTGCAAAATAGTTATTCATATTATATTATTTATATTAAGTCTGTCTTATTATTAAAGGACAGATTCTTCAATTTGTAGCTCAGTGAAGGAATTTGTTGCTTCTTATACTTTTCTTTCGGTCATCAATTTAATTGTTCAGTAGCACCTACGTATGCCAGGGAACACTTAGGAGAAAAATAAAACCTGTAAAACTCACACTCATTACATCTCACTTGTGATTCCTGAATTGTTTTGAGAACTTCGAGGACTACTTAAACACAAAACATTAGAAATCTAAAAGAAGTATTTTGAAAAATATCAGGGCTTATACCAAAAAGAAACTCTTGAAATAGTCTTTTCTTTAAATAATTACAAAAGTCTGAAAAATTAGCAGAAATTCACATGTTTCCTTATGAGAATCCAGCCCTACTCATTTGATTACGAACACATCTATATCTTAGACTTCTCTCTTCTGCTAGACTATGTTCCTTCATGGAAAAGATTTTATCTCTCTATCTACTCAGTGTCTGGCACATAGTAGGTATTCAATGAGGGTTTATGGAATAATTGAATGAATGACTAGACAAATTGCCTTACAAATCAAGGAGAGCAGAATATGAGTATTTTCAGCATAATTCTTATTAACACTATTTCTGGAAAGATCAAATGGTGTATGGGAGAAGATGGGCTCTAGAATATGCCAAGAATTAACCATTCAGCTGCCTTGCAGATAAGCACAGAAATGTGTTTTCAAAGGACTTCTTAGCTCCTTCCATCACTACACAGGGTCACAGAAGGCTTGAGGTAACTACTGTCATCAAAATGTTAACGCAGAATTGTTGGGTGAGATAGGAGACAGCAGGCAATAAGTTAGGATAGATGAAATGGTAGAGAGAATTCACATAGTTCATACATACTTCAAAGAACTTTTATATCAAGCTAAGGAGTAAGCAAAGAGAAGCTCAAGGTACAATAAATATTTTTAAAGCAATAAAGTGAAATAAATCTTGTTTTTGTAGGTGGCTATCTACCCAGAAGACACACCATGATGAAGACGAAAAAAGGGACAAGAAGAGCAAAGGAAGTTATTTTATTAAGATACTGAGAAAATGACCCAATGAGATAGCAATGAGAAGAGAATGTTGACGCGAAATTAATGGAACGTTGTAGAGTTAGAATTGAAAATACTTGCCGGCTGGTTAGATATGGAGAGACAGAATTCAAGGATGAGTCCAAGAAACAAGATTTGGGAAACAATGTTGGTGGTGCTCCACTAACGGAGATTGGAAATACAAGTTGATCAGGTGTGGGAGAGAGAACAAAAAGACACTTAGAAATGTAGATTTGGAGCCAAAGAGAAGAACTGGGGCTGGGATAAATTCTTAGATATATATATATTACACATGTACATACACACAGTCATGTGCCATTTAATGATGAGGACACATTCTGAGAAATGTGTTGCTAGGCAGTTTTGTCATCACGTGAACACCACAGAGTACACTTACACAAACCTAATGATCTCCTAGGCTACAAAACTGTACAGCATGTTACTGTACAGAACAACATGATATTAAAGCAAGCCCAAGAGAAAATGATGAAATCAAGAGACAAGGTAAACACAAAATATATGAGGCTACTGCAGGCATAACCCAGCATTCTGCTTTACCGTAAACTTTGTTTTCATAAGTAGAGAGAATGCCCTCTAAAATAATAGTAAATGCATATAGTAAGTGCATATACCACTAATAGTCACTTATTATCATTATCAAGTATTATGTACTTACATAATTGCATGTGCTATACTTGTATACCCCTGGCAGTGCAGTAGGTTTATACCAGCATCACCACAAACACGAGTAATGTGCTGCGCTATGACATTATAACAGCTACCTGACTAGGAGTGTACTTCTACGTCATGAAGGCCTCCCTTTCTTCATCTAAGGTATAGGTACAAATAATCTTCTGGGGCAGGGATATTTGGATGTAAGAGATGAATCAGAATGTTTTTCCCCAAAAAAAATTGCTCTGCCATATACTGAGAGGGGGATGCACATAACACAATAATGAGGAATTGGGAAAGGTAGGGTAAGAACATCTGGAATACATTCTGTTGCAACCCAGCCCTTGTAAATACTAACCTCTGAAGCACTCTGGTACACTTCAGCTTTACAAAAAGTAATCATTCAGTCTATCCTAATAGACAAGAAAGAAGTAAGATATAAAATAGAAGTTGCCTCTTTATTTTACAGTCTCCTACATAAATAGAACACTATAGGAACAGATACCATGGAAGAAAACCAGTTCAAGATTCTTCTTCCTCCCTGCCATTTCATATATGGTTTTGATATTGTTAAATAGACATATATGAAATTGTTGGATATACCATGAAAAATATTTACTCATTCATTTGTTCATTCATTCAACCAATCAATGTTTTTTGGGTGTCTATTATATGCAAAATGCTGAGCAGGACACTGGGAAATCAGTGGTGAACAAGACAAAATCTCTGTTCATAGCCAGGAATACATTCTCTTAATTAATAAATAAGTACATATCCTATTACAACGATAGGTGCTATAAAGGAGAACAGGATGGAATTCAACATGTCATTCTCCATACTGACCTAGTCTGGAGAACCAGGTAAGACTTCCTTGAGGGCGTGTCTTTTAAGCCGAGCTCTGAGAGATGACTAAGTTTTAATGAGGTGAAAAGTTGGGCAAGAACTCATCGGATAGTGGAAACAGCACATGTAAAGAAACTGAGGTGGGAGCAAGCACAGTACATTCAGGAAAATGAAAGATCCAAATATGGCTGAAGCGCAGTGAAACCTGAGGAACGTGGCCGTGGATGAGCCTGAGGAGGCAAGAGAGGGTCAGAGCTTGTAGGGTCTGCGGGTCAGATCAAGGACGTGGTCGTATAGTATACTGGTTACCTTCATGTCGTTGCCCAGCTTTGTTCTCCTTCAGGCTGAAACCTGCAGACTACATTACCCAGGTCCCTTGCCCTCTACTTTCCCGTTAGATTTGGCAATAGGAGGCACTGATAGTAGAGCTGAGACTGGAGTAGAAATGAAGAGTAAGGTATTTCCTCCCTGATACTGCAGTATCACTGGTGGTGACTTGTCTCTCCACAGTTACTGTCCTAGCTGTGCGGACTGTGTGGACAACAAATCTGAGAGCTATTTGGGAGGGAAAAAGAAAGATTTGTGCATGGATGGGATTTAGGGGTAAGGAATAGGGAGGGTTCAATTATAACTTTTTTCAAAAGGAAAAAAAAAATAAGTTGGTTGAAAGAAATCAGCCAATGCTGCATTAGCAAGCATATATGCCAAAAAATTGCTTATGGTGATGCTAAAGGTAAATAGAAACATCTTGAAACTTTAGTACCTGCCCATATCTGTAAACTCTCCAAATCTTGAAACCTACAAATAATTTTAAAAACCAGGCAAAAGAAAAAAAGCCAAAAATAGCATTTTAGCATCAATCAACATTTACAGAATGTCTATGTGCGAGACACTGTGGAAAGTACTAGAAAGAGTCAGCAAAGAAGAGTAATTTGGAACCGGGGCTCTGAAAGCAGACTACCTGTGTTTAATTCATAACCATGAATTTACAGGACAGAAGGAGAGAAAAAAGGAAAAGAGAAAAGGATAAGCAATAGGGAGAGAGAGGAAGAAGTAGATAAGCATAAATTTTCCCTCTTGATTTCCTGGCAACCTAACCCCTTGGTATATACTGATATGTAAAGTTGTAGTCCAAATGTAAGTGATCCGGTGGGTTTTGTTTGTTTGTTTGGGGGTTTTGGGGGGGGGTTGGTAGTAGGAAAATAAAAAACAACTTTTCTGATGTAAGGTCTGTGAAGTGTTCTGAAATGATTTTCTAATGGCTAAATTTAACTAATGTACTGAGCTCTCTTTTTTGCATCAGACACTATACTAAGAAATTTACAGATATGAACATTAGTTATCTCATCATGCTTCTAGTAACTCTATTTCCTTTCCCAGACAGGAAATCTACAGATACCAATGTATCCAAAATGTTTTTTATTTAGTCCTACCTAATAAAAGGGAGGTTTCTGCTACACTTTCAGATGCACAAGAGAATTAAAGCAGTCCTTTATTCTGATGTGCCTAAATCTCTAGTATTAGAAGGGCATTAGAAATAAATCAAAATTCTCAAACCCCTCCATATTTCAGATATAGAAACTGAGTCTTTTACTCAACATTAAACAACTGTACAACTGTCCAAGGTGGCACCTGAATTGAATATCCTCCCATTCCCTTAAACATTCAGAAATGTGCTTAATAACTGCATAGCAGTGCTGTGTTATCATTCCCCAATATTCTATCATGTTTTAAAACTTTAATTACATCCAATTTTTAATCAAATATTTTGTTATATAATCAACATTATTTTTTGAGATTACCTAGATGGCTGTGATACTTTTATATATTGGTAATCTTTTATAAATTTCAGATGTAACTGTTCTTTCAATTAAAATTGTTCATCTTTGTTCTCAGAGGGTAGACTTGTGATAAACACTTTTTTAACTATATTTTATTTGTGTCTGTGTGGTAGACAGCTGTGTATTAACTAAATCACCTTTCTTTTTCTTTGTGGGCACACAGCTTCCAAGGATCATTTCCCAGCTTACTTTGCAGCTGGGGGTGAGGGACAAGTGATTCCTCTAGAAAAGGAAAGTGGGAATTTTTCAGTTTTGAATCTCTCATTTTCCTGCCTCCAAATTATTTTTAGGCCATTGATGGAGAGTGCTAAAGGTAGAAGGTCCTATTTTTTTGAAGGATATTTTGCTTCTGTCTTCTTATCTCTTAACCGTTATAAGCAGCTCCAAACACTCCCCTTCATATTCAATCACACACACTCCCTTCCATTTCCTCTCACATCTCTTCCTCTCTTCATCTTTTCTACTGTTCATGAGCAACTGTGTAATCCATCTGCAGGTAATAGGCATTAAGGCTGGCCCGGGGCCAAATGGTGAGGAAACAGCTTTTATTTTTGTTGTCTCTCCACTTCTGCTTTGTTCATCTCTTTTTGCTCATTTTATGTTTTCCTACCTCCCTCCACTCTCGGGCTATCAAGATCACCCTGCACCTTTTCCTCATTCCCAAATGTCCCCATTATGCATCTTTCTTCTTTCTCAGGGAGCCCTGAAATCATAGGGATCAATCTTTTCTTGAAAACAAGGTTTTTTATGCATTTTTTTAAGACAAGATTTTATTGGCTGGTGTTCAGTTTCTTTAGGTTTTGCTATGTGGTTCTCAGAAACTTATCTCTGCTGTAGTCTTAAAGGCTGCTTATGGTTTTCCTCTCTTTAAATGGATTACCATTTAAGACTAAATGGCCAGATGAAACCCAAAGAATAGACATGTAATGGTGGAATTCCAGTATGGCTGGCTGAGATGAGAATTTGGGGTATGTAATAATATTACCACTCACTATTTTTGATTAAATGTATGGCTGTAGAAAACACTGCTTTGCTTTATACTACTGCTGACTTTTTACTTCTTCTGATGTATTCTATATCAGTGGTTCTCAACCTTCAACATACATCAAAATTATCCTGGAGGACTTGTTACAACCCAGATTCCTGGGCTCCAACTCCACAGATTGGTTCTGTAGTTCTAGAGTGAAGTCCATTATTATGTTTTTCTAAGAAAAGCTCCCAGAATATATTGATGATGGTGATTTAGAGACCACACTTTGAGTACCATCAGTCAACAAAGCAACTTGAAGTATACAGGAGACTTGGGAAGCAAAGTTTGATAAGATTCCAGTTGAAATAAGACATGACAAAATCTGGTTCCATTTTCAATATGAAGCTTTTGAACAAAAACATTATAGCATCATATAATCCTATAGCAAGAAGGGAATTCAGTGATTATCAAGTCTAGTACTATGTTATAAAGATGAGAAAACTGAGACCCAGAAAAAACATTTCACATGTAAGGAGAGACAGAAATAAAGAATAAAGATGTAGTTGAGAGTGTTTTCGAAGATTGCTAAATACTATTTCGCGTTCCTCTTTTGCAATGTGACTTTATCACTATACCCTCAAGAAATGATATCTATTTAACTTTCCCTTGAATCTGAGCTAACCATGAGACATGTTTTGACCTGTAAAGTACAGTGGAAGTGAGGCTATATAACTTCCAGTACAGAGACGTAAGAGGCTGTCAGTGTCTATCTTTATCTCTTACCCAGCTGAAAACCAGCCCAAATGTCAACCATGTGAGTGAAGTTATTTTGGATCTTTCATCTATTTCAGACACCCAATCAACAACAACAAAACAAAAGAATTTCCCACCAATTCACAGAATTATGAGAAATAATCAACGGTTGTTGTAAGTCACCAAGTTGTGAGGTGGTTTGTTTTACAATAGATAACTGAAACAATGAGTCTCCAGACTCCTCATCCATCAGTCTCTGTAGTTCCCCATGCTGTCCTCTTCACATTCTGTTTCCTCTTACTCCCTCATCTGTTCAGTTCAACCGACACTTAATTTAAACATCTACAATATTCTAGATATTGTGAATTCAAAGATGATAATATAAACACAATCTCACTCTCAATGACCTCATGATCAAGAATGGAAGACTGGAAAAACAAATAACTGTCACACATTTTGATCGAAGTACCAATATAATTATGTACAGAATTGGTAAATAGGAATGGTGCGTGTGTGAGAGTGTGAGAGTATGTGTGTGTGTGTGTGTGTGAGTGTGTGTGTGGTGGTTAGAGAGGCAAGCATGGGAGGAGCAAAGAAGGCTTTGCAAAATAATTGGCACCTGAACATCACCATAAATTACATACTAGATAGATAAAGACAATGATGGAGTGATATAAATTCACTATCATATCTTATTTGAATGTATTACCTTTGGATTACTTGTAGCATTAATAGATACATTATAGATAATGTGTGAGTATATGAATGTATATATGTTTAGATTGACTGCATCCATAAATAAAGTTATTTTCTATTAATAAAACATTAGAAGTAAAGAATACACACTTCCCCTTCACATCCTCAATATTTCTGTCTCCAAAAATCTATTCAGAAAGCAAAGCCTTATTTGCTAGCAAAGTCTTCCTAAATCATGGGTCAAATGACACATGAATACATTATGGAACATTTATCTATTCATTCCATCATCAGAAACAGGTAATCAAAATTCCCGTGAATAGCTTAAAATCTAGGAACGTCCTTAGGGCTCCATTACAAACCACAGAAATCTGTTATACAGAAAGAGACATACTACTTGCTACTCTGTGGCTTGAAATTTTTGGCTTATCTGGAGAAGTAAGTTCTCGTTATGTCTAAGAAAGTCCCCAGCCCCAAGAATTGTCCCACTGCTGCTGTGTTTGGGGATGTTGCACATGGTACTGGAGAAAGTTGGTGAATCAGGAAACCAGTAACGTGGATCCTTGCTGCCTCTGCCATCATCTGAAAAGCAGAATTATGATCTCTATACCAACTTAGTTCCAAATTCAAGTCTCCTATGAGCATACAGATTGGAGGTACCCAAATTACACCTAGAACCTTAGTGACAAGGACATATGGAAGTCAGAGAGTAAGAAGCTGGAATGCACGTTTAGGAAAACAATCCACAGGATACATCACAAAGGCGTACTGTGACTTCTACCAAACAAATGAAGTCAAAATGCAGACTGAAGTTCTCTCCCCATTCAACCATGAACATTGAAAAGGTCAGACTGACTTAGCCGCTGTGTGAGAAGATCATATGGAGAAACCACATCCCAAACCACTAGAACCAAGGGAAATAAACTTTTAATTTATTTAAGTCAAAATAATTTATTAAAGACTTATGAACATCATTCTTGAATATATTTATATAAACACACATTATACTTCTTTAAAGTTAATACAATGCTTCAATCATTTCTTCATCTATATTTAACCAAATTTCTTTTTATTGTAAATTTTGAGTCTATTCTGATATGGGTTTGCCAGAGAAATTTAAAATTCTTGTTTGCTGATGTTATTTTGTAGTCCATAACTTTAATTAATGTCTGTTTTGATAATATAAGCCTATCATTTATTTTAATTTTGAATATTTTAAAATATTTCACAGACATTAATAAAAATATATATTTTAGGTTCCTTACTTCTTGGCTTGAACCAGTCATCATTTTCTCTCATAATGTGCTCATATAACAGAAAAAATTGGGTAAATGCAAGATGACATACCCATAAATACACCTAAAACCATAAAAGTCAACTTTGGCTTATTTAGAACAAAAATTCTGGAATGGGACAAATTGGGGAAGTTTTTATTCTGTATAAAAATTGTTTTAAGCATGAATAATTTCTTTGAAAATATAAAAAAAAAATTTCCCCATGGAAAGTATATAATTCCTAAATGTGAATCTTAGTAAAAACACTAAAAATAGTTAATTTTCTCACAATCTAATCTAGTCCGAATAATGATTTCTTCAGTCTTATGAATTTTGTTAACTTTCAAGTTTTCATCCAGAAAACTGAAAGCTGAAATTTTATCAAAAGATTAGCTGAGAGGAAAGGAAGCTCTGTGGTTCAGTGAAAAGTCAGATGTTATTAATGAGTGTGGACTGCAGCTGTAACACATGAATCATTATAAGGAGCTGAAAGTTTCACTGTTCAGTGCACAAAACTATTAGTCTAATTCAGCCTCAGTTAAGTGGTAAAGAGTTGGCAATGAACCAACTGGACTGCTGGATATAGTTATGGTGATAAATTGAATTTTTTCTTTATAAAACTTAAGCAGCTAAGGCTAATTCCCACAAGGCCAGACTAGTCATAAATACAAGGGCAAAAAACATAGGATTGGAAATGTCTAAATTAAAATTTTGTAGACATTTTCTACTGTCTTCAAAAAGGAGATCTGAAAAGTCATATAAAAAAACTCAAAAAACCCTGTACCACATTTTACTTGCCAGCACCATAGAAAATATCAGTTTCATAGACCCCAACCCCAAATACAATCTTATGTATAAGAATGAGTTATTGTTATTTTTGAACAGTGGGGCTATGAGTAATTTTTAATAAAAATTTTGTTTATCTCTATTTTCCACAATGAATATACCTATATTTATTTTATAAAGTTTACTCTATAGAGAAAAAAGTTATTTGCAACCCCTTTCAAAGAAACAAGTTTTAAAATACTAGTGATAAAACAAAACAAAGACATTTAAGAAATAATATTTTTCTGATTTGAACTGTAATAAATTTATTTCAATATAAATTCAACAGATATGCCCTTAGAAAGAAAATGCTACAATCTATGCATTACTTTTGCTCACAGTGTTATTATTTGACCATCACAAACATATCATAGAAAGGTGATAATAAAAGCCCCATGGAATAAACATTTTATCCACTGGTAGAACAACTAGTAAATGGCAAAGACAGATTTCCCAAGTCCCTGCTCTATGGCATTTATGCTTATTCTAAACCAATGTTAAATTAAAAGCAATTTTAATCCCCTCTCCCACATCACAGCAAACAAGAAACCCTTCAAAAACATTTTAATTTTTTTTTTGAAATCATATAATATAATGGAAAATACTTTATCTACTACTTGGAACATTTTATAATCATTTTTAAAAAGAGAGTCAGTCCTCCCAAGAGATGATTTGACAATCGACAATAATGGGGGTGGGGGGAGAGGGGAGATTTCTCAATACTCTCCTCCATATTCCCAGGTGACCAATGAATTTATTTTACCAGGATGCTAGATACAGATTATCTCTTCTTCCTGTTTTACCCAAAGCAGTGACTCTAATGGAGGAAGTCTGGCCAAATAAGAGAAGATCTGAAGACCGGCTGAGGGGAGTGGCATGTTGGCTGAATGACCTCTTCAATCCTCCTTGGTGCTCTGACCAGCCTTGACTGATGTGGAAGAGCAACTAATCACAGTACAACATGTTAACTTAACCTCACCTGGTTGATAAAAACCCCAAATACTCAATTCCTCAGGCAGTATTTAGAATAAACACACATGAGGTTACAGGAGACCTTCCAGTGCAATCTATAACTGTCTCAAAGGAGATTAACTAAAGAAAAGCACATAATAGATTAAGTATTTTAATACTGGAAAATATATATCAGTGTTTAAGGTGAATATCAAGTAACGTTTTAATGCTTTTGCTCTTATAAAAATCTCACTGAATTGTGCCACATGCTGCATAATACTCTACTATGCTTAGCTGAAATTACAAATGGACTCTTTTTAGGCCATAGCTGCTTCTAACCTAAGAGAAATATGGCTTTAAATTTTCAAATGAAAAATCCATTTCTATAATGGCCAAAAGGTTTCATATAAATAAAACATATTTTCTCCTGGCACTTAAGCACTACAAGAAAACAGCATCTATATCAAGAAGGCAAATTAAACATTTATTCCAGGAAGGAGCATATTTTCTTTTATGTTTCTGAATTATATAATTAATCAAAAATTCCAAATAAGGTGTACTATGTGTAACTTCTAAATAATACTTATCTTCCTAATTAAATGAATAAGAGTGGACAGAAGCTATTAAAAATGATTAGTGAATATAAAAACAAAGTGCTATGGGAGAGAGAATTTTCTGTTTATCTTCTTGTTAACAAAGTAATTGTGAACCTTTTTTTTTTTGCCACAAAGTTAACATGTATCTTTGGTTTCCAAACTGAGCCATTCCCAAACTTTGGTATTATGTTCATCCTTCTGATAGGAGAAAGCGGGTGAGTGCAACATAGATTAGACTTTGAAGAAAAAATGAATAAAAGATTAAGAATCCATTGTATTTTAGCAATACAAATACATTATGTAGATCAGCCAACTCTAAATGTTTTAAAAGCCATTTCAAGATAATGTCTCCAATTGTAAGAAATAAGCAGATTGAAGTGAGATGTTTTTAATCTCTCAAATTAGCATCAACAACAACAACAACAACAAAAATCAGGTAATTTACAATACTAGTGATACCCTGAGGAAATAGTTACTCTCACTTATAAAGGTAAGAATTTAATTTGGTCCAATCTTCTTGCAAAATAAAATTGACAATATTTCCCAAGAGTTTCAAACATATTCATATGTTTTGACATTGAATTCTCCAACTGAGTTATGAAAATTGGAATATTTTATACGTGAAGATGATAATTGCAGAACTATTTTAATAGCAAAGAAAAGTAAATAAAAAGAAACAAACTACCAAAGGAAGATAGTATATACAGATTAAAGATATAATGGGTATGAAACCTATAAAATAATATTGGGAAAAATACTTATCAACATAAAATTAAATATCAGGATCTTAAATTACACACATGCGTGCGCGTGCGCGCACACACACACACACACACACACACAATTACACCTTTATAAAAAATACAGAAAGGAGTATTTCAGAATCTTAACAATAAGGTTGGCTTTGGATGGTGGTGAGGCTATGGACAATTTACTTTTTATTGCTGTTTGTATTTTATGTATTTTTTTAATAAAAATGTAACCTTGAGTTAAGAAAAATAAGTAACAAAAATAAACAAAATAAAGGAAGTGGAATCATGCAACCTAGGTTTCAATGTAGCCATAAATTCAAATTCTCTTCCCTTATATGAATGATGTCATTATTCATTCTTAAGACTTACATATCACATTTAGCAGCTCTTAACATATTGATCAACTTTAAAGCGCTGGTCAGTAATTAGAACATTTTATAGACATTAAAGACAAAAAACAAAAACTTACACTAGATCTAATGAATTCATAGAGAGACTAAGTGACTAATTTTGTTCTGTATTTCATCCATTACTTTGAATAATATTGAATATTTGACAGAACTGCAGTAATTTCTATCAATTGATAAAATCCAACTCTGAAGAATGGTGTCAGGATATGATATATCTAATAGGAATGTTTATTTTTTATTCTTCAAATAGCAACTAAGCTCTGTTCCTTTTAGACTGTGACGTTTGTTAACATTGCTTAAAGAAAGAGCCTAGATGCATATATAAAAGTGAATCATAAAAGAAAATTATTTGATCCATTTCAGGGCCAAAATTGATTTATATCAATTTTTATATATAACAAATATCTGTAGTGTGTGTGTGTGTGTCTGTGTGTAATGATGAATATTAACTTATTCTGTGCTTTTTTTCTTAAATCATATTGTAATATATTGATATTACAATTATATTTTTTCAGGGAAATCTAGGAAGAACATTTTAGAATATCATTAATAATTATTCTACTGAAGATTGAAAATAATAAGCACTGGAACAGTAATTACAACATGAAATATTTGAGGCCAAGATAAGAATCTTCTAACAGAATTAAATAGACAGTTGTGGAGTTAAGTTTCCTAAAGATTATAAAATTAAGGTGAATTATAATCCAATGGTTATATCTACTGCAAATTTTTGCTAGATTTAAGATTCACTTTCCAGAGTTTGCTTGCTTATTATTGAGCAATTAATCTAATGTACATAATTCTTTATTGCAGTCTTTACCTCTGTAACTCCCTCATGACCTGGTTTAGATGTTTTGGCATTATTTTTAGACTTTTTATGAGGGCATTTTAGTAATACTGTATGGTTGAATTTTCCTTTGTATAAATAGTTTGACTATTATTTGAGTTGATTAAATTTTTACAACTTCCTATGGTATCACATACGAGTATATTCCTCTGCCAAATGGCATTTTTGTATACATAACTAACATGTGGGCGTTATTTAATACAAATGTAACCGTTTTCAGGATTGAACAATCATAATAATCAGGCTGCTGAAAAATGATATTCACTGGGGCCCTGGAGCCCAGTGGAGGACTGAAATACAGTTCTGGGAACAGGAGAAAGTCCCCAGGGCAACTTTATCTTGAAGTGATAAGGAACAGGAAAAGGTAGGGATACTAGCAGGAGAGAAAGTTCTCTCTGGGTCTTGAGAAGATGCAGAAATTAATGAAATAGAGAACAGAAAAACAATAGAGAACATCAATGAAAACAAAAGCTGGTTCTTTGAATAGAACAACAAAATTGACAAATGTTTAGTAATACAGACCTAGAAAAAAGAGAGAGAATACTCAGATTCCTAGAATTAGTAATGACAGAGATATTACTGCTGGCATTACAGAAATAAAATGATTATAAAGGGATATTATAAACAACTGCATACCGACAAATTAGGTAACTTAGAGAAAACGGACAAATGCCTATAAAGACACAAACTAACAAAATTCACTCAAGAAGAATACTCTGAAAAGTGCAAAATATTGTTGAAAGAAATTAAAGGGATAAAAGTAAATGGAAAAACATCCTATGTTCATGGATCAGAAGATTTGACATTGTTAGGATGGCAACACTCCCCAACTGATATAGTGATTCAGTATAACTGGAACCCAGGTGATGTCCTTGTAGAACTTAACACACTGATTCTAAACCTCTTATTGAGTTGCAAGGAACCCAGAATAGTCAAACGAAAACCTGAAAGAGAAGAACAAAGTAGGACTCATACTTCCTGATTTCAAAATTTGGCTACAAGCAACAATAATCAATACAATGTGACATTGGCATAGACATATAAATCAATGGAATATAACTGAGAGTACTGAAAATAATCCCTTCATCTATAGTCAATTTTTGACAAGGGTTCCAAAACTATTCAATGGAGAAAGAATAGTCTTTTCAAATGGTGCTGGGACAACTGGACAGCCACATGCAGAAGAACGGAATTGGACCTTTAGCTCACACATTCACAAAAATTAACTCAAAACAGATCAAACACCGAAATATAAGAGCAATACTATAAAACTCTTGTAAGAAAACACAGGGTAAGTCTTCATGACCTTAGATTTGGCAGTGAATTTTTAGATTTGACAACAAATGCATGAGCTTAAAAATAGATAAATTATACTTGATCAAAAGTAAAAATTTTTATGCTTCAAAAAACACATTCAAAAAGTTAAAAAACAAAACCCACAGAATGGTAGGGGTGTGGGTGTGTGTGTGTGTGTGTGTGTGTGTGTGTGTGTATTCATTCAAATCACATCTGATAAGGGACTTGTATTTAGAATATATTAAAAAGAAAAAAAAACCTCTTACAAGTCAATAAAGAAAGACAAATAACCCAATTAAAACAATGGGCAAAGGATAGAAGTAGTAGACACGTCTCAAAGAAAGATATATAGATGGCCAATAAATCCATGAAAAGATGATCAACATCATTAGTTATCATAAAAATGCAAATCAAAACCACAATGGGATATCCCTTTACACCTACTAGGATGGCTAAAATCAAAAAGTCATATAATCACAAGTGTCAGCAAAGATAAGGAGAAATCGGAACCCTGATACACTAATGGTGGTAATGTAAAATGGTGAAACCATTTTGGTAAACAGTCTCTGGCATTTCCTCAAATTATTAGACAGAGAGTCACCATATGACTCAAGTAATTCCACTCCTAGGTATATATCCAAGATATGAAAACATATCCACACACAAAAAAAACTGTACATGAGCATTTATAGCAGAATTATTCATAATAGCTAAAAAGTAGAAACAATCCAAATGTTCATCAGTGGAAAAGGGATAAACAAAATGTGGTACAGATCCATACAATGAAATATTATTCATCTATAAAAAGGAATTAATAGTGATACATACTAAAACATGGATAAACCTTGAAAGCATGCTAATTGAAGAAAGCCAGTCACAGAAGTCCACATATTATATGATTCCATTCATATGAAAGTCTAGAATAGGAATCCCATACAAATAGGAAAGAAATTAATGGCTTCTTAGGATGGGACGGGGGACATGGTGGTAGGCAGGTGTTGGCAAAATGCATGGGGTTTCTTTTTGAGATGAAAATGTTCTAAAATTGAAAGTGGTGATGGTTGCATGTATCTGTGACTATAATAAAAACCATTGACTTGTACACTTTAAATGGGTGAACTGTACAGTATTGAATTATATTTCAAGAAAGCTATTTTAAAAATTGGTAATACAGAAAAAAGTTGATAATACAGTAAGTTGATAAAAATTTATAATATATCCAAAAAATTAGTACTAATGAAAGAATTAGACATTTTGCCAGCATAATGACAAATTTTTCACATATCTCTTCCAACTATCGATAGATGAAGCAGATAAAGAATCAGCTTACTATAGAAAATTTCAACAACCTAACTAAATATTGAATGAGATGACCCAAATATTAGAGTTTACATTTTTCTCAACTACACATGGAACATTTACAAAATCAATCATAAGGCTATAAAAGAACTCCCCAAAGTTGCAAAAAAATACGTGTCACATAAAACCCCATTCTGTGACTAGAAATAATTTTTTAATTCTATGTATTTAGAAACTAACTCATTGGCCAAAGAATCATAACAGAAAATTTTTAATATTTTCACATACTTTTTAAGAAATCTGAAATGTGATAAGGGTAAAAATGCTACCTATAACATAACCAAAAATTTTACAAATAAGTACACTGGAGCCTTGCAGTTTCTCAATAACTGTTGGGCTTACAAATATCAGTTAAAAAAAACAAAAAACACTGAGCAAGAAGAAATTTCATCTTGACAGATAGAAAAGATTACTCAACTATACACAAAAATTTGCATATTCCTGGAAGACTCCTCTCTAAATGGCTCTATGGGTAGAAAGCTAACAAAGCCAGACTGTTTAAGCTCTTCTCTTGTAAATACATTAATTCTCAGTATCCATTTCCACAGCTGAAGTGTTAGAAAGTTCCTGATTTTTGTGATCACTCTCCCAGCAACACAATTATTCCAATCAAAAAGATATTCAGATATGAAGAGCCTGAATAAACATGGCTTTATAAACCAGGATTTTTTTCCTAAGATTTTCCTTTCCCCACCCAAATCAGTCAAAGTTTAAGTACACCTATTTTAATAGGCCTTCCAGAAACAACATCATAACTTCAATAAGCAAAAACATAACCATATTCTTATTTTGGGGGCTTTGGCTGATAATTACATAAATGCTGTGATATTTCATTGACCCAACTTAAAATAGACTTTCCCTGGTAAAACTGGTATGTTACATACAGGAAAAGTTGTACAAAACTAATACTTTAAGTACAGTAGTTAGGAATATCACCAACTTAAAAATACTCTGTTTTTTTTTACTTAAATAAATACAACTTTCAAGCTATTTTTCGAACAAGAATGATTGGCTAAAATATGTTAATCATATATCTGATAGACACAACTTATTTACCTACCAAACTAAAAGTTCTGGAGTCTAAATTGTTTTTTGACATTTAGAACAAAACTTAAAACCTAGATGCTAAAACTGTAGCCATGGAACATGGTAGGATTTTTGTTCTGGACATGTATCAGAAATATGAAATAATATATAGAAAATATAAAAAAAGTTTCAACAATATTGTTACTACTTCAAAATTCTCAGTAATGTTTCAAGACACAGGATGAAGGATAGAATTATTTAGACTATAATGGCTTTCTGTAGACAATTCTCAAGGACAGATATATCTGTTTATCTCTCCATTCAATGATTTGCCATCGTATACACCAGAGCTGATTCTCTTAATATCAAACATGCAAGCAGCACATTTCACTTCTGTTTACACTCTATAATAAATGTCACTAATGATGATGACATAAGTTACCATTAACTATTTTCCTTTTACCAGGCTCTGTCATATGTTTTACATGTTTTATCTGTAATCCTCATGGCAACAGAACAAGGTACTAGTTGTTATTATTTCATTTTAAAGGTATCAAATCTGAGACCACAAAAGTTTAATTAGGTCATGTACCCAGTAAACATTCAATCCCAAGTCTGTAGTTGTCAAAAGTCTAGGGTCATTCCTCCATTCCATGATTTCTTTTGTCTTTCCTTGTTGGTCTGCTAGTTATAAACCAAAATCCAAATAGGTGTATCTATACCCCAGAGTGTGAAAAATATAATTATATTTGACACTCTTCCAGACTCCAGAATAAAACACAAGAATTGTGTTGACCTTGAGCCAGAGATCCCCTGCCCTGCTTCTGGCTGGCTGTACCTACCAGATACCGTGCATGCATTTCCTCAGGCTTCCTTTATGGAATTGGGACTACTTGTTCATTTTCAAATAGCTTCCCATTTTCAGGAACCTGTATGATGCATTTGGTTTTGAATAACTTTAAAAGGTGAAATAGTTCAAGTATCATTTTTGATTCATGGTTTTCCAGTCTTCCATGCCCTCTTCTACAGCAGCAGCTTTCTAATTTTAATTTGCATGATAAAACATGCTGAGGAACTTGTTCTAATTGTTATATCCCAGGCCCTTATTCATGATTCTGGTTCCATAGGTCTGGAATGGGACTGGGGATTTCCAAATGATTCTGAAGTAAGGGACGTTCAGATGACACATTGAGAAAAATGACAGAATTTTATCTTTCTTCGTGATAAACTGAATATGACTATAATCATGTCAAATAATAAAAGTGGCAAGATGAGCTGCAGGTTTGGATTAACATATAGTTACATTCTACTTCTGCTGCTTTCTGGCTCTGACCTAGGACAAATCTCTTAACCTCTGAGTGCCAGTGTTGTCAGGATTTAATGAGATAAAACGTGAAAGTACTTAAACCAGTGTCTATTGTTTAACTGAAGTCCTCAAAAAACATTGGCTCCTTAGATTCCACATATAAGCGAGAAATCAATAATGTTGTAAAGATTTTTGTAGGGTATCCGATGGACACTTGTCCCATTAGGGAGACCACCTCAGGGATGATGTAGATGCCTGATCACTGCACTGTACACCTGAAGCTGAAGCTGAACAATAATTAATGTCAACTACAATTATATATACATATATACATATATACATTTACAAGAAGTGGAGTTCAGTATTAGGAATAGAGACAGTGGAAATGTAATGGCTGTAAGCAATGTCAGAGGGGTAGCAGATGGGGGAGGGGGGTTATCACTGTGTGAGGGATATAAATTATAAATATCTATTGCATTGTTTTGTACACCTGAAACTAATTTTAAAAATATGGAAAAAGAAAGAAAAAAAATAACATTTGCTCCTTTTCACTCTCCCTTTTTAAAACTCAGATCTTGGTACTTCAAATCCAGTTTTCTTTCTCCTCCATGTTACTAAGAAAAAACAAAATGCTGCTTGCTAGAAATGCTGCATCTTGAAAATGTTGCCTGTCTTCTTAAACTCCTATGCATTAAACCAAGGCTACTCATTTCCTTGATGATTAATCTTCTATTCGTCACTAGCTGAATTTTCCATTGGCACTAGTTCGTTTGGCAGTTTGAGCCTTCTTTGGGCAGTCATGCTATTTGTTTGGAGAAAATAGAGTAAGGACAGAAATTCAACATTTAACAAAACAATTTATAATGTACTATGTTCCAGGCAGCAGGAATTCACCTGAGCTTTGTCAGGGAGACTTATTGCTTTTCTGGTTCCTTTTGAATATGGCTGTCAAGTACTCTGAGTCATCCTGGCCTGATCAGCTTTTACTCTGGCTTCAAATAGAAGTAAATTACTTTCTATTACTGGACACACTACAAGAGACCTAAGTGCCTTGGAAGAGACTAAAAGAGTACATTCTCTAAAGTGGGTAATAGCTGTTCTATGGAAGAGGACAGGAAAGAAATGAAAAAAGTTGGGAAATTTATACTTTAATCTTCATGCATATCCTTGATATAGATTCAGGTTGGTGAAATACAAAACAATACTCTCTCATTTATTAATTTCTTAGAGCCTGTGGACTTTTCATCTTAAAGGAACCCTTAATTCAGAATGATTTTCTAATGGAAAGCAAATGGTAGTAGACTTTAAGAAAAGCTGGAATGGTATAGTCATTAAAGCATTTGAAGGAATATGAAACACTTATTTGAAATGACTACTGGCATAACCAGAAAGGATCTTTAACCTTTCAATAACTTTATAGCTCTGAGTCTTGTTTCCAAATTTGGATTTCATCAGCACCAGCAGAAAATATAAGAACAGTAGCCTCAGTGCAGGTTTGGTATATATTTGGGATTTTTTAGTCTGCCATCTTTCACTTACAGTGCTCTTATAAACCAAAAGAAAAAAAGAAAAAGAGGAAAGAAAGAAAGAAAAATGAGATAAAATGATATTTACTAGTACTTTATTTTATAGTTTATTTCTCTCAGAAAACAGTTTACTCTCAAGAATCTAATTTGTAGTACTTATTCCATCCAGAACTAAGTCTGAATCCTGGCTCTGCTACTTCTAAGCCCCGTGACGTTGGTGATGTTACTCAACTTCTTGGCCCTCCATTTTCTTATGTGTAATACAGGAATAATATTAATTCCCTCACAGAGTTATTGTGAGGATTAAATTAAGTAAACATCCATGACCGATGCTGGACCATAGTGGGCACTCAACAAGAAAACATTTTTAACATGCTATAAATATTTTTAAATAAATAACAATAAAGATCAAATAGAACTACAAAGGAAGACAGGCAGGGTATTTTTACAGGATGTCTACTTGTTTGAGGCACAGAATCATAAAAACTTAGTTGCCACAGGAAACTTAGGAAGTTAAAATGTTTGCATTTCTTTAGAACCAAATGTTTGAGCTTTTGATGTTTTGAAGTTGAGATCATCACATTAATCTTTAGTTTTAATGAAGTTATTAGTGTTTCTTACTATGACCATTGTCTCACTCTCTCCCTTATGTATTTATCTGTGGAAGAACACAGAGTACCTACCACTTCATTAACGTGGAAGCCTTCAGAATTGTTTGAAATACACCTTATTGTACCGTGATACCTGATATTTGAAAGTACATTTCTGTAAGAAGAATTTAGTACAATTATAATAAATTTTAAAAAACAATTTTTAAAAAATTGTGTATAGGCAAAATTACTGAAGCCCCAAAATATGCAACAGCTTGGAGCTTAATTGCAACTGGAAAACTATCCTTGGAAAGTGTATGTGAATGGAAATATTTATGAGTTGGCACGGAGAGCTGGCGCAGTACATTTGCAATGGAATAATTTTAACTGTTACCGTGTTTTACAAGCTGGATTTTATCTGGTGGCTTTATGGGAGGGTTGAACAAGTCTATACATTCACTCTACATGCTTAGGTTGCTGTTTTAGTTGCAATTCCAGGTATGTTTGAGAAGTTTTAATAAACTTTATACAGGAAAATAATCGAATGAAACAAACTAAGAACATTTTCCATATAAGGGCATCATGATATTTCACATGCTCTATTGTTTCATATAGCATCAATCTTGCACCGGATTTTGGCAAAGGAAAAGATTTTGCCTCAAGAATTTTTATTTTTTGGACTATAAAAAAAAAACCAGAAATCCAAAATAAACAAAGACCAAACCAAAGAAGGCATAAAACAATAAAACTCACAACCATGACTTGTGGAAAAAAAAAAAAACCATATAGCAAGTTTTCTGCTCATTCTGATTATAATCAAAGTTTGTCAAAACAGAGTGGTATTTCCCACAAAATATTCAAAATTCCTAAGTTTACTTACTCTTAAATATTAAAATAGCTACACTTTGGAAATATTAATGCTATGCGTCTCTCTCTGAATGTATATTGCAAAAATAATAAATTTTAGGAATGTATCTTATGGAAATATCACAGGTCTATCAAATCTATATATATAAAGATGTTCATGCAATATTATTAAAATAAAAATATATTTAAAAACCTAAATTTGTCCAAAGTAACAAATAAGATATATTCACAATGGATTATTCTGCAGCCATTGAAAAGAAAATGACATGGAGAAATAGGCATTTGATCTTAAGAGAAAAAATCAATAATGCGATCCTATTTTTGTTTAAAATTGTGCTTATGCACTGGGAAACTAGTTTTTAGTTCTATTCACCACTGGTTTTCTCTACGTGATATACACAGACTTATAGTAGTTTATTTGCTTTGAAATTAAAAGCATATTCTAAAATTTCCAACAATGTGTGTATGTATATATATATAAATTTTGTGACAAGGAAGTACTTATTATAAAATGAAAAACTGCAGTGACAACTGTCTTTTTACAAACAAGTAGACTCCTTCTCTATTGACATTTCTGCTTCCAAACGCATGACAGTGCTCACGTGTGTCCAACCAGGACAAATCACCAGAAGAGCCAACTCACGAATCAAGGAAGAAACCTGAACAAATGCCAACAGTAGGTTAAGAACTAGGGAACCAGAGCAAAGTCTGAATCCAGGGAACCCAGAGAACATTACACAGTTCATCCCAGAAACCAAAAAACCAGAAGCTGAAACCCAAGAGGTGGAAGGCAATTGTTGCTTGCCCACTCCACCTTCCACGTTAAAGGCTCTCTCTCTAAGATTTTAACAAGAGTTCTAGGTTAGCCCCAATTTTCCCGAAATTATATCAGGGAAGGCAACTTTAAAATAAATACCTTAAATTCTACAGGAAACTAATGGCCTAAATTGCAGTTCTGAACTCCAAAGCTAAACATCAGTCTCTAATTCCTGAGTAGTTTGGCGTGCATATTATGAGGAGTAGATGAGGTTGTGCACGGCCTGGGAAGCCCCTGCTAATGTGCACCCCAAACTATAAACACTCTTCCAATGTTTCTGTAGTTATGGTGGGAGATACTTACTTAATTCATTTTAAATCATTATCTCCAGATTAAAATAATATAAAATTCAATTAAATTTTCTTCATAGGCTGACAATGTTTTATTATTTACCTCTGTATTTCTTCAATTTTTCTGAAAATAAGATGCTCAAAACTGAACCTCCCACTAATACATTCAATATCATAAGGATTCCATTCTCAGCACTTTATGATAATTAATCTTAAATTATGAGTAGGCAAAAAAAAAATTATGAGTAGGCAACGTTTAGAACAACTTGTGTTGTACTTACAAAGATAAAATAGAATACATAAATCAGATGATAATTTCAACTAATTGCAATTGTTATCTATTAAATTAGCAATAGAAATTACATAGTTTTATTTCATTATACCTGTGATAAAAGGGCTGGCTTTTCAAGCAGAAGTTTTCCAGCTGGATTATTAAAGCAAAAGATATTCCTGGCTTTTTAGAGAGTCTCATACCTCCTACTGGCAACACTCAAGGATCAGACCTTCTTCTTCAAACACCTTACTCCTGGTCCTAAGGTTTTTTCCTTGCTCTTCTTATGGAATCTTCTTCACAGCTCATCTCAACAGAGCTAACTACAACAGCTACTTAGAGTACACAAGTCACTTCTTTCCATGCATGGAGATCCATTTCACCTAAGCACAGGCTGGCTACTCAAATTATCTTAGCACAGGTTAACATTTAAATCCAGGATTACAGCCATCTCTAATTCTACTCTCTAGTTCACTAAATGTGACATTTGAGCACTTAAATATACTGGTGCTTAACCACACACCTAACAAGCCAACCTGACAGATTTCAACTTGTCCACTAGGTGTTTACCAGGAAGTGAAGATGAACAATGCATGTCTCCTTAACTACAATATTAGGTAGGTACAAAAGTAATTGTGGTTTTTGCAATTATTTTTAACCTTTTAAACCGCAATTACTTTTGCACCAAACCTAATAGTTCAGGAGGAAGCAGAAAATGAAAAGGAACCTAATTAGAGGAATATATGACATTTACAACTTACGCAATGTACATATGTATTAAACTATAAAACCACACATACATACAAAGATGTCAATTTTAAACAAGATATAAAAATTTTAAATAATTTTTAAAATAAAATTTGCCTTATTTTTTTTTTCTTAAGGGAGATTGATCTTTAAAGGAAATCCTGGACCAGTGAGGTTCCATTGACACAAGTAATTTATATCCAGTCTGTACACTTATAAGCACTGGGTCTCTTCGTGTTGTTTATTGTCTGTTGCCTGTCAAAATTTGGCATCTCAACTTTGGAATTGACTTGTTGGTCCAAGTTTTCAGGAGCTGTTTCTGTTCTCATCCTGCAGTCTTTGCTTAAGCTATCTTAGAAATTATCCTCTTAGCTTAACAATAACTTCGTCTCTATTTTCTATATGGTGAAAAGAAGTAAGGTCTGGTGGAAAGAAAGTGAGATTTTTAAACCAAAGATCTAGATTTGAGTCCTGATTTTGCCACTTATTAGCTACCTGATCCTGGACAAGTTTCCTGACTTCCCCAAGCCTTGGTTTACTTTTAAAAAATTGGAGAAAATAGCTAAACTCTGAAGGTCACTGTGAGCAACAAATGAGAGTGTGTGGAACTCATTTTAAAGTACTATACAAATGTAAATAATTAAATATAGGTGGACATATGTAAATATATATGTACGTATGTACTATCATCATTTAGTATTAACAGATCAAATTTGAAAGATACATAGGACTCAAGAATATCAATATTATAAGAAAGACAAGTGCAAGTTCTTCTTCAGGGCCCAACTTTTAAGTTTCTAGAGGATAAACACTTGTGTTAGTAGAAGGCCAAGACTGTGACAAGGGCACACAGATTCACCTGCAGAAAAGATTTTATGAACCTTAGCAGGTCAACATGAGAGAACAGATTATCTTCTCTAGAAGTTAAAATTATGTATGGACTGATTGTGTGATGTGACTGTTTCTCTTGATGCAAATGCCTTGGCATATTTGACAGAACTTCAGTTCTAGTGACTTTGTTTTGAATTCTTGTTATGTTAATTGAATCCTAGAAAATACACACTTAATTGGTTGATTCTCCATTGCATTACACAGGTCATCCCAGAAACCTGGGAAGATTGTTTTTAATCTTCCCACTAAAATCAGAGTATGTTTGAAGTTATTTTAAAATTTTTCATATAAAATCTTCATGTGGAATGTATTTTTTTAATGCAAAACAATTAGCATATTTTAAATCTTGCTAGTCAAAGTGTGGCCCATGATCCAGCAGCACCAGCACCACTTTTGAGCTTGTTAGAAATGCGGAATCTCAGGCTCCACCTTCAACCCACTGAATCAGAATCTGCGTTTTAGTAAGAGTCCCAGGTGATTTGCACACATTTCAAAGTTTAAGAAGCACTGGTCTTGATCATCTAATATTTAAGTTTAGTCCAATTATGTCATTTGATCTCTCCAACTATACTATCATTCCATCAGAGATTATGAGGTTTCTCCTTTTAGCATTTGTACTTTTTTTAACCCCCATGAAGCATACCACATGAGGCTATTTGTGACTGAACGCCCACTGCCTCTTGGAGCTTTTGTTCTCTCCCTTTTTTATTTTCCTCCTCTCGAGCTATTTTCAGAAGTGCTGAAATACTTGAAGCTGACATTAGGAAGCTAAATGTGCACTGTGTAGAGTCCCAGTTGGGCATTCACTCTGACTACAGCATTGCTCACAATATTAAATATGGGGATGCTAGAAAGATTATTAGCTAGGAAGAAGGGGAAGAAGCAGGTAAAGCCTGAAAATACACATGCTTCATTGAGATTGGCTTGAGGCACCATGGAACCCTCTTTTTCTTAATCTTGTTTATTATATAATCTGTTTATGAAATTCTTAATTATGCATGACCTGCCACTATGGGGGAATAATAGAAAATATATCCAGAGTGGGTTAGGGCTTTGCTTACAGAGGTCAAAATGGAAACCCCATTTAAAAAGAGGGGTGAAATAAGGAGAGTGTGGAGAAATAGGGTTCCATACAATAGAGGCTACTCATACAAGGACACAGGAGGACACAGAGTAGGAACTGTAGGTTTCAACACTCAGAAGAAGCGTTGGGGTGCGAGGGTAAGGAAACAGTCAGAGAGATCCGAGCAAGACTGAACCCTGAAGACCTGCATCCAGAGGGACACGAGAAATGAACTCCTAGCACACAAAGTAGTAGGAGACATGCGATGAGAGCACCAGTAAATGGTATCATACTTTGATTTTAGAAGTGAATCAATATTCAAGTGATGATTTTTTAAAACATTCTAAATGGGAAAACATTCAAAACCGCATTGCTAAAAACATAACCTATGAGACAACATAACCAAAACATCACAATATTATTAAAGCTCTACAATCTGACTTCAAAATATTTTGCCATTGGCAATTATAAAGCAGCTTGGATTCTGGAGCTTTCAATTGCAAAAAAAAAAAAAAATACTGGATCCTTTAGATTGCAGCTTAGTACAAACAAAAAAGGGAATAACCAAGGATGACTGTATAATGTCTAATTATAAACTCTGTATAATTAAGAGAACTCATAAGCTTTATAAAGAATTCTACTGCATGAGGACATAGATTACTGTGTAAACTCAAGTAGAGATTATTTTGCTTTGGAGAAGTTATTTCAGTCCTCTGCGCTTAATTTTTCCGTTTTGTCTAATGCTCGCTACTAACCCTTACTTTACCTGGCTTAATTCATAGGCGCTAATAACACAAGGGTCCTATTTTCCAATCTACAATCTGATAATTGATGCATAACTGACCAAAAGTGTTTGATATCATTAGGTGGAAGACCCTAATTTCAATGCAAAGCTTCTATACTTTATTAGAAGAAAAAAAAATCTAGATTTTTGAATTCTCAGAAGAATATAGCACGTTTAGGGTGTTTCGCTTATTTATTTCTTAAAATTAAAATTGTATATGAAGGAATTTGATTACCACATTCACATAATTGATTTTTTACTAGAAGGAAGAAACTGAAAATCAATAAAACCCCTACCTTTCCCCAGCACAGAGTTGAAGAGGCTTCACGGCTGCTTGTTTTCAGTCCTGACAGGAAGGAAGCACTCAGGGAATCCATTTCCTGTAGCTACTATCAGCAGTCTCCACAGCCATAATGGAAGTCTCTCAGCCTTCCTAGCTTTCAGCTGTCCTAAAAAGGCATAGATATGCTTCCTCATTATTTTAAAATACAAAAATAAAATACACAAATTAGAGAAGGGACCATAGCTCCTTGGTGGCCAAACACATGCATTCATTTTTACTTAAGTCTTCATTTGAAAGTAATTTTATCTTTTTGTTCTGAAATAATTTCAAATTTACAGAAACGCTGTAAAAATTATACAAAGTACTCTTGTACCCTACACCCAGATTCATCAATTGTTAACTTTTTGTCACATTTGCCTTATCTCTCTCTCTCATTCTCCATTTGTATTTTCCAGAATCATGTGAGACTAAATCATAAACATGGTATATCATTACTCCTCTAGTCTAATACTTCGGTGTGTATCCCTTGAGAAAAGGACATTCACTTACATAGCTCCAATACAATAAACAATTTTAGGAAATTAAAAATTGATGCTGTTAATGCTAATCCACAGTCTATATTCAAATTGACCAATTATTCAGGCACATATACTCTTAACAAGCAGTCTTAACATATTAACTGGACATTCTATCTTCTTTAGAGGACAATGAACAATCAGAAGTTACATAACGCCATTTTACTTCCCAGAACACCCTCCATACAAACATAGATCTGTAACTACTCACATGTTGAACATACATAGTAGAATGTTTTTTGCTGTCCACAGAGGAAAAAAAAACCTGAAAATCCTGAACTGTGGTAACACAGCCTAGCTACCTACTAGAAATGGATAACAAGTAACTAGAAGAATATACAAAAAAAAAAAAAAGAATATTTAATAAATTTTTTTATTATATGATAATCATGGAAGAAAAGTAGAAAGGTCCTTTTACTTTCTCTTGGAGTCTCATTGAATAAATTCAAATATGCTTAGAGTCTGTAGGATTCTAATCTCATAAATTCATAGTTATTTCATCCGCTGCCATTTTTCAAAATTTAACAGTGTGAAGATCTGCCAGTATTATAGCAAAGATTAAAGAACAGTGTTTTCTCAAAGTCTGAGGACAGTATATGGAGCAAAGAAGATTTCTTTCTCCTGAAGCTTTTTTAGGGTTTAACCTAAAAGCTAGCCTTCATAAGGTGACAGTTGATAATGAAATCACCAATGTGGAAGAAATGGGATTAACAGTTCAGTTGATACGGGAATTGCTAGGAGCAATCTATTTGAAAACCCACAATATATTTTGTATGGTTGTACAGACTGTTCAGGACACCTTGGGAGATGTCCAATAGATAAAAGTACTAATGTTTAGGCTGATTCGAGGACAACAGTACCAAATGTGAACATCATGGCCACTTCTCTGAACAGAAGACTGGTGGAACAGGAAATTCCAGCAGCTTTCAGTAAAAGAGAGTCAGTGTTTGACTTTGTAAATTCTTAAAATACATTTCATAAGCTCTCTTAATAAAGTTAGAGCATTCTAGTCAAACAAAAACATTACTAGAACGAAGTTTAACCTGATGAAGAATAGTGCTGAGAGGGGCGTAGCCCTGTAAGGACCAAGTATGAGTGAAAAATCTCATTTCTCTTACTTCATCTGGATAAAACCTTTCATTCTCATTAAAATTTCAGAATTTCAGCCACCAAAATATCAAACGTCTTCATATCTGCAATGGAATCTTTTATATAATATAAAGAAAACAATTGAGTTTATATCTAACTGTATCACAATTATATCACACAATATGCATGTGGTATAACTTACACTCTTCATACAATGGTCTCCCAAATATTTCCAAGACAAAAATAATTAAAGATTATGTACACAGTGGGTATTTATATCTGACCAAGGAGTTTTCACTGTTACTGCTACTGTACTTTAAAGTTGTATAATATATTTAAGAAGTTTTACACAAATTCAAAATTTTTAAAATTAATTTTTAAAGATAGATACGTCATGTCTTCCCCTAAAAAAAAAAAAAAGATTGTGTATTTCAGCCACTTTTTTTAATTTAATAAGAAGTCTTATATTTTTTTGACTCAATTTAAACAATTACTTAGGCTTTTAGTTTGTTGTTTTTGTTTCTGTTTTCATTCAGAGACCACTTTTTAAAACTATTAGTTGGAAATTATGCAAAAAAGTATTTATAATCATTTAATCCCTTCTATATAGATATGTAAAGAAGTCTTCTATTTATTTTGTGCAATTACATCATACATATTTTATTGAAAATATTTTGTTAACAAAAGTATGTTTAGCTAAGTTGCAAATAAAGATAACAACTTAAAGGGACTTGGCAGATAATTCAATTCTGATGTTCATTCCTACAGAAGAGGAATTTTAAATAAAGCAAGACAGCAAAATGTGCAAACCAAATCAAATGCTGATACCTCATTTGTGCATCATAGTCACATGAATTGTGTTGAAGGATAAGAAATTTAAACACAGTACATACATTTTAATGCTTAGCTCATTCCTAGCTTAATTTTTAAGAACAATTAGGCCTGGTTTTAATTTGAAAAATTACTCTTTTTAAAATGTATTGTCTGTTAATGCTGTTACCAACAACTCTGTATTAAAATATTCCTGGAGCCATCCCACCTCCCTGCCTAACGCAACCAACCAATTCACATCTTTAAATTGTAATATTTAATCCCAAATCAATATTTTAAAAATAATAGTCAAATAGAAAAAAAAATCAAAGCTTCTTGGAACGGGGAAAATATGGTAACAGCTGCTGCCCACAGATGAAGTCTTTTTGGTTTTCATGCAGAGTAGAAAACCATTAGACTCCAAGAAGAATCAGAGACACCCTTGATTTTCTGTACTACTTAAAAGCTTGACTGCATCTCACAAGAAAGGAGCAGCTGCCTTTAATATTTATTTGGTGGCTATTTACTTGGAGCAGAAATTGAAGGCACCTATAAGCAGAATGAACTAAAAGTGCTGCAGTCCCTGAGTTTCACCTCCTCAGATTTTTGAATGCCCACTACCTCCTTCTGCTTTTCAAACCCATATGAGTAAGAAATACCTGGAGGAGGAGCTAACTTCACTACAAACTGGAGTGGTCTAGGAGCAAATAGCCTAAACAAACCAAGATGAGTTCTCTGCTTACCAAGCTACTTAAGCTGCTCATAAAATAAATCCCTAATCTAGATCATCACTCCTCTGCTGTGCATTTTCTCTGAAGACTGAGAATCTGTATACTCTGTTTTCAAAGGTATAAATTCCACAAATGTGTGTGACTTTGGCATGGGGACATTTAGTGAGGAAAAGCCCAACAAAAGAGGTTCTACTGCATTTGGCCTCCAAAACAGACCTAAGTTTGTACGAATTCCATCAGCATGCTTAACAGCACTATGTGCTGGATCTGACAACTTGATTTTGAATTACAACTCGAACGCGGGAAAGATCCCAGAAGAACAACTGACTTAACCTCTCTCGGTCTGTCTCTTTACCTCACTCATACATAATATTTAGCTCATGCTGTAAGGATGAAATTTAACATGTTTCTCCCTTTCATGACATATAACAGTACTCAACCATGCTTTTAGCTTCAAGTACCAGAATTCCTGAGTAACAGCAACTTGAACTCCTGTCAAATTATTGTAGTGGACAGTCGCACACGTGGACTCAATGATTCGATCCTACGAAAGTCACATCTGTATTAGTCTCTTGGCATTTTCCCTGTGTTTATAAACTCATGGTTACAAGATGGCTTACTTAGGTCTGATTGTCACATTACTGCTCTCTAGCCAGCCCCACCCACCACCCCCAGGTTTTAGTAACTGGAAATGTCACATGCTTAGCTTCAAGAGAAGCTAGAGAAATTAGTATTTAGCTTTTGCAACTTCTATAGTAAAAGTGCCCAAGGGAGAGAGGTGTAGGAATGGGAATTGGAAAAAATAACCGACAGTGTCTATCATACATTCTTTGAAGAACTTTAATATTTTAGTAATGGTATTAAATCCTATAACGAAATATTTTGTTTGACTCTACATAATATACATTTATTTTTGATCTGAGGTTATTATCAGTTCCCAAAAGTCCCCCTCACTCTGATCTCAGCAGCAAGTGATAGCATGTGTTTTGTTTTTGTCTTGTTCTTTTTCACAAAAGCTGATTAATCTGCCTTCTGTGAAACCTGTCCCAGTCATCAAAACAACAGAATGGGCACATCCAGGGATCAACCTCAGGAAGGAAGAAAACAAATATACCCAATTATTTTATTTAAAGCAATTCTCTAAAATTTTAATTTTGTAATAACTTAATTATTAAATGGAGTAACTTACATACAGCATTTCCTTTAAACAACTATTCTGTAATTAGTTAAATGTGGCAAAATGTCCTGCCTGAGGCTGCAAAACCTGACTCTGCCTTGCACGTTGCTTCTGCTAGATCACACATGCTTAATCTTTATTGCCATCTTCTGGAGGGTTTGCTTTTATATGCAAATAGGTAACAGTAGGCCAATACAGCTCCTCCCTTAAAGAGATGTAGAACCACAGGTCCTTTCAGTGTCTCAGATTTAAAAAGCAGGTCAAATACCCAGAAGTGGAATTGCTGGGTCATATGGTAATTATATTTTTAATTTCTTGAGGAACCTCCATACTGCTTTCCATAGCAGCTGCACCAATTTACAATCCCACCAACAGTACACAAGGGTTCCATGTTCTCTACATCTTCATCAACACTTGTTTGTTGATTTATTGATGATAGCCATTGTGATAGGTGTGAGGTAATAACTTGTTATGGTTTTCATTTGCATTTCTCTGATGATTAGTGATGCTGAGCATTTTTTCATGTCTATTGCCATATATACATCCTCTGGAGAAATGTCTATTCGAGTATTCTGCCCATTTTTTAATGGGATTTTTTTGTTGTTTTCATTTTTGGGGGTTTTTTTGGTGACAAGTTGTATGAGTTCCTTATATAGTACTTTGGACATTAACCCCTTAACAGATGTATCATTGACAAATATCTTCTCCCATTCAGTAGGTTGCCTTTTCGTTTTGTTTATGGTTTGCTGTGCAAAAACTCTTTAGTTTGATTTGTTTAGTCTCATTTGTTTATTTTTTCTTCTGTCTCTTTAGTCTCATTTGTTTATTTTTTCTTCTGTTTCCCTTGCCCAAGGAGATATATCAGGAAAAAAATAGTACTAAGGGTTATGTCAGAGAGTTTAATGCCTGTTTTCTTCTAGGAGTTTTATGGTTTCGGGTCTTAATCAATTTTGAGTTTATTCTTACATATGGCGTAAGAAAGTGATCCAGTTTCATATTTTTTTTTTTGCATGTGTCTGTCTAGTTTTCCAATACCACTTATTGAATAGACTGTCTTTACCCCATCATATATACTTGCTTCCTTTGTCATAGATTAATTTACCATATAGGCATGGGTTTATTTCTGGATTCTCTATTCTGTTCCATTGATGTAAGTGTCCATCAACAGGCAAATGGATAAAGAAGAAGCGGTACATATGTACAATGGTATATTACTCTGTCATAAAAAAAGGATAAAATTTTGCCACTTGCAACAACATGGATGGACCTAGTGGGTATTATGCTAAGTTCAGAAAGTCAGAGAAAGACAAATGTCATATGATTTCACTTATATATGGAATCTAAAAACCAAAATAAATTAATAAACCAAACAGAAACAAACTCATAGATACAGAGAACATTTTGATTGTTGCCAGCTGGGATTGGGGTTGGAGGAGTGGGTTGAAAAAAAAAAAGGGATTAAGATATACCCCAGGTATAAAAACACTCATAGTGATGTAAAGTACAGCATAAAGAATATAGTCAATATAGTTATTGTAATAATGATGTATAGTGTCAGATGGGTACTAGACTACTGGGATGATCACTTCATAAGGTATATAAATGTCTAATCACTATGGTGTACACCTGAAACTAATATAACATTGTAGGTCAACTGTAATTGAAAAATTAAAAATATATATTTAAAAAAAAAAAAAGGTCAAATGCCATAACCACAGAGCATCTTAGCCCGGGCCAAGAAGCAGTCACCTCAGAGTGCATTTCATAAATAACAAGAAAGCCTCATGCCCAGAAAAACAAGCCCCCATTTCCAAGCAGAGGCTTGCATTTCCACTATTAGAGTTCCTTTTTAATGCTATAAGAATGAACCATGTCAAAAGGCAGGCATCACTGAAAACAGTGATCTTCTAAACTGATACCATCAATCAAATCCATTTTAGTATAAATGTTTTGGAATGCTTTCCTACTATGATAGACCATTAATGGGGTGCAGAGGTGAAGAATACAATACATGAGTTACATGAATGTCATATCTCTAAACAGCACCCAGTCCAGCCCTGCCACCCAATAGGTAGCCACAAGAAGATCATAATTTGGAGCTGGAACTGCCTAGGGGAGGGAGACACCAAGCTGTGAATACAAACAGAATGAGAATTTGCAGCATGGCAGTCACAGCATGGCAGCCCAGGGGATACGGCAACCCCAATTTGTAAGCAACTCACATCCAGGAATCTGAGCTCAACTTATTGGCCATCTGATACAACAAGTTGAACAGTCCCAGGAAATTCAGTGATGGCCATAGTCAAAATTCAAACAAAGAGTCTGAAAGCTAGAATCAGAGAAATCCATCAGCAGAGAATAGCACCAGAGCCACCTCACCAGGGCTTGAGGGTAGATACCAGTCTCTGCACCCAGACCTATGCAAAGTAGCCCTAGAGTTATTGGGCTTTTGGAAGTTTATGATGATGCCGTGTGTCCCCGAAAATACGACCTAGCCAGACAATCAGCTCTTAAGCGTCTTTCAGAGCAAAAATTAATATAAGATCCGGTCTTATTTTACTATAAGACCGGGTCTAATACATAATATAATATAATAATATATAATATAATATAATATAATACCAGGTCTTATATTAATTTTTGCTCCAAAAGACGCATTGGAGCTGACGTCTGGCTAGGTTTTATTTTCGGGGAAACAGGGTGGTTATCAGACTTAAGACAGTGCATTTCAACCTTCTTACCTCTTGGTTTACAAAGAAAATGGGTGTTGTTACTCATAGAGTTGGCCCTGGGCACTGAGCACGTCTGTAACCCTCCATCTCCACATACCAGATGAGAAGCTACAACAAAGAGAAGAGACCATAGCCTGGTTGTCTGAATAGGACGCAAGGGCAGACAGAGAAAAGGAGTTAAGAGGGACTTAAAACTCAGACCAAAACATTAGGGAGGATCCTAGGATTGTAGCTAAACTCTGAAGGAAGGGAGATGGCTCTTTTTATGCAAAGAGAAGGTCCAATAGCTGCAGTGTCTTTGTTTTTAAAAAGCATTATCATACTTGCCAAGCATTCATTCATGCAAAAAATATTTATTGAGCCTGTACCATATGACAAGCACAGTGTTTAGCACTACAGATACACTGATGGACAAAATCAGAATGGTCTGGGATTTAAACTATGAGCTTAAGTCTACTGAGGAAAACTGACATTAAGCAACAAATCCGAATCTTTTCTTGTATATTACAGTAAGGACTATAAGGGAAAAGAATAGAAAGAAAGATAGGGCCAGTTAGCCAACTACTTCAGGTTAAGGGATCAAAAAAGACCTTTCTAAGGCAGGTTGTCCAAGAACATGCAAAAGAAAAATGTAAGTAATTATTTAATATTTTAAATATGAATTTAAAGATTAATATCATGTATGTACATATTATATGTATGGTAATATATAATAACATATGCAGATACATTACTGTAGAGGGATTATTGTCCAATGACTAATGGCCAACAACTAAAGTCAACTTTTTTTTTAAACTCGTTTTACTATGAAATATAACACACTATTGGTGGATTCTTAATGACCTTTCTTCTCATGGGAAAGAACAGGTAACCTTTCAGAAAAACATTAGAGACCTACAAGATAAAGAAGAAAGAGAAGGTCCCAAATATTATTTATAGATGTACCTATGAGGTGTGACAATTAAGTTTGCAAACTTGTTGAACGATGTTGCTAACCTTTTTTTGATATCAGAGGGATTATTCATTATGAATTTGTACCAACTGGACAAACAGTTAACCAAATTTACTATTTGGAAGTGCTTGAAAAGGCTGCGTGAAAAAATTAGACGACCTGAACTTTTCACCAACAAATCATGCTTCTTGCATTACAACAATGTACCAGCTCAAACAGCACTGTCTGTGAGGGAGTTTTTAGCCAGTAAGCAAATAACTGTATTGGAACACCCTCCCTCCTCACCTGATCTGGCCCCAAATGACTTCTTTCTTTACCCAAAGATAAAGGAAATACTGAAAGGAAGACAGTTTGATGACATTCAGGACATCAAGGGTAATACGCCGACAGCTCTGATGGCCATTCCAGAAAAAGAGTTCCCAAATTGCTTTGAAGGGTGGACTAGGCCCTGGCATCAGTGCATAGCTTCCCAAGGGGAGTATTTCGAAGGTGACCGTAGTGATATTCAGCAGTGAGATAGGTAGCACTTTTTCTAGAGTGAGTTCGCGAACTTAATTGTTCGACCTCATGCTTATTAAAAAGAAATATTTAATCTTGGTTACTTTTTATGCAAACTGAATATAACAGCTGAAATCTGGACAAACTCAAATAGGCACCTATGTTCAAGATCAGAGGCTTTCAAGATGATAGAAGAATTCTGAGCACTAGCAGATTCACCTAGCTCTGGGAGAATTATCAAAGTAATTTGAAGTATTTACAGAATAAGCAGACAAATTCATTGGGGTATAATGCATAATCAAATTTAAAATAGTTCCCAAAGAAGGGTGAAAATTCTAAACTTTGAAATGACTCAACTGAAGAGTAATGGGCCCACAAATTTTGTTTCCATATACAAAAATTTGTTAACACATAAAAGGGAATCAAAAGGGGTCCTCTGGGGTTTAGATTATACGGTATGTTCAATTTGTGAAAATTTCACCAAGTGTACACTTAGGATTTGTACAAACTTTTCTGTTTGTATATATGTCAATTAAAAGTGGCTTATCTGAATTTTTTTAGTTTGAAAGGGGGAAAAAAATATCAAGTCCAGGAAAAAATAGAGACCCTTAATGGGGAACACTAGAACAAAATTTTAAAAGAAAAGCTTAAACTGTATGCTGTTTTGAACAAAGTATTAAAACTTGCAAATTATGAAAAATAAAAAAGGTTAAAGCTTAAAAAAAAAAAAGGAAAGCTTAGAGCAGCTTTTCCAATATGGGAAATTAGTTGGTACATTTCCATGCCTGTTACTTATTTGAAATAATGGGAGAATAGTCAAGAGGTACACAAAAGCTAATGAAATCGAAGATCACTGTATTCACCTAAAACAAATTTTCTTCTTAACTGTCGATTATAAAAATTGGTGTCATCCATGTCTATATTCTAATCATAGCTTTATCTTCACATATGGTCTCATTTACACACACCTGGAAAGTTTTAAATTTGCTCTTTTGCAATTTAAATCGCTGATGCCTAAGGCATATGCTTGTAAAGCTATAAACACTGCAGTTGCCTCTTTCAGCTATTAACTAACAAATAAAAATAATAGGATGTTTACTCTATAAGAACAATAAAGGAGAATTTGAAGTTGCATTTACTCTATATTTATGAAACAATACAAGTTAAATTAAAAAGTATTCCTTATAACTCATTTTGATGTTTTTTCTCTACTTTTTATATTTTATACAGATGTTTTCAGACATAAAACAACTTCTACCAATTGTTCATCCTGATTTTTCTGATTATTTTCCATTTACTAATGCATTTTTTTCAGATCTTTTAACCAACTTGAATTTTAGATTTAGGTAATTATACAAGAATTAAGGTTCTTTCCCATTCTATCTTCCACCACCAATTAATAGCATGAGTTTTTCTTGGCTACACATAAGATTGATAATGATTACTCCCTCTAACTGCATAATAGCTATATAGCTCTTGATAGGAACTGGGGTCAAATTTATCTCCTAAGAGATATATCATGACTCTTATTTAGAGAAGTTTTCAGACAATAACCTAGGATATCAATTACACAGATTCATAACAGTCATTTACTTGTGAACAAGAGAAAGAAAAAAGAAAAAATCAGAGTTTGTGTAATATGGAAAATTACAGTTTTCAATATCCATTATTTTCTTCATGAATAAAGCCTTAAATTCACTGGGGGAAAAAAAATCTCTGAGCATTTGCTAATGTTGCAATTTATCCCAACAGTTCAGATCAGATCACACAATCCTTCATTCACTTTGTGAAACCAGTTACTCATGGTCACTCAATTTCTTTTTTTATTGGACCCTAACAGGCATTCTCCAGGCCTATTGTTCCCAAAGGTTAAATACCCCATGCACCACTACATCACTGCACAAATATGTCCTAGTCATAGGAACAAACTCAGCAACATGACCAAAGACTCCTGGAGAGAGAGTGGGGAGACCTGAATTTTAATGTGATCTCTGCAACTAACCAGATAAACTAGCCAGATAAACTCCATCTTGAGTCTCTGCCCCAGATATATTTTTTTTATTTAAAAAAAGAGCAGTTGTCTAATGCAGCCATTCCTAAGATGTGTTCCAAAATACTAAATTGCTTCACAAAAAGTCTGGGCAATTCTGAGACCTCTTGGAGATTCACAAGGAACATTAACACAGTAAAGGTTCTGAGAATTCCTGCAGTTCTGCTTAACTTTGTTCAACCCACACAGAACATTTTACATTTTTTTTGTAACCTAATACCCCTAAACATCTGTGAAGCCTGCATTGAGAAATGCTACAGTTGTGATTTTCAAACTATGTTCTGTAAAATCCTCTTAGGGTTTACCAGGAAACTGTAGTGAGGGGAAGTAAGGAGGCGAAAAGGAAACAGTCCGCAGGTAGGGCCATCCCCCTCTTCAGTCTTTTTATTTTGGGGCCTCAAACAAAATACCACTTTAAGTAAATGAATCTATAACTTTAAAATAAGCAAACAAAAAATCTTTTGATTCTAAAATGATCTGACTTAGTCTGAATTTACATGTTGAGCTTATTATGGGATTACCCAAAATGGATCCACAGCAATTCCAAGATGGGTTCTTGTGGTAGATTGAATGTCATTCCCTCCTCACCCTTGCTGTGCTTTCCTGGAGGCAGAGTTCACTTCTCTGCCCCATTGATTTGGGGCTGGGCCATGTGACCTGCTTTGGTCAATGGGATGCGAGGGTCTAATGTACTTGTGTGGTTTAGTTATGTCCCCACTGACCTCTTTTCAGCATGAGGAGAGCATGCCCCAGATAATGGCTACTCACCAGCCAAAGCCCAGGAGTTAGAAGACACATGATGCCCAGCTGATACCAACAAAGCTACAGCCCAAACCACAGCCCTCAAGTAACATGAGCAAGAAATTAGTGTTTATTGTTGTAAGCCTCTGAAATTTGGGAATTGTTTGTTGATGCAGCAAAAGCTGAAATTCTAATCAAATCTAAGCTGATTTGATTCTAAATCAAACATCTGCAATCGTATCCTTGAACAGTTTTAAACTAATCAGGTCTAAGATAGGAATTTCTGAATTCACTACTAGTTTTGTAATGACTTTGTATAACTTTAAGGAAGTGCAATAATACTATATTTCCTCTTTATATGCTCAAATCCCAATCTTCACCCTCCAAAGGTAAATGGTTTACCCTCCATGATTTACAGGACAGTCAATGGTTAACAACAATGCCAATAAAACTCACTGTACACAGTTTTCCACTAGGGGAATTAAAGAATTTTCCCTTTGTTCACAAAGCCAAATACTGCTTTGGAGTTGGAATTTAATAAGAAGAATTCAAATACGCAATTATATGCCTATAATTGTTTTCAGACAGCTTAATCAGGTCAAAATTAAAACTCAGCTATTTAATCAAGCTATAAATCAAACAAGAGCCTTCCCAACCAACACACATGAAAAGCAGTCTAGAATGAAAAAAAGCTATATTCACTTCCATCCTAAAAACTGAAACCACATCTATTAAAAACAGGTACATGGGGAATGAATAAGCTTTCAGTTTATTCAAGTTCTTTAAATTTACAGAAAAGTTACATGAAAACAGTGTTCCATAGTATATGAAATGGCCAAGGAATTACTACTCCACTTAATAGAAAATGCAGTTGCAAAAACACTTACCTCAGAGAAAAATTCTACAAGCAAAGTATCAACCCATGGTCATGTATAAGGAAATGAATAATGAAAGGCTTCTGGAAGTAATCTATCCTTACTGAGTTAAACTTGTGCACAGAAGGCCTACACAATCAAAAGGAGAACTGGGTAAGAATTATAAGGCACAAAACAGCAGCAAACTTCAAAATTCCTAAGACGTGAATGCTAATAATATGCATAAAGCTTAGAGTTCATGATTCTTTTGAAAAGTAATGAGAATAGGATTTGTGATCTACTGAAGGAGAGGCCGTTCTCGCTTATCTAAATTAATTAAAAACAATGCCAACTACTTCCTATTAAGTACCAACAATGTGATAGTCCAGTTGAATGAAATAAATTAAGGGTCAGCAATCTGTCAGTACATGGTATGCCCATTTTACAAATGAACAGATGAAAATGCCAAGAGTTTAAGTAACATGTTCTGACAATTATTATAAAGTAGAATTTTTTTCAAAGATAAATTAAATTGATAAACACTATTAGCCACATTACTTCAGAAAAAGTGGACTCAACTAAAATCAGAAATGAAAGAGGGGATATTGTAACTAATGCCACAGAAATAAAAAAGATCATAATGGACTATTATGAACAATTATACAGCAACCAATTGGACAATCTAGGAGAAATGGATAAATTCCTAGAAACATACAACCTACCAAGACTGAATTATAAAGAAATAGAAAATATTAACAGACCTATAACTAACAAGGAGAATGAATCTGTAATCAAAAACTACCCAAGGAAAAACCCAGGACCCGATGGCTTCCCTGGTAATTCTCCAGATATTTAAAGAATACACTCCTTCATATACACTCCCAAAAAATAGAAGAGGGAACACTTCCAAACTCATTTTATGAGGCCAGCATTACCTTGATAACACAGCCAAAAAACATATTACAAAAACAAACAAATAAAAAGTTATCTCTGGTTAATATTGATGCATAAATCCTCAACAAAATACTAGCAAATCAAATTCAATAGTGCATTAAAAGTATTACACATCATCATAACCAAGTGGATTTATTCCCATAATGCAAACAGTTCAATATACAAAAACAAATCAGTGTAACAAATCACATTAACAAAATGAAGGACAAAAACCACATGATCTCAAATGATGCAGAAATAGTATTTGAGAAAATTCAACACCCATTCATGACAAAAAAACAAAAACAAAAAATCTCAACAAACTGAAAATAGAAGGAAACAATCTCAATATAATAAAGGTATATATGAAACCTTTATTATATATGAAAACTTCTGCAATCCACTGCCCAACAAAGTGAACAGACTTAACACTACTGAACTACACACTTAAAAGTGATAATAAAGATGGTAAATTTTATTGTGTCTTTTACCACAATTGTTAAAAAGTGTAGAATTCAAATCCAGGATTTTTTTCACAGATGTTTTCCTGCCACATACACTTGGAGGTGGATGAAAGGAACAGCAAGCAGTCCAGGTGGAACGAAGGAAGTGGTCAGATGAACAAGTGTCGACAGTTATATGTGCTCAATGTGAGTAACATGATAGAAAAGCAGAATTGTTACATAAGGACCAATATACACAGAAGTCTGCAGTTCAAATGTCAGAATACATACCATCATAAGAGTTTTAAAAGACTCAATGCTTTTTTATTTATAGATTTAGTACTTACTTCATTTCCACTGTATTAGTTTGCTAGGATGGCCATACAAAATACTATAAGCTGGTCTTTTTCTCAAAACACAATTTGGAGGCTGAAAGCCCAAGTTCAAGATGTCAGCAGGTTGATTTCTCCTGAGGTCTCTCTCCTCTGCTTGCAGATGGCCTTTTCTCTGTACACATGCATCCCTACTCTCTCTCTGTATGTCCTTATCTCCTCATCCTAAAAGAACACCAGTCAGACTGGATTAGGGCTCACCCTAATGGCCTCATTTAACCATAATTACCTCTTTAAAAGCCCCATCTCCAAATACAGTCACATGCTGAGGTAATGGGGTTTAGGACTTCAACACACAAATTTAAGAGGAACACAATTCGGTCCATAAACAACCACACACAGAGTTTAATTTCCTAGTCAGTTGTACATGTGGTTTTTGCTAAAGAAAAACATAAGAGCTGTGGACAGAGATAGTTCAGGTCATATGCTATCAACCAAGGAAAATAAGACAATGTAATTGCTTTATGTTCTCCACATCACCAGCCACTTATGTGCTTCAAACAGTACTTTTGAAGGCGTTCACTATAGGCAATTTCACAAATTATACATTTCTGCACATCAAGCCTTTTTTGTTTGGTTGGTTGGCTGATTGCTTAGCTCTTCTACGTTTTACTCAGGAGCAGGAAAAAACATCAAAAAGCAGGCTCTCAAGGCCAAGTGAAAGTTTGGGAGAACATCTCTGTAATTCTGCAAGTTTGTTCCCAAGAGATTTCACAACATCCTTGGGGAAGTCTGAAAGCAAAACTTTTCCTCAAAAGGTTTTAATATTCTGGCCTCCACACTTACTCTGGACTGGGAAGTCCCTAAGTATTTTTAAATGAAATTTAAAAGAAATCTACAAATATTTCAAAAGTGGGTTTTTTTTGTTTTGTTTTTTGTTTTTTAATATTCTACATGGAAGTGCAGTTTAATTTTGTCCCTGGGGAACCAGATGTTTTCGTTTTTCCAGGTTCATTTTACAGTTATTTCTGTAATATATTCAATAGTCATTAATTTTCTCTTCTGATTTTTTACCTGATTTAAATTCTTACAAAAATTATGTTCTCGCACACACTGACTAATTTTCTCAGTTGTCACTCATCTCAGTAAATATTTATAAAAGACCAGCTCAATAAGTAACCTGCTTTAACTAAATATATACACCTATTATATTCTTGACAAAATAAAGCTCAGGAGCTGTTTTTAAGTCAAGGGCCTAATTGGTGTGTTTAAGTGTATACTGGTGTATGTGTTTATTTTATTTGTTTAGTTTCACTTAACGGAAATTCACAGAACTGGGGAAAACAACCTAATTCACAGCTTTCTATAATTTATGAAAAACTATGTACCAATATATTTCCCTTTCAATAATATGAGATCTGGCACATCTTTTAATCTGTAAAATAGAAAAATGTAGGATAATAATTTAGAACAATTTCTAAATGGATGAGGAAATGACATTGTTTAAATTTAAATAATATTTGAGAGACCAGTTCACCATACTAAGAACATCTTTGTTTATACAGATTTAATGTAGCCAACTATTTTATTTTTAAAAATACAAATTCATGAACTTTACAACCAAATACTGTTTATAAAGTCCCAAGTTTTCTCCCCTTGATTTTTATCTTACAAATATTGATCTTCAATAAACATTCTTTAAAATGTTACATATTTCTATATGCAGATCAAAGTGCTGATGAAATGCTTCATTTAATCTCCCTACTACATCAATAACATTCTTATTTAATTTAATTTTCTATTATATTAGTTTCAGGTGTACAAAACAACATAATGATTAGACATTTACACCCCTCATGAAGTGATAACTTCCCCCCACAAGTCTACTACCCCTCTGATATCGTATACAGCTGTTAACACCGATAACATTCTTAAATACAGCTTACTACATTAAAGAAAAAATTCACTTTAGTTCAAAGGGACTATCAGCTAGAGAACTGAGTATCATAATCATATAATATTCAGATGAGCTGATCCAAATGTTCAATTTCAAATAAATTGATACAATATTAACTTTCCTCTACCAACCTGAAGATGCTGGCATGTAATAGTTTTCTACTTCCCTGAAAAGTCCAGAAACAAAGCATCCTCATGCGAGGAATTTAAAATGATGCCTCAACTTTCCTGAAGACACAGAAAAGCCATTATTTTATAAGAACCAGATTAGATTGGACTCTTGTGTCCAGTAAAATAGAATAAAACAGGGGAGAGGGTGAGTTGGAGATAGATTGTATTTAAATGTCAACTTCCACCTAACACTGTGAAGAACACATGCCTTGTTGGTGGCTGGGGTCTTCCTAAGCAAGTAAGTATGAGAGCACTAAGACCAAGAAATGTTCCTAGCGAACATTCTAAAAACATGAGAGGAGATGCCTAGAACAGCACTCATTCTCTACATAAGGCAAACATTTTCATCTCCTAATTGCTTCTCTGCCACCCAATGTACTTTTGGGATATCTATTATCATCAATTTTATGGCCTTATGAAATGTAAATTAATTTTAGTATCAGATTAAGAAAACACTAAAATGAAAACATGGAGCCACATACAGTGCATAAGAGGGTCAAATAAAAATGATTTTAGATGATTTTTGCCATTGCTTACTTTCTTGAGTAAGGGGTTGATTGCGTTTTATAATTTATTTCTGTGCTTCTAACTATCTCCCCATTAAAACATTACCACGTCACGATTCTGCTTTTGGTCAGAAAGTCTCTCCTGCCCACACTCCTATCTAATCTTACAATGCAAAAGTGACATGTTTATGTATAAAAGCTGACGTTATGACTGCGTTTGGTGGTTGGCAGGAACTAAAAAGGAAACACATTATCCAACAAGCACACTACCAAGGAAGCAAGCTCCTTTCGCAAGATTTATTCCAAATTCTTTTGGGGTCAGAGAGCAAACTGTGATAAGACTGCTTTTGACTCCAGTTACATTCCATGAGCCTCTCCATAAGGTCTCTCCTGTTATCTCAACAATCACTTTTATGTGGATGGTTCTAGCCCAACTCCTGCCCTACCCTCTAGACCAAGATTTCAACCTCATAGTTGACACTCCCACCTGGCTGCTCAGTTAACACCTCCAGCTCCCAAATGTGTTCAAAATGGAGCCTCTCATCTCTGCCCTCTATCTACCTCCCTGTCCCCTACCTCCATAAATCTCCTTTCTCACTTTTCTATTTCCTGTTTGCTACCACTACCTGTCACCCATCTTTGAAGTCATGTGTGGGTTCTTCTTCCATTGCCTCCCCCCGAGATTTTGCATCAGCCTGTCTTTCCCAAACTAAGCTCTCCTTTTAGCATTTACTAACTGTCAAAGCCTCCAGTCTGTCCTTGAAGCAACTGGTCCTACCTTCTGCTTTCAGATGTGTCCACAGACAACACAGTTGCCACAAGCTACCACTAACCTATATGGTGCTTTTGTAGCAATCAGAAAAGGTACCCCAACTTCAAAACACTTGACTTCCATCTATCAGGAAAGTTGTCACAATGTAATATATATATATAATGACTGAAACATGGTCATAATAAATATAGAAATATACAGTTACCATGTGAATGGCACCCTCTGAGATTTGCAGTGCACAATCTGCATACAACACTGGGTTGCACTGTGACCCTGCTGTCCCTCAACCCCACATATTTCAGTGACCCCTCGTCATCTGTGAAAATAAATGCACATCTGTCAGCCTAGTACAGGAGACTCCCCATGCTTGGCTTCAGCCGGCATCTCCAGTATTATCTCTTATTTCTTCCCTCCTCACATACCTGTGCTCCACTCTCCCTGGCAGACTTTCTCAGAACTGACTCACACTTGCCTATTTTCTTGCCCTCAATCATTTGTGTGGCTGGTCCACCCTTTCTCCTTTTTTCCACCTGTAAATATCCCACCAATTTTTCAAATGTCATTTCTTCCATGAAGCCACATCTTTTCCCCACCCAACACAGGAAGTGAGAACTCTCTTCTGTGAACCCCACTATACTTTGTTTATACGCCAGTTACAATATGTATAATATACTGACTTTTATTAGGTTTATTGGTTCATTTGATTAATCCTGTACCAGACAGTAAATGTCTTGAAGTGAATATTATGTCTCATTTTATGTCTTCTTCAGGGCCAAATCCAGGGATTTATGCAGAATATATATTTTTAATTTGCTTTATTGAACTAAATCAGTAAGTCTAACTCCCAATAAAGATGCATTACATTTCTGTGGTTAAAAGCTTTCCTTATTCCTAAAACAGACACACAGGACAATGGAACAGAATTAAAAGCCCAGAAATAAACCCACACATACACGGGCAACTAATTTTAGACAAAGGGGCCAAGAATTTACAATGGAAAAAGGAAGGTCTCTTCAATAAATGATGTTGGGAAAACTGGACAGCCATATACAAAAGAATTAAAGTAGACTACTATCTTACATCGCACACAAAAATTAACTCAAAATAGATTACAGACTTGAATGTAAGACCCAAAACAATAAAATGTATAGAAGTATACATAGGCACTAAACTTATGGACCTGGCTCTCAGAGGTGTTATTGTGAACTTAACCCCAAAAGCAACGGAAAGAGAAACAAAAACAAATAAATGGGACTACATCAAACTAATAAGCTTCTGCACAACAAAAGAAACTATCAACAAAACATAAACGCAGCTAACCAAATGTCAGAAGATATTTGAAAATTATATTTCTGATAAGGAGCTAATATCCAAAATATATAAGTAACTCAAACAACTAAAAAAACAATGACAACAAAAATCCAATTAAAACATGGGCAGAGGATCTGAATAGACACTTTTCCAAGGAAGATATACAGAGAGCCAACAAACATATGAAAAGACATTCAACATCACTAGTTTCTAGGAAAATGCAAATCAAAACCACGAGATATAATCTCATACCTGTTAGAATGGCTACTATCAAAAAGACAAGAAATAAATGTTGGAGAGGAGGTGGAGGAAAGGAAACCTTTGTACACTGTTGGTGGGAATGTAATTTAGTGCAGACACAATGGAAAATAGTATGGACGTTCCTCAAAAAATTAAGACAGGAACTATCATATGATCCAGCAATGCGTCATCTGGGTATTTACCTCAAAAGTATAGAAACACTGATTTGTAAAGATACATTTACTCCTAGGTTCACTGCAGCATTATGTACAATAGCCAAGACATGGAAACAACTTAAGTGTCCATCAGTGGATAATTGGATAAAGACGTGGTATACATATACAATGGAATATAACTCAGCCATAAAAAAGATGAAATACAACCATTTGCGACAATATGGATGGATCTTGAGAGTATTATGCTAAGTGAAATAAGTCCAATGGAAAAATGACAAAAACTTTATGATTTCATTCATATGTGGAATATAAAATAAGTATGAGGGTAAAGGGAGTATATGATGATGGAAGTAGAACAGACTCTGGGTGGTGAATACACAATTTGATATGTGTTGCCCTGAAAATAAGACCTAGCTGGACCATCAGCTCAAATGCGTCTTTTGGGAAAAAAATTAATATAAGACCCAGTCTTGTTTTACTATAATATAAGACTGGGTCATATATAATAATAATATACTATAAGTACCGGGTCTTATATGAATTTTTGCTCCAAAAGACGCATTAGAGCTGATGGTCTGGCTAGGTCTTATTTTCAGGAAAACGCTATCTATCTATCTATCTATCTATCTATCTATCTATCTATCTGATGTATTACAGAATTGTACACTTGAAACCTATGTAACTTTACTAACCATTGCCACCCTAATAAACTTTAATAAAAAAGAAAGTAACAAATGAATTAACAAACAAACTCATAGACTCAGAAAACAGAATGGTGGTTAAGAGGGGAAAAGGAATAGGGGGACAGCAAAGCAGGTAAAGGAGATCAAATAAATGATAAGGGACAAAAGCTAGCCTTTGGGTGGTGAGCATGCAATAGAATACTCATATGTCAAATTATAACGTTCAATACCTGAAATTGACATAATGTTATTAACCAATATTACCCCCATAAATTTAATTTTTAAAAAAAAGAAATAACATTAGGCTACAATTGGAAAAGAAAAAATGCTTCCTAGTGTCAATCAATGGTTGTTGGTACAATTCAACACCAACAGGTGTGCAAACAGCTCAACTGTGATACAAGACGGCTTTGGAACATTTCAATAATGTTACAGCTCAATTACAGAACAGCATGGCCGTGAGGTGGCACAGTTAACCAGTTAACTGGGTTTGCAATATGATGTTTGAGGAGATGTTTCTTAAAGTAATGAAAGAAAAAAACACTGAAGAATCTCACATTCTTAAATACTTGTTTCTAAGCAAATTAAACCAGTTTTTGAATCAATATTCTACACATCCTAAATGTCCCATTGTTTTTGAAGAATGTAACAGAATTTCCTGACATATTATCTTACTCTCTAAAAGCCTCTCTCAACCTCAAGATTCCCTTTCCTTTCCCCTTTGGAAACCATATCATGGGACTTACACTCCATCCTCGTTCTTATGCCCCATGCTGCTCTGACAAGGGCTCACACAATGGCAGTGACTTACTCTGCAGTTCATCGTATTGAAAAACTCCTTGGACAGGGAGTCAGCAGCCTTGAATGACATCTCAACTCTGCCACTTACTACTGTTTGACTTTGAGCAAATCACTGAACCTCATACAACTTCAGCTTCCTTGAGTGTTTAATGAAAATAATACTTTGCTCATTTGCTCATTCAAGAAGTATTTATTGAGGGCCAACTATAGCCAGACACAGTCTCGGAGGCTGGAGACACCTCTGGAAACTAGACCCTGTCTCTTCCCTTGAGAGGTTTATGGTTTAAAAGGGAAGAAAGACATTTGAATTGGCAAGCTGAATACAGGGTGATAAATGTCAAGCAAGAGGGAGGCCCAATGACCTCCCTAAAAAATAAACATCCTCAGCATTACTTGTAAAAGATATCCCTGGTACTTAAATTTGTAGCAAAACAGATACAAATATGAGCCCACTAATAGTGTTAAAATGTATACGAGTATAAACCAAAAAATGAATTGGAAATTGTTATGGCTGTGAGAAAGGTATCATGTGGATATATGGCTGCAATTCAAAGGATCACTAAAAACGTATGCAACATTTGGTAGGTACATTCATTTTTAGAAATAGAGTCCTTTTATCAGATTCTCAAAAAGTTGAATGACCCCAAATCCTAGGAATCAATACTACAAGGTATCTACACTCTTGAGGAGTTCTGGAGGAGTTGTAAGTGAAACGCTTGAGTTCAAATACAGATAATACACAAATGATATATGATTCATAGATAGATAGATGATAGGTAGGTAGGTAGATAGATAGATAGATAGATAGATAGATAGATAGATAGATAGATAGATGATAGATCATCTTCTGCCACTCACTAATTTACATGTACCACAAATTGCTAGTGTTTCTGTACTTACTATTATGACTCTTTAAATATGTTAAATATCTACATTCTATGCATTTGTTGAAAATTTTTTTGAGATTTGCAGGTGAAGTAATATCTAGCTCCCTTTCACACAAAGAAACAAAAATCTTGGCTTGCATAATCACTATTTCAACAAGAAAGACAAATAAAGTGTTATAAATTAAAGTGGCTACATATGGAGATGCACAGCAAACTTTTCTCTTACGAGGACATATGCAAAGAAAAAGTAGATTCATCTTGTTGGATAACTGAATCTGATCTTAAGCCATACACTGCTAGATATCAAGAGAGAAAAACATTAACTTTTCAAGTAAAAGTGTTAAATTCCTATAGACTAAAAGAGTATACAAATGGTACACGTGTACAAGTACACGTACACACACACACACACACACACACACACAGGATTCATGAGAATTCTCTCATACCTTCATTCCCTCTGAATCCCTTGGTGCCACTGTAGGCCATGAAGAACTAGGAGACTTTACAACAAGTTCACATGTCTAGAAACCTCCTTCTGTTCATGCTACATTTTGGCTCTGAAGGAGGATGTGTAACTCTGGGATAAATGTGTAGGGTGTCCTAGGAGCCCTGCTTAGGAGAGCAGCTCAGACATCTTCCCAGATTTCCCCACATTAATCTGGATATGACTGTGGCATCCCATATCCCCATGTCCACTGCCACAATACTCCCCAAGAAAAGAAAAAGCAAAGACTCTGCATTTTGCTCCATTTCAAATCATTTCTTAAAAATAAAAATAAAAAATTAAAAAAATAATTTCAGGGGGGTTCACACAGTGTGAGGGATATAAATGATAAACATCTAAGTTTTGCTTTGTCTTGTGCACCTGAAACTAATTAAAAAATAAATAAATTTGAAAAAAAAAATTCTTTTAACTCTTGTATTATCTAAATTAAATTCTAAATATGAAAATTACAGAACCCAAATATGTCCCAAATGCATGACTTTGGATCAGTCATGTCAATGAAAAGTAATATCAGAAGTTTAGGTCTTCCATTTCCAAGTTCATCGATCCTTCCACAGTGCTTCTTGCCTTCTTCATTATGTCTCTGATACTTTATGAATCAGACCACAATCCGTATTTTAACAACACTGGAGTTGAATGTTAGTCACAGACTGTTTTCCCTGTAATAGTCATACACACGTTAAATTATCCACATTATAGTCAAAGTGATACCAAAGTGATTTAAAAATACCTTTATTCACATAGCAAACATTTCCATAGCATTTAGAATGTGCCAGGAACCATTCAAAGCACTTTACAAATACTAATTATATTGATCCTCATTCTAATCTCAAGTTGCAGGTGCCATGATTATCCCATTTATTTACAGGTAAGAAAACAGAAGCACAGAGAAAAAAATAATTTGCCTAAAGTCACCCAGCTTACAGGTCACGGAGCCAAGGCAACCGAGGCAATCTAACCCCCAGTCTATTCACTCCAATAGTGTCAATCCTCCGCCTGAAAACATCCATTATTTTCCCGTCTCACACAGAGTGAAAGTCAAAGGCCCCACTATGCCTTCCTCTGGAGCTCTGGTCTACCCAGATGGACAAGCAGTCCCCCCACATGGTCTCCCCCTGAAGCACCCTTCTTCCATGTACATGTTTGGCTTGCTCTCTTGCCTTCCCTATTTCATACCCTGACATTGCCCATGTTCCCCACTCAGCTTTATTTTCTCCAGAGAACTTATTTCCACCTACATATGTATTTCTTGCTTTTGCCTATTCTCTCCACCACCCCATTTAAAATGCAAATTCCATGAGGCAAGGGCTTTTGTCTTTTGTTTGCCTCTGTATCTCCAGTGGCTGGAACAATGGCTGGCATGTAGCAGGCACTCAATTACCACCCCTTGGACAACTGAATAATGATTTATGACTGTGCAGAAAATGCACATATATATGAAAAAAATAGGAAATTTGGATTCTACTCTTTCTAGACTGCCTTTTTGACCCAAGTGCTATTTGACCTGGCATTTTGACTCTGCTGCTTGCTTTTGGCTTCATAAGGACCCAGACTACAAAGTGCCAGGTCAAATATACAGAAAATTATACCTGTAATACAATAAGCCAGTCCTAAACCTAGAGTAATCCTAAAATATTTGTAGTAGAATTATTCAGTTTTCTCATGATTTAGCTAAACTTTAAATATAACATTTTAAATACTTTATAATAAATATTACTAGTAGGTATAATCAACATATTCTACTCATGGTAAAAAATTTTACAGATTAAAAACTGACTAAAACTTATGTCTCGTTGATAGAATTTATAGCTAAAAGAGCAGAACAAGTAATAATTATGTTTTGTACAAATAAACGATAAAAAATAAAGTTGATAGTAGTTAAGCCTGTATATTTTATTCAGTTTTCATAGTTCCAGACATTATTCTAAGAACTTTTTAAAATGTAATTTATTAACCCTCGCCATAGGATTAATCATAAATTATCAAAGGCTATTATAAAACACTTTGTGAGCTAGATACTAATATAATATTATCGCTTTTTATAGAGATGAGAGCAATGAAACACAGAGAAAGTTAAGAAACTTATACTGTGTGACACAGCAGGCAGTGGCAGAGGCAGGTTTGGAACCCATCAATCTAGTCCTTGAATGTGTTCTATGCACTGTTTTCTTTCTAATAAACTTAATGACTGTAGCAAAAACAATTTTTGAAAATAAATTGAAAACAACTTTTAAATGACAAAAGGATGCTATACAAAATAGTTACCAAAAAATGAAACAGGTTTTTATGGACTTTACTCTTGTATGCCAGCTGGGATGAGCTAAGTAAAGCAGTGGTAACAGATGACAACCACATCTCAATCATTTCAATCATGTCAGTGGTTTGAAGCTGAAAAGTTTATTTTTTATTCATGCTACATGTCTGTCACATTCCGGCAGGGATTTGTGCACCCATTGTCCTTTCTTGGGACTTACACCATCTGGGCTGTCATTGGTTGAGACGACAAGCATCATTGCTCTTATTTCATTAGCCCCAGCAAGTCACATGGTCAGGCCTACTTTCAAACAGGTCGGGAAGTCCCGTTCCTCTGAATGCTCAGAAATAGAGGGGGAATCATTTAGTGAGCAGTTTTTCAATCAAGATTATCAGCACATGGATCCCAGATAAATACACAAAGTCAATACTCAGATTACAAGGAAGAGAGAGCAGCAGGAAATGTCTAAAAGGGTAGGCAACCAACATTTTCTGCCACCATCGATGCTGAGAATAATAATAAACGTAATAGTAGCCAACATTCATTGAGAAATCACAAAATGCTGAGCACTGTGCATTGTCTGCATTTCTCATTTAATCCCCAAATCCCAAAAGGAAAGTGCTTTTTGTATATTTTACAGAAAACTGAAAGAACAGAGAAGTAAAATACCTTTCTGGGCCTTAACGCGAGTAAGTGTTGGAGCTAGGACAAGACACTAGACAATCTCATAAATAGCCCCTCTTAGAACTGCTCCCTATACTGCTTTCCTTATTATGTTGTACAAGATTCAGAGTTTAGAGTACTTTATCTATTGGTACTGCAGGCTTTGCAACCATATTCATCAGTGGATCTTGAGTGCAAAATAGATTTGACCCCAGTGGTTTAGCTATAAATGGAAAAGACAACTTCTACAAAATTTTCTCATAAAGCCTGTTGCCAAGATTGTTGAGAACAGCATGTGCTTTTCCAAATTACAGTGATAAGAAGGTCGATGTTGCTGAGAGCCACAAGTAAGTCTTCTAAGGAAGCAGCAAGTCTCCAGGAGAGGGATATTTTTGCTGGCCTCCACAAAAGCCTGTGCAGTGGTTTCTTGCGGAGTTGCTGGCTGAGACTACTGGGAAACCACAGTGAAGAGATGCATGCTGTTAGAAGGGTCATCAACAGGAAATAGTCAATAGATTGCCCTAAATTCACTGACCGAGCTTGCAGAGGGTGCTGCTGCAATAGTCTGGATATCGCCATGCCCTCCATTCACTTCAAGACTAAAAGACCCCTTCTACTCTAAAGGGGGAGTAACGAAAGAAAAAGGAGTCTCTGCCTAAAGAAGTTGTATTCAAATTATTCACCCACACCTGGGAAGTTACACCAATCATACCCCCAAAAATGTGACTTTTACAATGACTGGTGTCTGCTGAACTGTGAATCTCTTCAACAGGTATGTATTGTCATGGGCTGGCAGGCACTGATGATAATGGCCTCTAGCTATTGTCGCTACCACACACACACACACACACAAACACACTCTCCATGTCTTCCTTTCTAGCCCAGGTTCTTTCAAGTCCACTGGATCCCTCTCAATAATTTGCATCCCCATTAGATACTTTGTCTCCCCTCTGGGATACAAGGGACTCTGTGAAGAAGTCTGCAGAGATATTAGCTCAGGCTCTTCATCATGCCATGGCAGGTCTGCTATTCCAGCCGCATGATACCCATTGAGCTCCTAACAGTCTCCCCTGGCTACACCTTGGAATCAATTCCCTTCTGTTTGAGAGGTGGGAGTGGGAGAAGGCAAGTTCTGCATCTCTCTCATTAACTCTTACATCATTAAAGATTCTTAAGATTTTTGGCATAATCTCCATGCCTTATTACCTTCGGGACTTTGGATTCTGATATCCAAAGCCAAGTTTTTGAATTTAAAAGCACCTTATCTGTCTCAAGCACTCGGCTTTTTGGAATTTAAAAATTCTTAAAATTTGCTTCTGCTATGAGTATCAAAATCCATTCATCAATCTAACTGATGTCCCCTTTCTAAATAAGTTATACCTTCCTCCCTCTGTGGGTAGTGTATAAAGGAAATTACACTGTGGGGAAAAGGTAATGGGTTCCAAGCTGCACAGTGGAGGAGCAGGAAAGTGGGCTCAGGAACTCTGACTAATATATCTCAAAATAGCTACATTTATGTAGCAGTTACTATGTGCCAGCACCTTAGGTAACTTTATCCTCTAATCCTCACAAGACACTATGAGCTGAACCTTTTACCTCCCTTCACAGATAAGGAAAGGGAGTCTTGGATATATTTCTTAACTTGACTAAGTCCGTACAGGTAGTAGATGGTGGAGCCAGGCACTATGTTAGTTCCTGAGTGTACAAAGATTGATGAGACAAAGATGAATAATATAAGGATGAATGCACCGAGTGGTAAAAGCATCCGACATTTAAATGGATCCTGACAGTCCAAGTGGCTAGGATTGGTACCTAGGTTTACGCAAATAGGCGGGGCATTTGATTAAGGATTAGAGAAGACTTCCTATAGCAATTTACACTTGAGTTGATTCAAGAAGGATAAGCAGGCAAGTTAGACAAGTGGGAAAAATGGGAGAGAACAGAAAAGAAAGAGTATTTCAGGCCCAAGAAACAGAATCAACAAAAGCACAGAGGTAAGCTGAAACAGAATGGTTTACTCCCTATTTAGGACTGTTTCTGCAATTATCTACTGTTGTATAACAAGTTACCCGAAAACTTAGTGTCTTATAACAGCAGTTACTTTGCTTATGAACCTGCAATTTGTTCAGAGCTTTGTGGGGACACCTCGTCTCAGCTCTTTCCAGTGTAGTCTGGGAGAGCGCAAAGGCCAGGGATAGATTCAACCAAAGGCTCACTCATATGTGAGTTGATAATGGCAGTAGGCTGAGACATTAGCTGGCTCTGTGGGCTGATAAACCTACCCCTGGCCTGTCCTGTGGCTTGAGTTTCCTCACAAAATGGTGGCTGGGCTGCAAGGGGGAGCATCCTGAGAAAGACTAAACCAGGTGAAAAGACATATCATATTTTTGACCTCGCCTTGTAAGTCATGCAGTGTCACTTCTATCACATTGTCATTGTCGAGACAACAACAAAGAGAGGAGAAAAGACTTCAATACTTGGTGGCATATGGCAAGGCATTAGAAGAGTATGTGGAACTGAAAATATGGTTGTGATCATTTTTTAAATATACAGTGTGACACAACACTAAACAAGAAAGAACAATATAAAATGCAGCTAGCCATCTCCCATAACAATGCTCTTTCCTGATCTAATCACACTATTAGCTGCATGAGATCACTGATTGACTCATTATTTACTAGGAGGGGGTTACCAGCATAAAGCCAAGAAAAGAACTTTTTGTTCACAAGGCTTCAATATGACTTACCCACCCAGCAGGCTGGGCACAGGAAAATCCTGTCATCACAGCACAAAATACTTGTTGTGTTATCTGGGCCACATGGTACAAACAATACATTCATGACCTGTCAGCAACAAAGACTTAGCTAAAAATTGTGTCCAAAGGCTTCAATTTGATTCTAGCAATTGAAAAACCATTTCAAGCTATTTATCCCAGGTTGCTATAGATGCCTCTATTACTCTAGGCAGTAATCTGTAAGTCTTGACCAAGAATCCCTAATGATTTTGCAGAGTCATTTCAGGAAAAGTTTCATCGCTTGTGGAAGTATCCTCAGAATGGCTGAAACACTTTTAGCTTCATCTCATTTACTGGGTACAACAATCATAGCTTCATGCCATTTAATTGTAACAGACTGCAAGACAGTAACATTTCTATGTCCTATAAGGCCCAGAGTGCAAGTGGCTCAGGATTGCATGCCATGTTAACAAAATGTAAAGTTTCTTTCTTCAGGTAAATTGGAATGAAGCTAAAAGGATTAGAACCCTCTTATCTAGAGAAAAATAACTCTGAATTTTCAGCTTCTTAATCACCTCTCCACCACTCCCACAGGATCATAAGAAACAGAGTAGAGAAGCAATGATTTTTACTGTTTCTCATAGAGATTAGGGTAGAAATAATGGCTACCAAATGTAGACAGGTACCCAGTTACCAAAGAATTTACATTCTAGTAGGAGGGCCAGAGGTTAGTCAAATAGTCACACAAATATGGGATAAAACTGAGAAGAAATAAATGCTACAAAGGAAAAGCACCTGATTCTGTGAAAGCATATTATAAAGTGACATATACATGGGGAAAGCTTCCCTGAGGAAGTGACAGTTGAGCTGAAGAATGAGTATGAATTAACCTGGCGTCGGGAGTGAGGGGGGAAGGAATCGAGGGGAATTCCAGACAGAGGGAACAAAATGAGGAGGGGACCTCGCAGGACAGAACAGGGTGAACTCAAGGAAGCGACAGAAGGACAGAAGGCACAGCACACAGGATGCCTGGGAGTGTGGGCCTAGGTGAGGCTGGTGGGCCTTTGTCCTGAGAACAATGAGAAACCATTGCCAAGTTTTAAGCCTCTAGATTTTTTTTTCAGTTCATTCGGTTCAGAACCATGTAATCTAGTCAACTAGAGTAAACCAAATGAGAGTACTGCAGTCGTTTTCGTGTTGACCCTTATATTTTGTGTCACAACTTGGTCCTCGGGCGCTACAGATCTTGTCCACTTTGTTTAGCAATTAGGCTGACCCTTTAACAACACAGGAGGTGAGGGGCGCCATCTGCCCACGCAGTGAAAACTCCGCACACAGCTTAAGCCGGCCCTCCGCATCCATGGATTCCCAACCAGAGATGGAAAACACCGCGCATGGTCTCCTTACCAGGAACTCCTCTCAGTTTCCATCCTCCACACCGCTGTGAGGAAATCAAGGCCTTCCGGGACTGCTGCGCCCAGGTCGCAGTAGATGGAAAGCAGACGCCGGAAATGACTGTGCGCTGCCGGAAATGACTGTGCGCTGCCGGAAGACGCGGATCTGGAGAACGGAAACCTCCGTGACAATGCAACCGCGGTTATGAGAAGGACCATGTTATGCACCTCTGTGCGTGTGAGTTATCGTCTTGTCTTCTTCACCGTCTTGGTCCTTGGCAGCACCTTTGTGCCTTGTCTGCCTGATGACAGGATGCAGGCCTGGGACCGCTGGGAAGCTGAGAGGCTTATGAAGTACCGAGAGACCAATGGCCTCCCAAATTCCAACTGCTTTGCCGCCAGCAAGATCCAGCCTCCAGACAAGGATGAGGACTGACTGGTTGCAGAATGAGGGCTAAGAAGTGACACCTTTTCACCCTCTGCCTGCCATTCTGTCCTCACCTCAGAGCATCTGTGGGGACGGAGTCCCAGAGAGCAGTTTCCAGGCTCTCGGCCTCACGTGGAAAATGTTTGCTCGGGTTGTAGATGGCCATCATCAGCTGTGACTAGTTGGCCATCAGCTCTAACCAGTTTTCCATTAGCCACTGATATAACTGCCATGGCCATACTGGGAGGTTGGTTGGTTGGTTGGCAGAGAAGCGGAAGGCAGGTTGTAGACCGTGTGGCTCCTGCTTCCTGTGTCTCCAACACAGCCGCCAGCAAGAATATAGTGGTATGACTCCCCTATCTATGGCTCCATGGGTGTTCCTTTTTGTCCTCACCATATCCTGTGGTCTTATATGGGGAGCAGGGCCAGAGACCCCCCGCATGACAACACCTAATAAGGGTACTGAAAGTCTGAAAGGTTTTATTTTTGTTTTGGGTAGGTTTTTCTTTTTGGGGGGAGGGGTGTTTGTTTGTTTTTATGCTGTCAGAAATTTATTAGGCGAGTTAGGGGCAAAAGAAATAACCCCTGAAATAGTCACTCACCTAGATCAGAACAACTGGAGTAGAAGACCCTTTGCTTGGAGATGTGCTGTCACTGAGGTGAAAGCATTTTTTATTTTTATTTTTTTAAGGGGAGCTGACTGGCTGAGCCTCTCTGAGCGCAAATTTCAGATTATTTTAAAATTGGGCAGCCAGAGGCAGAGAAGTCTCTGGAAACGAGAACAAACCAGAAGTGGAAGCCGACGCCCCTGCTCTGCAGGAGGACAAACAGGTGCCAGTTTTGTGTTGGGCAAGGGGTGGATATCTTCCTACAATTAAATTTTTGTCGCATCACTCTTTTGCTCAAAAAATTGTAGAGGCAAATTCAGGAGGCAGGGTAGGATCCGACGCCTGTCTGTGTTATTTCTGGTTCTATAAAATCTGTCTCCTCTACAACCAACCCTTACTCTTCTTAAAGGAATGTTCTGTTTCATCTGTCCTCTGTATTTATGTCTGCCTGTGTGCTTGTGCTCATTTCATTCCTCCTTGGAAGGATCTTGCTCTCTTCCTACCTTGGCCATTTCTTATCCTTTCATTAGAGCGTCACCCAAGTTCCATATTAGCAGGACCTTCCACAGCCATTCCAGTTTACAATTGTTGCTCTCTCTGAGATTCTATAGCTGCTGTTACCTCTACACTTCATGTTTACAACTGATCACAAATAAATGCACACTCTGTAACTATTCACATAGGTTTGTCTTGTCTCGTACAAAGACAAGTTCCTTATCAGGAGCCATGTGTTTGATCTCTTTTATATCTTTCATAGCTCTTAGTTGAAGGGTAAACTTCAGGGAAGAGGACAGGAAGCATTCAACAGACTACACTTAAAAACTTAAGTTCACCTGAGAACGGCTATTCTATTTCATGAGCAACAGTGACATCTAGCGGTTGAAAGGTTGCATACCTTCTGACTTTTTAATAGTTGGAAAAGGCATTCACAAAGAGAATGCTGCTGATTATTTAATGAATCCAAATTATTCCTTTCAATTATGCTTGCTTTTGAGGGGATTTCAAGTGTAGATTTATGTGCTCTGCCTTCCCAATGCCTTCCCCACCTTCCTGTGGTCCAACGGCCCACAAACTGCTGGTAAAGGGTCCCAGCGTGTGCTCCTTACAAACCACAACTTCCCTTTCCCGTAGAAAGATCACCAGAAGCTTTCATGACGATTATGCGATTTTTAATTCTCTGCTTCCTGTTAAGATAGAGGTTTATGTGCATAAATATTTATTTTGGAAATAAAATATGTAATTGAGGAAGAAACTTGAGATGATAAATATGATAACCAGAGTAGAAACTCATTTCAAAGCCAAATGGGAGAAAGGCAGTGTGGTATAGAAGAAAGCTGTGGACTTTGGCTTCCAAGGGACTTGGGATCAGATACCAGTTCTTCCCATTGAAGTCACGTAGTAGTTATGACAGGGTAACATCCCCCGGACTCAATTTCCTAGTCCCAAACAATGAGGATGACATGTTCCTTGCAAGACTGCTGTGGGAAGGATTAAATAGAATCATGTACTATAAAATTCTGGCCCAGAGTAGATAGTCAATAAATGATAGCTATTATTATTATTATTATTTACATTTTGCTAAGAATAATTGTCCTCATGTTTCTAATTTAATAATTTTTTTTTAAATAAAACAAATACTGGATTTTAAATTTAGGATTGTCTTTAACTAACTTTGATCCTGATTAAAATTACCTAATTTCTCTTGGTTTCAGATGCTTCAGCTGTAAAATAATAAGTTTGGGAAAGCTACTTTAAATCTCCGAAAATGAAATAGGAGTTATAATCTGTAGACAAAATTCGAATAGTAATGAAGGTTTAAAACAACTTGAGCAGACTGATACTATCTTTATATAGGGAACTTGAAAAATGACCTCTTTAACTCAAGTCATAAATTGTGCAGACAATCTGGATTTGTGGAGGAAAAAAAAAGTGTTAGGAATAAATACGTAAACAAATTTATCACAAGAAAATATTGTGAAGTACTGATTTGTGTGGCCCCCCTGTGGGCAGAATGTGAATCACAATTTTCCTTTTAAAATGTATATTATATTAGAAACATCTGAGTCTTCTAAGTTTTATCCAAACCCTCAGGTAAAATGAGATCTTGTTTCAAAAGTTGATTTTTTTTTTTTTGCCAATTATTTGTAACTTGGCAGACTTTTTTCCATATAAGGAATGTTGCATACTGTGGTATCTTTACCAGTCAATCCCACAGATTAATGCCACAGTTAGGCCTCAACTGCATAACTCCACAAACAGGACCCTAAGTAGCATCAGTGGACAGTGATATTTCTTTGGAAGTGTCAGAAAACAATAGAAGTTTGAGGTTGGAAGAAATTTGAGATCTCTATTCTAAATTCCAGTGGAGTATACCTGAAACACACCTTCCGCCAGTTTGGGGCCCAGCATTGGAAGCCAATAAGTCCCTCCCTGCCTAGGATAGATGTAGCTGTCTTTTTTTCCTATTGAGTATGATAAAAACAGTAAGGCATGATCAGTCCTGGATTCTAATTCTCACTCTTCCATCTGTTACATGAGAGGGAGAGGGGGTGGGGGCTAGTCATCCCAGAATCGCAGAGGGTTAAATAAAGGTTTAACCAATTTTGTGCTCACATTAAGGACCATTGCAGGTTGGTTGCAGCTCTGTTCCAAGTCTTTGTTCTGCAACCCAGGCTGAAGTAGCAGCCACTAGCAAGGACAGACTAGTCTGGTGGCAGAGGGGGAAAAAAATTGACCAGTGAGATGACTCAAAGTCTAAGCTCAGGATTGCAGTAAAGATCACAAAAGACTGTGATGCTAGATAGATAGAGACGTAGCTACATAGATACGTGTGTGTTATTATATCCTTTACTAGAGATTCTGTGCAGTGGGTCTCATGTGGAATCCTGGTTCTCATGTGGAAGCCTATATTTTTTAAATGCTGCAGGATTGAGAGACTTGGAGAGGCAGAGTTCTAACCCGAGTCTGGCTGTGCCTGAAGCTAGCAAAGGCCAAGACTTTGTTATTTGTTTACCTATTTGCCATTGGATTTCTGTCCACTTGTAACCTAAAGAGTTCTAATTAATACACTCCCCTCAGGCATAGTCAGTGTTGTTGCTGTTGTTGTTTAATACATACAATTTGAAGAATAACCAGGTGTGACCTTATGGAGACTACTCGTACTAAAACAATTCATGCCATCACCGTGGGCCTTCAGGTTGATGCCTTTCAGTCAGCTCCAAAGTTTCTGTGGTACAGATGTCTAAGAAATGTGAAATCTTTCATAGATGTTCCAGGAAGGTAAAAGGAAAACCACCTTTCTCAGCAGATAAAGACATTTAGAAAATGGGGTGATGTTGTGCTCAAAGAGCTTTCCTTCTAAGCATTCCCTGACTCCTCTATCCTGTCCCTTTTGTCTACATGCTGATCACTTCTACTCCATAGCTGGGCCCTTTACCCAGCTTCACTTTTCTCAGAGCTTCTTCAGACAGCCTTAGCTCTGTCTGGGAAAGTGTCCTTTTTATCAAGAAACCAATGGAATCTTAGCTAACCCCTTCCTCCAGGCCTATAGTGGCAACTGTTGAGATGTAGCAGTTCAGATTTACAAGTTTCCTCAGGTCTCCTCCATCCCTAATTCGTGATATGCAAATGCTAGGTAGTCTAAAGAAGAAAACCAATTATTTCTTCTCTTTGGCCCCACGCAGAATTTCCGAACAGATGGATCTGATGCCAAATGTTGCTACAGAGTTTAAATTGTTTCTTGTTCTAAATAAAAATTGTCATTTTAATAGTTTATTAAGAAGTTAAAGCTATTTTAAAAAAATACCTTTTCACTCTTTGAGATGTGATATAACATTAACACATCATCTCAGAATAGAGTTAGTATATAAGAAACGACCAACCCACACATGCTACAAGTACATGTAATGTATGAATTCAAGAATTTGTCCTGTTTTATAGTCACAGCAGAAGAACTTCCCCTATGTTGATCAGGTTTTTTATTTTCTGTATTTTATTATGCTTTGACATCTTGGGGCCTTGCTGAATCTGGAGGGACTTCCCCTCCCAGGGTTAGCTAATTCCTAGAGATAGCAAACAATTCATCCTGGAATGTTCCTTCAAAACCAACCAGTCCAGATCCCATTCCTTCTGCCATCTCCTTTATTAGGCTATCACATGCTGAGTAAGCCACTATCCCCCTGCCCTGACCAGTCTGAGGTCAGGTACCAGACAACTAGAGACGGCCCTCAGACCCCAAGTCCACTGAAATTATTCAAACTAGCCAATTCTAAACCTGCTTATCCAGCTTTGTTTTGCCTTTCCTATGGAAACCACAATAAAAGCTCTTGCACATGGTTTCTCCTGCTTCCTTGGTCTCCTGGCCAACCCTGGTACTTCCCTGTGTGGCCTGGTATAGAATAGCATACTTCGTGTGTCTAGAGATCTGTGAGTACAAACTTCTTCCTTCATGGCAATCATTTCTGTATCTATATGTCTTACCACATATGATTAAAACAAGTCCTGGGTACGTTTTAAAACTTTGGCAATCTTATTAACTATTTGGCAAAATAGCTTCTATTAGTGAATATATTACTAATCTAATATTTTTTACAATATTCAGAGGTTTCCTTGAGATACATTTTTCTTTTTAAGTAAGACTTCAGGGCCAAAGAAAATTCAACTCCATTGAGACTTTTAGAATGAATCACTTCTGTATATTTTAGGAAAAGTTCAGTAATAAAGTCAAAGCTGAATTTGTGGTCTACAGAACTTTCTATAATCTGTTTTTGATATGAATAAAATACTGTGAGTCATCAAAGGAAAAGTAATTTTCCCTCTTGTGGATTAGAAATGATTTTAGAAACCTTTATAAAACTCAAAGGAGAAGGCATTGCTTCTAACTTGCCTAATTGTTCATTTAGATCTGGTGGTTTAATCTTGTGATTTATTTTCACACGGAGCTATTAACAAGCAAGTAGCCCCCACATGTGACTGGCTGGTGTTTCTTTTCCTGGAGGAAATTAATTTTATGACCTTCTCTTTCAATTATACCTTCTCTTTTAATTGATGTTTAAATAAGAAAGGAATTGACGGCCTGTTGGTGGACAAAATACATTTATGAATGCCTTGCTGCCAGGCTGGGAGATTTTACACACCAGATCCACTGTAATATAATCTTTAATAATTCATATTATGAAATAAAAACATAATTGTCCCTGAGAAGTTATTTTTTCTCCATTTAGAAGAGGAACTTTAAAAAAGATTCTGTATACAAAAACAACCAGAGATAGAGCCAGAGTGCCCATTACTTTAAGCAATGGATCTCAAGTTCTAATTTGAAAAAAATCACTTGTGCTTCTTAAAATACATATCCATAGATCATACTCTCCAAAGATTCTGACTCAATAGTTGAGAAGAGACTCAGGAATCTCCATTTTTATTAAGCAGTCTGCATCCTGACACAGGTGTTCCAAAAATCACAATTTAGTAAACAGAGAAACGAGTGGCCTACTTTCCATGCTCCTAAAGGCTCGTTATTGAGCCATGTGTGGAGTCAGCTGTCAGCTTTGGGCGTCCTAAAGTATCTCCTAGTAGCAGTTTCTCTCTAAAAGTTGAGTTGGTCACATTAATTTCACACATACACAGAGGGTGCCAAAAGGGGGATCGAATATATGGTGATGGAAGGAGAACTGACTCTGGGTGATGAACACACAATGGGATTTATAGATGATGTAATACAGAATTGTACACCTGAAATCTATGTAATTTTACTAACAATTGAAACCCCAATAAATTTAATAAAATAAAATTTTTAAAAAAATGTAAACACATATTAAGGAAGGAAAAAACTATTAAAATTGTAATACAATGAATGATGCTAGCATTCATTTGATTAATGCCATCTTTTGAGTGAACATCATACTACACATTGCTACTGTAATTCAATTTAATTTTGAAAAGTAATACATAGATAATGTATCTTAAAATATGTACATTTTTTGGCACCACCACTATATTATATATACACTTTTTTCAATTAAATTTATTGGGATGACAATGGTTAATAAAATTACATAGTTTTCAAGTGTACAATTCTGTATTACATCATCTATATATCACATTGTATGCTCACCACCCATAGTCAGTCATGTATGCAAATATATTTTTATATAGATAGGTAAATCTAGATACAGATGTTATTAATCCCCACTTTTCAGGTCCGGACATAATGGGTAAAACTCCAGCTCAGTCACTGATTGACTGTGTTAGTTAAGGCAAGTTAAACATTTTGAATCTCAGTTTCCTCATCTTTATATTGGGATTCCATTTCACAGAATTACGGTGAGGATTAAAGGGACAAGTGTATATAATGCATTTAGCCCAATAACTAGCAAAGATAAGCGTTCAGGAAGTAGCAGGTATTATTATTAAACTGTAGGGATCAAGTCCGTGCAACTCATTGATTCTTAACATTTGTGAAGATTGCTAAATGGTTTCCAGAGCTCTTTCACACACATCATTTCATTATATCTTCACAATTTGCATGTGAGGTAAGAGGGTATAAGGATATTGTCCAGTTTACAAATAAAGTTCAACTTCCATCGGCCGCCATGAACATTTGCTCACAGACTCGGTGTGAAAAAATCAACATCAAAGCAGCTGACAGGGTAGGAGTTTCTTGTGCCTTTTGAAGCCAAGGAATTAGTGTTTCCCAGAATGCTCCTGTAAACTTCAGTTCTCACAGTGAGTTTCAAATTTGTAGCACAGTGGCTAAGAGGATAGGTTTTGGAGTAGATAAAGTCGGCTCTGCCACTTTAATGGTGGTGTCAATTTAAGTCGTCTGAGCCTCAATTGCCTCTTGTAAAAATGGGGCTAATAAAGCAATGATTAAATGAGATCATTTGCATAATAACGATAATATCTAATATTTATTGAAATTTCCATAAAATATTTTTCATCGTGTATGGCAGAGTACTTTTCTGCTCAGAATCGATTTAATATATATGAAACCACCCACCTACACATGCTGCAAGTACTACTAATGTATGGGAGCTATTGTTACTGTTGCTAACTGAAAGAACAAAGCAATACATTTTTTTTCCCAAAGTGAAGAGATAGCTAATGGACAAATGATTAGTCGCCATTATAATCGCTTACTTTATTAGGAAGCAAAGTAAACATGAAGAAACTGTGTAGCGAGGTCCAGATCACAAAATGACTCCATGGCAGGGTCAGGTTTCTGCCCTGTCCAAGACCTTGTCTGTTCTCCAGAAGAGACACTGTGATCCTTTCATTTCATTCAAAAGAAAGACTTCCACTCGGGGAATTCCCTTGTAGCGTTCCATGGTTTTATCCCAAATGCTCTTGGGTCTGGAAAATTACTTTGTGTTCTTATGTTTAATATTCTGTGTTTCTGTTAAAGATGGAATTTTTGCTGAGTTAAAGGCCCACACAGTTGTTACAGGTTCCAATTTGGAACTGATCCTAAATCTTTTGTGGCTTTGAGTTAGTTTTGGCAGAGCTCTTTCAGAGTGGGAGGATTTTTAATGGGTTTCTTTAAAGAGTCACTTTAAAGTGTTCATTTAGGCTTAAACCAAAGTAAACTGACCACTCTATTCCCATGGATTTTAGAGGAACAAGGGTTAGAATTCAGGGGAAATGTGGTAAGCAAGCCTACTGAGAATTTGGTTGGCACTGTGGACCATAAAGCAAGACCATGGTGTCACTAAAAGAAACTTTCTCACAAAGTCTTTTCTTAAAACTTTCTACTACTGTATTTCCCCAAAAATAAGACCTAGCCAGACCACCAGCTCTTATGCATCTTTTGGAGCAAAAATTAATATAGGATCTGGTATTATATTACATTACATTACATTACATTACATTACATTACATTACATTATATTATTATATTATATTATATTATATTATACCTGGTCTTATATTAAAATAAGACCAGGTCTTATATTAATTTTTGTTCCAAAAGACGTATTAGAGCTGACGGTCCGGCTAGGTCTTATTTTCGGGAAACACGGTAACAGTAGAAGTGTTTTGAATGCAAGTAAGTTGTGAAGAATTCTAAATGGGACTTTTTCTTGAGAGACCTCATGGCTCAAATATATTTTAAAAGTTAAAAATTTAATATATTTTATAATGGTGACATTGTTTAGTATTATGATAGATGTTAGTATCCAAAAAGTCCATAAAGATTAAAATAATACTACTTTATTTCTACTGTACTCTCTTTCAAATCATGTAGTAATTATTTTTAATAATCTTCCTAAATCTATCTAGCTAAAATATTTTGTCTTCTATTAACACTCCATCAAATTTCTTATTTAGTTAACTATTTAATCGTTTTTATTGAGATATGATTGATATAACATTGTGTAAGTTTAAGGAGTACAAGTGTTGTTGGTTTGATACATTTATACTGAAATATGCTTAGCACTGTAGCATTAGCGAGCACCTGTATCACATCATGTAATTATAATTTCATTTTGTAGTAGGAACATTTAAGATTAGTCTCTTAGCAACTTTGAAGTACATAGTACGGTATTATTGACTATAATCACTTTAGATTTCCAGAACTTATTCATCTTTTAATTGCAAACGTGTACCCTTTGACCAGTATCTCCCAAATTCCTTCCACCTCCCAGTCCCTGGAAACAACCACTCTACTCTCTGTTTCTATGAATTTGGCTTTTTAAAATTCCATGTATTAGTGAAATCATATAGTATTTGTCCTTTTCTACCTGACTTATCTCACTTAATGTAATGCCCTCAAGATTTATCCATGTTCACACAAATGGCAGGATTTCCTTCTTTTTCGTGGCTGGATAATATTCCATTTTATACATATACCACATCTTCTTTATCTATTCTTTCATTGATGGAAACTGAGATTGTTTCCTAATCTTGACTATTATGAGTAATGCTGCAATAAACATGGGAGTGCAGATATCCTTCTGATGTACTGTTTTCATTTACTTTGGATATATAACCAGAAGTGGAATTGTGGGATCATATGGTAATGTGATATGATAATACAGGCATACCTCATAGATATTGTGGGTTTAGTTCCAGACTATTGCAATAAAGCCAATATTGCAATAAAGCGAGTCACTCAAATTTTTTGGTTTCCCAGTGCTTCTAAAAATTGTTTACACTAGAGTCTATTAAGTGTGCAGTAGCATTATGTCTAAAAAGAACTACGTACATACCTTAATTAAAAATGTTATTGCTAAATAAAAACTTATTGCTAAAAATGGCTAACCATCATCTGAACCTTCAGCAAGTCGTAAACATTTTAGGGTCTTGCCTAGATGTTGATGAAAATGCAGTATCTGTGAAGCACCGTAAACCTAGGTGCAACACAAGGTATGCTTTTTTTTTTTTGTCAGTTTTTTGTTTTTGTTTTTGTTCAGGTGTACAAAACAATGCAATAGTTAGACATTTCACCCTTCACAGTGATAACCCACCTCCCCCAATCTATTGCCCCTCTGATATCATATATATCTATTATAATTCCATTGACCCTATTGCCTGTATTTTGAGAAGCTCCGTGCTCTTCTCCATAGTGGCCAAAATAGTTTACATTCCCTTCCTTGTTCCTGATCTTAAAGGGAAAGATTTCAAACTTTGACCATTGAGCATGATGTTAGCTATGGGCTTAACATGTATGAATTTTGTTATGTTGACATATGTTCCTTCCATACCCAATTTGTTGAGAGCTTTTATCATGAAAGATATTCAGTTTTGTCAAGTGCTTTCTCAACATCTATTGAGTTAATCATGTTTTTTATCATTCTATTAATGTGATATATCATATTTTTTGATTTGCATATGTTGAACTATCCTTGCATCCCAGGAATGGATCCCATTTGGTCATGGTGTATGATCCTTTTAACATGTTGTTGAATTTGGTTTGCTAGTATTTTGCTGAGAATTTTTATGTCTCTATTCAAAAGGGATATTGGCCTGTAGTTTTCTTATAGAATCCTCGTCTAGCTTTGTTATCATGGTAATGCCAGACTGAAAAACGAATTTGGGAGTGTTCCCTCCTCTTCAATGTTTTGAAATAGTTTGAGAAGGATTGGTGTTAATGCTGTAAGTGTTTGGTAGAATTTACAGGGAAACCGTCTGTTTCTAGGCTTTTTGGGGGGAGGTGAGAGCTTTTTGACTATTGAGTCAATCTTCTTACTCATTATTGGTCTGTTCAGATTTTCTGTTCATGACTCAGTCTTGGTAGATTGTATTTTTTATCAGAATGTATTCATTTCTTCTAGGTTTCCTAATTTGTTGGTGTCTTCATAGTAGTCTCTTTGTATTTCTGTGTGATCAGTTGTAATAAGTCCTCTTTCATTTCTGTTTTTCATATTTGAGTCTTTTCTTTTTTTTCATAGTCTAGATAATGGTTTTCCAATTTTGTTTATATTTTCAAAAGACCAGCTCTTAGTTTTTTTGCTTTTACTTTACTATCGTCTTTCTAGTCGCAACTTTATTTATTTTCATTCTGATCTTTGTTATTTCCTTCTACTAACTTTAGGCTTGGTTTTTTCTTTCTTTCCTGTTCCTTGAGGTGTACAGCTATTTATTTGAGATGTTTCTTTTTCTTAATATAGTCATTTATTGTTATAAACTTTTCTCTTAGAACTGTTTTGCTACATCCTATAAGTTTTGGTGTGTTGTGTTTCCATTTTCATTTGTTTCAAGATTTCTTTTTTATTTCTTAGATCCATTGGTTGTTTAGAAATGTGTTGTTTAACTTCCACACATTTGTGAATTTTCCATTTTTCCTCTGTTTTTTATTTCTGGTTTAGAACCATTGTGGTCAGAAAAGACACTTGTTATCATTTCAGTCTTCTTAAATTTGATAAGACTTGTTTTGTGACCTAACATGATCTGACCTGGAGAATATTTTGTGTGTATTTGAGAAGAATGTGTATTCTGCTGCTATATACATGGAATGTTATATATGTGTCTGTTACGTACGTTTGGTATAAAATTCTAGTCCAGTGTTTCCTTATTGATTTTCTGTCCGGATGATCTATCCATAGTTGAAAGTGGGATATTGACTTACCCTACTATTTATTGATATCTATTTTTCCCTTTATATCTGTTAGTGTTTGTTTAACATATTTAGGTGCTCCAATGTTGGGTTCATAAATATTTACAACTATTATGTTCTCTTGATGAATTGACCTTGTTATCATTATATAATGACCTTCTTTGTCTCTTATTACAGTTTCGACTTCAGATCTATTTTCTCTAATTTAACTACCCCTGCAGTCTTTTGATTTCCATTTGTTTTAGATATCTTTTTCCATCCCTCCACCTTGAGCCTCTATGCGTTCATAAAGGTGAATTGAATCTCCTATAGGCAGCAGATAGCTGGGTCTTGTTTTTTTGTGTGTTTTTGTTTTTTTAATCCATTCAGCCACTGGGTGCCTTTTGATTGGAGAATTTAATCCATTTACTTTTTAGTAATTATTGATAGGTGAAGATTTACTAATGCCATTTTATTCATTGTTTTCTGGCTGTTTTGTAGTTCCTTTGTCCCTTTCTTCCTCTCTTGCTGTTTTCCTTTGTGAATTAATGACTTTCCATAGGGGTGTGCTCTGATTCCCTTCGCTGTACCTTTTGTGTATGTACTTTAGGCTTTTGCTTTGTGGTTACCATTGGGCTTACAGAAAACATTTTACAGATATAACAGTATGTTTTAAGCTAATAAGAACTTAATTTTGATCACATACAAAAACTCTATCCTTTTACTCCTCCCCCACTATTTTGTTTGAATGTCACAATTTACCTCTTTTTATATTATGTATCCATCAACTAATTATTGTAACTATAGTTATTTTTAATACCTTTCTCCTTTAACCTTTACACAAGCGTTAAGTGATTAACACACCATGATATTAGAGTATTCTGAATTTGACTTTATACTTACCTTTACCAGTGTGTTTTATATTTTCATGTTACTACTTAGCATCCTTTTATTTCAGCTTTAAGAACTCTTGTCAGCATTTCTTGTAAGGCAGGTCTACTAGTGATGAGTTACCTCAACTTTTGCTTGGGAAAGTCTTTATCTCTCCATTTCTAAAGGACAACTTTGCCAGGTTAAGTATTCAAGTATTCATCTTTGACTTTTCTTTCTTTCTCTCTCTCTCTCTCTCTCTCTCTCTCTCTCTCTCTCAGCAGTTTGAATATATCATCCCACTCTGTCTTGGCCTACAAGTTTTCTGCTAAGAAATTTGCTCATAACCTTATGGGGTTTCCCTTGTATGTAAGGAATTTTTTGTTTGTTTTGTTTTGTTTGTTTTTCGTTTGCTGCCTTTAAAATTCTCTTGTTGTCTTTGATTTTAGACCATTTTATTATAATGTGTCTTGGATAAGGTCACTTTAGTTAGAAATTGTTTATAGACCTATGAGCTTCATGAACTTGGATGTCCAAATCTCTCCCCAGATTTGGGAAGTTCTCAGTCTTTATTTCTTTAAATAAGCTTTCTGCCCCATTCTCTCTGTCTTCTCCTTCTATGACTCCAATAATGCATAGATTGTTTCTCTTAATAGAATCTCATAGTTCATGTAGGCTTTCTTTAGTCTTTTTCATTACTTTTTTCTTTGTTTTCCTCTAACTGGTAATTTCAAATGACCTGTCTTCTCATTTATAGATTCTTTCTTCTGCTTAATCCAGTGGGCTATTGATGCTTTCTATTACCTTTTTAAATTTTATTTATTGTATTCTTCAGCTCCAGAATTGATGTTTGGTTCTTTCTTATAATGTCTGTCTCTGTTATACTTCTCATTTTGTACATGTATTGTTTTCCCTATTTTGTTGAATTGTCTTTCTGTCTCCTAATAGTTCACTGAGCTTTCTTAAAATAACTATTTTGAAATTTTTAATCAAGCAAATTATAGCTCTTCATTTCTTTGAGATCAATAACTGGTAAAGTACTGTATTCCTTTGGTAGTGTCATGTTTCTTTGATTTTTTCATGTTTCTTGAAGTCTTACAATACTGTCTTTACATTTGAAGAAGCAGACACCACTTATAGTCTTTACTGACTGGCTTAGGGAGAGCAATACTTTCCAACAACCCTGTTAGGGATCCTGAGGGATTCTCAGACTTTTTCTATGAATATGTTGCTCCAGATTTTTTGTTCCCTCTTGGAGGGAAATTGTTGAATTTGTATGCCTTCTCTTGATCCTGCAGAGCCAGGCCATGTGCTGACAGCTTCTCATTTCCTTGCCTTTCCTACAGCAGTGCTCAGTTTTGTGTGCTTTCTCCCAATCCCACAGGGTCGGGTTAGCTTTCTACCTATGTGCATGCTCACTGGATATCTGCAAAGGCTTGCCTCCACTGCCCTCAGAGGTGCACACAGGGAGACAACCACAAGGGGGTGAGGGTGAGGCATGCAGAATGTTGGGGGCTGTCCATGGGCCAATTGGGAGGATCTGCAGGCATGGCATGCCCAGCAGCTTATGAGTAGGCTTTCTGATGGAATCCATCACGGGGTTGTAGGATCTGCATCCCTTTGATATGTTCCATTCCACGCCCTGGCTAGTGTTCTCCCAGTTGCTCTCTGACCCCCAATCACACAGCATACCTCAATATTATGGGTCAGATGAGAAAGAAATAGCCATCTTTAACAGCTTCCCATCCAGCTAGAAAAGTGAAACTGTTCCTCTTACCCTCTTCAGTCCATACAAATTGGAATTTTTTTGCTCCAACAGTGTGCCAAAACTTCTTTGCTAGGCTCCTGGACTTCCATAAAGGCACTCTCGTCTGTGAGTGATTGTCTGAATCAGTGTTCTTATGAAGAAGACCGTAGAAAGCTATTATTTCACCATTTTGATCCCTGTGTAAATATGACTTTGCTTTTTTCTTTTTAATAGTGATGTTGCACTCACATCTTGTAGTTGATGTGGCTCATTTGCCCTGAATTGACAAAATGAAGCCTCTAGTTACATAATTCAAAAAAGAAAAACAGGTATATTGAGTTGTAGTCACTGTGCTTAGTACTATACAGTAAGGAGTAAGTGGCTTGCCCAAAATTATATGTGTCATAAATGGGGAATCCAGAATTGGAGTCTAGGCAGTTTGATTCTAAGAACTGTGCTTTCCAACACAATAGCCATTAACCACATGTGGCTACTTAGATTTAAATTAATTGAGTCATATGAAACTAGAAATTTAGTTCCCTCACTAGCTACATTGCAAGTGTTCAATAGCTACACATGCCTAGCGGCTACCATATCCGACAGTACAGAGAATATCTCCATTTTTGCAGAAAGTTCTATTGGATAGCACTGCTCTAAAGGCAAAACTCTTGGCCTGTAGACTGTACTACTTCACCTGTCCTTTTATATAACATTGTTAGATTATTAAAACAAATGTATTGTCCAAGTTTTAGTTATTCCTTCTGTGCTGGTAACCATTACAAGTATGCATCTAGCTTGTCCGTTTTCCTAATTACCAGTGCCACATTTCCATCTGTGTGTCAGATATGTTCACTTGAACTTTCTAATATCAACTCAAACTTGTATTTTTGAACTGAATGTCACCTTTTCCCCAAAACCAACTTTCTCTCCTGATTTTCTTATTTCCATCTTTGCTCTTTTATTTCCAGTTTCTGAAGTTTATTCATTAAACTGTTATTTTTTTAAATTTCTTCTTTCTTATCCTATCAACCTTCCTTTAGAAGCATCTCTCAAGTCTGACTTTCTTACTGCTATCAAACTAGACCATAATGGGTATACCTGAATCTTATCTTTCCCCAAGTCCTTCCAGTCCACTCATGGCATCAGGTTAATTGTACCAAATACCAATGGCCCTGTCTCTCACATTCTCGGAAAATTACAGTTGTTTCCCTAAAAATTGGATCAGTGCGTTCTACTATCTTATCTACCTTATCTCTTTCTCCATTTCTGTGTGAACTGTCCGTTCTAACTAGACTCATTTTATTCTTCTATTGTGAGATAATTTACCTTTGCATTCCTGAAATTATGTTCTTGTTCCTCCTCCACATATCTCCACTTACTGAAATCTTAACCTTGCTTTAAGGACTAACCTCAGGGCCCTCCTCATATGTGGGGTGAAACCATTTTAGGTCATAATGTTCTTTTCAGATGCTAGAGTAGTCACTCTATGTACTATTCATCACATAACTTCCTGTCTTTCCAAGTGTATTAGTTAGGTTTCTCCAGAGAAACAGAACCAATAGTGTGTGTGTGTGTGTGTGTGTGTGTGTGTGTGTGTGTGTGTGAGAGAGAGAGAGAATATAGGTAGGTAGGTAGGTAGGTAGATAGGTAAATCCATAGATGGATAGATATAAATTTTGACTGACTGACTGATTGATTGATTGATTGATTGATTGATTGATTGATTGATTTTAAGGAATTTGCTTGCATGAGTGTGGTAGTTGGCAAGACCGAAATCCTCATGGCAGTCTAGAAGATTGGAAATTCTGGCAAGAAGTTAATGTCTTGAATCTGAAAGCAGTCTGGAGGTAGAATTTTTTCTCTTTATATATCCTGTCTTTCTCTTAAGGCCTTTAACTAATTAAATGAGACCTGTTCACATTATGAAGGATAATATGCCTTACTCAAAATCTACTAGTTTAAATGTTAATCACATCTAAAAACTACCTACACAGCAACATGTAGACTGGTGTCTAATCAAACAACTGGGTGTCATTGCCTAGTCAAATTGATACATAAAATTATCTGTCACATTGAGTACATAGGTATATTTTTAGGCTCTTATATGTAATTCTCAACTCTGCAGTCTTGCTAGACATGGGGAGGGAAGAAGAAGACAGCATTTGAAGAATTACAATACATCTACGTATTAATATTACAGGGTATAAAAACAATTGGTGCTTGTGAAGAGTATAGAACACTCCTCCAATTCAGAAAGAATAGCTTTCCAGAGAAGAGAGAAACAAAAACTTTTTGTGAAATCTGTCCATATTCAACAATGGTCTTCCTACTTCTAGTTTGTTCCTTTTGGAGCTTCTATAAAATTCATATCTTCCTTCATCTAATCAAAAATCCCATACTTTCCATCCAACCTGTCTATCTTCGCTATGCATCAGATTACTCTTACAACTATGTTTCAAGATTAAGCCACTCAGAAAGTTTCTTCCCACAGTGGTAGTTTGTCATTTGACTCTCCACCTTGGCACATGAACTCAGAAATTCTTTTTAAGCAAGACGCGTTGTAAACAAAATATTTCTAATTTTATATTTCTTTGTATCCTGTATAGTATTTGCTATTACGTCTACATAGTTATTAATTAGTAAGGATTGGCTGACTAACAGATTTTACCTAGGCCAGGTAAGATGTTCAGAGTTCTATTCACATTACCTACATATTGTTGAGTATTACTGCCTGATTATCTCAGCAGTATCTTACATTTGACATGTGTCAAGCCAAACTTATTTTCCTTCCAAAACAATGAATGATATAGAGGAATGAGGGGGTAACCATCATGACCAACCTATATCTTCCCATATAATGATGGGATTTTCTTTCATCTTGTGTCCTTTGTCTCAATGCACTTTTCCTCTCTACCATATAAATCATAGTCCCTCTGCCTGGGATACTCTCCTTGATCTTTATATGTCAACCTTCTTCTTCTAATTCAGCTTTCATCCTAAACATTAGCTTCTAGAAGAGGTTTTCCCTAACTAGACAGTATAACTACCATTATTCTTCATCACATTGCCCTATTTTAGTTCTACTTTAGCTCTATACCTAAAACTTACCACTATCTCATTTTTCTTATTTATGTACATCCTTTGTTAAAACTGATTCTCCCTAAAATTGAGTGTAAGCTCCATGACAACAGGGACTTCTAGATTATTCATTGCTTACAATACCTGGCAAAATATACATTTAAAGAATGAAGAAATGAAAATAATTGTTTAAGCTTGTTAAAAATGTAGGTTTCCCAGCACATTACCTTAGCTTCTCATTTAGTACATGCGGGCGTAAGGCCTAGGAATCTGTTTTTCTAATATGCACTCCGGGAGATTCTGATGCCAAGAGGTCCTTGAATCATATTTTAAAACTATGCTTTTGGACAGTGTTATTACAGTGTATTTTGAACTTTATTTTTATACTCTTAGATTTAGCAGAAAGAAAAATAAAACTTCCTAGAGAATTACTGCCTTCTGTTTGCCAGGACTGTGTGCTAGGTGCTGTAGACTTGTTTCTCAAATTTGATATGCATAGAAACCACTTGAGAATCTTGTTAAAATGCAGATTCTATTCAGTAGTTCTAGGGGTAATCCAAAATTCTGCATTTCTGGAATGGATGTTTAAGAGGTATAATCCAGTACAGTCACTATGGAAAACAACATGGAGGTTCCTCAAAATACTAAAAACAGCACTACCATATGATGCAGCAATTGCTCCTATGAGTATGTACATGAAGGAAATGAAATCACTATCTCAAAGAGGTATTTGCACCCCCATGTTCATGGCAGCATTATTTACAATAGCCAAGACATAGAAACAATCTGAGTGTTCATCAGATGGCTGAATAAAGAAAATGTGGCATACAGTCATGCACCACTTACCACAGATATGCAATCTTAAAAATGTGTTGGGTGATTTTGTCGTTACGAAGCGTTATAGAATATAGTTAGAGAAACCTAGATGGTATAGCCTAGGTTATATGGCACACAGCTGGGCTAGCTGATGCAGCCTATTGCCCCTAGACTACAAGCCTGTATGGCATGTTACTGTACAAAACAAGAGGTTCAATCAAGTACAAGAGAAGATGATGCAATCAAGAGATGCAGTAAATACGAAATGTATGAGGCTTCTACTAGCAAAATGGCATGCTGTTTTGCAACACACTTTTTTTATAAGTAGAGTACACTCTAAAATAATAAAAATATAGTATAATAAATACATAAATTATTAACAATCATTATCATTATCGAGTATTATTTACTGTACATAATAGTATGTGCTATACTTTTATTTGACTGGCAACACACTTGGTTTGTTTACACCAGCATCACAAACACATTAAGTAATGCATTGCCCTATGACATTATGACAACTACAACATCACTAGGCAATAGGAATTTTTTAGCTCCATTATCATATTATGGGACTACCATTGTGTATGTGATCCATCATTGACTGAAATGTCATTATGGGACACTTGGCTGTATATACGTAATAGAGTATTATTATTCAGCCATTAAAAAAATGGAAATCCTGCCATTTGCAGTAACATGGATAAACCTGAGGGCACTATGCTAAGTAAAATAAGTCAGACAAAGACAATTATCACATGATCTCACTTATATATGGAGTCTAAAAAAAAAAATTGCTTTTCTGTACACTAACAAGAATCAGCAAATAAAATTAAGGGAACAGTTTCATTCGTGATATCAAAAATAATAAACTACTTAGAGACAAATTTAGCCAAGGAGGAGAATAACTTGTACATTGAAAACTACAAAACATTACTCTAAGAAATGAAAGAAGACCACCTATGTTCATGGACTAGAACACTTAATATTGTTAAGATGACAATATTACTAAAAGTAATCTACAGATTCAATGCAATTTTTACCAAAATCCCAGTGACATCTTTTTGCATAAATAGGAAAACCCATCCTAAAATTTCTATGGAATTTCAAGGGACCCCAAATGACAAAAACTATCTTGAAAAAGAACAAATTTGGAAGACTCACTCTTTCTAGTTTCCAAATACATTACAAAAGTACAGTAATCAAAACAGTGTTTTAGTAGAATAAAACAGACCTATAGGCCAATCAAATAGAATAGAAAGCCCAGAAATAAACCCTTGCATAAATGATAAAATGATATTCAACAAAAATGTGAAGACCATTCAATAGGGAAAAGACAATCTTTTCAACAAATGGTGCTGGCAAAATTGAATATCCACATATAAAAGAATGTAGTTAGACTCTTTATTTTACACCATCTAAAAAAATATTAACTGAAAATCTATCAAAGACCTAAATATAAGTGCTAAAGCTGTCAAACTTTAAGAAGAAAAATGGGGAAAACTTTGTGACATTGAATTTGGAAATGACTTCTTAGCTATGACACCAAAAGCCCAGTCAACAAAAGAAAAATTAGATAAATTTGACTTCGTTGAAATTAAAAACTTTTTTTTTTAATTAAAAACGTGTGCATCAAAGGACACTATCAGGAGACTGAGAAGACAACCCACAGAATGGGCGAAAATATATTCAACTTCTATATCTGATAAGGGTATAATATCCAGAATATATCAAGAACTCCTATAAATCAACTATTAAATAAACAACTAAAAAATGGGCAACTGACTTGAATAGACATTTCTTCAAAGAAGACATACAAATGGACAATAAAGGCATTAAAAGATGCTCAATATCACTAGTCATTAGGGAAATGCAAAACAAAACCACAATACGAGTAAAATACCATTTCACATCTATTAGGATTACTATTATCAATACACCAGAAAATAAGTGTTGGTGAGTGTGTGCAGAAATTGGAATCCTTCCATTGCTGGTGGAAATGTAAAATGGTACGGCCACTGTGAAAAACAGTATGGCTCAAAAAGTTGAATGTGATCCAGAATTTCCACTCCTGAGTATATACCCAAGATAATGGAAAGCAAAGATTCAAACAGTTACTTGTACACTAATGTTCATATCAGCACTATTCACAATTGCTATAAGGAAACAATCTACATGTCCATCAACAGATGAATAGATAAACAAAATGTGATACACACACAAGCGCACACACACACACACACACACACAATGGATAAAAAGCCTTAAAAAGAAACGAAATTCTGATACATGCTACATCATGAATGAACCTTGAAAACATGCTGCGTGAAATAAGTCTAACACACAAAACACAAACATTGTTTGATTCTGCTTATTTAAGATACCTAGAATAGGCAGTCCATAGAGACAGAACGTACAGTGGTGGTTACCAGGGACTGGAGAGAGTAGGCAATGGAAAGTTATTGTTTAATGGGTACTGAGTTTCATTTTGGGATAATGAAAAAGTTCTCTACTGGTGATGGTTACACACATTGTGTAGGCTTAATGCCACCAAATTGTACCTTAAACATGGTTAAAATTTTAAATTTTATGTGATGTATATTTTTCCACAATTCTAAAAAAATTAATTCTGCATTCTAGTATGGTACCAAGTGTTGCTGATGCTGCTGGTCTTGAGACCACGCTGAGTAGCAAGGCTGTAGTATAGAGAAAAAAATAAGTCATGTGAGCACCTCAAGAGAAGGGAACATATCTTTTTATTTTTGTAAACTAGTAGCTGACACATAGTATAAGCTCAAAACTTTTTTCAATGAATTCATGAAGGAATAGATAAAGAAATATAACCTAATAGGGTAACTAGGGATTGTAATATAAGGCAGAATGTGTTAATGAACATAATACAGATATGAGTAAAGTGCAAAAGGAGGTGATTATTTTCAGATAGCAACAGTGAGGTAATTGAATGAATGCCTTGCCAATAGTAGTACTCAGTGATTATTTGTTATGCAAATGTACCATTGATGTATTAAAGAGATTTATTTTAGTTATGATAATTGCTAATTCAGCTAACTAAAAATATTATGGGACTAGACAATAGAAAAGTGGGTATTTAGACACTACAGATCTTTAAACAGAGTGTTTATTTGGCTCAATAATTTTCTTTGCTTGCCTTGTTTCCCAAGTGCAGTATGACGTGAAGGACACACTGTGCTTTCATTGAAATTCACATAATATCTGTTGTAATCAGATACAGCATGATCAGAAAATAAGCTTGGTATGAAATTGCAGTTAATTATTTGTTGAGAAGAGACACCACATATGATTTTGATGTAAATGAACAGATCATGCACTTACCAAGGTGAGCTTCATTTTTTTAATTTCTTTTTATGAATACATGAGTTTTATTATAGAATTGCTAATTTCTATAAAATGCAAACTAATAGAGTCTATTCTATTACTTTTCTTATGTCGTACACATACGTCAAATAACTGGAAATGGTTTAAAGGTAGTGTAGCAATTGTAAAGATTTCCTCTGTAGAGTTACAACCATTCATTCCTGAAAAAGGAACAATATGCCAGTGTATTTGTGTCATGCCTTCTTTCTCAGGCGCTAAAAGCTGACCCATTAGAATTCATTTCTTCATGGAGAAGCTTACTATTTCAATGTGTATTGGTTTGTTGTTGTTTTTTTCAGGTGTTTAGGTATTATTTAATTAATTCATAATTCTACTCTAGAGTTTAACTCTATATTCTTAATAATGATCTCAATATAGGTAATATGTTATATGGCCTAACAAACTAGATTGAGTCCAAACATCTCTATACATTTGCAATGAAATGATAACTTATGTAAATAATTGGTATCTTAAGCTAAGATTCTGAAGTGTCATCCAAAGGAATCTTAGTTATGCTTAATATACTTTTAGTGATGAGTGGGTTTTCAAATATTCTAATTTTTTTATAACTATTAATTTATAAATGGTAGAAGCTCCGACTTGCTTATCTTTGATGAACTAGAAAACCCTCCTCTGTCAAACTGCTGGCTAACAGAAACTACTTCATTTTTTTAAAGAGAAAACTAAGCATAAGATAGTTTAAAGATTTTTATCTATTACAGTCAAATCAGTGGTAGAGTAGAAATATTCTGAAAAACACTGCATTGCCATCGACTCTGGCTTTCCTTCTTTTATTCCATTTCCAGAATTTTCATTAACTCCACATATAAGCCCAGAATGAAACAAAGAAGCTATAAATTCAATGATAGAATCTGAACAGATGAGCTACCTAACCAGAAACTTCAGTTGAGGTGGGGGGTTGGAGAGGTAGAGTGAAACTTAGCAGTATGATTTTTAGAAACTCTTAGGAATGTAAAGAACAATTTTATGTCAACAATTTTGTATCACTTAAAATTCTAAGTGATAGAATTTTACATAAGTCATGATATATTTGTTACTATTTTATTTCAGAATAATTAAATTGTAAATATGATGGCAAATTCTGAAAGAGCTGAAGACATGGAAGAAAATTATCAGAGAAATGGGTAAGCTTTGCCTAAATTCCAAAAAGTGTTATGCAACCTTATTTCACAGCTATAGTAAAGAAGTTTATTTTTAAAGAAGTTTATTTTTTCCCAAAAAATAACAATGCTATTTTCATTTTGCTGGACTTCAACATAATCAGTGTTATAACTGGTTTAATAGTAATTTTATGAAGTATAATAACTACAGGATTTATTGATTTTTACTTCAGATATCTCCCAAATTTCTTGTAGTTTACCAGTACATAGAGGAAAAATACCTGAGTATTTCCATTTCAATTCTCTTTGGATCCTTCATTCCACATGGTACATTTACTAAAAGAAAATACTGAATTCTGGTTATTTTTTCACTGAATAGAAGTCTGTGTGTATATGGATGTTATAAAAATTTCCTACACATATATAATCCACTAATTTAGAGATTTAAAATGGAAATGGTATAAAATCTATTTCATTTTCACTTTTACCATAATCATTGTGTCACATTTCAATGTATGAACTAAGAAACTCAAGAGGGCCCCTCTAGATCACTTGGTTCATTAATGCAGGGCTACAGTAGCCAGAAGGGGAGCTTCCACCATACCTGCCCATGTGTTTTTCTTCACTTTCAATTCTAGTAGAAAAGAGCCTTTTAAAAGATTACCCTACCCCTCCTTCCAAGGCTTTCCGTGAAGGTCAATGGGAGACAGAAATGTTTTCATGAAACAGAATTTATCAAAATAGAGTTTACTAGGTTTTAGGCTTTAAAATCTGTGTTTAGGGTGGGAGAAGGGCTTTATAATCTTAAAGCACGTTTTGTCATCTATAAATCATCTCTGAGCAAATTGGCCCAGTTACGTAAGTAAATTATTAACCTCAAGTAGAATAAAATTAAGTGCCTTGTTGTTTATCAAAACTGATGGAACAGTATGTTAAAAAGCTGGAGAGAAGAGTCAGAAATTCATCCTTCTGTGACATCTTTTTTAGAAAACTTAAAAAATCTGATCCCTTCCAGTTTTCCATTAATGTTTAAGAATTGGGTGTGGATTTAGTTAACAAGTTTCCCCGAAATAAATAGATAAAATTTACAGTTTCAATCTGGACCTCCTTGAAATGTGAGTTACAAAATGAAATTTTGTCTCTTCAGTGGGAGACAAAATTCACATACACTTGTTCAATGTATACTTATTAGAACTCCCTTCATTTAAAGCTCATAGTTGCTCTTGGGCAATTTGTTACAAAAGGTTAAAACTTCTAATCAACCACGTCATATCCATTAGGATGACTACTATTAAAAATAATAATAATAGAGTCAGCCTGGTGGCTCAGGTGGTTCGAGGTCTGTGCTCCTAACGCTGAGGTTGTGGGTTCCATTCCCACATGGGCCAGTGAGCTGTGCCCTCTACAGCTAAGATGGTAAACAACAGCTCTCCCTGGAGCTGGGCTGCAGTGAGCTGCGGGAGGTTGGCATGAGCCACCTTGGGTTGCCTCGGGCTGCTGTGTGCTGCCGTGAGCTACCCTGTGCTGCCAGGAGCGGCTGGCAGCCAGTGTGAGCAGCCAGCAGCTGGAAAGAGCTGCCGTGAGCTGCCGACCAACTGCCTCAGCCAGGGGGAGTGCAAGGCTCATAATACCAGCATGGGCCAGGGAGTTTTGTCCTACACAACTAGACTGAGAAACAATGGCTTCAACTGGAGTGGTAGGGTGCGGGGAGGCAGAAGAAGGGGGAAAATAATAATAATAATAATAATAATAATAATAATATAATCAAACAGAAAATAACAAGTATTTGTGAGGATGTGGAGAAACCTTGTACATGGTTGACGGGAATGTAAAATGGTACGGCTCCTATGGAAAACAGCATGATGGTTTCTCAAGAAGTTAAAAATAGAATTACCATGTGATCCAGAAATTTCATTTTTGGTTATCTACCCAAAAGAATTGAAAGCAGGAATTAAAGAGATATTTGTACACCGTATTCATAGCAGCATTATGCACAATAGCCAAAAAGTAGAAGCAACCCAAGTGTCCATTGATTGAGGAATGGGTGAATAGATTAAAAAAAAAAAAGTGGTATATACATACAATGGAATAATATTCACCCTTAAAAAATAGGAAGATTCTGACATTTGCTACAACATAGGTGATCCCTGAAGATATTATGCTAAGAAATAGACCCATCAGAAAAAGACAAAATACTGTAGGGTTCCACTTACATGAGGCACCTAGAGTAGTCAGATTCATAGAGACAAAAAGTAGAATGGTGGTTGGCAGAGGCTGACAATAGTTTCAGGTTTTTAAGATTCGTGTTGTTCTGTGGTGGTAATGGTAACACAACAATGTAAATGAACTTAGTACCACTGAACAGTACATTTAAAAATTGTTAAGACAGTAGATTCTATGTTATGTGTATTTTACCACAATAAAAAAATTCTACTCCAGATGTGTATCTTCAGTTGTTACTTTAACTAATGTGGACAGGCAGTGACCACTTTCTTTCCCAGTGATTATGCCAAAAATCTTTGTATTGTCTATCATTAAGTTTGTTTTTTAAATTTCAGTGCTGGTATAAATTTGCTAACAAGGATGAAATTTGGCACTTCGGCACAATTATAACTGGAAAATGTTGTAAATTTCATTCACATTGTAACCTTTACATTTTAAATATTTATTTTCCAGAAAACTGCCAGAACACCTACCTAAAGTAAGAAACCAAGTTGTTGGACCTATTGAGATAGTAAGTGAAATCAGAATGTATGTGTATCAAAAAATTTTAAGGAATTGTCAGAAGTGCACAGAGTGATTGTTTGATAGTTTACATCTATTTTTGGGGGGAAAGGAATTTAAAACAAGTGATTCACCACCATATTCTGTCCAATAGGAAAAAATATATAGTCAACCCAACATTTCCACAATAAGCAATAAGAAAAAAACACAATGTGCATACAATGATCCCAATTCTTCCAAAAAAAAAAGTGTGTGCGCACACGCTGTGATGCAGAAATGTTATCAGAGATTATTTCTGAGTAGTGGGGAATTACGTGTGATTTAAACTACGCTATGTTTACATTTCAGTATTTTCCAATGATAGTATATTGATATGAGTTGCTTTTATTATTTTTAAACTGTTATAAATCCTTTTTAAATAAAAAATATTATCTAAATATTTTGTAAAGCCTTTGCATCAAAAAGTGTGTCAGCACACTTCTTTGGGATTATGTTCAAGGAACATTTTCAGGAATGTGTTCCCAAAACAGGCTCTCCACCTACTCTAATCTCTAAGTCAGCCTGGTTGCCAGTATCCCTAGAAATATACATGAAACAGTACCTGTTTTTTCAAAAGTCAAATTAAAAAAAAGAAAAAATAAAACCTGGGAAGTAACAGAACATGAGAAATTTTATCAAGGAGATAACACACTACTCTGGGGGAAGGTGTAGGAGCTGATGCCCCCTTATAATCTGTACTGCCGAGTACAATGCTATGGCAGTTACTCCACAAATACATATTAGCTATTGCGCGAATGAATGGAAAAACATTAAGTTGTTTTCAGTCTCTACTTAAAAAATATGTACTAAGTTCCTCTTGCTGTTAGTCAAATCTAATTTCATCTCAATACCATTATACATTTTATCTTGACCTCTCTTTGGTAAAATAAATAATTTATATTTTTAAGTTCATGTTTTACTTTTGGAATAGTGCTGCAGGGACCTGCTGTAGCACAGAATGTAAAGCATTCAGTATTTGACTTTCAGTTGTTTCTTTCTTATTCTAAACAGCTTTGCAAATTATTATGGACCCTAATTTACATAATAGATGTCCTGGGTAGAAAAACAAACTGAGGAATTTAAAATAAGAACAAAAAATATAAGTCATACATTTGGCAAACTAATTTTTACTAGATGTTTATTATTCACTGCACTTAGTTTTATCATTGCTATGATGTTGGTAAACCTACAGAATTGAAAGTTTGAAGATCAGTTGTCTGTAAACCAGTTGTCATTGCAGTCTTTTGCAATATCTTAATTTATTCCAGAATCAACCAAATGGAAGAAAGTTACTGATTCATACCCACATCTGACCTGACTTGTGTCACAGATCTACAATTTGTACTGATTTTATTACTTTGTATGTTTCAACTTCTTCAAAATGCATTGTAAATCCTTAGGATTGGGGACCGCTTTTTTTTTTTTTAACTTTATATGTAAATATTTATACATTTATTTAGTTTCCTCATTAATTTATAAAATAACATTTACTGATGATAAAAACTGCAGGTTGGTTTTTGATTTCCGTTTTTTTGCAACTGTAATGCTACCATATTTTGTTTGTTTTCCTCAGTTCCGCTTTGCTGATAGACTGGACATCACTCTCATGATCCTGGGATTACTGGCATCGATGGTAAACGGAGCCTGTCTTCCTGTATTGTCACTGATTTTAGGAGAAATGAGTGATAACCTTATTAGTGGATGTCTAGCCAAAACCAACACAAGTAAGTATACTATTTACTTTCCTATATTGCTGGACACTCAAAGTGTTAAACAGTAAGATTATAATACAGATTATTGAATTGTTAAACAATATCTATAGAATAATTTAAGTCATTTATTCTTCTCTATTGCCAGGGACTAAAGAACCAAAATCTGTATTCATCAGCATTTTTCAAAGAAATAAAACTAATAGGGTGTGTGTGTGTGTGTGTGTGTGTGTGTGTGTGTGTGGCAAAAGAGAGATTTATTTTTAAAAATTGGCTCACGCAATAATGGAAGCTGGCAAGTCCAAAATCTACAGGGTGGACCTGTAGGCTGGAGACACAGAAGAGGACTGAGGTTGCAGTTCAACTCCAATGGCTGTCTGCTGGTGGTCTATAAAAATCATCTGAGACCCATTATATATAGCTCGGCTGGTCTCTCTAGGAATTCAAATAATTGTCTATCAGAAGTGATGTTGATATCAGGATTTAATCACAGGTTTAGGCTATTCTGGGCAATTTATCTGTAATTTACCCTTTAAGAAGAAATCGAGAATGGCTAAATCTTTCAAATAACTATTTATGGTTTCATTAATAGTGTATAGACATGCGTGGCACTATAAAACATAATTCAGCAAAGAAGCTGAAGAGAATATGCAGAAAATTATAGTACTAAAGACAAATACTCTGAATAAAGATAGGAAGGGAATCTGGCAATCAGGTGTAGAAAATAAATGCCCTTGTACTTCCCATAATTATAGATGTCCTTCATGTATCCTTACCTTCATAGCACCCTATTTCAGGGTCATGTCCATCAAGGTAACTATTTTAGATGTAAATTCTAACATTTCTCCTATGCACGAACATAGTGAATATCCAGTCTTTTCTTTTATCTGGTAGATATTACAAAATAATTCCCTGATTTTATATGTTTTCTCCAAATTACACAGTGGGAAGTATCCTTATAGCTACTTACTATAACTAGGATACATGTCTTGTTAAAATCTGACTGTCTTTTAGACATAAGCCTAGCTTTATACAGCGTACCTCCTCTGTGCCCTATTTGACTTTAAATACTAATTTATACCCTCTTGGTTTCCACCTGAAGGCTTGTGTTTCAAGTATCCCAATCTTGTTTGAATGTAATAAAGCCATTGCTTCTACCTCTGTCTTCTTGCATGTGATGATCTCTTGTCTACACAGTTACTAATTTTTTGATATTTTAATCATTGAAGCTAAGTTAAGGATGTGATTCTGTTTGTTAAACAAATAGAACCGCCAATTCACTGAGCAAATATTTATTGATTGCCAACTATGTCTATCTCTCTAAATGAATGAGTGAAGGAAACAAGGTGGAAGGAAGGAAAATCCTAGCAACCTAATAAGGCATGCTTTGGAGTATTCCTTCTGTTACATCTACTACATAATTGATTGCCTTACCAACTTTAGGTAGGAGAGGCCAAACATATGTGTATCTGATTGATACTGCTTTGAATTTTAATTTTTGTTTTTATTGAAGGCTTCTTCCATTTTTTTGAGTTTCATTGTGGAGTATACTGTCAACCTCCCAACATTGATTTTCTGGAGGATAATAGAAGGTTATTTGCTCCTACAAATGGAAATATGAATATAGCTATTATTGATCGAGGCCCATTTTTATGCCAGCACTGACCTTTTGCATGTGTTAACTCTATTAACATAATCTCCAAAATGAGATTATGCCATTTTTATGTGATTCTAGGTACCACTTTTAGAAACAATATTTATTTTATTAGCTCAGTTAATCTCATTAAAACTTTTTACTAGGTTTTGATAGTTCTACTTTGTCAGTTCTGATATTTGGAATAAGCTGCTTAAAAATTTTTTTTCTGCAATAATTCCATAAATGGAATAAGGGAAAAATAATTATTTGCATATAAATAAAGATCATGCTCATAGACATTATCATGTGTGATGATGTAGTGGTGAAGAATCAAGATGTTTGCAATTCATTTGAAATGTTTATTATAGAGGTTTAAGAAAGAAAATTATGGTAATGGATATTGACCACTGTTTGTGCTGGTGGTGAAATCACGACCTTGGTATACTAATTAATGTATGATGTATTTTTTACCAGAAGATATATAGAAAACTTTACATAGAAAGCTTATAATCCAGGGATTATTTTAAATACTGTTTATGCTGCTATTCTTATTATACTCAACATATTTCAATGAGCTTCATTTAAATTTTTCCATGACTACTGCTTCAGGAACTTTCACATGTGTTCTTGTTTTTTTCTTGGACTTTCTGAATTATTCCCTGGTATTTCAAACTGAATTCTAAATGCATAATCTCAGCAGGAAAGGAGAGTTTTATTACTATTAATTACAAAATTGTTGCCTGAAGTCAGAGATGTCCTAAAGAATTCTTTCTGAGTATGAGCTACATGGTTAGTATTTCCTTGTAATTTTTCACGTTGCATGAGAGTTTCTTGAGACTGGAAATAATTATTTCAAATTTTAAGTTAAAGACTAGAAAATAAGTGATCATAAACCTGTGTGTAGTCATTGAGTTCATTTTCTTCAGAATGTACTATATTTGGTTTGGAGGACTATGTATGAAACAGTATGGCCAATTATCAATTAATTGCCTTTATAATTTAAAAAACTTTTACAGCAAATTATCGGAACTGTACACAGTCTCAAGAGAAGCTGAATGAAGATATGATTGTGTAAGTCCAAATGAAATGTTAATATCTTTGCTGCTTTATTCAATACTTATAAGGAAAACACTGAAAAGTTTGATCATTAATTTATCAAGTGATTAAAACAAACATACCCTCCTATTTCGTTAGGTATATACAATATAAGTATTATGTAATTATTTCTTCTATTTGAGAGGTATGTAGGCAGAGATATGCTTTATGTTGTATTTGGCAAAATTGTCATCAATCGAAAGGTAGTTTTGGGATTTGCATTTTCTACCAATTTTGCCTCCTAAACCTAAAAGTACATATCCTAGAGGCTAAAAAACTTGTGTTTCCTTTTTTCAAATTATTTTCCTTACAAACCTTATAGAAAAATGCCTCTTCAGTGAACTTTAAAAAACAAAAATATGTGTGCAACAAATAGTAAAAATAATAATAAAATAGTAAAGTTTTATTGACTAATTTTGGAGACTAATTATTCAGACTAGTATAGTTGTATTCAGACTAAAAATTGTAAAGTCTGAAATGAATAATTCACAAGGACATTCTGTTTTAGTAGTTTTATGTATTAAACAGTATGCATGCTTTCCAGTCACATGTATTGAGTTTGTTAGCTAGAGAGATGGTACTTTACTGAGTATATTCATTGGATTTCAGTAGTGTCTTATTAAAACTATGAGAGTCTTTGCTATAGACTTAAGTGGTTTCTCATTTTTTACCCCAAAGTGAAGCCTCCATGTTGCAAAACCCCAAGGGTCACCTATCACATCACAGTGACACCTTCTGGGCCATAATTCTTGACTTGCACTGTCCAGTATGTTAGCTACAGCCACATATGCCTATTTAAATTTGAATTAATTAAAATTAAATAAAATTAAATATTCAGTTCCTCATTCTCAGTCACATTTCCAGTGTTCAAATGCCACATTGTCTGGCTGCCATATTGTATAACACAGATATGGAACATTCTCTGTTAGACAGTATTCTTTGGTACAGTATGAATGGTACCCCCTTGAGTTGTGTTTTGCTGCAGCCTTAACTTTCATTGAGGAAAAAAATTTTTTTTTAATTAAAGTTTATTGGGGTGATAATTGTTAGTAAAGTTACATAGATTTCAGGTGTACAATTCTGTGTTACATCATCTATAAATCCCATTGTGTGTTCACCACCCAGAGTCAGTTTTCCTTCCATCACCGTACATTTGATCCCCTTTACCCTCATCTACCACTTTCTTCCTCCCTTACCTTCTGGTAACCACTAAACTATTGTCTGTGTCTATGAGTTTTTGTTTCTCATTTGTTTGTCTTGTTCTTTTATTGTTTTTGATTTATATACCACACATCAGTGAAATCATATGGTTCTCTGCTTTTTCTGTCTGACTTATTTCGCTTAGCATTATAATCTCAAGATTCATCCAAGTTGTCACAAATGGTCCTATTTCGTCTTTTCTTACCACTGAATAATATTCCATTGTGTATATATACCACAACTTCTTTATCCATTCATCTATTGAAGGACATTTTGGTTGTTTCCATGTCTTGGCCACCGTAAATAAAGCTGCAATAAACATTGGAGCACACGTGTCTTTATGGATAAATTCTATTCGTAATTTTTTGAGGAACCTCCACACTGCGTTCCATAGAGGCTGCATCAGTCTGCATTCTCACCAACAGTGTATGAGTGTTCCTTGGAAAAAATATCTTTTTAGCACCTTTTACGTAACATTTCTTTATATTGGGTCTTTTGAAAATTCCTGATTAGAATCCAGGATATTGCCTTCTACCTTATTGTATTCTAGCAGTATTAAAGCAGGGTTCAGATGTACAATTATGAAGAATAAGTTTCTTACAAAAAGTTTGGAACTTTTAAATATAGGGGCATCCATTTAAAGAACAAATAATAAAAGGGAAAGTAGCTAAAAAGATACATATGTCTGTGTACAGTTATTAGGAGGTTACTAAATTTATAAAGAAACCTTGTTAACATTAATAATGTAGCATTTGTTATGCTATTGTTTTTCAAACCAGTGTTCTGTTTTGGAAATATTCGAGATACCTGATGAAAAAAAATTTCATGATCAAATTGGTTTGGAAAACACTATATATGACAGCCTCCTGTTGGATACACACAGTACAGATAAGCATAGTAAAGACTCTGTTTAATCCAAGTTTTCCAAACCTATTTGACTATGGAACCTAATTTTTTCCCCTAACACCTAGTAACAGTCTATGGAACTAATGTTTTGATGAGCACATTTCCGGGAATCATTGCGTTATGTACCTATTTTGATTAGGATAAATACTGCTTTCATCTACAAGCATCAGGAACTGAAGAATTTTATTCTACCTACCGTGTTTCCCTGAAAATAAGACCTAGCCAGACCATCAGCTCTAATGTGTCTTTTGGAGCAAAAATTAATATAAGACCCAGTCTTATTTTACTATGATATGAGACCCAGTATAATATAATATAACATAATATAATGTAATATTATACCTGGTCTTATATTAATTTTTGCTCCAAAAGATGCATTAAAGCTGATGGGCTCATTCTTACTTTCTGGGAAACACGGTATATATATATATATATATATATATATATATATATATATATATATAATATATAATATATGTATATATATACTATATATATAACACATATATATAAAAAATTATAGTTGACATTCAATATTGTTCTGCTTCAGCTTCATATGTGGTCAGGCATCTACACGCAATATATGAAGTGATCCCCCTGATAAGTCCAGTGCCTATCTGGCACCTTACAGAATCTTTATAATATTATTGATTATATTCCCCATACTGTATTTCATATCCCTGTGACTATATTGTGACTACTAATTTGCATTTTCTAATCCTTTCACCTTCTCCCCCATCCTTACCCCCCCCATCTAGCAACCATCAGTTTTGTTTTGTTCCCTATATCTCTGAATTTATTTCTGTTTTGTTTGTGTCCACTTGTTTGCACACCAGCTGCCACCATCTCATCCAAGCCTTAATCCTTCTCACCTTAGTTATTGTAATAGTCTCCTAAGTAAATTGCCTGCTGTTGTTGTTGCTCCATCCATTCTCCATAGAAAAACCAGAGTGATCTTTCAAAAAGTTGAACAGATAAAGTCATCCCATGCGTTACTCCTCCAATGGTCTTCTGTTTCTCTTGAAATAAAACCTGTATAAAAACCATGGCTAACAGTCTTACAAAATATGCCAAATTTTCCAGCCTAATCATTTCATACCACTTTGGACTTCTTTCATTCCTGGAACATGCTAAGCTTTTTCCTGCTTCAGATGTTATTACTTGTTCTTCTCTCCTTAGAATGCTCTTCTTGCTCTTTTTATGACTGGCTCCATTTCACCTTTTGGATCCCAGTTATAATACCACTTCCTCAAATAAGTTTTTCTTAACCACTCTATTTATCTGCAACTAGCTCTCCCAAGCCACCTTTACCCATCAGTTATTCTGTTAACTATCACTCTGTTTACTTTGTAGAACAACCTGAAATTCTTTTTCTTTGTTTGTTGTCTGTCTCCTTCTACCAGAATGTAAAACCTTCATGAATAGTGACTTATTATCTTGCTCATGGCTATAGCTCTAAAACCTCACAAATAGTGTGTACTCACATACATTTATGAAATCACTACATTTCTTACTTACATTTCTTATCTGGTCTATTGTTAGATATTTAGATTGTATTCAGCTTTCCTGTATTATTTTTAATGCTAAAATAACCATCTTTCTAGATTACTCTTTGTATAGTTTTCCTTAGGAAAATTCCTTAAGCTGAATTTTGGATTTAATGGTATATATATTTTTAAAGCATTTTATACAATGTTTTTGACCACTATCGTTTCTTTACCCTCCTGTTTCACATACAGCTGTCTTAATAACTTCAATGTAACTTTTGAAATGAAAGCATTAAAAAATACTTAAAGAAGCTATAAATAGCAAATATGTTTTAAAACACTAATTTCTGCTAATTTAAAAAAGACATACTCAAGAGGTCTTATTAGAGAAACCTAGATTTTTACATTCAATGTACTTCACTTTATCGCATGGAGTTTTATTTTTAGTTATTTTATAGGTTCTAGAACAAATTCTCTCAAATATTGATAGGTTTGGGGCCACTTTGTTTTGCTTTGGTTTGTTTTGGGTTTTGGTAACAAGGGGGAAAAGTTGCTCTTCAGTCTCACTGACATTTCAAATAATCTTTTTACAGGATGACCCTGTATTATGTTGGAATAGGAGTTACTGCCTTGATTTTTGGCTACATACAAATTTCTTTTTGGATTATGACTGCAGCACGACAGACCAAGAGAATTCGAAAACAGTTTTTTCATTCAATTTTGGCACAGGACATCAGCTGGTTTGACAGCTGTGACATTGGTGAACTTAACACTCGCATAACTGAGTAAGAGGGCAGATGCGTAGTATCTCAATTTTGTTTTCAAATATGACATATAAATGACTTAGCTGCATTTATTTACTGTTTCAGTGACATCAACAAAATCAACGACGGTATTGGAGACAAGATTGCACTGTTGTTTCAAAACATGTCTACGTTTTCTGTTGGCCTGGTGATAGGTTTGGTGAAGGGCTGGAAACTCACCCTGGTGACTCTGTCTACATCTCCTCTTATAATTGCCTCGGCAGCCATGTTCTCTACGGTAGGCAATATGGTGCATGCAATGTTGACTAGAAGCAACAATGTGAACTGGGTTTTTACTGAGTTTGTCAAAAAGCCGTTTCTTTTCAGTGCCTATGTGTCAAAACAGAAAGGAACATTATACACCACAAGTACTTTTGATTTTGTTCACCATTAATCGCCTTTCTATCCTCAAGATATTAGGCTACAATGAGGTTGGTTTTAGTATTTTACTACCATTAAAAAACATTCCTCTTTGATCTTCCAGTCAAGATGGCAGTATAGGTAAACACTGTGCTCACATCCTCCCACGACCACCTCAAAATTACAACTGAACTGCAAAACAGCCATCATTGAGAATCGCCTGAAGTCCAGCTGAACAGAAGTCCTATAACTAAGAATATGCAGAAGAAGCTATGTTGAGACTGGTAGGAGGGATGAAGACATGGAACGGGATGGTCCCACACCCACGTTTGGAGGTTAAAAATCAGGAGCTATATCTCAACCTTTAAGGTTCCCCCCAGAGGAGGGAGGGGGTCCCAGCCCCACACCAGGCTCCCCAGCCCAGGATTCCAGGGCCAGGAAGAGAAGTCCTCATAACGTCTGTCTGTAAAAACCAGCAGAGATTGTGGCTGAGTGAGATGGAGGGCAGCCACAATCTTAGGTGCTCTTCTTAAAGGTCCTATGCATGGACTCACTGACAGACTCACTCTGAGGTCCAGTGTTGGGTCACTGAATTCTCTGGCTTCAGAGTCAGGGCTTCAGGGGCAGAGGTGTGACAATTAAGTTTGCGAACTTGTTGAACAATGTTGCTAACCTTTTTTTGATATCAGAGGGATTATTCATTATGAATTTGTACCAACTGGACAAACAGTTAACCAAATTTACTATTTGGAAGTGCTGAAAAGGCTGTGTGAAAAAGTTGAACGAAAACAACCTGAACTTTTCACCAATAATTCATGGCTCTTACATCACGACAATGCACCAGCTCACACAACACTGCCTGTGAGGGAGTTTCTAGCCAGTAAACAAATAACTGTATTGGAACACCGTCCCTACTCACCTGATCTGGCCCCCAAGGACTTCTTTACCCAAAGACAAAGGAAACATTGAAAGGAAGATACTTTGATGACATTCAGGACATCAAGTATATGATGACAGCTCTGATGGCCATTCCAGAAAAAGAGTTCCAAAATTGCTTTGAAGGGTGGACTAGGCACTGTTGTCAGTGCATAGCTTCCCAAGGGGAGAACTTCGAAGGTGACTATAGTGATATTCAGCAATGAAGTATGTAGCACTTTTTCTAGGATGAATTCATGAACTTAATTAACTTAAAATGCCAGAGGTTAAAGACAAAGAGAGAGTCTTACATATGCTGCATACAAAAGACTCACTTCAGATGGAAAGACACACAGACTTTCAGGGATAGAAAAAGATATTTCACGAAAATGGAAACAAAGAAGCTGGGGTAGCAATACTTAACTAGACAAAATGGACTTTAAAATAAAGGCAATAACAAGTACAAAGAAGGACCCAGAAATTGCACTTCTGGCTATTATTAAACCCAAAACACTAATTCGAAAAGACTACATCGGCACACTCATTGCAGCATTATTTACAGTAGCCAAGATATGGAAGCACCTAAATGTCCATCAGTAGATGAACGAATGAAAAAAGAAAAAGTGCTACATGTATGGAATATTACTCAGCCATAAAAAAGAGAATGAAATCTTGCCATCTGCAACAACATGGATGGGCCCAGATGGTATTATGCTAAGTGAAATGAGTCAGACAGAGGAGGAAAACTACCAAATGATTTCACTTACCTGTAGAATCGAAAAAAAATAAAAGAAAAGAAACTTATAGAAGCAGAGAATATTTTGACAGTTACCAGAAAAAAGTTGGGGGATGGGTAAAAAGGGAAGGGTTTAAGAAGTACAAATTGGTAATTACAAAATAGTCATGGGGATGTAAAATATAGCATAGAAAATATAGTCAACAATATTATAATAACTATGTATGATGTCAGATGGTTACTAGCTTTATGGGAGTGATCGTTTTGTAAGTTATATAAATGTCTAATCACTATGTTGTACACCTGAATCTAATATAATAGCTGTCTTCAACTTAATTTGGCAAACATTTATTAAATACTCGCTATGTAGAAGGCTTTTTGCTACGTGCTGCCTCCCTTCTAGTGATGTGTTATAGAAATGGTTATCTTAAAATTAATTCAGAAAATAATGAGTATTTACTCAGCTTATGCTGCCTTCTGATTTTAATAACCGTCTGAGCATGTCTTACATAAAATCAGCTTTATTATGTGGAATGTGCTTTGAAGGTGGATAGAGTTATGTGAGTAAGCAATAGTTAGAGACACAGCTCAGAGGACAATTTTGCTCTTGTTCTCTTTCATTGAACTGTTGTGCTAATTACTAAATTGAATCCTTTACTAATTGAAGGAGTAGTACATGCATGTATAATAGAGAAAAGGGCATGTTCTGGTTTTAAATTTTTGAGAAATCAAGTAAATACTGCCTAATCTCTAAATACTTTCCTCTCTCTGTCTCTGGAATCTCACGGCTCAATGTTTGGAGGTACAGCATTTACTAGGCAGGCTGCATTATTCAGTTACAGTTTCATGGCATATGTAGGGTCATCTTCCTCTTCCTGCCACAGCCCTGTGACCAATATCCTCCGGAAGCCTTGCTTTTCACATGGTAACAAATCAAATCAAATTAAATCAGGCTCACTCATTTCCAGAGCGCACCCAAAAAGAACTGTTTCCCTAATCAAGGCTTTCCCACATTGTATTTAATATAAATACCCATCTTCTAAGTTTTTAAAAATACAGAGAGAAAGCCGTGAAGCTCTACTGGCAGAAGGCAAAATAGAGATTTAGATTCTCGGTTATATTAGGCTAAGTTCTTTCAATGTTATGAGACTTTAAAAAGTCAATTAATATCTCTGGCCATTGACTTCTTATTTGCAAACTGACATGGTTAAATTAAGTGATATTAAATGCGTTTTCCAATAATAAAATTTTGTTATTCAAGATTCTACCTGAATTCAATTCTCTGTGCACTGTTACTGTCCCAGGGTCACTCTCTGAATACCTGCGGTTGTGGTTTTTTATAGATAGTCATCTCATTGACCAGTAAGGAATTAAAAGCCTATTCCAAAGCTGGGGCTGTTGCAGAAGAAGTCTTGTCATCAATCCGAACAGTTGTAGCGTTTGGGACCCAGGAGAAAGAAATTCAAAGGTCTGTTCCTTTAATTTTGTCAATATATGTTTGGTTTTATTTTTCCCCCAAAGGCTATTACATTTTCTTATGTCTTTTTAAGGTATACACAAAATCTAAAAGACGCAAAGGATGTCGGCATAAAAAAGGCTATAGCTTCAAAACTCTCACTTGGTGCTGTGTACTTCTTTATGAATGGAACCTATGGACTCGCTTTTTGGTATGGAACCTCCCTGATTCTTAGTGGAGAACCAGGTTATACCATCGGAACTGTTCTTGCTGTAAGTCTTGTTTGAAAACGAAGGTAACTGTCCTAGGTAATCTTTTATTACCTAAAGTTTAGTAAAAATTTCTCTTTGAGTGACATTGAATATTCAAAGATGAATGTTTATTAAAAACAATTATAAACAAATATTTGTTTCCTTTAAATGATTTGTTTACACGTTTAAATTATGGTTGTGAATGGTATCGTGTTTCCCCGAAAATAAGACCTAACAGGAAAATAAGCCCTAGCATGATTTTTCAGGATGACATCCCCTGAACATAAGCCCTAATGCGTCTTTTGGAGCAAAAATTAATATAAGACCCAGTCTTATTTTCAGGGAAACACAGTAGTATATATCCATCTAGCGTATCTTCTGAAAGCATCATACTTTTAGAAGAATTATAATTTAATTTTTCACCGGCAGATAGTTTTCTTAATCGAGTAGTGAAAAGGGCTAGTCTTTAGTGAGACTTTTTCCTTTCAGTTTTGCTCAGATAAAAATGGCACTCTACATTCACCTTGCTAAATGTCTTGCCTCTGGAAATTTTCTACAGGTTGGAGTCTCTTGCCCTTCCTCTGTTCTTTCAGCATATTATACTGTTTAAATCAGACTATATAAGTTCTGTCCAACATCACAATTTAGAGTTTTTAAAACTCTTAGGAGTTATGCATTAAATTTGAGTGTGTTCAGTTATCCTCTCAATTTTCAACAATAAACAGACCAATTCATGTTTAAGAACCATTTGTCTTGCTGAACTGAATTGATCTGGTCTATATATTTCAATTCTTGTTTGGCCCTCCCATTCTATGTAGATTTCTAAAGCCATATTTTAGATTTGAGACTTTCATAATGAAGTTAAGACTTTAAGCTATTCATTTATGTCATGTAAATGCAACTTGAGCACGAGAAATTTGGGGCATCTCCTTATTCCTCAAATTATGTGTGACTGTGGGCAAATGACATGCTAAACCTTAGTTTCCTCATCTATAAATAGAGAAAATAGCACCTACCTTGTGGGGTTCTTTCCTTATTTGACTTTTCTGCAAAAGATGTGTCTGTCTGAAGTAGACAGGTATCCAGTAATACAAGAATTCAGAAAAGTTTGGACAGACATAGTATAATGTCTCTAAGTTAGCGAAATCTAACACATACTTCTCTTTAAAGCCCAAGGAGTTGACCAGCAAGGAGGGTCACCTCCTCACTCAGCCAGGGTCACCTATGGCCAGCACTCCTCAGTAAGCCAATTTTCCTGCTCATACTTCCCAGAAGGTGACGACGACAAAACTGTGGAACAGTCAAAAGTTGTTCCACATTAAGAAAAGGCCAAGTATACTTGGATTCACTTGTGTTTCCTTTATATTTGGCAGCAGCGTCTATTCTCTCCTATCTAATTTTTCTAATACCTCTGAGTCTCAACCAAGCATACGCTTCATTCTGTTGCCTCTCTTATACAACTGAGGAAGAGTAAATATTACTCTTTTTGTTCTTGTAGGTTTTCTTTAGTGTAATCCATAGTAGTTACTGCATTGGAACAGCAGCCCCTAACTTTGAAACCTTCACTATAGCCCGAGGAGCCGCCTTTAATATTTTCCAGATTATTGATAAGGTAAGACTTCTAGTTGCTTTGAAAGATAACTAACATTACTGCAAGAGGGAAATCAAAAAATGGGCGCAGTCATTTCTCTAAAACAAAAAGATGGGCAAGATCCATGGTGGGCAATTGTCTATAGATAGTGAGATTGGTTTTAATTCTTCTACAAAGAGATTGTTTTATTAAAACCCTCATGTATAAATCAGTGCACTTCTAAAGCAAAAAGGAAAATATGTAAAAGAAAACCATTTTTACACTATTTTTTAGGATATAGAGAGGGTCAACATAGTCCCTTAAAGATTTATAACAGCCTCTTTGTTTTTCCAAGAGGCCCACTATAGATAACTTTTCAACAACAGGATATAAACCGGACTGCATAGAAGGAACTGTGGAATTTAAAAATGTTTCTTTTAGTTATCCATCAAGACCATCTATCAAGGTAGGTTAAATTTAATTATAGAATTATACAGTTTTCTGATATTATTTTCTACTGGTTAAGATCTCCTCTTATGAGATAATTTAGGATCATTTTTACCAAGCTTTGCCTACCTTGCTTAGAGACTTGCAGGTGGGGGGGGGGGGGGGAGACAGAGAGAGAGAGAGAGAGAGAAGAGGTTGTGGTGGGGAGGGAGGGAGGGAGGAAAGATCAGTAATGGACAAATAACTCTGTAACAGCTAGTTCCATTTTGCAGCCTCTTTTCTCTATTCAGCTGACTAAAGTATTTTCAACTCCCTGGAATTCCTTTACCCTGGATTTGGCTGCATACCAAAACGTCTTGGATTGATGGTGCCACCTATTGGTGGTCCCTGGATGTTATCCTTCTCGACATAACTCATTTTAACCTAGTTTCTAACCTGGGGGAATTACACATACGTTGTGCCTTTCGCTTCTCCCTTTCCTATGGCATTCAGTGCACCAGCATTTGTTCCGCAGGTACTTCCTCCCTCACTTCTACACACACACACACACACACACACACACTCATGCGCGCACATGCATGCACACACAGCACAAAATTTATCCTCCTCCTGTCATTGAGCCTTTGACAGATTCTTGTGAAAATGTGTCTGTCTCTTCTATTGTCTTCCTGTTTTCATTGTATCATGTATTTATCCAAAAGAGTAGTTAGTAAAAGATTGCAGAGAGTAATTACTAATAAACACCTGTTTCACAGAAAAAGGAGGACATGGTTTTAAGTGAAATTGATAAAATTGCTAATGCCATCAACCTCTAATGCCTTTTAAAGTATCCAAATGTCCCCTGCGTAATTTGCATCAAAAAAGATCTACCTACTCCTACATCCTTATTTTTCTCTGTCTTTGAAATTATCTTTTCAAAGCTATTTTTTAAAATTTCTTGTTACTTAATTACAAGCAATAGTGTTGTCTTTACCATTTTTCCTCACACAAAATATTTCAATGCCATTTTGCAAATACGTTTGGGTTGGCTTCCTGGAAACTTAAGGACCAATTGTGCTATTATATTGCATTGTAAAGTGCTCTTTGGATTTTAAACAACTATTTTTTAAATGAACTTTTGAAACACAGCCCTTTTGTTAAGCTGAAGAATGAACAAACTGAAAAAAAAAAAGTCCACCCACTTTAAATAAACAAAACACAAACTCTTCTAAGGCAAGAATAGAAATCAACTCTAGAGTAATAGTGCAGGTGGGAGAGGAGGTACTCCCACTGGGGGTCCCCAATTTCTCACCTCCTTTAGAGAATTTTTCTCTGCTTGGCCCTTTGAAGGTTTTATGTTTGGCTATTTAAAGAGTCTGTTTCTTTACAAATGGGGAGATCAAAGTGAGAGAATCCAAGGAAAGATTCCCATACTTGGCCTGAATACATACAAATGCAAGTAAAAATAGGTGAGAGTTTCTCAATGGGATTGCTATTGTCGTTTTGGGAGGGTAATTATTTGTGAGGTTTCTCTCACACTGCAGGTTCTTGGAGCACTAAATGTCGGTAGCAACCCCTAATTATTGAGAAAATTTTAAAGTGCTGTTCACCCCAAGTTAAAATGTCCTCTTGAGATCCACCACTAGAAGAGGGAGGGTTTCTACTGGGGGAATCCCACTCGTGGGAGTCTCTAAGGAGTTTTGACAATTGTTTTACTTTGGAATATATTTTGTAATAATGTTAAATATACTCTAAGAAAGAACTTCCTTAAATAGCTCACAAAGATATATGGCAAGATTTCATTCAGTTATTGCAAATTAAAAGGTAAAATTTTCGCTAACTTGGCAGTCATGAAATTCATATAAAGTATTTCAACTGAAAGTATAACAGTTTGCTGTGGCTAATTAATGTTCAATGAGTACTCTTAGTTTAGATTTTCTCATTATATAGAAAGAATTGATGAAAAGTTTTTCATTATCATTTTCCAAAATTATGTACATGACACAAAAATAACATGATCTAAATATATTTTTAAGTGCCACAGAAGAATTCATTTTATATTAATTAAATTTCTGAAAATATGTGAACCATATTCTCACTTATCCTAATTTTATGGAAATTCTTTCCATACATTCCAATAGATTTTGAAAGGTCTGAATCTCAAAATTAAATCTGGAGAGACAGTAGCCTTGGTTGGCCCCAACGGCAGTGGGAAGAGTACAGCAATTCAACTTCTGCAGAGGTTATATGATCCCGATGATGGCTTTGTAAGTGTACCTAGCAAAATTATGTACAATCCACATGATGGGGTTTGGAAATTCCACCTATTGCAAAGATCTTACAGCTATGTCAACTTTTAATTTTTAACAGTGGAGCTGGGAGAGAAGCCATAGTGTTTTCTTTCCTATTATATTCATTCATTTAACAAATATTTATTGAGCACCTACTATGTGCCAGGCACTGTTTAGGTTCTGGGCCTACATTGGCAAACAAAACATAAAAACCTGCGCCCTCATCAAGTTTACATTCTAATAAGCAAAGACAGACAAAATAAATAAATAAGTAGATTAGAAGGTATTAAATGATGTAGACAAAAATAGCATAGTAACTTGTAATACCCAGAACTTACCAAGAATTTCAGTTTCTCAAAACATCCCAGAAGAATATCTGTAACGAATATGCTCTCTCATTTTTTCTGTGCTTCATAACGTTGCACTTAACTGTCTCACCCTTGTACATGGCTTAGAGAATGAGACTATAAAGCATAATTCTTAGTGCTTCTATTCAAATTTTTAAAAGAAAATCTGCTCTCCTGTAGCCTGGTTTCACTTAAATTTGACTTCTTAAGTCTTCATTTGGAGTATACTCCACTCATATATTCATTCTAATATTGAATAAATAAATTATTGATAGCCATTCCATATATAAAGCAGTTGCATAGAATACCCATGCCAGACATAATACCAGAGTTGGTGAGAAAGAGAGACTCTATAAGTTATAATTATCAAAGATTGGCTTTGTCATCAGAATATGTTGGGTAATGGGTAATAGCACTATTTGTGGAGAAGAGAGCATCCACTTACTATTATTTATAACAAGGAATAGGAGACACTTTTGCCTTTTGCCAGGGAGTGGGGTGTTAAAGAGAAATAAGGAAGGTTATTTCCTAGAAAAAATGCAAGGATCACATCAGTCTTAAAATAGTTTGTTACATGTGTCTACATGATAACATTTGTTGTTCCTAGGATATATATATTCATAATATCCAATTTATGAATCTTAGAATAAAGATGTTTAGATGCTGTGTCAAGATTTTAAGCCAGTTGTTTTTGTTTTTGTGTTTTGAGATTTTGGAGATTGCCATCTACCAGAAAAAAAGTCTCCAATACATTAATATGTGCTGTAAATATTTTATCAAAATATAGTCAGTCTTTGATTCCTTAAATACCCTGCTTCTCAGCTTGTTTTCAACTAGTAAAAAATACTCTAAACCCAATGCAATGAAAAGCTTTGCGACACGATTCATTTCTTTGCTTTGGCAGATCACAGTGGATGGCAATGACATCAGAACTTTAAATGTGCAGCATTACCGAGAACATATTGGTGTGGTCAGCCAAGAACCTGTTTTGTTTGGGACAACCATTAATAACAATATTAAATATGGACGAGATGGTGTGACCGATGAAGAGATTGAGAAAGCAGCAAAGGAAGCAAATGCTTATGATTTTATAATGGAGTTTCCCAATGTAAGTACCCTATGTAGACTATGTCCTTAGCTTAGAGCTAAAGCACTACAATATTCTAAAATGAAATAACAAAACAATAAGTTCTACAGAATAGAGGGGTGTGATTAATTTTCAGGTTGTACTAGATGAAACATCTGTAAATGAGAGAGCATGGTAAGAACCAAAAGAAATGCATCATTGAAAAGTAAATTTTAAAAATAATATTTAGTTCTAATTGATTCTCACTGTAAATGGAAAAGAAAAAAACTGAAAGTTGTGCTAAAATATAACATTATATGAGACAAAATCATCAAAGCTGAGAAATGATGTCTGCAAAATGTTGATTTGCAAGGCCATCTTGTGGCTAAGAGTGGAAATGTCACACAGAATGTTAAGATTGGTTCTGTAATAAGGGAAAAGGAAAACTGATTGTTTTTAGGAGCACATGGAGCTAATATTGGACAAGAAATGTGAAATCTTACTTAGAAAGATACATAATAAACTAAAATTCTTGGTATTAGGACTTATCAGATCCTAATGGATATTTAGAATTGGTAGTTGTAAAACCATTTATGTACATTTCCTAAAGTATTTGTTCATCAGTATCACCTGGAAATGTGTGGGGAGCACCCTGTGAAATATGAAAGGGGGGAGATCCAAGATGGCAGAGATAAACACTGTGCCTGCTTCCTTCCATGAACACATTAAAATTACAACTAAATTATAGGACAATCAACCTGGAGAACCATCTAAAGTCTAGCTAAACAGAAGTTTTATAACGAAGGATATAAAGAGGAAGCTACATCAAGACTGGTAGGGGCGAAGATGCAAAACAGCGTGGCCCCAAACCTCCGTACAGTGTTTGAGAATCAGGAGGGATAGCTCAGCTATGATGTTTCTTCTCAGAGTAACGAGGGACCCCAGCTCCACACCAGACTCCCCAGCACAAGTACTAGTGCCAGGAAGAGGAGCCCCCCACAACATCTGGCTATTAAATCAGTGGGGATTCTGACCATCCGAGTAGGAAAAAGGCTGTGGGAAACACAGATGTCCTCTTAAAGATCCCATGGAGAGATGACTTGCAGTCACTCAGGCTGGGCTCCAACAAAGGGACAGTGACTCAGGGTGCATTGGTGGCATACAGGGGGGCAGACTGAGGTGTGTAGCTTTGAGGCGAGGTCTGGAGGACAGTCGCCATTTTCCCTATGAGAGGTCCTTCTCCTGTGCAGCCGGCTGGTGGGCACCATCTTTTCTGTGTTGAGACCTCCCCCACACGGCCAAATCTGAATTGGTCTGGTGACTCACTGGGACTCTTTCCTACCCAACTCCCCCAATACCAGAGTCACTTTCTCTGCAAGCAGTCAGCCCTGGCCAAATTGCACTATTTCTTATAAAGCAATCAGAGTCTGCAGACCCCAGGCAGGCAGCGACTGGCCTCAATGTGCTCTGAAACTTTTGCTGAGTAGCTCCAGGCTCAGCACTGGCACCAAACGAGAATCTACATTAACATGGTGAACACAGCTCTTCCCACTCTAGTAACTCTAGAGACCCTGCCTCACCCAAGTCACATACCACACAAGGCTTTATCGGTGGCTGAACCTTGAGGGAGCTGGCAGGTGGTAGCAGACCTCGGGGTGTCCTGGCTTTTTGCAGAGCTACACCAGGCCCAGTATTGGTGGCAGCCATGCTCCATTCACAGTTTGGCCTCTCCCACGTGCCTTCAGGTTTAGCACAGGCAGCAAACAACTGCAGATCACTTTGTAGCTCCTACCAGATAGTCCCCAGCCAGTCACAGTCAGTGAGTGATTTGGGGCTGCCCCAGAGCCCCTCCCAAGAGGCCCCAGAACCAACATACTTGCGGTTTGGCTTCAGAGCACAGCAGAGCACGGCCAAGTTATCCCCCAAGCAGCACACACAAATGGTAGTCTCAATAAGCACCAGAGTCCACTGGGGCAAATTCCACTCAGTGGGATAAGCCCACTGCATAGCAGCCTGTAAGTTGTGCTTGTGGCCAAACTCCACAGCCTCAGAGTCAGTCCCACCCACTGATGTGCCAATAGCAGTCAAGGCTCCACTATAACAGGAAGGTGCACACCACCCACACAAGGGACACTCCTGAAAGATCCAGAGCAGGTGACCAGGGAGACTGTGCCAGGGCCCTACAGGGTACCTACTACCTAAGGCCACCCAGCTAAGACTGGGAGACATAGCAGTTGTACCTAATACATAGAAACAAGTACAGAAAGGCAGCCAAAATTAGGAAACAAAGAAATACATCCCAAATGAAAGAACAGGAGAAAATGCCAGAAAAAGAACTAAATGAAATGGAGGCAAGCCACCTACCATATACAGAGTTAAAAAAAATCATTATTAGGATGCTCAAGGAGCTTAGTGAGAACTTCAACGAAGAGATTGCAAGTATAAAAAGGACATAGAAACAATAAAAAAGAACCAGTCAGAAGTGAAGAATACAATAACTGAAATGAAAAATGCACTAGAAGGAATCACCAGCAGAGTAGATGAAGCAAAGGATCGAATCAACAATTTGGAAGACAAGGTAACATAAAACACCCAATTGGAAAAGAAAAAAGAATCCAAAATAATAAGGCTAGTTTAAGAGACCTCTGGACAACATCAAGCATAACAACATTTGCATCATTGGAGTACCAGAAGGAGAAGAGAAAGTAAGGGATGGAGAACCTGTCTGAAGAAAAAATGACTGAAAATTTTCCTAACCTAGTGAAGAAAATAGACATACAAGTCCAAGAAGTGCAGAGAGACCCAAACAAGATGAACCCAAACAGACCCACACCAAGACACTTTATATTAATAATTAAAATGGCAGAGGTTAAAGACAAAGAGACAATACTAAAAGCAGCAAGAGAAAGGCAACTAGTAACTTATAAGGGAGCTCCCATAAGATTGCTAGCTGATTTCTCAACAGAAATTTTGCAGACCAGAAGGTATGGCACAGAATATTCAACATGATGAAAAGCAAGAACCTGCAACCAAGATTACCCAGCAAGGCTATCATTTAGAATCAAAGGACAGATAAAGAGCTTCCCACACAAGAAAAAGCTAAAGGAGTTCATTGCCACCAAACCAGCATTACAAGGACTGTTAGATGCGCTTCTTTAAGATGGAGATGGGCGTGGCAGGGGAAGACCAAAATTATGAATAATAAAATGGCAACTGCTACATATCTATCAGCAATTGCTTTCAATGGATTAAATGCTCCAATCAAAAGACCAGTCATAGGAGGGCTGAATGGATTAGAAAACAAAACCCCTATATATGATGCCTACAAGAGACTTACTTCAGATTGAAAGATACAGACAGAAAGTAAATGGATGGAAAAAGATATTTCATAAAAAAAAAAAAACCTGGGGTAGTAGTACTTATACCACACAAAATAGACTTTAAAACACAGGCCATAATGAGATAAAGAAAAATACAGTAATACCACCTCTGGGTATTTATCAAAAAAAACCCAAAACACTACTAAGAGGGGACATGTGCGGATGTAAGTAAATCATAGGGAATATAATCAATAATATGGTAATAACTAGGTATTGTGCCAGGTGGGTACTAGACTATTCAGGGGGATCACTTCTTAAATTATATAAATGTCTAACCACTACGCTATTTGCCTGAAATTAATATTAAATAATATTGAATGTCAACTGTAATTGAAAAATTAAAAAGAGTGGGAAGGTGAGGGTGAATAAGAGGTCCAAATTTCCAGGTATAAAACAAATAAGTCATGGAGATGTAATGTACAGCATAGGGAATATAGTCAATAATATTGTGACAACGTGGTACAGTGTCAGATGTTTGCTAGACTTACCATGGTGATCACTTCTTCAGGTATGTAAATGTTGAATAACTATGGTGTACACCTGAAACTAATATAATATTGCATATTAATTATATTTTTAATAAAAATCTTTAAAAAGAAAGAAATATGAAAGGATGAGATTGGAAATTCAAATATAAAGTTCCACCATCCCAGAAGACAACAATGAGAAAAAAGTTCATTTTAATGGATATATTTTACAAACCATACTCTGTGGGTCATAATAATTTTTTTCTTATTTTTTTATGTAAAAACTTTTGTTATGCCAGTAATTTCCTCCTGTCCCCATTACTTAGGGTCATAATTAGGACAGCAAACTCATTAAAGGCTTGAGATCATTCTTTGCCTTATTGTTTGGGAAAACAGCCTTCCTTTATTTGACATTTTGACACTTATAGTGATTTCCTTTCCTCTGAACACCAATGATCTTCAGTTTCCCTCTTGGAATTAGGGACCTTCCTGGTACCCTTAAATTATACCCTGTGAGTTACTACTTACTTTTTCTAAAAGTCCAATATTTACACAAAGATGTTCCTTGCTATAAATAGAATAGTAAATCCTAAAGATATAACCCAAAGAAGAAATTAAAGATACTGGCTTACGATGATGGAGCCTAAATTACAGAGAAATAAGAATAAACACAATAATAAATAAAAATTCCAAAAGTGGTTAACTCATATAGGTGAAAAATTAGGGAAAGCTGTGCTCAAAATTAAATACCATTACTTTTATGACACTTCTATGATATACACATATTTTTTAATTAATATATTAGGATTAACTGATACTTGCTAGCCTTTTCCCATAAACAACCATGAAAATGGCTAAAATATATGAAGCATAGGACAATTGTTCCCAAGCATTGAATGAAAGGTAGCACAAAACTGTGATACCTGAAAAAAAAGAAGTTCATGAAGAAAGTCTATGCGTTTGTAGCATTCTGCCTGAAAACAAATTTCTGACCACATCTCTGAACTAGAATCCAGAGAGAACATAGCATCCCACTGAGCTGACAGGCAGAGATAGAATTTCAGGACAGCTTAGGCCAGGGGTGTCCAAACTGCAGCCCGTGGGCCAACTGTGGCCCATGATCCATTTTTAATTGGCCTGCAGCAAATTCCAAAAATATATTTAGTTTACTTAAATAAACCAGGTGAGGCAATACGTACTTCACCTCAAGTGAGTGGCACGGCTGTTTGTGTATTTTACCGCATATGGCCCTTGGTAAAAAACGTTGAAAAAGTTTGGACACCCCTGGCTTAGGCAAACAGACAGTGAGAGAGCTGTGAATTGATGTGGGGGCAGAAGGCCATGTAGGCATCCCTTGGAAATCTTTGAGGATAAGACTACCCAAGGCTTGCCAGACAGCAGCTGCTACAAAGCTGAGAGTAGAACAGAGATATTAGAAGTCAAGTAGGATGGTGGGGATGTTGAAAGCACAGCCCAGCCAGAGTGGAGAAATCACATTAACCCTTTTTAATACCTCAGGCATGTAGCTGAGACACCATTGAAAGCTACACCTTAGGAGTAAAGACCACACCTTAAAGTAAGGCTGACTCCAGACCTGCCCTAACAAATCCTAGAACCAAGCCATGACAAGATCCCCAAAGGAGAGAGAACTTAGAGTTTGGGTCCTGACAAGTTTCAAGACTTTCTACAGATTCACCCCAACAAAGCATAAAACCAATTTTACATAAGTTCAGGATGATAACTCAGAACAAAACTCAACATTTTTTTCAGAAGAAATAAACTTCAGAGTATCTCCAATATATGCACAGAATTCAGTATATATTCTATAATAACTAGACAAACAAAGAAATAGGAATGTATGATCCACAGTCAAGAAAACATAGCCTAAATGTGTATGCAATTCAGAAAGTCTTCAAAATGCTTGAGGCAAAACCTGATATATCTGAAAGGAGAAATAGACAAATCCACAATTTTAGTTGAAGTCTTTAGCACTCAATAGAACAAATAGGCAGCACTAAAAAGAAATGAGTTTTCAAGTTATGGAGAAACTTTAAATGCATCTTACTGAGTGAAAGAAGACAATTTGAAAAGACTGTATATTCTGTATGATTTGAACTGTATGACATTCTGGAAAAGGCAAAACTATAGAGACAGTAAAAAGATGAGTGGTTGCCAGGGGTTGGGGGGAGTGGGAGGGATGAATAAGTGGAGCACAGAGAATTTTTAGGGTATTGAAAATACTCTGGGGGCAGCCGAATGGCTCAGTTGGTTAGAGCGCGAGCTCTGAGCAGCAGGGTTGCTGGTTCGATTCCCACATGAGCCAGTGGGCTGTGCCCTCCACAACTAGACTGAAGACATGAGCTGCTGCTGAGCTTCCAGAGGGGTGGCCAGGTGGCTTAGTTGGTTAGAGCACGAGCTTTCACAATAAGATTGCCAGTTCAATTCCCACATGGAATGGTGGGCTGCACCCCCTGCAACTAAAGATTGATAACGGCAACTGGACTTGGAGCTGAGCTGTGCCCTCCACAAATAGATTGAAGGATAATGACTTGACTTGGAGCTGATGGGCCCTGGAAAGAAACACAATATTGGGGAATATTATTCCCCAGTATTCCTCAATAAAAAACAAAAAATTTTTAAACCTTTAAAAAAAAAAAGAAAGAAAATACTCTGTATGGTACCATAATGGTGGATACATGTCATTATACATTGTACAAAAGCATAGTATGTACAACACCCAGAGTGAATTCTAATATAATCCATGGACTTTGGGTGATTATGATGTGTCAATTAGGTTCATCAATTGTAACAAACATACCACTCTGGTGGAGGATGTTACTGAGAAGCCAGTCTATGCATGTGTCAGGGCAGGAGGAATATGGGAAATCTCTTTACCTTCCTCTCAATTTTGTTGTGCGCCTAAAACTGCTCTAAAAGAAAGTTTTTTTTTTAAAGTATGCACTGTATAATTCCATTCATATGAAGTTCCAGAACTAGTGAAATTAATTTATAGTGATTAAAGTCAAATCAGTGGTACTCTGAGGCAGGGTGTGGGTTTTGACTGGAAAGCGTCATGAGGAAACTTTCTAGGTTGATGGAAATATTCTGTATTTTTATTGGGGTGGTGATAGCATAGGTATACTCATTTGTCAAAACTCAGAACTCATTTAAAAATCCTTAAAATGAGTGCATTTTATTGGGTGCCTAATGTTTATGGATGCATAATTATTAAATTATTCCTCAACAAGGTTTATATTTTTTAAAAATTTGAAGGTCAGACCTAAAAATTAAAGGTTTAGATAGAATACTTAAATTTATATCCTTGAAGAAATGAACTTTGGATCAGGGACTTAATCCAATAGAATATTGCTAACCATGGTATACTAGTTCTAGAAGTTACCTCCAACCTCGGATATCTAAAGATACCATGTTTCCCCGAAAATAAGACCAAGCCAGACCATCAGCTCTAATGCATCTTTTGGAGCAAAAATTAATATAAGACTTATACTAATATAAGACAGGGGGGCCGGCCCTGTGGCTCAGGTGGTTAGAGCTCCATGCTCCTAACTCCGAAGGCTGCCGGTTCGATTCCCACATGGGTTGCTGGTTCAACTCCTCGAGTCCCGCAAGGGATAGTGGGCAGCGCCCCCTGCAACTAAGATTGAACACGGCACCTCAAGCTGAGCTGCTTCCCGGATGGCTCAGTTGGTTGGAGCACGGGCTCTCAACCACAAGATTGCCGGTTCGACTCCCACATGGGATGGTGGGCTGTGCCCCCTGCAACTAGAAAATGGCAACTGGACCTGGAGCTGAGCTGCGCCCTCTACGACTAAGACTGAAACGACAACAACTTGAAGCTGAACGGCACCCTCCACAGCTAAGATTGAAAGCACAACTTGACTTGGACAAAAGGCCTGGAAGTACACACTGTTCCCCAATAAAGTCCCGTTCCCCTTCCCCAATAAAACCGGGTCTTATATTAATTTTTGCTATATAATGTAAGACCAGGTCTTATATTAATTTTTGCTCCAAAAGATACATTAGAGCTGATGGTCTGTCTCGCTCTTATTTTTGGGGTAACACGGTAGCTCCATTGTTAAAGATGCATATACAAAAAAGAGAAAAAGACCTAAAACGTCTCCCAAAATTGAAAAAAGTTTTGAGGGGAAGTTTGTTTTGCAGTAATTTTTCATAATATTTTTCAGAATATCCAGGAAGGAGATTGTGGATAATACATTAAATTGCTAATAAACATTTTGAATAATAGTTAAGTAGATGTTTGTATTATAGTGTTCTTTTAAAGATATCAATGCATTCTAAAAATATCTTAAAATCTTTGAAAATTGGTTCAATTATTAATCTTTCTACAATCCTTGATTATACGTTCTCATTTCTTTTAGCACTACCCAAATTTTTCTTAGGTCCTCTGTTCACTAGACTCTTCTCTTTTTAAATAGTTGTTTGTTTTTACAAAGAATAAGTTAAAGGCCAAAACCAGGCAGGCTGAAGAGATTAAGCTGGTATTAAAACATAACTGTGATTGTTTGTCATTTCCTTTTCTAATCATTTGATCAGTCCACCTTCTGTTTCTGTGCTCTTTCCTATGTTTCATTAGAAACGTAATACGTTGGTAGGGGAAAAAGGAGCTCAAATGAGTGGAGGACAGAAACAGAGAATCGCGATTGCTCGAGCTTTAGTTCGAAACCCGAAGATTCTGATCTTAGATGAGGCTACATCTGCCCTAGATACAGAAAGCGAATCAGTTGTTCGAGCTGCGCTGGAGAAGGTAAGTGAGCAGACACATTTCTTGGTTTCATATTCCTGGTTCAGCATTGTTCTTAAATAAAGTATAGCTACATATTAGATTATTTATTAAGTTTAGAGCCCTCCTTAATGTATGGGTTCAGGGTGTTCACCCTTGTTAAAACTCAAGTGATGGTTATAGGAAGTGATTTGGAGCAGAGAAGAAGATGCTATAATTGGTGCTAAAAACATACATGAGGCTGCTATTCAAGCAGTCATCCCATATATGTTTGCATTCCAACTGTCTTCAATTTCTGCTTCCCCACGGTAACCCCACACCACTACCACCATCATGACATAACCACATCTACCTTTGCCATGATGAGAATGTCATGTGTTGCCCATGATATTTCTTATTTTCATACGATGAACAAGTGATATGAAAATTTATGTCTATTTTGGAAACTTTGATAATTTGATCTGTTCTCAACACAGCAGCCAAGTGATGCTATTAAAATGTAAATTTGATCACATCATGCCTCTGCTTCAAATCTTCCAGTGGCTCCTCATCTCACTCTTCACTCTAAATAAAAACCAAATTCCTTACAGTAAGCTACAAGGTTCTCTGGAGTTGGATGCCACACTCCTTCTGGAACTTCGCATCCCACCACTCTCTCCACATTAGCTGCTCTTTAAACACACCATTACACTTTTTATCAGCTAACATACTACATATGTATTTTTTATTTTGTTGTCTCTCTTCCTCCACTGGAATGTCAACTCTCTGGTGGCAAAGATTTTGAGTGGTTACCTGCAGTGTCCCAGCACTAGAACAACGCCTGGCCCTTAGTAGAGAGCCAATGAATATTTGTTGAATGGATTTTGCATGAGTGTGATTCAGAATAGTTCCAAGGCCTGAAGTGCTCTTTTCTGGATTTCTTAATTTAGGCTTACTATAAACTAGTTTTGCTTCACGGATCTTGATCAAGAGGGGCATCTGGGGTCAATGGATAAAGAGTTATGCCACAAGCTACAGGGTTCCTCTCTGCTACTGGTTTGGACCTGGCATGCTGATACAGCAGGCCTCCAGGCTGTCCCACTATGAGGAGCTTGGCCATGAACATCTGCTGGTCACTGGGGAAGCAGAGGAAGCCCACCCTCATTTTGGAACAAAGCCTGTAAAAGCCCTTTGAAATGTTAAAAGTGGTATGCAAATCTAAGGAATAATTATTATTAAGGGAGTTTCAGCTATACCACATAAACAAGGAATCTTTAAAAAGGCACTTTGCTCATTATGAGGAAAGTCTTTCCATCACAGTTTTATTCTTTGAAGAAGAGACAGAGCTGCTTTTGTTGAAGTGCTCGTGGACTTTTCTTTATCATCAGTGTTCTTTCCCACTATGATGCTCTGTTGGTCTTCCTCCAAGACTCCTTATATTATATTTATACTACTGGGAGAACTGAACAATAAGAAAAGTGGTATATTACATTAAGCTGTGGGTTACTTTATTAAATTAAGCCCTAAGAAGTGGTATTCCAAAGTTGAAGTTAAGTTAATTATTGCACACACACACACACACACACACACACACACACACTTACACATATTTTGGTGTGTCTATACCTCGCTCTCTCTTTATATATGGAATTGGGGATTTTTTAGATTTCTTTCTTGTTTTTTTTTTTGTTTTTTGGTTGTTTTTTGTTTGTTTGTTTGTTTGTTTTTACTATTTGTAACAACACTATAATAATTGGGAATAGAAAGGGGATTTCTGCAAGGGGATTTCCTTGGTTGGAATTTAGCCAGGAGAGCAAAGGTAACACAGACATGCCCTCATTCCCCAAGCATCATGGGATATTTTATAGACCTGCTTAATCAAGCTCATATTTGTAAGGGATGGTATTAAATTATAAGCCATTAACTTATTTTAGAGTAGTACTTCTCCCTCTTTGCTAGATCAGGGCCCTATTGAAAAATCTGACTATGAAAGTGAAAAATGAACCACTATAACTCTTCAGAAAAATCCACAAATGCACTTACACACAAAGATTTACATATAATATTAAGGGCTCCATGCCCCCCCCAGATCCATTCATAAATTATTATTTTAGGTGTAATAAAGGAATAAATGGATAATAATATCTAATCCTTACAAGAACCCACCCAATGAGGTAAGAATGCTTATTCTCCTACTTTATGATGTGCACACTGAAACACAGGAGGGCTGAGTAACAGCTGGGCAACAGTGGCCAGAACCTGGACAGTCAGCCCTCTAGCTCATTCACATAACCGTCATGCTATACTGCATCAACATCATATATCTGCTAGGGATTGAAGGTAGATCTGAAGCCAGATCACTCTGCAAAACTAGCCTCTTATTAAACATAGAATTACTACATGATCCAGCAATTCCATTTCTGGGTATACACCCCCAAAAATTGAAAGTAGGGACTCAAACATATTTGTACACCAGTGTTCACAATAGCATCATTCACAATAGCCTAAAGGTAGAAACCCAAATATCCACCAACAGATGAATGGATAAACAAAATTTGGTACACACACACACCCACACACACACAATGGAATAGTACTCAGTCTTAAAAAGGAAGGAAATCCTGACATATGCTACAACATGGATAAATCTTGAAGACATTATGCTAACTGAAATAAGGCAGATGCAAAAAGACAAACACTGCATGGTAACACTAATACGAGATACCTAGAATAGTCAAGTTCATAGACAGAAAGTAACACAGAGGTTACCAGAGGCTGAGAGAAAAGGGGAATTGAGAGTTATTGTTTAAAGGGTACAGAGTTTCAGTATAGAATGAAGGAAAAGTTGTGAAGATAGTAGTGGTGATGGTTGCACAACAATGTGAATGTACTTTATGCCACTTAATTATACACTTAAAAATGATTAAAATTCATTCAAAATTTGTGTATATTTTACTACAAAAAAATAGCAATCTAAGCCTGGGTATAAAAGAATAGTGATACAGAAGGAATTAGCCTTAGATCTGGGAGGACCCTACCCCTTAAAAATGGTTAGAATGGTAAATTCCATGTTATACATATTTTACCAAAATTTTTTTTAAAAAAGAAAGAGAAAAATCTGGCCTCTTCCCAAAACCACACTGCCCTCCTGGGAAAGAAACTCAAACCATACCCCAAATTGAGGATCTTATATAGGCTTATAATAGACTCACTTTTGTCCATTTACGCTGCTTGTTTTGATCCTATTAAATATATAGGTACTGGATTTTTATTTCACAAATGAATTTAAATTATTATTACTTAGCAGGATATTTCAAATTTTTGAAAATATAATAAAAAGCCTTAAAAATATATGATTTTTCCATGATATGGATAAGTATCTTGGTGATTTCTGTAAATTTAAATTATTCCTAAGTTTTATCCTCCCCCACAAATAAAGAAAATTCCTATATAAGATTGATTTTCATAATTGCTACCAAATCAGACATCTCTAATGTATTAGTTATTGGTCAGCATTCTGGTGAAGGTAAAATATCCTTCCTGGAAGAAAGATGAGCTTTTTTTGTAGCATTTTTCTCTCCTTGCCCACCATCATTTACTTTTCTTGTAACGTTATCCACAAATATTAGCTTGTCAATAAAGTTAAATGAAGAGCAAAGGTATTAAATGACTAAATAATTTTATTATCGCCACTTGTTAACTTATTTAGAAGTCAGAATGAAGAGATTTCAGGCTACAAAAAGAAAATGTACTATAGAGTATTATTCCTTGTTACTAATTAGACAGTACACATGGCATCATCTCAGCAAAGAATTTAGATATTGAACGTGTCTCCCTTTCTAAAGGCTCTTAGCCTAAGCATATATATATTCACATGAGTAGATTCCTGCAAGTTGAAAGGAAGGGGTCGAGGAGCAAAATATCAGCCTTCTAAGTGCCTGATATTTTGCCATTTGTCATCCTATTTTACTAAACAGAAAGCATTCTTGGACAGGTGAAGTGACCTGACAGTAATTTCACATTATTCAGCTATGGAACCAGTGTTGACCCAGAAGAAGCCAAGCTAACTGGCTTTCAGCATCATAATGAAACCCTGTATTTCTCATATGACTACCATCGAGACCTTCTTATAACAGATGGTCAATTAAAATTTTGTAACTAAAAGAGGTGGAAATCTATAAAGGAGTAGTGAGAGGTTTTTCAGACCGTATTCTTGGAGAAATGGGGGACTAAGGTTTTCCAGGAGCCTCTAGAGAAGTGGGAGAAGGTGGGGAGGTGGGGTGGATGAGCAGGTAGGATTCCCCCACTCAATTCAAACCAAACAACTACCCATTAATCTGTATAGCTTATTTAAATATATCAAGTTTCCACATGTGCTTTCATTTGATGAAATTATTTTTCACCTTTAAAAATAAAGAAGAAAAAAAAAACATTTGAAGACCACAGGACTGTGTCATCAAGCATATGTCATCAGTGGACCCCAATCCACCTGAGGCAACCATCTAACTGGCAGTCAGTGGGAATTGTGTTCTCACAGGTTTCCCGCCCACACTTGCTGTGGGACACCAGAACTCTGTGTTTACAGGCTTCCCAGAGAGTATATTATCCCTGATAATTGACCCAGCAGTCAAATGTGGTCCCTCTCAAGTGCTTCCACCTCTGCATAGCTCTTTCTTTTCCCGTTGCTCACCTTTATTCAAAGCTCATTACCACCACTAGTGAGAAGCTAGCTGGTCTCCTCAGCCTCTTATCTCTGCCCAAGCAATTCTGCCAGGGATGTTTTAAAGCACCCTGTATTTCAAAGTCCAAGCTAATTACCTGGTGATTTATGGTTGTGCATGGAATTGTGAAGTAATCTGAAAAATGCCAGCAAAGTGTCAAGCAGAGACCTATCTTCCTGTTGACCTTCCTTTGGTCAAATACCTAATTGTTTGGCTTTTAGCTTTTTATAAACTGAAGGGGGAAAAGAGATGATAGGAAATTCTTTCAGATTGGTACTATCTAGAAGAAATAATAGCAATAAAGTCATATTGAAAAGTTACCACAAATGTTTCAGCATTGCTACTTACCTACTATGCAGACTGGCATCCATTACTTACCTTCTTTGAGCCTCAGTTTCCCTGTCTCTCAGAGGGATATAAGCATACTTTCCCAATCTGCTCACAGGACTATGTAAGCAAAACCAAATAGGGAAATGTTAGTTATAGAACATTTAAAACTCTAATATTCTTTAAAATACAAGATATTCTCAAAAGTAACAATTATTTTTGCCTTCAGTAATTAACAATTAGCGGTAATATTGTTTGACCAATTGATGGATGATTATTTCTGTGGCCTTCCTACTTCTTTTTTAAAGATAACGGAACTGACACAGAGATGCTGAGAGCATAAATAACTATTCTATCGACTCCATGTGACAGGAGATGTAGATAAAATATAATGTAAATTTAGATGCTTTGAATAATAATTTGAGTCTGATTATTAGAATGTTATTAAGATCATGACAAGATGGGACCCTGCCTTGGATAGATGTTAAACTATCCTTTTTTCCTTATTTTTTAATCCACCTGTTTAAAGGACTCTCTTAATATCCATGCTTGGGACAAACTAAGACACACGTACATGGAAACCTTTTTACCTTTACCAATGGTCAGCTACATAGTCTGTGGGGCCCACTGAAAAATGAAAATGTGGGGCTTCTTGTTCAGAAATGATTAAGAATTACAAGATAGCAGCAGCAGAGCATTAAGCCAACAGTGGGACCCTCCTCAGCACAGGGCCTTCAGTAACTGCATAGTTCATACTTCCATGAAACTGGTCCTGCCGAAGGTCTCTGTCCTGCCACCACAACTAGAACGAACTTTAAACTGACTGTGATGCAGTGACCTAGCCTCACCTCTAAACCTCAGGCATCATTCTTCATTACTTACCTGAATTATAACGTTCTTGTCAGCTTAGGCTAGTATAAAATGTGCATGCATGTACACAGACATATCGTGTATGTATATGTATATACATATATTGAATATGTATATATGTATTTATGTATTCCTGGCATAACTAGGTGTATGACATTTACTGGTGAGTACATTTCAGAAACCAAAATTGATGACAATATCTGCTTAACGCAGAAGATTAGTTTTGATGAGTCATAATGTCTCCATCACCAATCCTATTTACCTAAGAAATTTTAAAAATTAAAGTCCAAGTAGAATACCTAATTTAGGTGGTAACCACCTCTCTATTGTCATTTGTAACCTGAGTAATACATGGCTCCTTTTTAATTTTCCTGACCCTAGACCATAAATTCAAAAGGTTTCAAGTGATAATCACATGACCCCATCTCTCAGTTGTCCTGAGAAAGTTCCAATTTGCTCCTTTTGTCCCAGTCAAGAGTGTCCTGGTTTGGATGATACTTTAGATAGTCACCCTAACGTAAGTTAAATATATCAGAATGTATCTTTCTTCTTTTTTTATTTTAAATAAGATGCTATAAAAATAATAGTAAAAATGACCTCTAATCATAACAATGTAACTATTTTCAGTTTTTCATAATAACCTCTATTTGTTGCTTGTGTGTGTGCATACATATGAATATATATATTATATATATTTGTATGTACTATATATTATATATTCGTATGTGCAATGTATATAATATAATATATATGTGTGTAATTTGTATTATATGTATATATAAATATATTATATATACAATATGTTGTATATATAAATGTATTATATATTTATATATACATACATATATACATACATATATACATATATATACATACATATGTATATGTATACATATGTATATATCATAGGAAAAAGCTATTGAAAGTAGAACATACTTTTCCAAATTAACTTTCTTGCTTTTAAACAAAAATGAAATACAGGTACATTAAATAAAAATGAAAAACCCAAGAGAAGAAGACTACAACTCATAGGTCCAATAATTAAATACAGACACTATTAATATTTTGATGTCTTTCTATCTGTATATCTTTTTCTGTGGATTGATTTTTAACATAGTTATAACATAATGCATACTTTTTTCCTGCATTTTTCCATATAACATTGTATCATAAATATGTTTCCACATTATTATTTAATTTTAATCACTATTGTTTTGAAAAGTTTTCTCTTATAGATTTGCAATAGAGGAATTTGAAAGGAATGCTTATCTGTTGCATTGAGAATATCTACTGCAGTAGAGAGACCCTTTTCAGAGAAGAGAGGGCATCATACCAGATTCTAGTACCAATTCTTCCAGTGTCTAGATGAAGCATTTGAGCAAGCCTCTGAACTTTTCTGAGCTCCAGGTTGCTTCTCTGTAACAGATAAGAATAAAAATAAGAACAATAAAACTAAATATCAGTAATATACCAGTACTGTAGTATTAATAGTTATAATATTATCTATCTATCTATCTATCTATCTATCTATCTATCTATCTATCTATCAGTTCTTAAATACCCAGAAAGTTTTTAGTGTTCCTATAATGTGTCAGAAGTATCAGTTATTGTGCTAGGCATTTACAAAAACTACATAGTCAAGACAATCTTGTAGAATAGTAATAAAGCTGAAAGACTTAGACTAATATATATCAAGGCCTATTTGAACTTCATGGTAGGTAAGACAGTGTAACATTGGTGCAGTAATACACAAATTGAATAGAACAGTATACAAAATACAAAAGCAGACACAAAACAATGGTCACCTGATTTAATGACAAAGACAACTCTTCAGTGCAAAGGAGAAAGGATTCTCTTTTCAAAAAATGCTGCTGGAACAATTGGTTATCTATACAATTGTCCCCTTATCTGCAGGGGATATGTTCCAAGTGGATGCCTGAAACTGCAAATAGTAGCAAACCCCATATATACTATGTTTTTCCCTATACATACATACTTATGATAAAGTTTAATTTATCAATTAGGCACAGTAAGAGATTAACAATAACTAATAATAAAATAGAACAATTATAACAATATACTTGTTATAAAAGTTATATGAATGTGTTTTCTCTATCAAAATATCTTTTGAATTATTTATTTCTGGAATTTTCCACTTAATATTTTGAGACCACAGTTGACTGAGGGTAACTGAAACCACTGAAAGCAAAACCATGTATAAGGGGCTAATACTATATGCATTGACTCCTGCTTGACATCACACACAAAAATCAATTTCCCATGAATTATAGATCCAAATGTGAAAGGCAAAATGATAAAGATTGCAAACTAAAAGATAGAAAAGCATCCACGTAACACTGGAGTAGGTAAAGATTTGTTAAATGGGACACAAAAAAGTGATAAATTGTAAGAGAATAGTTGATCAGTTGAACTCCACTAAAATTTTTAAATTATATTCATCAAAAGATGCCATTAAGAAAGTGAAAAGACAACCTTGTTGAGTGAAAAAATAATTAATGCATAGTGTCTGACAAAGCCCTCCTATACAGAATATATAAACAGCTTCTGAAAATTGACAAGAAAAAGACAGTTCCAATAGAAAATGAGCAAAAATCTGCAGTTCACAAGAGAGAATATCTAGATTATCACTGACCATATGAAAAGTTGTTCACCATTATCAGTCATCAGGTAAATACAAATAAAAGCCACAATATGATAGTACTCGCCTACCAGACAAAGACAGAAAGGACCAAGTGTTGGTGAGAATATAGAGTAACCATAATTCTGCATTTTTGTAGGTTTATAAATTGGAACAACCACCTTGAAAAGCTGTTTGACAAAAGAAGAGCTGAGCATATGACTCAGCAATTCTTCTCCTAGGTATAAAACTAGTAGTGTTGTGTACATATGTTTACCAAATAAACATGTATAGGAATTATTCATTATAGAAAAAGCCCTGAAACTACCCAAATGTCAGTCAGCAATAGGACTGATACATTGTGGTATATTTGCACAATCGAATATTTATTCAGCAATAAGAATGATCAATAATTTTATACAACCAAATAGATGCATCTCAAAAACATTATGTTAAACAAAAATGCCCAGACATAGAAGGGTATATACTGCATGATTCCACTGACATAAAATACAAAAAAAATTACACTGTTAGAAGTCAGGATGGTGGTTACCATTGGTGTGGGTAAGCAGTAATAAGTGATTGGAAGAGAGCCTCAGCGGGTTTCAGGGTTCTGGTAATGATCTCTTTCTTAATCTGTGTACTATGCATCTGGATGTATTTGGTCTATTAAAGTGTGTTGATCTGTACATTGATGTGTACTTTTCCATATGTATATGTCACTTGTAAAAAAGTTAAAAACATGTATAACCTTGAATCTGTACCCAACTAGTAAAGTAATATCCCTACTGCAAATATGAAGAAAATGAGAAATAGTGAGTGTAAGTTGCTTATTTAATTACTTTTAATTACAAATGGCCAGGCAGCTGTTAGGTGTCTCAGATTAAATGGTTTTTATTTTCCTTTCTGGTTCTAAGATACTGTGATTTTATAAATCCACCAATTTGGAATCTCATTAACTTTCTAACTCTTTTTATTTTAATTTCTATCAGCCTTCCTAATCTATTAACGTTGCCAAATTTCTGTATGAAAGATAAGATTTTTTGATATTTAAACTATGACAAGTAGTTTCCTTGAATATTGCAGAGTTTGTTATTTCTACTAATTTTATACTTATTTTCTTTTTAGGCAAGCAAAGTTCGGACTACGATTGTGGTAGCACACCGTCTTTCCACTATTCAAAATGCAGATCTGATTGTGACCATAAAAGATGGGATGGTGGTGGAAAAAGGAACACATGCTGAACTAATGGCAAAACAAGGTCTATATTATTCACTTGCGATGTCACAGGTAATGTTTACGTGACATAACATTACATTAGCAGGGTTTATTTTTAACTCTTCAGAGATTATACCACACTAGAAAACAGAAGTCCTGAATTATAATCTTAAATTTCTAAATCTTAAAGTAACTAAGGTTTATTCATAGTTCCTCAGTGAAGAAATTCAGTATGTTTAATATCCTCAGCATTGTATTAGTGTTTAGATTTACTGTTGGCATAAAAAATTGTATCATATCATTATTACTAGCATTAGCATTATCCAGTCAAATTTTTCAGAAAAAGTCAAACTATAGAGATTAACACTGTAATTATTTGTCTTGAACATATATGATTATTTACAGATATATTCCTTTAGTGCGTTTCTACATGAAAATGAAATAAAAACAGGTAGAGGTATCTACATACTAAAACTTGTTGTTATTTTGCCTAGCAGCCTTCTCAGGAAAAGGAATTGTCTTTGTGTCCTGTTAAAGCACCTTCTTAGAAAAATTTATGAAGAGAAGAGGTCAAAATTTTATTTTAAACTTGCCACAAAGCAAATAGTTCCTTTAAAATAAGAAGCCAAATAAAAGATTTCTTTCTTGGTAGAGAAATGCATAGAAAAAAAAGTGGTAGCATAAAAGAATGTCTGATTAAAGATATTAGGATAGTGTAAGGTTGGTTAAAGTTCATTGTTCTTTGAAATGACTGATTAACAGTTGTTAAGCTTGTCAAAGAATCAGTGTCCCTGGGAAGCCTTTCATGTGCATATTCTCCTTTGTACCTAAATCCACCGATGTCTTTCATCTCCATTCCCCACCCTGATCTGGGCCACCACCGTCCTAAATGGGCTCTTCATTTCTGTCTTGTCCCCCTCCTCCCAGCTCTTCACAGGGTAAGTCACAGATTTATTCACACCACTCAGATAAGCAGAAAATATGTGGCACCTTTATTTCAGTAAAACTGGTCTCGTTTCTCTGGGGAGCAAGAAAAACAAAAACTAGACTTTGAACAATCTGGTTTAGAACTTCATCTGATCCTATGATTTCTTATTGTTTATGAGCTGGCCCCACCGATTTTACTTTTTAATCAGTTTGGAATGGGCGGCAGTGGCAGGCCTGGAAAGTATTGTCTCCTGAGATCTCCTTCAGGCCCAGGACCAGCCTCACATTTAAGGGCCTAGCTGCATGTTATAAATTTATAAGCTCCAAAAAATGCTAGGAAGAAAGGGTCAGAAAGAGAATGTTTGAGTTGTCTCTCTCACAAAGTTCCTTTTACTAAGATCTGCCCCTGCTAGTGGAATAATTGTTTTGGATTAAGGCATTGTTTCTTCAGTTAATTATACAGATCTTTGGAAAAGGAGGCACAATAAGTTATTGACACTCACTAGCATTTCAGTATGAGTTGACTTAACTCGCTCTGTATGAAGCCTGAAAACTTCAACAGAACTGTATAAGAGTATACCACTTTCAATAAGAGAGACAGTACAGTTTTAGAGGGATGTGCAACAAAGTTCCTTTGAATTTTTAAGGCATTATTCTAATGTAACACGTATATTCTTCCTTTAAGGATATTAAGAAAACTGATGAACACATGGAATCAATGGCATATTCTACTGAAACAACTACCAGCTCAGTTCCTCTGTGCTCCATGAGTAGCATCAAGTCAGACTTTCCTGACAAGTCCGTGGAATCTCTTCCATATAGAGAGGTAATGGTTCAACTACCAACATGTTTTTCCCACATGTTCACCAATGAATTTTAATTTAATCCTTACAATATTTTGAATTTATTTATTATAAAATGTTACTATAGCACTAAATTTACGAAACAAAAGTTTTTCCCAAACTTCACTCTAGCATCACTGTGACACTATAAGAAAGAAGCCCTTAAATAAGACTGCTTGTGTCAGAGGTCATTTTGGGGGCAAGAAATCTCATGAGAATGTTACATTATTCTTTCCTATAAGGCAAACCATGGGTTAAAACAGTGTCTCAGGAAGTGAGGTACAGATACCACCAGTTGTCCTCAAGATCAAGCTGCGTCATATAAAGACCCAAATCCACTCCACCACCTGGGCAGAGATAAACACCAGCACGTATGGGGTCCAGTCCTCTAATCCCAGGGTACAACCAGAGATGCTGAGGAAAAGGTTCAGAGTGTAGGTGGAGGCCCAAAGCGGGTGCTGGGCATGTTAAGAGAAGGGAGGCTGAATGGGGACACAGAAATGAGACATGAGGTAAGATTGGAGATTGAAATGAGTAGTACTGAGGGGTATGAGATGTAAGGAGGGTTAAAGCAGGGTGGTTTGGACTTGGGGAAAGCCCAGGGTTAGGGGTGAGGAAGCAACCATGAGAACAAGTACCCCTTGCCCAAATGCACAAAGCTGTGTGGGGGAGGGCGCAGGCATCAGTGACCTGGCTGAAACATAGGCCTGTGCTCTTTGGGCTCCATGGTTACTCCTCTACTGACCAAGCCAAGAGCTGGAGAAAGCACTTGGTGGCCAAACACATGAGAAAACTTCACCCTGCAGGCACCTAGCTCTGAAAAAACTGCACAAGCAGAACAGCAGAGACAAAAGCTCACCCTGAAGGAATCTCTCCAGTGAGCCACCGAAAGGGGCAGGAAGCTTCCTCCTCTTACAGTGTCTTTCCAGTACCCTCTACTGACAGGACTTGACATCTTGCTACCTGGTAAAGGAGAACTGTTTGTCAGGCAAAAGGGTAAATGTGGACCTAAGAGGCAATAAATCAATAACAGGACAGAAGTATCTTAAATACAGGAACAGCAAATACCAGCGCAGAGTTGGGGGTCACAATGCCTAAGGAGGAGAGGATTGGGCAGAGAGGTGTGTGAGATACTCAGGGACCAAACCATGTAGTGCTTTGTAGGCTATAATAACAGTTTTGGATTCTATTCTTACTCAAACAGAAAGCCATGAGGGTTTTTAACCAATGATCTGTGACCTACAAAGAATCTTTGGATATAATTCAGAGGCAATGAACCTGAATGGGAAAACTATCACAATTTTTTTTCTACCTATCCTTCATAGAAATTTAATTTATTTTAATTATAAGTGTAAACAACAAAATACAGTAGCATTACCAATGCCTATGATGTCACCAATGAAAATCATAGAACATTTCATATCACATTACAGTTATTACAGGTGCCTTAGAATATATTTACACTTATCACTATTAGATCTTGTTATTTGATGTACTAATAATGAAGCGTATCCATAACTATATCACAACTTTGAATCTCTTGTTAAATATTTTTAATACTATATCTCAATATAATTGGCTTTCTTTGAGATCTATTGCTATAAATTCTTCTGGGAAAGAGTCCATAGATTTCACCAGTCTTCCAAAAGGGTCTATGAGAAAGCTGGTTAAAAATTGTTGCATCAGAAGGTCTCATCAGAAGAGTGCATGAATTGATTTACCTGATGCGGTTGCCAGGTAGAGAATGGTGTTTGGGAGCCAGAGTGAGACCAGGGAGAACAGGGCAGGGAAGAGATGATGGTGGCTAAGTAATGGACCGGATGGGCCTGACTAAAGCTGTCTAAGGAGAAATAAAGTATAGGTGGAAAAGCAAGTATGACAGGACATTGAGACGTAGGACACCGTAAAATTTAAATTCAGATAAAAAAGCAGTAGCCAGCAAAGGAGCTTAAAGAATGGCTGGACAATAAAAGGAAAGCCAAGAAAGTGTGGTACCATAGAAGCCAACTAAGAAAAGTATAACAAAAAGAGAAAGACATCATTTGGGTCAATTGCTGTGAAAACCAGATGAAATTAGATTTCTCCTTCTAGCTAAGATAGGTTAACAGGTATTAGATTTTCCTTCCTGCTTGAAATACCCAAGAAACTGGACAAAATATGTGAAATAGTTTTCTAACATTGGACATCAGGCAAAACAAGACAGTGATCCCTAAGAAAGAGAAAAATTAGATGAACCTTATCATTGACCCAGGTTAGTGTTTGGGTAGTTTTCAAGCCTCAGAACTGGAAGGGAAAACCCAACAGAGCCTAGGAGGCGAAAGCAGAAAGATTCTTCAGAGCAAAGAACTGGAGAGGAGAGAGTTTCTCGGAAAGAGGGAAAGAGTTACAGAGATCTGCAGAGGTTTTCCCTTGAGTCTTCATCTAAGCACTGATTCGTGCATTTATTGAGAAAACTGGCAAAAGCAGTTTTGATCTACCAGAATGGACAAAAGAGAACAATCTGTGGAGCTCACACGGGGCCAGGAATGGTTCTCATTAAACCAGCCAGAATGAGGAATCTCTAAATTCATTGGGCATTGAGTTGAATATTAAGTATAGTATTAACTCAGAGAGGGAAAAATTAGCCCCAGGCTAAACTCAGCTCTGAGCCCATATAACAAAGCCTAAAAGCAAATTTCAAAAGAATCAAACCATTTCCAAGTAATTTAAACACGTCCCAGAACAAGGTTCAATAATATATGTAAGAATTCACAAATATCCAGTGAGTAAAATTTACAGTATCTGGCATCCAATCAAATATCACTAGGCAAGTAAAAAAGCAGGAAAATAGTACTTAACATGAAGATAAAAATCGATTAATAGAAATAGACCCAGAAATGACACACTTGATAAACAGCTATTGCAACCATATCTCATATGTTCCAAAAACAAGGTGAGAAGGAACCAAAACACATTTAAACAAATAATGAAATTTTCGAAATTTGATGAAAATTAAAACCCTACAGATAGATCCAAAAAGCTCAATAAATTCCAAGTACAAGAAACATGAGGAACACCATGCCAAGGCCCATCATAATCCAGTTGCTTTAAAATCTGTGATAAGAAAAAAATTTTAAAGCAGCCAGATAAAATTGACGCAATATGTATAAAGGAAAAAAGTAAGAAAAAACACAAACTTCCCATCAGAAACAGTGTAAATCAGAAGATAATAGAGCAATATCTTTAAAGTACTGAAAAGAAAAAATATCTTTAAAGTACAGAAAAATTTTTAAGGAAAAAAAAACAACTCAGAGTGCTACATGCAGAAAAATACCTTGCAAAAATGAAGGCAACATACAAAATTTTTCAGGAAGGAAAAAAAAGGCTAAAATAATTTATCACTAGCAGACCTACATTACAAGAAATGTTAATGGAAGTTCTTTAGGCAGAAGGAAAGTGATATCAGATAGAAATCTGAATCTACATAAAAAAATAAAGAGTATCAAAAGTAGTAAGTAAATTGGTTAATATAAAATAATGGTTTTTAAAATGTTTTAAAATAATTTACATTTTAAAGAAAAAACATTACAATGTGGGGTTCATAACACAAGTATAGGTAAAAATGTATAAAAAGAATACCCAAAGACTGGGAGGGAGAAATGGAAGTATTCTATTTTAAGGTTCTTAAATGATATATAATATTACTTGAAAGTAGACCATGATATTAATGGTAGTCAAAGTATATTTCAGAGCAAAAAAAAGAGTTACCAAGGATAAAAAGGGTTATTTCATAATTATAAAAAGATCAATTTATCAAGAACTAAAAAGAGAAATAGACAAATTCACAATTACATTAAGAGATTTCAACACCCTCTCTTAAATATTGATAGAACAAATAGACAAAAATTCAGCAGAGCTATATATTACTTTAATAGTGCTATCAACTTACTTGACCTAATAGACATTCATAGAAGACTTGACCTATCAACAAAAGAATACACATTTTTTTCAAATGTACCTAAAAAAAGGTAAACCATATTCTGGGCCATAACACAAGCCTCAATAAACTTTAAAAAATTTACGTAATGCAAAGTAAATTGCCTGACCAAAATAGAATTAAATCAGAAATTAAGAACAGAAAGTGGACTGAGAAATCTTGAGATATTTGGAAGATGAATAACTCCTAAATAATACATGGATCAAAGAAGAAATCAAAAGAGGAATTCAGAAATATTTTGAACTGAATAAAAATGAAAATTTCAAAATGTGTGAATGAAGCTTAAAGCGGTATAGTACTGAGAAAGAAATTTATACCATTAAACACCTATATTACATAAAAAAGAAATAGCTCAAATGAATAAACTTCCCCCTTAAGAAACTAGAATGAAGAAAAATAACTATAAAGAAGAAAAATCAATGAAATCCAAAGCTAGGTTTTTTTTCAGTTTGTTTTTTTTTTTTTGAGAACATCAGTAAACTGAAAACTCTCTGGACTGACTAAGTAAAAAGAAAGAAGATGGAAATTACCAATATAAAGAATAAGAGTGGTGATATCACTACAGATTCTACAGATACTACAATAATAACATAATTTTATGAAAACATTTATACAAACAAATCCTACAACTCCAGTGAAATGGACACAAACTACCAAAGTCCACTCAAGAATAAATTAATAGCTTGAATAATCTTATATCTGTTAAAAATAAAATGAATTTTTAGTTAAAACCATTTTTCATTAAAAAAAAAAAGAAACTCCAGGCCCAGGTGGTTTTACTGGTGAATTCTACCAAACAGAAAATTGAAAAGGGAGGATTTCCTATTCTATGAGACCAATATTACTCTAATATCAAAATTAGACAAAGATACTACCAAAAAAATAAAATTATAGACAAATATCACTCACGAACATAGATGAAAAATTTCTTAACAAAATTTCTGCAAACCTAATCAACAATATATAAAAAGAATAATACATCATCACCAAGTAGGATTTATCCAAGGAGTGCAAGTTTGATTGAACATTCAGAAATTAATGTAATCCCTTTTATTTTAAAGAAGAATCTAATCATCTCAATAATTGTAGAACACTCATTTGGTAAAATGAATCATCCATTCCTGATAACTCTCAGCAAACTAGAAATTGAAAGAAATCACCTCAACCTGGTAAAGGGCATCAACAAAAAATCTACAGCTAGCATCATGCTAAATGGTGAAAGACTGAGATCAGGAACAAGGCAAGGGTATACACTCTCACCACTTCTATTCAACATTGTATTGGAAATTTCAGCCTGTGCAATAAGGCCACCAAATAGGAAAGAAAGATGTAAAATTGTATTTATTCACAGATAATATGATTATCTATGAAAACAAACCTATGGAATTTACAAAAAAAGGTACTAAAATTGATCATTGGGTTTAGCAAGGTTGCAGAATACATAATCAATACACAAAAATCAACTCTAATTCTACATACTAAAAAAGAAAAATAGGAAATTGAAATTTAAAAAATAATGTCATGTACAATAGTATCAAAACTATGAAATACTTAGGAATAAATTTGATAAAATATTGTAAGACCCACACACTTAACCATGCAAAGCATTACTAAGAAAATTAAAGGAGACCTAAATAAATTGAGAGATTTACATGAATAAGAAGATTCAATATTGTGAAGATGTCAGTTCCCAAATTGATCTATAGACTCAAAGAATCCCAGTCAACATCTCAGCAGGATTTTTTGTAGAATTTGACAAACTGACTCTAAATGGAAATTTAAAAGGATAAAATAAGCAAAAGAAGTTTGAAAAAGAACAGAATTGGAGGATTTATACTACCTAATTTCAATTCTTAACATGAAACTATAGCAAACAAAATAATGTGCTATTGGCACAAAAATAGACAAACAGATCAATAGAGCAGAATAGTCAAGAAACACACCCACACATATAATCTTATCAATTGACCACAAAGTATTATCAGTTGATCTCAACTGTATTTAGATAAAAGTGCAAAGGCAATTCAATAGAGAATGTATAGTCTTTTCAAGAAATGATGCTGGATTAATTAGATATCCTTACACAAATTAATCATCCTCAATTCATATCTCAAAGAACAGAATGAAAATTAACTCAAATTGGATTATCGACCTTACTGAAAAACCTAAAATTAGAAAAATTCCATAAGAAAATTCAATAGAAAATCTTTGTGACTTTTGAGTTTAGCAAAGATTTCCTAGCTACAACACGAAAAATACAATTCAAAAAAAAAAATTAAACTAAATTGATGACTTCACCAAAATCAAGAACTTCCCTATTTGTAAAACACTTTTAAGAGATGAAAAGATAAGCCATAAACTCAGAGAAAATATTTGTTAAGTCACTTATCTGATAAAGGACTTATGTTCAGAATATACAAAGAACTTCCAAATAACAATAATAAGACAAACAACGTAATTGAAAAATGGGCAAAAGATCTAAATAGACATTTAGCCCATGAAGATGTGCATATGGGAAATAAGCACATCTTTTAGAACAGTTAAATCTAAAAATATTGCTGTACCAAGTGTTGCCAATGACGTGGAGAGACGGGAAACTCCACATTTTGCTGGTGGGAATACAAAATGGTAAACCCACTTTGGAAAACAGTTTCTTTAAAAATGTAACATACACCTACTATATGATTCAGCCATTCAATTTCTAGGTATTTTACCGAAGAGAAATGAAAGAATATGTCCACACAAAACCTTGTATATAAATGGTCAGAACAGTTTACTTTGTAATAGTCCAAAACAGGGAACAACCCAAATTTATGTCAACAGGTAAATGGGTATATAAATTGTGGTATACATGCAATGGAATATAACACAGCAATAAAAATGAATGAACTGTTGATTCATGCAACAGCATGAATAAATCTCAAAGTAATTATGTTAAGCAAAAGAAGCCAGATGAAAAATTATGTACTGTATGATTCCATTTATATAAAATTCTAGAAAATGCAAAATTATAGTGAAAGTAAGCATATCAGTGGTTGTCAGGAAGGAGGACTGGCAGTTAAGAGGTGTAGGAGAAAGGGATTACAAAAGGCAGGAGAAACCTGCAGGTAATGAGTATGTTCATTATTTTGACTGTGGTGATGGTTTCACAGTTGTGTAGTTATGTCAAAACTTATCAAAATATACATTTTAAATATGAACACGTTGTATGAAAATTATAACACAATAAAGCTTTAAAATATATTAGCTGAAATTTTAATTATTTAAGAGAGTTTATTTTTCAACTTTAAAAATTCTTCTATATGTCTTTGCAGAATGCCTATAATGTCATATATTTTTATATCAGATTCTCTTAAAACATGCTATAACCTATAGCATATTTAGATAGCATGGAGTCTTTCATGATTTCACTGAAATTTTTTATTTTGTCTTTGTCTTATTTAATTTTATTTTTTCTATCTTGATAACTTATTTAAGTAATACTTGCATTTTAACCTGTTATTATATATTTTCCCAGAGTCAAAAAGATAGATGATTCTATAGAAGCAAGATAGCCTTCCTATATTTACCAGCTCTGTAATTTACTGGAGTTATCCCCTGAGACACACTAAGCCTTAGTTGTATTACAAAATGAGGTGATTTTATAAAGAATTTGACAAAAAAAATTTCAGTGCTCAACAAAGAGTTAGTATGCAACTTTTTAAATTTCTGTATTTTCTTTTGGACAGTCAACTAACTGAAGTGAGGTTCTTTATGACAATGATCTTCAGAAAACTTCAGAAGGAAAGATAATAGTCAAATTATTAAGTGACCCAGTATAATGATGGTTCAGCTATCCTGAAAATAGACTTTAAAGGCTTTAGAATTTCAAAAGTTCTGTTGTTCAAACAATACAGCTTACATTATATTGCCAGACTAAGATTAAAGCAAGAATTATAAACTATTTTATAGTCTTTCCTGAGAATTCTCTGGTTAATAGGTTCGTAAATGTCATTCTATCAAGAGTGAATACCAGGAGGAAGCTTTAACATATGAAACGCTTAGTAGTTTGCTGTCTACTTTCCTATATGGAATACTTACTCAGCACAAAGCTATTTACAAGATTTTTAAAGATTATCTCCCATGTTACCCTCCACGCATCCCATTGAAAGGACTGGCAGATACCACAACAGCTACTTACATTGTGTTTTCTCTGTAAAGTATCTGGAATTTTGCATAATATAATCCTTTCTCTGTAATAATATCATTAGAAACAGCCAACATTTATTGTGTACTTATTATTAGCAAATAGTGAGTTAATCTTAATTCTAAAATCAACCCTGTAAGATAGGAACTGATATCTTCACCCTTGGAGAGATGAGAAAACTGAGGCTTGGCAAGTCTAAGTAATGTGCTCAGATACTGTAGCAATTTACTTGTAAATGGGAACCCCAAAACAAGCTTTAACCAAGGCATTAGAAAAATGTTTCTGTTAATAAGTCATGAAACTGGAAAATTAATCTTGAAAGTTAATTATGCTTAAAATGCTAGTAAAGCTTTTACCTTCTGTGTCTCCTTAGTTCCTACCTAGATTGTGTCCTATCCTAGAGTACGATATCCCATTCAGTTTAATAGGAGTAAAGTAAAATATGCCTGGCCCCGAGAAGGGCACAGGCAGTGGCTGACCTAGGCTTGCTCCCGAGCAAGCCCCTCCTAAGAGACCCCAAAAGCAACATACCATGTGACCAGCTTCAGACCATACCAGAGCACAACCCAACCACCTCCAAGGACCCCAGGGCAGGCTGGGCAGGCACCAGAACCTACTAAGGGAACTCTGCTCTGTAGGGTCAGCCCCTGCACAACAGCTCCTTCACTATAGTCACAGTGACTTCTCACACCCATATCAGCCTGAGAGTCAATCCCTCCCATGGACATGCCAATAGTAATCAAGGCTCAACAACAGGATGCACACACAACACACACAAAGGACACACCTGGAATGCCTGGCTCAGGTGACCAGGGAGACTGTGCCACTGGGCCCCGCTGGACCCCTACTACATAAGGCCACTCTTAACAAGACCAGCAGAATAGCAGCTCTACCTAATACATAGAAACAAACACAGGGAGGCAGCCAAAATAGGAAACATGTCCCAAATGAAAGAACATAACAAAACTCCAGAAAAAGAACTAAACAAAATGGAGACAAGCAATCTACCAGATACAGAATTCAAAACACTGGTCATAAGAATGCTCAGTGATCTCAGGGAGAGCTTCAACAAAGACATAGGCAGCATAAAAATGGAGATGGAAAACATAAAAAAGAACCAGTCAGAAATGAAGAATACAATAAATGAAATGAAGAATAAATTAGAGGGAGTCAACAGTAGATTAGATGAAGCAATTAGAGGATCAAATCAGCAATTTGGAAGACAGGGTAGCATAAAATACCCAATCAAAATAGCAAAAAGAAAAAGGAATCCAAAAAAATGAGGATAGGTTAAGGGGCCTCTGGGACAACATTAAGCGTACTAACATTCACATGGTAGGGGCACCAGAAGGAGAAGAGAGAGAGAGCAAGCAATTGAAAATCTGTTTGAAGAAATAATAATGGAAAACTTCCCTAACCTGATAAAGGAAATAGACATACAAGCCCAAGAAACACAGAGAGTCTCAAACAAATGAACCCAAAGAGGCCCACACCAAGATTTTAATCAAAATTAAAATGTCAAAGGTTAAAGAAAAAGAGACTCTTAAAAGCAGCAAGAGAAAAGCAGTTAGTAACCTACAAGGGAGCTCCCGTAAGACTGTCAGTTGATTTCTCAACAGAAACTTTGCAGGTCAGAAGGGATTAGCATGAAATACTCAAAGTGATAAAAAGCAAGGACCTACAATCAAGATTATTCCATCCAGAAAAGCTATCATTTAGAATTGAAGGACAGATAAAGAGCTTCCCAAATAAGAAAAAACTAAAAAACTAAATACCACCAAATCAGTATTACAAAAAATGGTAAAGGGACTTCTTTAAGAAGAAAAAAATTAATTAAAAATATGAATAATAAAAGGCAATAACTACATACCTATCAGTAATTATGTTAAATGTAAATGGATTAAATGCTCTAATCAAAAGACCTAGGGTGGCTACATGGATAAGAAAAGAAGGCCCATACATACGCTGCCTACAAGAGACCCAGTTCAGATCAAAAGACATACACAGACTGAAAATAAAGGGATGGAAAAGACATTTCATGAAAATGGAAACAAACAAAAATCTGAGTTAGCAATAATTATACCAGACAAAATAGACTGTAAAACAAAGGCTATAACTAGAGACAAAAAGGACCCAGTAATTCCACTTCTAAGTATTTATCCAAAGAAATCCAAAACAGATTTGAAAAGACATATGCATCTATCTGTTCATTGTAGCACTGTTAATAACGGCCAAGATGTGGAAGGAACCTAAGTGACCATCAATAGATTAATGGATAAAGAAGAAGTGCTACATATATACAATGGAGTATTGGTCATCCATAAAAGGGAATGACATCTTGCCATCTGAAACAATGTTGATGGACTTAAAGTGTATTACACTAGGTGAAGTGAGTCTGGCAGAGAAAGACAGATACCATATGATTTCACTTATATCTAGAATCTGAAAAAACAGAATGAACAAACAAAACGGAAACAAACTCATGGATACAGAGAACATTTTGATAGTTGCCAGGTTGAGGGTGGAAGGTGTGGGGAGGGTGGGTGGAAAAGGGAAAGGAATTAAGAAGTACAAGTTGATAGTTACAAAATAGTCATGGGGATGTAAAGTATAGCATAAGGAATATAGGCAATAATATTGTCATAACTATGTATGCTGTCAGGTGGTTACTAGATTTATTGGGGTGATCACTTCATAAGTTATATAAATGTCTAATCACTGTGTTGCACACCTGAAACTAATATACTAATGCATGTCAACTATAATTGAAAAATAAAAAATTATTTAGGAAAAAAGAAAAATATGTCATTTCTTCTGTGAGTCTTAGCTATCAGAACATGTGGGTTAATTTGTACTTTTCAATCATAGCAACTGAGTGAAATCCCAAAATGATAAGTTGCACAAAGAGTCACTTATGGGTAAGATTATTTACTTTATGGTTTGAGGTCATCGTCTGTACTGTGAGCAGTGAAATTTTTCTAAGGAAAATTCTATTTTCTACTCTGCCACCTATTATATTTGGTATTTTACAATATAGTTCTGTTTAAGATGGCTAACTTCTCTAGGTTTCATTATGCTGTCAACCTGGAGTTATAACCAAGGTATTTTATTTATAGGAAAGTCTTCCTGAAGTTTCTCTATTAAAACTTTTTAAATTAAACAAGTCTGAATGGCCTTCTGTGGTTCTGGGGACATTGGCTTCTGTTCTAAATGGAACTGTTCATCCAATATTTTCCATCATCTTTGCAAAAATCATAACTGTAAGTAAATCTAATTTGCTAACTTTTTTAAACAAATTTAAGCAAAGTATAGCCTGAGAGAACAGACCTGTTTGTACTCTGATCCAGCAAGGGGAAAATTGGGACTTGTGGTAGGTCACCTCTACTGTGAGATCCATGATACAAAGGTCAACTAATGTTGTCAGGGAATAAGCCAGCCTCTGTTGTGAAGTGTTGGCTGGTCCTTGTTGACTGGGCAATCAGTAAAGAAATTGCTTTGTTTTCTAATTTTGACTCCTGTGCTGTATCAGTATTCCAAAGCACTGAAGCAATAAAACAGACAAATACGACTGCTCTTCTTTCAAGTAGTCCGAACAATGGCCATTTTTTATTACCAGCCAGATCAGGGAGAGGAAATAAGGGTTTGGGATTATGCCATGGAACCTGGGAAAGTTAAAGGGTTCAAAGATTTTACTAGAGCCTTGTTAAGTTTTCAGTCTCCCGGATTTAAACAGCTATGTTTTGTCAACATAGATGCCAATACATGTATAATTACTAATTTTAGGAACAATTTCTAGCAATATATATAAAGGTCTCATATTGCAGATAGTGCTCTAAATAGAGCAATACTAGAAAACCTGAGTTATTAGAAGTTATCAGTAGTAATAATTCAAACTGGTGGTTTCTTTGAAAATAATAACAGAGAGGATTTATCTATCTGATTTCATATTTACATAGCTTAAGTGAGAGAAGTAATCGAAAATTATGTTTTTATCATACTTAATGAACATAGAAGATAGAACAATGGGGCACTGTTCCCCCAGAAATGTGTATACAATCTTATTCTTGTGTTGAAATTCATTTTAAAAATCCTGATAAACAGACATTTTAGCTTTTTCTCTTCTGTATTGTCCTCCAACCACCTGATGAAAAAAATCTATTCCTTTTCAGATGTTTGAAAATGATGATAAAACCACATTAAAACGTGATGCAGAAATTTATTCCATGGTATTTGTCATTTTGGGTGTTATTTGTTTTGTCAGTTATTTCATTCAGGTAAGCTTTCAATGAATTAAACAAGTTTGAACATGATTACTTTTTATGTCATCCTCTATTTGAGTTAAACATAATAACTAAATATAATAACTAAAAATATAAATAAGTAAAATAGTAACTGTTACAAAGAAATAGAAAAAGGGTTAAGAATAAATCCAGATTTCCTTTTTGTTTTCCAGGGATTATCTTATGGCAAAGCAGGGGAAATTTTAACTATGAGATTAAGACACTTGGCATTTAAAGCCATGTTATATCAGGTCAGTGTTTAACTGATTTTTTGTTGTTATTATTTTATTTTAAATGTGCTTTTAAATATTCTAGCTTTGAGTTTTTCTTCAATCAATTTCTTGACATAATCTTTCCTTCGATCATTTAAAAGTATGCGATTTTGTGTTCCTAGCAATGTCTGGCGGCAGAATTCTAATAGTGTATTTTTTCTAATAGAAGGAAGTCCAAAATTGTTGCGTTCAGAAACACAATTTATATAAAACAGGATTTAGAGTGTACTCCTTGTTCCTTGCATTTTTCTTGACAGATCTTTCTTTTAATGTATAATATAATGTTCTAAAATCAGAATGGAAGATCACACTAAAACTGAAAAGGAGGCTTAAGAGCTGCAATATCTTGGAGAACATATTTTAAAAGGAAGAGTTAGTTTCTCTCGTTCTCATCCACGTGCACGCATTAAGTTTTTTTCACTTCATACTTCTCACAGCCAATCCCACTTCCTTCATTGGAAGAGTCCTGATTTCAGATAACATCAGTCTAGCTGGCAGGTTCACCAGATATATACAGATAATCAATCAGTCACACCTGTGAAATAACTAAAATGAGGTGGATCAAGTAGTAATCTTGAAAAGTGAGTCTTGGGGGCAAATGGCAGGAATGTCACAGTTTGGCACCTCTAAAATTCTTTCAGGAGGCTGAGGTGTATTGGGTTACCCTGAAAAACCAGTAATCACGTGGAGTCCTTCACCACACTTTCTGTCACCAGAGCTCACTGTGCAGGAACAAACAGCTTCCTGCCAGGAACATTTCTTTTCAGAAGTAAAGTTACTGTCACTCCAGCCGTCGTCAAAACCAGTTTTTACATCTTGTGACTTTTAGCAGTAGTGCTCAGGGGACTGCTGTTTAACAAAGTTTCCCTGTGCTCTTGGGAAAGTACAATATACAAATGCAGCAAAGCAAGTGGGAGGTTTCCCATAGCAACCTGATGCTCCGAAGCAATTGGTGTCTGGCATTCAAAAAAAAGGTCCGGTCAGAGACAATTGGAGGTACTCTTTAATCCAGAAAAAACAAAATCCACTGGAACGATTATAAAACGATTTATTGTCTGCACATCTTGCTCATGTTAAACTTGGTACTTTCGTTTAGTTTTGTTTTTTGTTTTTGTTTTTGTTTTGTTTTGTTTTATGAACACTTTGTCTTTACCTCAACTTTTTGATGAAATAAGGTGGGGTTTTAATTAACTAATACTCCATTTCGCACTTGTTGACAATTTATGCTCATTTTTTTCTTTATGGTTTTCCATATTTGAGCAAATTTTTTTTCAATTTCTGGGAATTTTTGAAAATGTACCCTGAACGTCTGAATGTTTTAAACAAACGAGTGTATATTTTAACTTTTCCAAGCATTACTTTGAAATTCCTCTCTGGAGGTTCACTGCGTGCTTTTGCTGGAAGAGTCTCCAGGCCACGAGCCAGTTTAATCAGTGGATATCATTAATCCAATATCCTGATTGTTCATACTAAATGTTAATCTTCCACCTAGCATTAGCCATGTGAACACCAGGACAATAACATTCTTGGATATAATAGCTTCTGCCCATAAGAATACACCAGTCTGTAAGCCATAAACTATGGTCGTACAAAAAACATACACATACAAAGATACACAGAAACTTTATGCTATTCAGCAGATGTTATTACATTCCCCCATAAATTTAACTCAGCCCTTTCATCTTATCATGTGTTTTCCCATTTTATCCTTCAGCATTCTTTCTGCTTATGTTTGTTTTTTTCTAATTGGAGGAAAAGAAAAGAATCGTATATTTGGTCTTTTCTTTATAAATATCTTCCCAATTTCACTTTTATCTATAGTAAAGGAAGCTCCTAACGTTCAGTTTTGCCTAACTCTTATTATATGGCTTTTGTCCTAAGATAAGACTTTTTAAGGCTTAGAAAGCATGCTGAGACTTGCACTGCTTTTTATAACCATTTTGAAGCCTCATATCAGGTAGAAATATTTATGGAATCAGGTGTGGTATTTTTGTAGATATAAAATTTATGTTTGATTTGATTACTTGAGATCCTTTCAGTTGAAAAGAACGTTCTAATTGTTGCAACTTCAATGGTTGTAAATGATTTATTGCTCATTGTGGTTCAAAGCTAAATTTATATTTCTTTTTTAATTAAAGTTTATTGGGATAACAATTGTTAGTTAAAGTTACATAGATTTCAGGTGCACAATTCTGTAATACATAATCTATATCTCACATTGTGTATTCACTACCCAGAGTCAGTTCTCTTTCTGTCACCATGTATTTGATCCCCTTAACCCTCATCTGCCACCACCCACCCCCCTTACCCTCTGGTAACCACTAAACTATTGCCTGTGTCTATGAGTTTTTGTTTCTTCATTTGTTTGCCTTGTTCTTTTGTTGTTTTCAGTTTTATATGCCACATATCAGTGAAATCATATGGTTCTCTACTTGTTCTGTCTGATTTATTTCACTTAGCATTATAATCTCAAGATCCATCCATGTTGTCGCAAATGGCACTATTTCATCTTTTCTTATGGCTGAATAGTATTCCATTGTGTATATATACCACAACTTCTTTATCCATTCATCTATCAAAGGACACTTTGGTTTTTTCCATGTCTTGGCCACTGTAAATAAAGCTGCAGTGAACATTGGAGCATATGTGTCTTTATGGATAAATGTTTTCAGATTTTTTGGGTAGATACCCAGGAGAGGGATTAAATTTATATTTCCTAATGATAAATATTGACCTATAGATCTGTTACATTTATGAACAGATTTGAAGTTTACTTTTGCCCGTTACTCTCTAAATTAGATTGACTAGGGCTTCTGTGGAGGGGACTCTAAATCATAAGATGACATTATTAATGGTGATCACTGAGAGATCTCAAAAAGCCACTTCCAAAAGGATTTGAGACAACACCCTTTACTCAAAAAAGGTCTGGTCAGAGACAACTGGAAACACTCTTTAATTCAGAAAAACAAAAATCTACTGGAGAGATTATAAAATGATTTAATGTCTGCACATCTTGCTCATGTTAAACTTGGCACTTTAGTTTTTTTTGTTTGTTTGTTTCTTTGTTTGTTTTATGAACACTTCATGTTTTTACCTCAACTCTTTGATGAAATGAGGTGGGATTTAAATTAATACTATATTTCACACTTGTTGACAATTTCTGCTAGTACTGGACCAGGAGAAACAGGTAATGAAACTCAACTAGAACTCTGCTTCAGCTAGATGGATACACAGGAGGACATTGGATTAAAAATCTGGCATCTTATTGCCTAGGTTCAAACCCTGGCCTCAGTATTTGCCAGCTGTGTGGTCTTGGGTGAGTTATTCAATCTCTCAGTACCTCAGTTTCCTCATTTGTAAAATACGGATAATCATAGTATCTACCTCATAAAGTTGTGACGATTAAATGAAAAAGTATATACCAAGTATTTATCATGGTGTTATTTATTTCTAGTACAATTATTAGCAGGAAAAAAATGGATTTACTAGTATCAAAAAACCTGATAGCCTTACTTATAATCAGTTTACCATCAGGAATAGAAAAAGCAAGCTAATTTTCACTCAACACTAGCTATGTTCCAGAAACTCTGCTAAGTGTTTTAGCATATATTGCCTATGCTGGAAAATGATCCCCAAAATACACAGTTGCTGACTTGAAAAGCAATTTTGGATAGTTTGCTGACTGAACATCAGATACTAACTAAGACTGGTCATATATGTATCTTATGCCTTGTGTGTTATAGCAACTCACTATAGGATCAGGAATGTAATATTCAATAATAAATTCTCTTTCTACACTTTAAGGTTATATTGTATCTAAAATTTTTTTGTGCATTTCATGTCATGTTAAAACATAGAAATAATTAGAAAATGTAGAGTATATCTTAAATTTTTAAATATACAGTAAAAAATAAGTAGTGTCTTCCAGTTTAAGAATACTATAATATTATCACTGCTGATGTGAGTTCACAATATGTTAGGCTCTTGAGTGGGGTTGTGCTTCCAAAGTGACTGTGTAGTACAAATCAGATCATGATCTCTATAGGATGCCCTTTGGGTATCTAGGACCCTAAACTCTTTGGGTCACTTTTCCAATGCAGGGGTTTACAAAGTAGCGCTGTCATGCCAGGGTTGTACACACTCTGGCTCCTGCTATACATAGTCCTCCACGGGAGCTTTCTTCTAATACGACTTCAGGATTAATGCACAGCTCTCTGTCTGTTATGCTTTTGTTTCCTTAGTTGGAAGAAATGTGTAACCTGGGCATCAGGGCCGTTGGCTGGGTTGTAGTAAGCCCACAGTTATCTCACTCACAAAAATAAGTCATTTTCAGAGACAGTCTCCATATAGTTTTAATCCACAAGTAATAAAAGTGGTTTGAATGAGTGGGAGGAAACATTCAATAGCTAATAAAAGGAAATCAGAATTCCTTGGGTTGAGAAGTGCTGTCTCCATTTGCTGTTGAAATTGAAATTGGTTATAACATTATGCTTTTATTGCTTGTTTTTGACCGGTCTCCTTCTTCTGATTGCATGCTTCTTGGCTTCAGGGGTTTTATAGCAGCCTGTCTGCCTCTTTAGCTTCTGACAAAGGCCAGTGCTTGTAAAATCTAGCGAGGGTAATATGAAGTGTCAGGGAAAATTTTGCCTGTTTGGGTCCTCAAGAGAAGGAGATGGGCTTTTTATCATTAATTGGTTTAGGTAGAAAGATTTGAAAATATTTCCAAACTGTGGTGTTCATTATCTTACTTGTGGAGTAAAACTACAAATTACTTGATGGTTCAAAATGGCCATTTTTTTATTTTTTTTTTTATTGGGGAAGGGGAACAGGACTTTATTGGGGAACAGTGTGTACTTCAGGACTTTTTTGCCAAGTCAAGTTTTTGTCCTTTCAGTCTTAGTTGTGGAGGGTGCTGTTCAGCTTCAAGTTGTTGTCCTTTTATTCTTAGTTGTGGAGGGCACAGCTCAGCTCCAGGTCCAGTTGCCATTGCTAATTGCAGGGGGCACAGCCCACCATCCCGTATGGGAATCGAACCAGCAACCTTGTGGTTGAGAGGATGCATTCCAACCAACTGAGCCATCTGGGAGCTCAGCGGCAGCTCAGCTCAAGGTGCCGTGTTCAATCTCAGTTGCAGGGGGCACTACCCACCATCCCTTGCAGGACTCAAGGAACCAACTGGCAACCTTGTGGTTGAGAGCCCACTGGCCCATGTGGGAATCGAACCAGCAACCTTCGTAGTTAGGAGCACAGAGCTCCAACCGCCTGAGCCACCAGGCCGGCCCCTCAAAATGGCCATTTTTAACCTTGATTATTATATAATATTGTAACATGGTAATGAGTCCAAGCTGTTGGACTCATTCTTCAGTTTACATCTAAGTATAGATCTTTGTGAAGTAACAAAAATCATTTGATTCATAGTATTTATAAGAATTAAGTAACTGTAAATGAGGAAGCAAGTAAGTGCCTTCTGACTCACTAGAGCAACAGAGAATCTTTTTGATAACCATATGTTAATTCCCCTTTTTTTTTTTTTTTAGGATATTTCCTGGTTTGACGATAAGGAAAACAGCACAGGAGCCTTGACAACCATATTGGCCATAGATATAGCACAAATTCAAGGCGTATGTATATTGCTTTTATTTTTAAATGGTGTGTATGTGTGGTATGCATGCATGCACATACACACATGTGTCTGTGCATATTTGTGAGCTATACTGAGATGACCCACATTGTTAAGGAGACCAGGTAAGTCCCACAGCTAACAGGGAGGTCTCAATGAAAGATCTGAGAAAGCCTTTCAGTTCTGGATATTTTTAACCAAAAATAACTAAAAATAATGAAGATTTAGCACATGTAATAGGATAATCAGTGGATTCAAAAAGATACAAGAATGAGGTAGAGAAAAGAGCTCAAAATTAAATAGACAAGAAAAAGTAATAAAATGAAAATACATACACACAATTTAGAAGTGTTAATAAAAGAAGAAAGTTTAGTTTATTCTTCTCCCAGAAAGCAAGATTTTATTTACCACAATGTCTACCAAGTTAGGTTTATCTGTACATCTAGAAATGATTCTGTGCTGGTTGTTATACAGATCAAATTAAAGAGATATATATTCCCAGAAAATAGAACAAGTTGTAAACATTCACATGCTTCCATATTGGTGTGGAAAACTAATTTTATGATGTAGAAAGAGGAAAGGGAGCATTATCTTCATCTCTTCCTGAAAGTCCTTTTGATAATTTTGAAGGCAAGGCTTTAAATTTCATTAGCTAGTATTTAAATTTTAAAATAGGACTGAGTAGCTCAAATTACTGGTATAAGTGGAAAGAAACTGATAGATAGAAATTCGCTTAATAGTCAAGTAATAAGCTCAGCATTAATCTTCCATAGTACAATAGCATTATATGAATCACAACATCTGCATTTTTTGTTTATTTGTTTGTTACCATTATAGTTGACATTCAATGACAAAAAAATCTGTGTTTAAACATTCCAGGATTCACTACGTTAGGCAGAAATATTAATCCCTATAAATCCATTTGAATCCCCATTCTACAAATTCACTATTTTCTTCTTTGCTGGGTGAATATTTTTCTCTTACTACCTATCAATTAGATCTTTTAAGAATTCAATGGAATAGGCATTCTTACTAGCAGCTATATTTTATATGTGAGCCCTCTTCTCTTTTACCAAGTATGTATTTTAATCAAAAGAACAAATTAGAACTAAAACACAAACATTGCTTTGCTTACATTCATTAGTGATTTCTAATAATAGTGTTGCCTCTCCTTGAGAGAAATTAATGAGAATATTTGTGAGCCTGATTCCTTAGAAGCATCTAATACCACTTTTTCACTTGATACTTTCTCATTGCAATGAGTAAATGTTGGTCTCACAATAACTTCTGGGCAAGTCAGATCATTTTCATTGAATGAGAAGTAGTAGCTAAAGAATAAATGGTTGGAGTACTGCTGGCAGATTTTAAAGTTGCTGGATTTAAAAAGCAAAACAATCAAAGAAGGATTTCAAGAGTGAGAGTCTGTCTACTAGCATGTAATTCACATAAACTCTTGCTTTGCCATATAAAGATAGATTCATCTCTAACTTGGATACTCTTTCTATTGAAAGAATTATTTACCATTCCTATTGGTCCACTATTTCTTTTCTCACAAAGACACACTACACTAGAGATGAACCAGGAAATAATAATTCAGGGTCATATTTCCTATCATATCAATTTAAGTAAACATATTTCATTTCAGTTTTTTCATCGTATAATTTCAGTCACATTTTATTTTATCAAATGTACTAGGGTAAATGTTGATAAAATAGCTCCTTAATAACAATAAGTATTATTTTGAAACCTTTACTAATGACCGAAAATATATGCCCCTGGCCATTTTTATAAGCTGTGCTACTTTGAGAGTCATAAGAAAAACAATGTGAGTAAAATAAAGTCATAGAGCAACATGATTCCTGAAATAGCTGATTGAATACAACCAATTTAACTGGTACTATTTTGGATTAAGGCAATGTCTTATTGCCAGTATATCTGTTGACAGTATTGTCTGTGGAATATGTAGTTTTATTAAAGGTATAAAGCCATTGTAGATTCTTTGGGAGACCGGATTCCACAAAATTGCAAGACATTGTTTCTGTATATTTTAGCAACCCCTTTTCATCACCCAAAAGTCTTACCTCATTTTTGTCCACAAGAAAGTGTGTTACTGATGTCACAGTGTATACTTGCTGTACCACTGACATAACGTTAGTTCCAAGAATTCTTCTCAACAGAACTGTAGCTATACAAGAAGTCATGAAAATTCCATTTAGTAATTCGAAAAGCCCAATGAACTGATTAGGTAGAACTGGGATATCATTACCTAGACAAAGGGGACCTCATTTCTTGATTTAACTTTTTGACATGGGAAATGTGTAAAACAGCTTGGCATTACTTGTGATTCAAACGATATTAGTAATCATCAAAATGACTTTACCATAGTAGATATTGGGGATATAATTGCTGTTTTGCCTTACAATTTCAGGTTGAATTCATTTAGAGACATTATCAAGTCTACAGCAAAAGCTGATATCCAAAGCGATAGTGGTTCACAATTACCCTTCTTGTAACAAAAAAATTCAGTCTGAGCTGTGAACTCAAAATTGCAATGAAACTTTATCACTGCTAAGTCCTCAAAGTAGTATGTAGTAAGGCAAGTCAAGATAGCTTCCATCTTTGACGAAAATAGAAATAAAAATGGTGAAGTCAATAAGAGCAAATGAACTTTACCATTCACTGTACTGGTCCAATGTGTGATAAATTCCATTATTTTCCACAAAATACTTGCTGATGAATGATACAATGAGTAACCATAGGCTTTAAACACCTTATATTTTCACAAACTTTGTAAATTTGTCCCATTAAGCCTTTTTCTCTGCTCTACAAATATATTCAACACCATCAGTTGTAATACGTCTTCGCAGATTCCACTTTGGGTTGTACTGACTTAGTTTTTTTTCTCAACTTCTTTGAAAATATTCTTACCTGTGACTGTTCCATGTGGACTTTTCATAGCAGCTAATTTTTCAGTCACTTCAACTCATCATTGGCTCCTCACAAAACCAACAGTTGAGTTATCAGTCACATATGTCAACCCATCAAGAGCCAGGGGAAACTTTAAAATAGGTTAAAATAATCTACCTTGGTTTTTAATTGACTATTGACGTTGCTGTCAAGGTTCTCCACTTTTTGAGCAACTGTTCTCACCAAAAGGCTAATCAACTCATGTAAGTTCATGCTCTCTGAACACTTTTCTTCTGCTGCAGTCAAACATGATTTCATTAACTCACTATCAAATGATTTCTTTGCTTAGCTAATAAATGAGCCACTCAGAAACTTATTTTAATTTCAGCCTCATTTTCGCTTTTTAGTTTTATGAAGAAATTCTGCTAAGATAAAATATTTTATTTTAAATTTTCTATTTTTTCTGAATGTCCTTTTCTGTGAATTAAGACTGTTGTGATGAGTGCTTAGTCCAGTAATGTTGATATATTTTGTATATTTTTAGTACTACATAGTGTCACAGTATAATAAACACAACACTGTGGCATTTAATTAGAACACAAAGTAATCCACAATCCACTGTGCCTTAAAATTTGCAGAACGTTCAGAGTCCTCTTTTCTCTTTCTTTCTTGTTTTCAGATGTTGGCTATGCAATGGTAATTTGTAGCACTCAGTGTGCTGTCAAATTATAATTGCATCACAGATTTGTAGCTGCCTGAGCAGCAATGCAAAGTGAGGAGAATGGCACATAAGGTTTCTCCAGCAACTACTCCACTCCATCATTATAGCACTAAGACAGCCACAGACAGTAGGTAAACCAAACAGCATGACTGTGTTCCAATAAAACTTTATTTATGGACACTGAAATTTTCATTTGTAGAATTTGATGTGGGTCTTTTTGATATCCTCATTATATCTTAACATCTTTTGTATATGTTACACAATGATAATAACTTTTATTGTCATTGTCTACTGAGTCTACATTTGTGTCAGTTCTGGATCAGTTGCAGTTGGTTGATTTTTATGCTCATTATGGGTCCCAATTTGCTGCTTTTTTGCATACCTGGTAATTTTTGACTAGACGCCATACATCATGAATGTACCATTATTGAGTGCTGGATATTTTTATATTTCTATAAACTTTGTTTTGTTCTGGGATGCAGTTGGGTTATCTGGGATCAGTTTGATCCTTTTGAGAGTCTTGATTTTAAGGTTTATTCGGCAGGAGCCTACTATTATTTAAGACCTTTCTACATACCCTGCCTGATGCTCTGTGAGTCATGAGGTTTTCCAGTCTGGCTTTTTTGCGACCAGGCACTATTCCTAGCCCTCACACATACACTGCTCAGCTGAATACTGAAGAAGGATGCTCTGCAGAAATCCACATTTCTCTTTCTGTGTACCTCTCTCTGGTGTTCTGTGCTGCAAATTCCAGCTTCCTTGGACTCTCCAGACCTCAGCTCCATCTACTCAACTTAGAGCATCTGTTGGGCTCTGTCTCAGTTCCCCCTTCCTACTCTGCAGCCTGGATGCTCTTTCAAGGAGTAGGCTGGGGCATCATTGGACTCACCTTGTTTGTTTCCCACCTCTGCCCTTGGTTGCAGTATCTTGAAAACCATTGATTCATGTATTTTTTTTCTATTTTCATTTGTTTTATTTTATTTTATTTTTTTAAGGAGGGTACAGCTCACAGTGGCCAATACGGGGATCGAACCGGCAACCTTGGTGCTACCAGCACCACGCTCTAACCAACTGAGCTAACCGGCTGCCCCTATTTTTGTTTGTTTCAGATGGGAGGATAAATCCATTCCATTACTCCATGTTAGTCAGAAGCAGAAATCCTACCACATGGAATTTTATTTCTACAATTTAATACTGCGTTTTCTTCCATTTATTTTCTTAGCTAGCCATTCTTCTTTGTATGCTGTAATTTTCTTATAAAAGTTGTATTCCCCGCATTTCTGTAGTGACTTCAATATAGTAGATACTCCATAAATAATTATTATCTAAAAAATTATTTAATAATGATTTTTCTGCTCTTAATTTCCGAGGAAAAAAGAACTATCTTTGTGCGTGTTGCTAAAGATTCTAAGGAAGTTTCTTTAAATTGACTCGAGCTCTAAATTCTTTCCAGAGCCACACTATTCTTCTAGGTCTTTAAGACCATTTTCCATTTTCCTTTAGTTCTTATAGTATATTTCAAGGCCAAATGTCTGTTATTTTCTGTTTCTTCTTCCTGTAACAGGAAAAATATATTCAGATTTTTCCTACCCTACCCCCATCACCAAAAGGCAGGGTTTGTGGCCTGTTCTTGGCTTCACTGACTGAATATTTCAATAAGTTTCTGGTAGCTTGAGCTAAAATACCCTATAGAAATGTATAAAACATTATTTGCAAGCAGCAGATTAGTACACAAGTGGATGACCCAAGCTTGTTGAGTGAGCAAGGATACACAAGTACACTTCACTTTGTAGAAAGTTCTTAGGTCCCAAACAAAATGCTCAAATACAAGAAGTCTCATAAAAAATTTGGCAAGTTATGCCGCTCACAGCCCACAGCTGGGGTCACTGCCATCTTCTCTCCCACTAGCCCTCACACATTCCTTGGCCAGAGATCCCAGCCAGGCCCCCGAAGTCTGACAGCCCCTCTTTCCCAGAGCTGGCTCCTCCCTGGGAGGGTGACTTCAAGGCTTGCCACCTGCCCTGTTCTCCATTCTCAGCTGAAATGTGATGAATTCAAATGGGCCTCTATGCCAACTGTTTTCTTTTGTTCTCAATAACTGTTAGGTTAGATTTAAAAAAAAAAAAAAAAAAGGGCAAGGTTCCACTTAAATGTTTTGAGAAATGAGGTTAATATGCGTAGTCCTTAAACTTAATTTTAAGGGACTCTATGTTCATCTAGTGTGGCTCGGTTAGGTATCTCTACCTGTTTCTCTAACACACTGTGTAATTTTATACATAAAAACATTTATCTCCTCGTCATCCTTAACCTCTCAAGAGACAGAGTGTAAGTCAGTATTAAGTACCAAATGCCATCCCTATATCAGCTTCATAGGTCTTAGAGTTGGTGTATGATGCCCTAAGACACTTAAAATAGTCTATCCGTCTTAGTTTTCAATATTTAGTAGTTAGTTTGGTTTTTGCTGTTATTTGATTTTCCTTTTTTGGAGTTTTCTTTTATAACTTACTGAGAAATTGGGAAATAGTGGATCATTGCCAAATGCAGTCTTGAAACTGAAGCCACAAAAGTTTTTTTAGAAATACAGCAGAGCCCTGGGGGCATAGGGGACTTTTTATTGTTGTTATTTTAATGACAATACTAATTTGTGAGTACTTTAGTGAAAATTGATATAATATTTTAGAGAAGCAATTTGGCAATATCTATCAAGAATGTAAGAGTATATACCATTTAACATATAGCTCCAGTCTAGGAATTTAACATTAGGAAATAAAATATAAGCACAAAGATTTTGCACAAAGATGCTCATTACATCTTTGTTTCAATAGCAAAACATAGGAAGCAATCTAAGTATATTTTAAATCAACTGACTTTTTCTCCAAAATATGTCTTCTTATAGGCAACAGGTTCAAGAGTTGGTGTCTTAACACAAAATGCAACTAACATGGGCCTGTCAGTTATCATTTCCTTTATCTATGGATGGGAGATGACACTCTTGATCCTGAGTATTGCTCCAGTACTTGCTCTGACAGGAATGATTGAAACCGCATCAATGACTGGATTTGCCAACAAGGACAAGCAAGAACTTAAGTGTGCTGGAAAGGTAAAATAAAGACTGTTGTTATCATCGTAACATTTTAAGAGAAAACAATCAGCTCCCATCTTTACAGTATGTTAACTTCCTTTCTTACCGTGTTTCCTTGAAAATAAGACCTAGCTGAACCATCATCTCTAATGCATCTTTTGGAGCAAAAATTAATATAAGACCAGGTGTAATGTAATGTAATGTAATGTAATATAACATAATATATAATACCGGGTCTTATATTAATTTTTGTTCCAAAAGACACATTAAAGCTGATGGTCCAGCTAGGTCTTATTTTCGGGGAAACACCGTACGAATCTGTAAAGTGGTGTATATGTATTGAAATGCACACAGACCATTCAGGATGGGGTGTAGCTGTGCTACAGCAATAGGATGCAAGATTTAGCGCTTTTTGCTCTGGAGTCAAATCGGCTGAATTAGAGTCCATATTCTGTCACAAACAAAAATGTCTGATATGAGCAACTTCTGTCAACATTTCTCGACTTCAATTTTTCCCTCTGTAAAGTGGGAATAATAATGGTATCCACTTACAGATTTTTGTATTACACAAAACACTTAGCATTATTATATGCAAAACACTTAGAATAGTGCTGGAAGGCAGTAAGCACTCAATAATGTCAGCCATTATTACTGTTACCGTATCATGGGGGAATTTTCTAACATCGTGATTTCCCATTCTCTGATTGCTCAATGATTAAATTTTCTTGGACAATTCTGGGTGTTTTATTTTTTTTAATAAAGAGGAAATGTAATCGTTACTGAATACAAAGCAATGCATTTCTTTTTAATTGATACTACCTAAAATAAGATTTAGAGACAAGACCATTTTGTACTGATCAAAATGAACAATTTATTTAATTACTTGGAAAACGTTTTGACATATAATCTCAGGATCATTCATATTCACAAAAATAATCATTGTATTGGTGATTTAGGGAAACATTAGTATTGTAGTATCATAACCTCTAAGAATTGAAAGAGATGTCATTTGATCCAATCACTCACCTGAAGTAGGAATCTCTTGTACAACATTCCTGTCAACCTGTCAAGTGTCCATCCATCTTCTACCTACCATTTCCCTCCAGTGGCAGACAGTGCATTACTTTCCCAGGCTGCCAACAGTTTTGGTTTTTTATTTGTTTGTTTGTTTGTTTGTTTGTTTGTTTGTTTGTTTTTTCCTGGTCTTCTATCCTACTCTTCTTGGCTTTTATCTTGGTAGAAATCCAAAGCCTGACAGCCTTTAGGAAGCTGCACCGTGTAGACATCAAGCCTTCTGTTGGCCACTTATCCCCGAGTCTTTAAGCTGTTCTCACGATACAGTTTCAAAGATCTTTATAACACTGGTGGACACCCTGTGAATATGAAAATGATTTTAGTATCACTTACAGCCTTTATCACTCTGACTGTATCACAGCTGACACATAAATAGTGTGACTACTCATGAAGAGGGATGCCAAGTACATGACTCATTGAAATCTGGTTTGGATGATCTTTGGACCTTTCCACCTTTCTTACACTAGATAAGGACCCCAGGAATGTCTGCTTGGGCAGTACAGACTGAACTACTTAGCATATATTTGTGTCAGAGACGGTGAAAAGTTGTTTAGCCCTCTGTGTGTACAAATTATCACAATTTCTAAATTAATGGTGCCCTAAATAATTATATTTTACTCATCTTAATATTCATATAATGAGCTTTAGTTGTATATATGCCCTTTGATTTTTCCTTTTTATACTAGTAGAGTAACCTCAGACTATACAATCAGTAATTCCAACTAATTAGGCAATCCGTGTCCTTTCCCAGTAGCTTTAAATCAGTCAATTTACCCAACACCAGAACTTAGAATATGGGCCAATAAAACATATTTGGTATTTTTTTGGTTGCATATGTAAATTTTGACATATCATCAAATGTTTTAATTTTTATACTTAAAGTGACAGTATTAGTAAAAAAAAAAAGACTGTTTCCTAAGGTTCTTTAATGATAATAGTCCTTTTTCCATTGTGAAAAATGATCACAGATGTTTTTATTCATTCCTTTTTTTCCCCTCAAGGTTTCAGCATTTCTTATCCATTTTCCTTACATACCACGGAATGCTAAAAAAGTTTTTTTTGAGTTCATTTTTTTGATAATGAGAATTTAGAACACCTCAACAACAAAAAAAAGAGCAGAATCCAGGTGTCCTGACCACAGTCCAGAAATCTAGTTCTCTCTTCTAACCCAAGTTCTCCTTCAAATAACACTTGGTGTCCACCTAGGCCTTCTTCTCTCCAACAACCCACTCTGCCAGTCTGGAAAAAGAATGTGAAAGCTGGAAGTTTCTCTTCTTCAAGTTGATGTGTGTTCTCATCCAAGAATTATTTCTAAGCCAAAAAAGTTTCCCATTTTTTGGATTTATGATGATGATCTTTTTTAAAACTATATAATATGGGGAAGCATTAATTATATTTGAATTAAATATATATTTTAAGTTCATAGACATCAAAATGAGAAACAGCTATAGTTTATCCAGAATTCTATAGCCACACCCTGTGTTTCTTTACTGTAATGTTCCCGAGTCCTTTGGTTGCTATTTGCATTTCTGTGCTAGAATAAAATAATTATTTACTTGATTTTCTCTGCTATCTTCTCCTTGAATTATCTCATAATCCATAAGACAGTTCCTTTGCATAATTCATGTGAACCTAATGCTCACTGTGTGATCCCTCTGCCTATGGAACCAGTTTAAAAAGAAGTTCAGTGAAGACTTGCAGGGGGCTATATTTAGGTCAATGGACTAAATTTTTTCAAAAGAAATGTTCCTTCAGCCTATTATCCTGAAATGTTATTTTCCTGTCTTATTTTGGGGGAAGGAAAAAGGAAGCTAAGAAAACTCGTTAGGAAAACTTACTGACTTGATGTACTTAATATGTCCCCTGTGTAAATGACTGAAATGCACAACCAGGAGAAGTTTAACCATTACTAATTTTATTTCTATATTGTGTTGTCCTGTTTTATAAGATAGCAACCGAAGCTGTGGAGAATATCCGTACTATAGTGTCATTAACAAGAGAAAAGGCTTTTGAGCAAAGATATGAGGAGACTCTTCAGACCCAGCACAGGTGATTGCAGATTCATACCGACTCCATTAACTATATTTGTTATGGTAAAGGCAGTTCTCCTGGGTGACTCCAGTGGTTTCCCTGCCAATTCATTTGCTCTGAAATCGTTCCTAATAATAGCATATCATGATTTCTCACATGACTTCACCAAGAGAAAACTAGAAGAGGAATCTAGAGCAAGCACTGTTAGAATGTATGTTTCAGGTCTTCCCACATTTCCGTGTAATATTACTAAGTGTACACATTTTTCTTATTTTCCTGAAACAAGATTGAGAAATGACATAGTCAAAAAAGAAAATAAGAATTGCTAAAATAGTTCACATTTTAAAATGACTATATACACAGTAAACGTGATCACCCCTTTTAATTTTAAACTAGTCCTCCTTATCACATTTACTTAGTGATACTCTTTGTATTACTGTATCAGAGAGATAGCTTTGTACTCCTTTACGCTCATGCTTGTGGTTTGTACTGACCTTTACATTTCTGCTATGTATTCTCTTAGTTCAAGATTAGGATAGAAAATATTTCTAAATACTTCTAAACCAAATCCCTTTAACTCTTTCACTAGCTGTCCTTTCACAGACCTTGTCCATTTATTTGAAAGTACATAGAAGTAACTTTGTTACACTGAACTATAGAGTGTATAGCTGTAGAGAAAATCATTATATTTTCTGTTTTTTCTATAATAATTCTCAGTAGTTAAATAAACCACTTTCTCTTTAATTCTTAGAAAACTGTACCTCCCCTAAATAACACGTCTAGTCTTCTATATTCATTACTCTACATTTATTAAAATGTTCTTGCTATACTTCATGCCCCATTATTTAGTAAACTGTGTGCATTACAGAAATACCTTGAAGAAAGCACAGATCATTGGAAGCTGTTATGCATTCAGCCATGCCTTTGTATATTTTGCCTATGCAGTGGGGTTTCGATTTGGAATCTATTTAGTTCAAGCTGGACGAATGACCCCGGAGGGCATGTTCATGTAAGTTGTACAAATACATAAATTCTGTAAATGGGTCAGGTAATTAAATTAAGCAGAAAGATGTCTAGTTTATAAGCATTATCATTTAAATAATGTATGTGGGAAATGCATACTGTGGAAATTTTGTTATTTAATATCTGTGAGTTCAATCTAACTGGTAAAATACTGATACTGATATAATACAGGTAATCTAAATTAAACCCCTATGTGAATTGCTCTCTGTTTTAGTTTATTAGAATGTGGGCATATAAGGATAAAATATACCTTCTTGTCATCCATTCCTTCTGGAATTTGTGAGGCTTTATGGAACTCCCAAGGTGGAGATGGCTTGATCAAGTATGACTAAATCAGTGAGGTTGAGTTCTTTGCTAAGCAAATATTCCAAAGAAACACATGAGTTAGTGTTTCCCTGCTGAGAAGTCGTATTTGGAGTTGATCATGGCTTCCCAAAGAGGCTGACTCTTCCTCAAGCATTTGTTGGAGCTTTTATTTTGGGGTTCCATTTACATAGTTACGAATTTGGGGCCTCTGCCTTCCTTTGCAACCTCATCCACTGCTGTCTTTTTTGTGAACTGCCCTACACAGCAGCTCCACATGTGCCATTTCTGTCCCCAGAACTTCCATCTCAGTGTCTTTGCACTTGTTTTTCCCTCTGCCTGGAATGATGGTTCCCCACGTCTCTGCTGAGCTGCCTCTTCCTCACCATCCAGTCTTCTGCTCCTAAGTCCACTGCTCAGAAGGAGTTTTGCTGATGGCCCAGAGCAGTCCCCCCCCCCCCCCGTCATCACTCTCCATCCTATTACCATGCATCACTTTGTATAGAGCACCTACCACTGTATTAAATTATCCTTTCTGTGTCTGTGTTTATCAAGTGCGTAGACTTTAAGCTCAGGGAGGGCAGAGCTTAACTTATTCTGGTCACTAATGTTTCCCTAGAGGCAAAAACAAAAGCTTGGCACATAGTAGGCCAAGCTTAGTAGGACACTCCATCAGACAGTCCGGTCATTCCTGGAAATGTGCTTCTAGAGTCAACTTCTCCACATTACTCCTGTTTTTCAGATTCTTCTATTTTTCTTCCCTTCTACATCCACATGTCTAACATCAGGTGCTTTGGTAGAAGGACTAGGTAGGTCTAAGTCATAGACAACCATTTATGTAAAAATAGTATGTCTATAATTGGGAGTCTACTTCTACATACCAAGATTTGTTTAGCTTAATACTAAGCAAGCAATTTCCTTAGTTAAAAAAAGTATACAACCTCAAAACCATGCTGATTACTATCATGCCTGCAAGTGACAGCAGGCAGGATGTTTCTTCAAAAGGGCCTTTAAAGACTGCCAACCATTCTGTTTCATATGATAATCACTATAACAACAACGCTTGATTAAACTCTTACTCGGTATTAACAATCTGTCATGCATTATCTGATTAAACCTCTCAAGTACCCTGTGAAATGTTATGATTCCCATTTTGCAGATCGGAAAAATTAAGACTTGAGGAAGTTACCTAACTTGCCCAAAGTCACTTAATCAGCAAGTGGCAGATCACCGATTCAAGTTCATGATTCAATTTGCGAGAGGCTTTGCTTAGTAGATATTTTTTTTTATTATTGTCATTATGATTACTATTATTACTAATTCTGACAAGACAAACTTTCATAGAATCTGTAAAATAATTTATATATACATATATATGTATGTATATATACATCTGTAAAATAATTTATATATATACATATATATGTATGTATATATATATATATATATAATAATTTATATATATACATATGTATATACATCTTGCTTAGTTTTTCAAACATTTGAATGAGAAGCAGCTGGGCTGCTTCTTAACATAAATGGAACAAATAACTTGCTTAATGTTAATCAATGACCCTAAAACATAAGAGAATCAAAAGATCCCAATACAAAAATTCCTTTTCCTACTGACCTACCCCACTTCCAGAATTTATTTTCATTAATTCATTAACAAAGGTCATTTCTGGAGACATAAGCATTTTCGCTATCAGAACATATGGAGGATATCAACATAAGAGCAATGATTAATAAACAGTAACCCACTGGTATTTCCCAGTGTCCTGAGGGAAGGAAGAAACAGGGAGCCCCTGAGCTAGGGCCACTGGTATCAATTTTTATTTGAGTTTCACTCAACCTGACTACAGACATAGTAAGGATACCCATATTTTTATGGTATGGACAAAGGAGAGAGTCTCTGGGAAATATGGATACAGGGCATGCAAAATGTGAATAGATGAGATTTGTCTTCAACACCAAAGTCTCTAGCCTTCTTAGAGACCCAGTGTGGCCTCCAGCCATCATTGAACATCTCACAAGTGACATATTGAGACACATGAAATTATACCTGTCCTAGAAGACTCTGCTTTCTAGAATCTAGACAGCTTTCTATCTAATCAACTAACTGAATGGAAGAGGTTTACAAAGAAAACCCTTCTACTAGAACCCTCCTTAGGTAAAAAGAAATTTGTGTCATTCTCTAAATCAGTGGCTTCCTAACTCACCAATCCAGGAGCTGGTTAAAGATGCAGATTCCTGAAGGTCACCCCACAAATCTAACCTAGAGATTTTGTATAGGGCCAGGAATCTACATTTTGCCAAACATCCCAGATTATTCTCAGGCACAGAATCTGAGGTTCACACTTTAAGAAATCTGAGCACAGAAACTGAATCCCAGGCTGCTCTTTATAGCTGCTTAAAACCTGAGGGTTTCATTTTGGCCACTACCAGAAACCTCCTATTATTATATAAAAATTGGGGAGGTCATATTTTAGTTTATTGTTAAAAATAAAGACGTTTTATTCACCCTATAAAATGTGAATGTATTTTCATACTTTGTAGCTACAGGGATGGGTAAGCTGTCTCTCTTTCAGAAATGACAGTGTGCCTTAGAAAAGGAGATGCACAAAGGGAGTTGTCACAGCACAATCCCTTCATGTGCTCATACTGTTAGTTTATCAGCATAACTATTACTATTATCAGCCTTAGCATTTTCCTCTAAAAAAGGCAACACACATTTCTTATGGCAGGAGCTGTCTCCATCCATCTCTATTATTGTAGAAGTTTCTCTGAAATGAACATTTTTTTAAAAGGTGATGACATTTTTACTCTGCTCCCTTGCAGCCAATGCATAGACATTTAGAAAATCTCTCGTTTAGGGTCTCATGCACATATACCGGGGGTGCCAAAAAAAATGTGTACTCATGACTTGTATTCATCTTTTGTTACCGGTCTATATTGAGTATTACAATTTTAATACAGTTTTTTCCTTTCTTAAAATGTATATATTTATTGGCACCCTCTGTATATAGTAAGATTCTCCCCCTCTGCCTCTGTTAGCCCTGGCAACACTTTTGATTCACTTCACTATAAATGTGAAGACTTTGAGAAGTACAGAATTATTTTCTCCTATTTGAGTTTTAGTGACTTTACGGTTAGTTTCTAGCTGACTTGCTTTTTGCAATATACTCTAGAAACCAATAGTGCCCGGCCAAGGTTTCTGTAACTCCCCATACCTCCACTCCAGAACTTTCTTCTCTCTCTGTTTCTTTCTTCTTTGCTACATGTATTACCAGGAAGCTAAGGAGAGCACATGGCTAAGAAAGAATCAAGTCATGACAGCCTTCAGTACAGTAATAGCAACAGCTGCAGCTTTGAAAACTTCCTGAGAAGCAGAGCCAGGCAGCTTATGTGTTGTGGTCTCCTCCTCCAAAAATCCAAGTGCAGCTCTTGCCGGGAACTCATATAGGACTTTGAATATTCAGTGTGACTGCTGGCCAAAGAGTCATATAGGCGGGTTTTCAATGAATAATAATAGTTGGTTGAGAGCTTGAAATAATAAGGAGTAAGAAGAAGCAAGCATGACCTCCACCACTATCTTTGGTCTGGTAGGCTGGACAGCCATGGAAGAACTGCACGTGTCACCATTATAATTACGAAAGCAACCTTAGTTAGCCAAAACAAGGCAAACAAGAAAGTCTTCTTTTAGTGCTCACTGCAGTGGCAGCCACCCAGCTTCCCCCCCAGATGTTATCCAGAAGAGAGGAGGACAAGATAAGGAGACTAAATAGAGGGATCAATGACTGAAGGGATCTAACGGAGACAAATCAAGGGAGATTTGATATCTAGGGCCCTCTGGAGATTCTAATACAGGAAACAAGTGGTAACAAACTCCAACATGCAGAGAGAAAGAGAAAGAGAGCGGGTGGGGGTGGGGGTGAGAGAGGGAGTTCAGGCCACCTTTCCACTGGAAAGAGCACCACGTAAGGAAAAACACAGTGAACAAGGAGATTCAAGTTGCAGTCCTACAGTTTCACCGCTACGTGATCCTAGAGAAATTGCTTAATTGATCTGGGCTAGTCTCATTTGTTAGAAGTGATATGAGTTCCTGTCTTCCTTATCTCGTAAGTGATTGAATGGTATCATGTATATGAAAACATTCAAAGTACCAAATAAATGTAAGTTGTATACATTCCATCTTCATATGTTGAGGAGGGGATTTAAGATGAGAAGAAAAGGATCTTTGGGTTATTAAATGGATGTTTGAAGAGATGAGTATGTATGTGGGAATAATTGTTAATGGCTACCTCTGTGAGGAAAGATACTGTACGTTCCAGTCAAAACAAAAAGAAACTTACTGAGTGGGGACTTCAAAAGTTGTGATTTGACCTGCTGTGCTAGTAATCTATATTCTATACCTATAGAAGAGCTTATTTCCAATAGAAAGTATGCCATTAACTTTCAGTTCTATGAGGAATAATAATAACTTAAATATTTGTTGAGCACTATACTAAGCACTTTATAATATTAATGTATTTAATTCTCACAACAGCCCTATAAGATATAAATAGTCTCATTATATTCCATTTGCCAATAAGAAAACAAGCACAGAGAACATGCCTAAGGTCACACAGCTAGTAAATAAATGGTGGAGTTTAGATGTGGTCCTAGTGGTCTGGCGTCAGAGCCCAGGCTCTGAACCCCTCCCCAGTGTACTTCCTCTTAGAGTAAGTCACCAAAGATGTACAAACTGGCTATGGGAGCAGGGTTAAGGGGAGACAACTAACTCTGAACCAGTCACTATGCAGGGTATTCCTATTTGGCAATTGTGTTCAAATAAGGATCATTCATTTCTATGCTTTTTTGCGTTGTTCCTAGCCAAAGGATGTCTTCTAAAATTCCAATTTTGTTTCAGCAGCAATGATGAGCAAAGGGATTTCGCCATGGCTCAGACGTCCTTGAAAAATCAGTGTAGTGAGAATGCAGTGACAGTGGCCCCATGAACCCATGGAGAACCCATAAAACTAGGCCCAGCATCTGAAAACCCTTCCCAGACCTTTACCGGTGCTCAATATTCTCCTGCCTCAGCCTCTACCAGCCCAAAGATTTTTGCTATAAATCAATATAGCAGTATAAATTCAGTATAAAGCCATATAAGGATAAACTATAGGTACAATTTCTTGTTCCAT